>NC_139002.1:21872713-22472713 GCF_964374135.1 Grampus griseus | reverse complement strand
ACTGAAAGATCAGCTGTTAACTTTATGGGATTTCCTTGTGCGTTATTTGTTGTTTTTCCCTTGCTGCTTTTAATATGTTTCCTTTGTATTTAATTTTTGACAGTTTGATCAATATGTGTCTTGGCATGCTTCTCCTTGGATTTATCCTGTATGGGACTCTCTGTGCTTCCTGGACTTGAATAACTATTTCCTTTCCCATATTAGGGAAGTTTTCAACTATAATCTCTTCAAATATTTTCTCAGTCCCTTTCTTTTTCTCTTCTTCTTCTGGAACCCCTATAATTCAAATGTTGGTGCGTTTAATATTGTCCCAGAGATCTCTGAGACTGTCCTCAGTTCTTTTCATTCTTTTTTCTTTATTCTGCTCTGCAGTAGTTATTTCCACTATTTTATCTCTCCAAGTCACTTATTCATTCTTCTGCCTCAGTTATTCTGCTATTGTTCCCTTCTAGAGTATTTTTAATTTCATTTATTGTGTTGTTCATCGTTGCTTGTTTCATCTTTAGTTCTTCAAGGTCCTTGTTAACTGTTTCTTGCATTTTGTCTATTCCATTTCCAAGATTTTGGATCATCTTTACCATCATTATTCTGAATTCTTTTTCAGGTAGACTGCCTATTGCATCTTCATTTGTTAGGTCTGGTGGGTTTTTATCTTGCTCCTTCATCTGCTGTGTTTTTCTGTCTTCTCATTTTTGTTATCTTACTGTGTTTGCGGTCCCCTTTTTTAGGCTGCAAGTTTGTAGTTCCCGTTGTTTTTGGTGTCTGTCCCCAGTGGCTAAAGTTGGTTAAGTGGGTTGTGTAGGCTTCCTGGTGGAGGGGACTAATGCCTGTGTTCTGGTGGATGAGGCTGGATCTTGTCTTTCTGGTGGGCAGGTCCACGTCTGGTGGTGTGTTTGGGGTGTCTGTGGACTTATTTTGATTTTAGGCAGCCTCTCTGCTAATGGGTGGGGTTGTGTTCCTGTCTTGCTAGTTGTTTGCCATAGGGTGTTCAGCACTAGCTTGCTGGTCATTGAGTGAAGCTGGGTGTTGGTGTTTAGGTGGAGATCTCTGGGAGATTTTCGCTGTTTGATATTACATGTAGCTGGGAGGTCCGTTGTGGACCAGGGTCCTTAAGTTGCGTCTCCCAACTCAGAGGCACAGCACTGACTCGTGGCTGCAGCACCAAGAGCCTTTCATCCACACAGCTCAGAATAAAAGGGAGCAAAGGTAGAAAGAAAGAAAGAAAGAGGATAAAATAAAATAAAGTTACTAAAATAAAAAATAATTATTAAGAAAAAAAAATTTTTTCTAAAAAGTAAAAAGAACCGGACGGACAGAACCCTGGGACAAATGGTGAAAGCAAAGTTATAGAGACAAAATCTCACACAGAAGCATAGACATACACACTCACAAAAAGAGGAAAAGGGGAAAAAATAATAAATCTTGCTCTCAAAGTCCACTTCCTCAGTTTGGGATGATTCATTGTGTATTCATGTATTCCATAGATGCAGGGTACATCAAGTTGATTGTGGAGATTTAATCCGCTGCTCCTGAGGCTGTTGGGAGAGATTTCCCTTTCTCTTCTTTGTTCACACAGCTTCCTGGTTTCAACTTTGGATTTGGCCCCACCTCTGCGTGTAGGTCACCGGAGGGTGTCTGTTCTTTGCTCAGACAGGACGGGGTTAAAGGAGCCGCTGATTGGGGGGCTCTGGGTCACTCAGGCTGGGGGGAGGGAGGGGTGCGGATGCAGGGTGAGCCTGAGGCGGCAGAGGCTGGCGGGACGTTGCATCAGCCTGAGGCGCGCCGTGCATTCTCCTGGGGAAGTTGTCCCTGGATCCCGGGTCCCTGGCAGTGGCAAGCTGCACAGATTCCCCAGAAGGGAGGTGTGGAGAGTGATCTTTGCTCGCACACAGGCTTCTTGGTGGCGGCAGCAGCAGCCTTAGCGTCTCCTGCCCGTCTCTGGGATCCGTGCTGTTAGCCGCGGCTCGCGCCCATCTCTGGAGCTCCTTTAAACGGTGCTCTTGATCCTCTTTCCTCCCGCACCAGGAAACAAAGAGGCAAGCAAAAGTCTCTTGCCTCTTCGGCACCTCCAGACTTTTTCCCGGACTCCCTCCCAGCTAGCCGTGGTGTACTAACCCCCTGCAGGCTGTGTTCACGCCGCCAACCCCAGTCCTCTCCCTGCGCTCCGACCGAAGCCCAAGCCTCAGCTCCCAGCCCTGCCCGCCCCGGCGGGTAAGCAGACAAGTGTCTCGGGCTGATGAGTGCTGGTCGGCACCGATCCTCTGTGCGGGAGTCTCCCCGCTTTGCCCTCTGCACCCCTGTTGCTGTGCTCTCCTCCGTGGCACCGAAGCTCCCCCCCTCCGTCACCCGCAGTTTCCGCCTGCGAAGGGGCTTCCTAGTGTGTGGAAACATTTTCTCCTTCACAGCTCCCTTCCACTGGTGCAGGTCCCGTCCCTATTCTTTTGTCTCTGTTTATTCTTTTCTTTTTTGCCCTACCTAGGTACTTGGGGCGTTTCTTGCCTTTTGGATGGTCTGAGGTCTTCTGTCAGCGTTCAATAGGTGTTCTGTAGGAGTTGTTCCACGTGTAGATATATTTCTGATGTATCAGTCAGGTGACTAAGCCATCTCAGCAGGGAATCCTCCAGCCGCAGTGGTGACTGCAGCCCTGGCCAACATGTTAACTGTGGTCTCATGAGGGAACCTTTATCTTACAGGCCAGAGATTTTCAAACTGTCCCCTGCAGAGCCCAAGGGCTTCACACTTGCCAGGCCACTCGATGCCTTCCAGCCTCCACTGTTTTACATAATGGGCTTCTGATTAGTCCTTCTTTTGAAGGCTTCAATTCCGCCACCAGACTTTGAAAACCATCTCTTTAGGAGTCCGCGCAGTCTGAGGGTCTAAGTTTTGATTATCAGTCCTTACTATATATTTGCGTTTCCTATACAGTCTTACTTTTTTTCCACTTAGGGAAGACCATTTAACATTTATTTTTAGGATAGGCTTGGTATTGATGAATTCTGTTAGTTTTTGCTTGTCTGAGAAATTTATTTCCTTCTATTCTAAATGATAATCTTGCTGGATAGACTAACCTATGTTGCAGGTTTTTCCCTTTCACCCACTTACTTCTGGCCTGCAAAGTTTCTGCAGAAAAATCAGCTGATAGTCTCATGGGAATTCCCTTGTATATGATTCTTTGTTTTTCTCTTGCTACCTTTAGAATTCTGTCTTTAAGTTTTGCCATTTTAATTATGGTATGACTTGGTGTGGGTCTGTTTGAGTTCATCTTGTTTGGGACCCTCTGAGCTTCCTGTACTTGGATATATATCCTTCTTCAGGTTTGAGACGTGTTCAGCCATAATTTCATCACATGCATTTTTGATCCCCTTCTCTGTCTTGCTTCCTCTTTGGGACCCCTATAATCTAATGTTGGTATGCTTAATATTATTCCAGAGATCTCTTAAATTGCTCTCACTTTTTAAAATTTTGTTTTTCTTTCTGCTGTTCTGATTGTTTGATTTCCATTACTTTATCTTATGAGTTCTTATCTTATGAGTTCTTCTGATCACTTAGTCTGCTATTCATTCCATCTTGTGTATTTTTTATTTCAGTTATTTGTTTCTGATTGGGTCTGTTTATATTTTCTAGTTCCTTGTTGAAATGTTCACTGTTTACATCAATTCTTTTCCCTAATTCAGTTAACATGTTTCTTACCAATATTTTGAATTCTTTATCTGGTAAATTGTTTATTTCTGTTCCATTATTTTTTCAGGGTTTTTCTCTTGCTCTTTCAATTGAAAGTGGTTCCTCTGTCTTTTCATTTTGCTTAAGTTTTTCTGCCTCTATGAATTTAGGTGAAACAATTACTTCCTACAGTCTTGAGGCAGTGTTCTTATGTGGGAGCATCCCTATACAGTCTGCATGTGCCCAGTGCCTTTGCTGGGAGAGCTGGATTTGACGTGGACACGTCATGTCTTTCCTCAGGGTGTACTAGCAGCTATCACCTTGGTAGGGGGTGTGGCTGGAGATGAATGGGCTAGAGCTGACCCAGGTGTGAGGTGAGACTTTCTCTCTGCTCAGTGGCTGTCATCACCTTATTGGTGGGAGAGTCTGCTCCCAAGTGGCTTGAGCAAAAGCCCTGAGGGTCAGGCCTAGCTGGCTCTGCTCCCTTTAAGTGTGTTTTTCCCCTCTCCCTACACCAGGCTCTTGTCCCAGAGAAGGGGGTTGCTGAAGAGTGTGGGGTTCATGCACAGACAGTGATCCAAAGCATTGACTGTGTAGGTGCCCATGTCTCCACTCAGATGCAACCTTGGGTGCAAGTCCCCTTTGTCCCTTACCCCTGATGACTGCCCTCAGTCTCAACCATCCCTATGCTGTGTGGAACATTCAGCAGGGCTGTCAGTGGATGCATGAACTCTTAGTGTTTACTGGGAGGCGAGCCATTGTTGAGTGACTGGTGTCAGAGATCTGGGCCACTTCTGTGGTGCCACATGAGTAAATACCAACAATGGCCACTGCTGCCCCACCTGGGCTCCTACCTGGGACCAGGTTGCATCTCTTTGCCTTACCTCAGGGGCAAGTCCTCTTTGTGTCTCACAGCTGATCACTGTCTCCAGCCTCTGCCACTCCTGCCGTCTTGTGGGACCACTGTGCAGGGCAGGTAGGGCCTATGTGGGCTCTCTGTGTGTATCAGAGCAATGGTGGAGGGGCCACCCTCAGAGAACTGGGTGGCTTCTGGGGAGCTGCCAACAGTGGCCAATTCCACCCACCTTGGGCTCCATCCCTGGACCAGTTCACCTCTGCATTCCACAGTAGAGTCCCCCAGCCCCACCCCCCATTGTGTCCACCCCAGATCCAGTGCTGTACTGTGGTATGGAGTGAGTGTTGAGCATTTACTCAGCGTGGACTAGGGCATGAGAAACCTGGTGGTGGCTAGAGCAGACCTCTCTCTGCCCTCCCTTGGGGACTAGCTGGCACGTGTGCACTTCTCATGAGTGGAGTCCATGCTTCCCACAACCCTCTGTCTGTCCCAGTGGTCCTCCAACCAGCTAAGGGAGCTTGTCTCCTTTGCATAGGATCCCAGGACTTGGGCGTACATTCTAGCTCAAACCAGTCTCTCCCCAGGGCAGGTGTCCACCTATGCAATCTCCCTTTTCCTCTGAGTCCAATCCCAGGGGCACAGGTCCAGACCCAGTTCTTCTTCTTCCCTTGTCACCTAACCACACATGTATCTTTCTTACTGCCTTAGTTGTGCAGGAATCCTTCTGCCAATTTCTAGTTAGTTTTCAGTGAAAATTATTCCACATCTAGATATAGTTTTGATGTGTTCATAGGGGGAGGAGAGCTCCATGTCCTCCTACTCTGCAATCTTCATCTCCTTCTCTAAGTTTAGCTTTAGATGCATATAACAGAAAAAGCAAGTAAGTGACTTAAACAAGAGTATCTCTTTCCAACCAAAAAAGTGTCCAGAGATAAAAGTGGTCCAGGGCTGGTGACTCCATGGCCATCAGGGACCCAGGCTCTGACTATCTTTTGGCTCTTACTGGCACACATTTCTAACTCAAGGTCACCTCAAGACCCAGGAGGACTACAAAAACATCTTAGAGTCCACATTCCAGGCAAGAAGAAGGAAGAAGAGAGGAAAGAGCAAAAAGGTGACCCTCCCAGCCAGGTAAATCCTCTAAAATGCTTTCCCTGCAGCCCCATTCAATGACTTTAGCTTATATATCACTGGACACAAGGAAGACTGGGAAATGTAATCCTTTAGATTAACATATTGTTACTCAGAATAAAATTAGGTTTCTATTAGCGTGGAAGGAGGGGAGAATAATTGTTGAGGAGGCAAATAGCCATCTCTGCCATGGTGAGTTTTTGCTTATGAGTTGACTTCAAAATTCAACCTCCATGTAAGGTAGATCTCCAAAGTTAACTCACAGCCCTTTAGGTCCTCCTGGGTGTTTCTGACTTGCTAATTCCTGGAGGGCATATGTGCTGACCTGGGCTAACCCAGATGGCACCAAGCCCCAGCCTGACATGGTGTGAGTTTTCTCTGCTCTTTGGATAGAGAGACAAACTGGACTTGAGGGCAGAAAGCAGGTTTCTTTATTCACATTTCACAGAAGAAAAAAGCATGTGTAACAGTGACAGGTTCTCAGAGGGAAGGAAGGGCTAGAAACAGGGTAGGGCAGGATTGAGGGAGGGAAAGGCAGAGCTTTGTTAGGGTTAGGGGTGGGAGGCGGGAATACCTCTAGCAGTCTGGACAACCAGTGGTGAGTTTTGTAAGTCTTCTGCTGGGACTATGTCAGAGAACATTTTATGGGTGGCTATTGTGCAGTCAGGGAACTGCTGTTTTTTTTGCCCATACACAAATGTACCCTTTTTACTTCTACTTCAGGAGATAGCCAGCTTTCTCTTATGCAGCTAACAACTTTAATCTGCCTTTGGTTTGTTATTCGCTTAGAATTGTTTGAAGAAAATATAGCCTAAGACAAGCAGACAAATACCTAGAGACAGATGTACAAGGGTGTTCAATGCAGTATTGTTCATAAGAGTAAAAATTGGATACAATCTAAATGTTCAAAATATCCATTAATAGGATATCAATTAAATTATGAAGCAGCCATATAAGGAATGTTATGTGGCCACTTAGAAGACAATATTTATATATTCACTGGCATAAGATGAGCTCTATAGCATAACACAGAGTGATATAGGGTCACAAAAACCCCCCTTTTATGGTAGGATCCCATTTATGTAAAATGTTAAATATGCATATTTATGCATAGGGCAATATCACAAAAGATGTGTTCCAAGATGTTCAACGTTTTAGATAATCTTTTACTTTCTTTTTTATACTTTTCCATATTAATTGAACATACCAACTGTGTCATCTTTACAATCAGAAGAAATTAACTATTTTCATTTTTGAATAATGCACATAAGTAAAAAATTGGAAGAAAACACACAAATGGGACTATAGATGCCTTTTTTCTCTTTTCTTTTTTTTTCCCCCAGAGTTTCTATGGTGTGATTATGCAATTTACAATAGGAAACATGAATAAAAAATTGTTCTAAGTGGATAATACTAATGATCATAGATGATTTTGCATCCATAATATTATGGGGAAGGGATGGGGAATGGCTATAAAGAATGTTCATTTCCAGCAAATAGCTGTAAAAGTCTAGTTTAAAATCACAAATCAAGCAGTTGAGAGGGATCCTAATCTATTTCCTATTAAGACAGGTTTCCCTTTCATATTCTGTCAGAGGGAATTCAGTCTTTCCTTGAAAAATTGCAGTGGCCAGCAAGCTCACCACCATGGAAGTCTGTTAAATCCATTGTTGAATAGCTCTGTTTATTAGAAAGTCCCTGGCCATACAGATCTCAACTCTGTCTCCTTGAAACATTTACTCATTGTTCCTAGTTCTAATCCGTGGGGCAAAAGGAGACAGGTCTACTTTATCACTACTGAGTGCCCTTGGCAGTGGCTTCTAGACTATCTTCTGTGAAAGCCAGGTTTCCCAGAGATGTCTTGTCTTAACATGTTCCATTTTCAACTGTGTATAATGATTTAAAAAGCAAGGAGGGATCTGACCTGGCCAGCTTAGAACCTACTAGGAACAATGTGTCTTTCAGCCTGTACCAAGGCCTCTGTTTACAGAGGGGTTTCAGGTCCTGCCATTCCTGCTGCCACATATCTCCTGTGTTTCCTGCTTCCTAAGTCCTGCAGGTTTCTGCCCATTTCTGAACATGGCTCTGTAGCCTTCCCGTCAATTTCCTGAGCAGAGATGATTTTCTAAAAAATTCCTTTTCTGCATAAGTTAGCCAAAGTTGGTTTCTGTTGTTTGCAACCAAAGAACCCTGACTGGTACAGATGTCACTCACCTCTTTATTAGGAATAGACAACCCATTGATGGCTCACATTTGTTAGGGGAACCACTGACTCAAACTGCCTATCCTGGCCAGGCAAGATAGTAGCCACTTGCATGAGTTATCTTAACAACAGGAGGTCCTGGTAAGGAATGCACTTCCTAGTGTGTGGAAACCTTTCCTCCTTCACAGCTCCCTTCCACTGGTGCAGGTCCCGTCCCTATTCTTTTGTCTTTGTTTTTTCTTTTTTCTATTGCCCTACGCAGGTACATGGGGAGTTTCTTGCCTTTTGAGAGGTCTGAGGTCTTCTGCCAGCATTCAGTAGGTGTTCTGTAGGAGTTGTTCCACGTGTAGATGTATTTCTGGTGTATCTGGTGGGGAGGAAGGTGATCTCCGTGTCTTATTCTTACGCCATCATCCCCCTCTCCAGGTAGATCATTTACCTCTCAAATGCAGAGGAAGAGAAATGCAAATTCCTCTTCTAACTACTTACACAAAACCCAGCCATCTTGTGCTATTTTCAGGGAGTTTTCTTTTTTCCAGTTCCCAAATATTCACCTCACTTTAAAGAAACAAATACAATAATACATATCATTTGTTCACATTTGCATGCCTCTCTTTCAGCAAAACCAGGAAGTGAAAAAGGGATTTGGACTCAGGTACCGAGACACACATTCACCCACACACACATACCCCCAATATAAAAGCAATTGCAAAAGACTCACTTTGATATAATAGCCAATACATCAGGGGCCTTTGCCCTCCAGATCTCAGGGAGTATTGTGGCATTTTTTTCATTTAGGTAGTATAGCTAAAGATCTCTTAGTTTTGCAAAAGTACCCCAGAGGACTATAAGATGGAACAGAGATCTGATCATCCATACTTAATTATCCACGGCTAGTGTTATCAAATATCAAGCAAATAGCAATTCAAATCGGTCTCTAAGGTTCACAGTTCCCTAGCCCCCAAAAAAGGAAGATTCCCATCCAATGTCCCATCTGAGATGAAGCTGAATGAATGACTAAGGCTAGTTCAAAAGGGAAATCCCAACCAACTCTCCTCTGTAGGCAAAACCTATGCAGTAGGAAAGGATACCCTTGTGTCATCACACACAAGCCCCTTTATTCACCAAAGACGTTTCAACTGGCCAATGCAAGTACTAACACACAAACAAACAACAAACACATGGTCCCACAAACAAATAATCAGATGAGGCATAGCTCAGAAAGAATGGACCATGAGTGGCTCACCCCAAAATGATACACACAAAAACACAAACAAGTAAGCTATGGTCACACAGAAAATCAGAGGTGTAGTCTAAAATTCCATTTCCACTCCCAAATGGAGGCCTCCAAACAAATTGGCAAGACTGTCTCTCATAAAGCAAATGAACTGGTTCCCAAATCAGGTAGAGTTCAACAACAATTCCCTTCTCCAACAGGGTACCGCAACCAAATGCAAAACAAATTGCCTTTTCCATAGAGGGAAAGCCCAAATTGAGGGGGGAATATGTTCCCGGTGTGCACACTGGAGTGACTTACCCTAAAGTGGCTCACTTCCCACAAGGGAAGAGGCCCAGACGTAGTGGAGAGAATTCCCTGTCTGTGCAAGCTGGAGCGACTCACCCAGCTCCAGACATTTTTTGGCTCCAACCATTTGGCTCCTGCCATGGGCGGCCGGCGCCGGTCGGGAACAGTCCCTTTGAGATCCCCAGAGTGAAGTGGGCTCTGGAAGCTGCTGGGGACTTGGGGAAGGGGCTGACTCAGGCCAGGGTCAGCCTGCCATGGACATGGACTCCTAGATTGGCTTCGCCAAAATTGTTAACACAAGTTTGTGTGCCCAACACACAGTGAGGCCAAACAAACCGAAACTTCCGAGTTTGGAGCAGAGGAGGCTTATTGCAAGGCCATGCAAGGAGGCGAGGTGGCTCAAGCCCTAAAAACTTCAAGTTCCCCGAAAGTTTTCAGTAAAGCATTTTTAAAAACCAGGTGAGGAGCGGGGTTGTCACAGGGTATGTGATCAGATTGTGCACAATTCTCTGATTGTTCTGATGACAGAACAAGTTGGTGTCACAGGAGTTAACTTTATCAGTCCTTAGGCTCCAGGAGGCCTGGAGCTATGTGCTCATGGTCATCAAGTAGTTAACGTCTTCCCTTTGGTGGGGACAGGGGGGTTCACATCTGCAAAACAACTCAGGAAATTGGCATCAAATACTATTATCTTGGTACTTCAGAGAGGAGTTAAGCAGAGGATATGGCGGGGAGAAAAGGCCCTGTAGGGTCCTACTCGGTTATAGTATGAAATTTTCAGGGGTGTTGTGGTGAAAGATACACTTGGATGACCAGAAACAACATGTTGCAGGAAGGGGGACCCCTGCCAGGGACCGAGAGTGGGCTCTTGTCTAACACTCAGAAATGAATTGTCCAAAGAGACACGTGCTGACAAAGCAAGAGATTTTATTGGGAAGGGGCACTCGGGTGGAGAGCAGCAGGGTAAGGGAACCCAGGAGAACTGCTCTGCCACGCAGCTCACGGTCTCGGGTATTATGGTAATGGGGTTAGTTTCCGGGTTGTCTCTGGCCAATCATTCTGACTCAGGGTCCTTCCTGGTGGCACGTGCATCGCTCAGCCAAGATGGATTCCAGCGAGAAGGATTCTGGGAGGTTGGTAGGAAATATAGGCTGGCATCTCCTGTCTCCTTTTGACCTTTCCCGAATTCTTCCTGTTACCCGAGCCGCGGGTAACAGCGCGGACCACAGAGACGGGCATGAGACGCTAAGGCTGCTGCTGCCGCCACCAAGAAGCCTGTGTACGAGCACAGGTCACTATCTACACCTCCCTTCCTGGGAGCCTGTGCAGCCCACCACTGCCAGGGTCCCATGATCCAGGGCCAACTTCCCTGGGAGAACGCACGGTGCGCCTCAGGCTGGTGCAACGTCCCTCTGGCCTCTGCCACCACAGGTCCGCCTCGCACTCCGTGCCCCTCCCTCCCCCCTGGCTTGAGTGAGCCAGAAGCCCTGAGTCAGCTGCTCCTTTAACCCCGTCCTGTCTGAGCGAAGAACAGATGCCCTCCGGTGACCTACACACAGAGGCGGGGCCAAATCCAAAGCTGAGCCCCGGGAACTGTGTGAACAAAGAAGAGAAAGGGAAATCTCTCCCAGCAGCCTCAGGCGCAGTGGATTAAAGCTCCACAATCAACTTGATGTACCCTGCATCTGTGGAATACCTGAATATACAACGAATCATCCCAAATTGGGGAGGTGGACTTTGAGAGCAAGATTTATTATTTTTTTCCCCTTTTCATCTTTTTGTGTATGCGTATGCTTCTGTGTGAGATTTTGTCTGTATAGCTTTGCTTTCACCATTTGTCCTAGGGTTCTATCCATCCTTTTTTAATTTTTTTTTACTTTTTTGAAAAAAAAATTGTTTTCTTACTAATTATTTTTTATTTTAGTAACTATTTTATTTTTTCTTACTTTATTTTATTTTATTTTATCCTCTTACTTTCTTTCTACTTTTTCTCCCTTTTATTCTGAGCCATGTGGATGAAAGGCTCTTGGTGCTGCAGCCACGAGTCAGTGCTGTGCCTCTGAGGTGGGAGACGTAATTTTAGGAGCCTGGTCCACAAGAGACCTCCCAGCTCCACGTAATATCAAATGGCAAAAATCTCCCACAGATTTCCATCTCAACACCAACACCCAGCTTCACTCAATGACCAGCAAGCTACAGTGCTGAACACCCTATGGCAAACAACTAGCAAGACAGGAACACAACCCCACCCATTAGCAGAGAGGCTGCCTAAAATCATACTAAGTCCACAGACACCCCAAAACACACCAACAGACGTGGACCTGCCCATCAGAAAGACAAGATCCAGCCTCATCCACCAGAACACAGGTACCAGTCCCCTACACCAGGAAGCCTACACAACCCACTTAACCAAATTTAGCCACTGGGGACAGACACCAAAAACAACGGGAACTACGAACCTGCAGCCTGCAAAAAGGAGACCCCCAAACACAGTAAGATAAGCAAAATGAGAAGACAGAAAACCACACAGCAGATGAAGGAGCAAGGTAAAAACCCACCAGACCTAACAAATGAAGATGCAATAGGCAGTCTACCTGAAAAAGAATTCAGAATAATGACAGTAAAGATGATCCAAAATCTTGGAAATAGAATAGACAAAATGCAAGAAACAGTTAACAAGGACCTAGAAGAACTAAAGATGAAAGAGGCAACAATGAACAACACAAAAAATGAAATACAACACAATAACTGAAATTAAAAATACTCTAGAAGGAATCAATAGAAGAATAACTGAGGCAAAAGAACGGATAAGTGAGCTGGAAGATAGAATGGTGGAAATAACTGCCACAGAGCAGAATAAAGAAAAAAGAATGAAAAAGAATTGAGGACAGTCTCAGAGACCTCTGGGACAACATTAAACGTACCAACATTCGAATTATAGGGGTCACAGAAGAAGAAGAGAAAAAGAAAGGGTCTGAGGAAATATTTAAAGAGATTATAGGGAAAAGGAAATAGTTCAAGTTCAGGAAGCACAGAGAGTCTCCATACAGGATAAATCCAAGGAGAAATCATGCCAAGACACATATTAATCAAACTGTCAAAAATTGTAAACAAAGGAAACATACTAAAAGCAACAAGGGAAAAACAACAAATAATGCACAAGGAAATCCCATAAGGTTAACAGCTGATCTTTCAGCAGAAACTCTGCAAGCCAGAAGGGACTGGCAAGACATATTTAAAGTGATGAAGGCGAAAAACCTATAAACAAGATTACTCTACCCAGCAAGGATCTCATTCAGATTTGATGGAGAAATTAAAACCTTTACAGACAAGCAAAAGCTGAGAGAGTTCAGCACCACCAAATCAGCTTTACAACAAATGCTAAAAGAACTTCTCTAGGCAAGAAATACAAGAGACAGAAAAGACCTACAATAACAAACCCAAAACAATTAAGAAAACGGGAATAGGAACATACATATCGATAATTACCTTAAATGTAAATGGATTAAATGCTCCCACCAAAATACACAGACTGACTGAATGGATACAAAAACAAGACCCGTATATATGCTGTCTACAAGAGACCCACTTCAGACCTACAGACACATACAGACTGAAAGTAAGGGGATGGAAAAAGATATTCCATGCAAATGGAAACCAAAAGAAAGCTGGAGTAGCAATTCTCATATGAGAAAAAATAGGCTTTATTTATTTATTTATTTATTGTTTTTGTTTCTTTGTTTGTTTGTGGTATGTGGGCCTCTAACTGTTATGGACTCTCCCGTTGCAGTGCCCAGGCTGTGGATGCACAGGGTCAGCAGCCGTGGCTCACGGGCCCAGCAGCTCCGTGGTATGTGGGATCCTCCTGGACCAGGGCATGAACCTGTGTCCCCCGCATCAGCAGGTGGACTGTCAACCACTGAGCCACCAGGGGAGCCCCAAAATAGACTTTAAAACGAAGAATATTAGAAGAGACAAAGAAGGACACTACATAATGATCAAGGGATCAATTCAAGGAGAAGATATAACTATTGTAAATATTTATGCACCTAACATAGGAGCACCTCAATACATAAGGCAAATTCTAACAGCCATAAAAGGGGAAATTGATGGTAACACAATCATAGTAGGGGACTTTAACACCCCACTTTCACCAATGGAAAGATCATCCAAAAGGAAAATAAATAAGGAAACACAAGCTTTAAATGATACTTTAAACAAGATGGACTTAATTGCTATTTATGGGACATTCCATCCAAAAACAACAGAATACACATTTTTCTAAAATGTTCATGGAACATTCTCCAGGATAGATCATATCTTGGGTCACAAATCAAGCCTTGGTAAATTTAAGAAAATTGAAACTGTATCAAGTATCTTTTCCAACCACAATACTAGAAGACTAGATATCAATTACAGGAAAGGATCTGTAAAAAATACAAACACATGGAGGCTAAACAATACACTACTTAATATCAAAGTGATCACTGAAGTAATCAAAGAAGAAATCAAAAAATACCAAGAAACAAATGACAATGGAGACACGATGATCCAAAACCTATGGTATGCAGCAAAAGCAGTTCTAAGAGGGAAGTTTATAGTAATAAAATCCTACCTTAAGAAACAGGAAACATCTCGAATAAACGACCTAACCTTGCACCTAAAGCAATTAGAGAAAGAAGAACAAAAAAACCCCAAAGTTAGCAGAAGGAAAGAAATCATAAAGATCAGATCAGAAATAAATGAAAAAGGAATGAAGGAAATGATAGCAAAGATCAATAAAACTAAAAGCTGGTTCTTTGAGAAAATAAACACAATTGATAAACCATTAGCCAGACATATCAAGAAAAAAAGGGAGAAGACTCAAATCAATAGAATTAGAAATGAAAAAGAAGTAACAACTGACACTACAGAACTACAAAAGATCATGAGAGATTACTAAAAGCAACCCTATGCCAATAAAATGGACAACCTGGAAGAAATGGACTAATTGTTACAAAGGCACAACCTACCGAGACTGAATCAGGAAGAAATAGAAAATATGAACAGACCAATCACAAGCACTGAAATTGAAACTGTGATTAAAAATCTTCCAAGAAACAAAAGCCCAGGAGCAGATGGCTTCACAGGCGAATGCTATCAAACATTTAGAGAAGAGCTAACACCCATCCTTCTTAAACTCTTCCAAAATATGTCCGAGGGAGGAACACTCCCAAACTCATTCTACGAGGCCACCATCAATCATCTTGATACCAAAACCAGACAAGGATGTCACAAAGAAAGGAAACTAGAGACCAATATCACTGAGGAATATAGATGCAAAAATCCTCAACAAAATACTAGCAAACAGAATCCAACAGCACATTAAAAGGATCATACACCATGATCAAGTGGGGTTTATTCCAGGAATGCAAGGATTCTTCAATATATGCAAATCAATCAATGTGATACACCATATTAACAAATTGAAGGAGAAAAACCTTATGTTCATTTCAAGAGATGCAGAGAAAGCTTTCAACAAAATTAAACACCCATTTATGATAAATACCCTGCAGAAAGTAGGCATATAGGGAACTTTCCTCAACATAGTAAAGGCCATATATGACAAACTCACAGCCAACATCATCCTCAATGGTGAAAAACTGAAAGCATTTCCACTAAGATCAGGAAAAATGTTGCCCACTCTCACCACTCTTATTCAACATAGTTTTGGAAGTTTTAGCCACAGCAATCAGAGATGAAAAGGAAATAAAAGGAATCCAAATCAGAAAAGAAGAAGTAAAGCTGTCACTGTTTGCAGATGACATGATAGTACACATAGAGAATCCTAAAGATGCTACCAGAAAACTACTAGAGCTAATCAATGAATTTGGTAAAGTAGCAGCATACAAAATTAATGCACAGAAATCTCTTGCTTTCCTATACACTAATGATGGAACATACGAAAGTGAAATTAAGAAAACACAACCATTTACCATTGCAACAAAAAGAATAAAATACCTAGGAATAAACCTACCTAAGGAGACAAAAGACCTGTATGCAGAAAATTATAAGACACTGATGAAAGAAATTAAAGTTGATACAAATAGATGGAGAGATATGCCATGTTCTTGTATTGGAAGAATCAACATTGTGAAAATGACTCTACTACCCAAAGCAAACTACAGAATCAATGCAGTCCCTATCAAACAACCACTGGCATTTTTCACAGAACTAGAACAAAATATTTCACAATTTGTATGGAAACAAAAGACCCCAAATAGTCAAAGCAATCTTGAGGACGAAAATTGGAGGTGGAGGAATCAGGCTCCCTGCCCTCAGACTATACTACAAAGCTACAGTAATCGAGACAGTATGGTACTGGCACAAAAACAGAAATATAGATCAATGGAACAGGATAGAAAGCCCAGAGATGAATCCATGCATATATGTTGACCTTATCTTTATAAAGGAGGCAGGAATGTACAGTTCAGAAAGGACAGCCTCTTCAATAAGTGGTGCTGGGAGAACTGGACAGGTACACGTAAAAGTATGATATTAGAACACTCCCTAACAACATACACAAAAATAAACTCAAACTGGATTAAAGACCTAAATGTAAGGCCAGAAACTATCAAACTCTTAGAGGAAAACATAGGCAGAACACTGTATGACATAAATCACAGCAAGATCCTATTTGACCCACCTCCTAGAGAAATGGAAATAAAAACAAAAATAAACAAATGGAACCTAATGAAACTTCAAAGCTTTTGCACAGCAAAGGAAACCATAAAGAAGACCAAAAGACAACCCTCAAAATGGGAGAAAATATTTGCAAACAAATCAATGGACAAAGGATTAATCTCCAAAATATATAAACAGCTCATGCAGCTCAATATTAAAGAAACAAAGAGTCCAATCCAAAAATGGGCAGAAGACCTAAATAGACATTTCTCCAAATAAGATATACAGATTGCCAACAAACACATGAAAGAATGCTCAACATCATTAATCATTAGAGAAATGCAAATCAAAACTACAATGAGATATCATCTCATACCAGTCAGAATGGACATCATCAAAAATCTAGAAACAATAAATGCTGGAGAGGGTGTGGAGAAAAGGGAACACTTTTGCACTGCAGGTGGTAATGTAAATTGATACAGCCACTATGGAGAACAGTGTGGAGGTTCCTTAAAAAACTACAATTAGAACTACCATATGACCCAGCAATCCCACTACTGGGCATATACCCTGAGAAAACAGGGGCAGGCACTTATGGCTATGCTGACTCTGATGAACAATTTGTTCCATTGGCTTATTCAGTTTTCAATTATAGGGATATGACTGAAAAGGCTGAACGCACCTGGAGAAATATGCAAAAGGATGCTCTTGCAACCTTTTTGGTCTTAACCCCAAAGATTGGAAACCTTAGCAACCACAAAGAGTATGTAATGGGGGTGTCAGGGAAAAGGCAGGGGCACACTTTCTTGGAATGCCTTTTGTGCAAGATCAATGGCCAACTGTTTTTACATTTTTTTCTGTTTGTGCCTGATTGTTCCATCCCTTCAATGGGAAGAGATTTCTTAACTAAGGGACCAATTCGTTTCTCGACGGGCAAGGGAACCATCCTCATCACCAAATGGTTCTAACAGAAAGCGGAATGGAACAGATAAAATCTGAAGCTAAAATAGAAGGCTTAGTACACCCTGGAATGTGGAACATTGAGGTTCTGGGCTTGGCTGAATATATCCATACAATGATTATTAAATAAAAAATGTTATAGAGTGTCTAAATATAAGGTATAAATTTCTTAAACGTAGGGAAGTTCCCCAAAAGTGTTTGTAAGTAGGTTACCAAAATGGGAGGCCACTGGTCTAAGTAATTAACTATAGCTGATATCGGGAGCCTGATAGGAATTTTGGGAGGAGGGCTTCTCCCTTAAGCTAAGTGAGGAGCCACCCAATTCTTTGGAAAAAAAAGAAAAAAAGAAAAACCAAACTGTCCTTGTTTTACAAATCTAGTCTTTTTTTAAACATTATTAGAGTATAATTGCTTTACAATGGTGTGTCATTTTCTGCTTTATAACAAAGTGAATCAGTTATACATATACATATGTCCCCATACCCCTTCCCTCTTGCATCTCCCTCCCTCCCACCCTCCCTATCCCACCCCTCTATGTGGGATAGCACCGAGCTGATCTCCCTGTGCTATACGGCTGCTTCCCACTAGCTATCTATTTTACGTTTGGTAGTGTATATATGTCCATGCCACTCTCTCACTTTGTCACAGCTTACCCTTCCCCCTCCCCATATCCTCAAGTCCATTCTCTAGTAGGTCTGCATCTTTATTCCCGTCTTGCCCCTAGGTTCTTCTGATCATTTTCTTTTTCTTTCTTTCTTTTTTTTTTTTTTTTTTAGATTCCATATATATGTGTTAGCATACGGTATTTGCTTTTCTCTTTCTGACTTACTTCACTCTGTATGACAGTCTCTAGGTCCATCCACCAAACTACAAATAACTCAGTTTCGTTCCTTTTAACGGCTGAGTAATATTCCATTGTATATATGTGCCACATCTTCTTTATCCATTCATCTTTTGATGGACACTTAGGTTGCTTCCATGTCCTGGCTATTGTAAATAGAGCTGCAATGAACATTTTGGTACATGACTCTTTTTTAATTATGGTTTTCTCAGGGTATATGCCCCGTAGTGGGATTGCTGCATCATATGTTAACTCTATTTTTAGTTTTTTAAGGAACCTCCATACTGTTCTCCATAGTGACTGTATCAATTTACATTCCCACCAACAGTGCAAGAGGGTTCCCTTTTCTCCACATTCTCTCCAGCATTTATTGTTTGTAGATTTTTTGATGATGGCCATTCTGACCAGTGCGAGATTATATCTAATTGTAGTTTTGATTTGCATTTCTCTAATGATTAATAATGTTGAGCATTCTTTCATGTGTTTGTTGGCAATCTGTATATCTTCTTTGGAGAAATGTCTATTTAGGTCTTCTGCCCATTTTTGGATGGGGCTGTTTGTTCTTTTGATATTGAGCTGCATGTGTTGCTTGTATGTTTTGAAGTTTAATCCTTTGTCAGTTTCTTCATTTGCAAATATTTTCTCCCATTCTGAGGGTTGTCTTTTGGTCTTCATTATGGTTTCCTTTGCTGTGCAAAAGCTTTGAAGTTTCATTAGGTCCCATTTGTTTATTTTTGTTTTTATTTCCATTTCTCTAGGAGGTGGGTCAAAAAAGGATCTTGCTGTGATTTATGTCATAGAGTGTTCTGCGTATGTTTTCCTATAAGAGTTTGATGGTGTCTCGCCTTACATTTAGGTCTTTAATCCAATTTGAGTTTATTTTTGTGTATGGTGTTAGGGAGTGTCCTAATTTCATTCCTTTACATGTTGCTGTCCAGTTTTCCCAGCACCCCTTATTGAAGAGGCTGCCTTTTCTCCACTGTATATTCTTGCCTCTTTTATCAAAGATAAGGTGACCATATGTGCGTGGGTTTATCTCTGGGCTTTCTATACTGTTGCATTGATCTATATTTCTGTTTTTGTGCCATTACCATACTGTCTTGATTACTGTAGCTTTGTAATATATTCTGATGTCCAGGAGCCCGATTCCTCCAGCTCTGTATTTCTTTATCAATATTGCTTTGGCTATTCAGGGTCTTTTGTGTTTTTATACAAATTGTGAATTTTTTTTGTTCTAGTTCTGTGAAAAATGCCAGTGGTAGTTTGATAGGGATTGCATTTAATCTGTAGATTGCATTGGGTAGTAGAGTCATTTTCACAATGTTGATTATTCCAATCCAAGAACATGGTATATCTCTCCATCTATTTGTATCATCTTTAATATCTTTCATCAGTGTCTTATAATTTTCTGCATACAGGTCCTTTGTCTCCTTCGGTAGGTTTATTGCTAGATATTTTATTCTTTTTGTTGCAATGGTAAATGGGAGTGTTTCCTTAATTTCACTTTCGGATTTTTCATCATTAGTGTATAGGAAAGCAAGAGATTTCTGTGCATTAATTTTGTATGCTGCTACTTTACCAAATTCATTGATTAGCTCTAGTAGTTTTCTGGTAGCATCTTTAGGATTCTCTATGTGTACTATCATGTCATCTGCAAACAGTGACAGCTTTACTTCTTTTCCAATTTGGATTCCTTTTATTTCTTTTTCATAAAAGTTGGCTAAAACTACCAAAACTATGTTGAATAATAGTGGTGAGAGTGGGCAACCTTGACTTGTTCCTGGTCTGAGTGGAAATGGTTTCAGTTTTTCACTATTGAGGACGATGTTGGCTTTGGGTTTTTCATATATGGCCTTTACTATGTTGAGGAAAGTTCCCTTTATGCCTACTTTCTGCAGGGCTTATATCATAAATTGGTGTTGAAATTTGTTGAAAGTTTTTTCTGCATCTATTGGGATGATCATATGGTTTTTCTCCTTCAATTTGTTAATATGGTGTATCATGTTGATTGATTGGCGTATATTGAATAATCCTTGCATTCCTGGGATAAACCCCACTTGATCATAGTGTATGATCCTTTTAATGTGCTGTTGGATTCTGTTTGCTAGTATTTTGTTGAGGATTTTTGCATCTATATTCCTCAGTGATATTGGCCTGTAGGTTTCTTTCTTTGTGACCTCTTTGTCTGGTTTTGGTATCAGGGCGATGGTGGCCTCGTAAAATGCATTTGGGAGTGTTCCTCCCTCTGACATATTTTGGAAGAGTTTGAGAAGGATAGGTGTTAGCTCTTCTCTAAACGTTTGATAGAATTCGCCTGTGAAGCCATCTGGTCCTTGGCTTTTGCTTGTTGGAAGCTTTTTAAACACAGTTTCAATTTCAGTGCTTGTGACTGGTCTGTTTATATTTTCTATTTCTTCCTGGTTCAGTCTCAGAAGGCTGTGCATTTCTAAGAATTTGTCCATTTATTCCAGGTTGTCTATTTTATTGGCATATAGTTGCTTGTAGTAATCTCTCATGATCCTTTGTATTTCTGCAGTGTCAGTTGTTACTTCTCCTTTTTCATTACTAATTCTATTGATTTGAGTCTTCTCCCTTTTTTTCTTGATATGTCTGGCTAATGGTTTATCAATTTTGTTTATTTTCTCAAAGAATCAGCTTTTAGTTTTTTTGACCTTTGCTATTGTTTCCTTCATTTCTTTTTCATTCATTTCTGATCTGTTCTCTTTGATTTCTGTCCTTCTGCTAACTTTGGGGTTTTTTGTTCTTGTTTCTCTAATTGCTTTAGGCATAAAGTTAGGGTGTTTATTTGAGATGTTTCTTGTTTCCTAAGGTAGGCTTGTATAAGTATAAACTTCCCTCTTAGAACTGCTTTTGCTGCCTCCCATAGGTTTTGGGTCACTGTGTTTTCATTGTCATTTGTTTCTAGGTATTTTTTGATTTCCTCTTTGATTTCTTCAGTGATCTCTTGGTTATTAAGTAGTGTGTTGTTTAGCCTCCATGTGTTTGTATTTCTTACAGATTTTTTCCTGTAATTGATATCTAGGCTCATAGCATTGTGTTCGGAAAAGGTACTTGATATGATTTCAATTTTCTTAAATTTACAAAGGTTTGATTTGTGACCCAAGATATGATCTATCCTGGAGAATGTTCCATGAGCACTTGAGAAAATGTGTATTCTGTTGTTTTTGGATGGAATGTCCTGTAAATATGAATTAAGTCCATCTTGTTTAATGTATCATTTAAAGCTTGTGTTTACTTATTTATTTTCATTTTGGATGATCTGTTCATTGCTGAAATTGGGGTGTTAAATTCTCCTACTATGATTGTGTTACTGTCGATTTCCCCTTTTATGGCTGTTAGTATTTGCCTTATGTATTGAGTTGCTCCTATGTTGGGTGTATAAATATTTACAATTGTTATATCTTCTTCTTGGTTTGATCCCTTGAGCATTATGTAGTGTCCCTCTTTGTCTCTTGTTTTATAGTCTTTGTTTTAAAGTCTATTTTGTCTGATATGAGAATTGCTACTCCAGCTTGCTTTTGATTTCCATTTGCATGGAATATCTTTTTCCATCCCCTCACTTTCAGTCTGTACATGTCCATAGGTCTGAAGTGGGTCTCTTTTATAGAGTGTATATACGTGTCTTCTTTTTGTATCCATTCAGCCAGTCTATGTCTTTTGGTTGGAGCATTTAGTCCATTTACATTTAAGGTGTATGTTCCTATTACCATTTTCTTAATTGTTTTGTGTTTATTATTGTAGGTCTTTTCCTTCTCTTGTTTTTCCTGCCTAGAGAAGTTCTTTTAGCATTTGTTGTAAAGCTGGTTTGGTGGTGTTGAATTCTATTAGCTTTTGCTTGTTTGTAAAGCTTTTAATTTCTCCATCAAATCTAAATGAGATCCTTGGTGGGTGGAGTAATCTTTGTTGTAGGTTTTTCTCTTTCTTCATTTTAAATATGTCCTGCCACTCCCTTCTGGCTTGCAGAGTTTCTGCTGAAAGATCAGCTGTTAACCTTATCGGGATTTCCTTATGTGTTACTTGTTGTTTTTCCCTTGCTGCTTTTAATATGTTTCCTTTGTATTTAATTTTTGACAGCTTGATATATATGTGTCTTGGCATGTTTCTCCTTGGATTTATCCCGTATGGGACTCTCTGTGCTTCCTGGACTTGATTAACTATTTCCTTTCCCATATTAGGGAAGTTTTCAACTTTAATCTCTTCTTTTTATAATCCCTCTCTTTTTCTCTTCTTCTTCTGGGACCCGTATAATTCGAATGTTGGTGCATTTAATATTGTCCCAGAGGTCTCTGAGATTGTCCTCAATTCTTTTCATTCTTTTTTCTTTATTCTGTTCTGCAATAGTTATTTCCACTATTTTATCTTCCAGATCACTTATCCGTTCTTCTGCGTCAGTGATTCTTCTTTTGCTCCCTTCTAGAGAATTTTTAATTCCATTTATTGTTTGCTCTTTTGTTCTTCTAGGTCCTTGTTAAACGTTTCTTGTATTTTCTCCATTCTGTTTCCAAGATTTTGGATCATATTTACTAACATTTTTCTGAATTCTTTTTCAGATAGACTGCCTATTTCCTGTTCATTTGTTTGATCTGGTGGGCTTTTGCCTTGCTCCTTCATCTGCTGTGTGTTTTTCTGTCTTCTCATTTTGCTTAACTTACTGTTTGGGGTATCCTTTTTACAGGCTGCAGGTTCGTAGTTTCTGTTATTTTTGGTGTCGCTCCCCAGTGGCTAAAGTTTGTTCAGTGGATTGTGTAGACTTATTTGTGGAGGGGACTTGTGCCTGCGTTCTGGCAGATGAGGCTGGATCTTATCTTTCTGGTGGGAAGGTCCACGTCTAGTGGTGTGTTTTGGGGTGCCTGTGGCCTTATTATAATTTTAGGCAGCCTCTGTGCTAATGGATGTGGTTGTGTTCCTGTCTTGCTAGTTTTTGGCATAGGGTGTCCTTCACTGTAGCTTGCTGGTCATTGAGTGGAGCTGGTTCTTGATGTTGAGATGGAGATCTCTGGGAGATTTTCACTGTTTGATACTACATGGAGCTGGGAGGTCTCTTGTGGACCAGTGTCCTGAATTTGGCTCTCCCACCTCCATGGCACTGCCCTGATGCCTGGCTGGAGCACCAAGAGCCTGTCCTCCATGCAAATTTAGTCTTTACAGGACCAGAGTTGTTGTTTCAGAATGATCCAAAGACCACCAATCCTTTTACCACTCCCAACACCTTCCCTATTTATCTTAAGAGAGACTTGTAAGTATTAAACAAAGGGAAAACAGAGTCATCCTAGAAGAAACTTTCCTGTACCTTTAAGATACAAATGTCCTCTCTGGTCTTCTCAGGAATACTTATCTCTGCCATCTTTTTAAAATGAAAATTTTGTGGACTTCCCTGGTGGTCCATTTAGTAAGACTCCACGCTCCCAATGCAGGCAGCCCAGGTTCGATCCCTGGTCCGGGAAGTAGATCCTGCATGCATGCCACAACTAAAGAGTCCACATGCTGCAACTGAGATCCCACGTGCCACGACTAAGACCTGGCACAGCCAAAATAAATAAATTAATTAATTAAATTAATTTAATGAAAATTTTGAAAGAGGGCAAAATAATTTAGAACTAGACTTGTCAAGGATAAGTAAAAATCCTAAGTGTCTTTTCTGTGAATATTGGTTAAAAGATTTAGCTATCTAGACAAGTTAGCCTGATTTTTTCTATCTGCCACAAACCCAATTCTAACCCAACCTCTTTTGTAAACTGATGGGTTTTGCATTGCTGTACCTGATTCTGGGCTGAAATTTTAAAATGAGAACTGTAAGGTGTCTCTGTTTGTCTGTGTGTTTGTATGTGTCTATGTGTGTTGTAGATGTATGATATTACCAAAATTAATTCATAAAAGAGGTCTACTTAATTGACTTAAAAGAAATTAAGTGCTTATTAAATACTCAGGAATGTAAAACTGGCCAGAATGAGTGTCAGGCTCACGTGAATAGGGAAATACTCTATTAAGTTAATATCTGATGTTAAGGTTAGTTTGTTTGTTGATCTAATTAATATAGACCTGTCTTTAGAGTCATGAACATTAAGTATAGTTATTTTACTGCACCTACGTTTAATAGAATTTAAGTGAAATCTTGTTATATCTGTTGCAAATTTGTCAGCAAGAAAAATAACTTGGTATGATGAAATTTTTATGAGTGAATTAAATGCAAATGAGATACGATCTTTTAGGTAAACTCTATAGGAATAATTGCATTCTGAAAATTATCTAAAATAGTCTCTCCAGATTTTGGTAACTATTACTTGCCTCTTGGTTTTCACGAGAAATTAAAGTTTTTAAGAGTTGGAGAGTCTAATTTGAATATGTAATTAAAGCTACTAAAAGTAATAAAATATTTCACTATACAGTAAGAAAGTGGGATATATGTTTTGAATAAAAAGGAGTTTTGTGTATGGTCAGGGTGAGAGTAGATTAAACTTAATTGGGTAAATGGATTTTGTTATTAATAATAGGCTGGTGAAGGAGTAGACTTTGTTCCTCTCTGCTAAGAAAACATGTTTCCTTAGAGTGCTGCTTTCGATGACAGATTGTGTTAACTTCCTTGCCTTTCAGTGATCTGTATTTGTTTTTAAATATTCACAGTGACCTATGATTCTATCAGACTAAACGTTTTTTAAAAAAACTTTTGATATTTTTGATGAACTTCCTATGAAATTCTAATTAAAGTTATTTTGACTTCAGCTAACTTTGGGATGCTTCAGAGGGCCCCTGAGATACCTCGGGGGGGGGGAATATATATATATATATATATATATGTTAAACTGATTAGAATTGGTTTGTATGCTAAATTATATGGAAAGCATTGTCAAATGAGTGATAAGCCTCCTCAGATTATACAGTATGAATAAATATTATTAATGTAGACATTCTAGAAATTATATAAAGTTTCTGAAATTTGTGTATGTCCTGGTATAATGTTATAATTTTAGTTATCTTAAAATGTTGAATGTAACAACTTGGATAAGCTTCTTTGCCAAGAAGAATTGCAATCAGATCTTTAAACTTGCCTTTTTAAGACCTTTATCATTCACAGACAGCTAAGCTGATCTTTTGCAAAACTGCCATGTCCTCAAGAAGTCATAGAAAGGATGTTTTGACAAAAACAGGTTTCTGGTTACTTTTAAATCATAAACTAGGTAAGAAATTTTAAAATTCTATTAAGGAAACTCCATACTGTTTTCCATAGTGGTTGTATCAATTTACATTCCCACCAACAATGCAGGAAAGTTCCCTTTTCACCACACCTTTTCCAGCATTTATTGTTTCTAGATTTTTTGATGATGGCCATTCTGACTTGCATGAGGTCATACCTCATTGTAGTTTTGATTTGCATTTCTTAGTAAATAGTGATGTTGAGCATCTTTTCATGTGCCTCTTGGCCATCTGTATGTCTTCCTTGGTGAAATGTCAATTTATGTCTTCTGCCTATTTTTTAACTGGATTGTTTGTTTTTTTGTTATTGAGCTCCCTGAGCTGTTTGTATACTTTGGAGATTAATCCTTTGTCTGTTGTTTCATTTGCAAATATTTTCTCCCATTCTGAGGGTTGTATTTTTGTCTTGTTTATGGTTTCCTTTGCTATGCAAAAGCTTTTAAGTTTAATTAAGCCCATTTGTTAACTTTTGGTTTTATTTCTGTTAGTCTAGGAGGTGGGTCATAAAAGATCTTGCTATGGTTTATGTCGGAGTGTTTTTCCTATGTTTTGCTTTAAGTGTTTTATAATGTTTGTTCTTACATTTAAGTCTTTAATCCATTTTGAGTTTATTTTTGTATATGGTGTTAGGTAGAGTTCTAATTTCATTCTCTTACATGTAGTGGTCCAGTTTTCCCAGCACCACTTATTGAAGGGGCTGTCTTTTCTCCCTTGTATGTTCTTGCCTCCTTTGTTGTAAATTAGGTGCCTATATGTGCATGATTTTATCTCTGGGCATTCTATCCTCTACCATTGTCCTATATTTCTGTTTTTGTGCCAGTCCCATACTGTCTTGATTACTGTAGCTTTTTGGTATAGTTTGAAGTCAGGGAGCCTGATTCCTCCAACTCCATTTTTCTTTCTCAAGATTGCTTTGGCTATTCAGGGTCCTTTGTGTTTCCATATGAATTGTAAAATTTTTTGTTCTAATTATGTGAAGAATGCCATTGGTAGTTTGATAGGGATTGCACTGAATCTGTAGATTGTTTTGGGTACTATAGTCATTTTCACAATATTGATTCTTCCAATCCAAGAACATGGAATATTTCTCCATCTGTTTATGTCATCTTTGATTTCTTTCATCAGTGTTTATTTATAGTTTTCTGAGTACAAGTCTTTCGCCTCCTTAGGCAGTTTATTCTTAAGTATTTTATTCTTTTTGTTGCAATGGTAAATGAGAGTGTTTCCTTAATTTCTCTTTCTGATTTTTCATTGTTGGTATATAGGCTCCTTAGAAAACTAAAAATAGAACTACCATATGACCCAGCAAACCCACTACTGGGCCTATACCCTGAGAAAACCATAATTCAAAAAGACATATACCACAATGTTCATTGCAGCACTATTTACAACAGCCAGGACATGGAACCAACCTAAATGTCCATTGACAGATGAATGGATAAAGAAGATGTGGCACATATATACAATGGAATATTAGCCATAAGAAGAAACGAAATTGAGTTATTTGTAGTGAGGTGGTTGGACCTAGAGTCTGTCATACAGAGTGAAGTAAGTCAGAAAGAGAAAAACAAATACCATATGCTAACACATATATATGGAATTTATGAACAAAGAAAACGGTACTGATGAACCTAGTTACAGGGCAGGAATAAAGAGGTAGACATAGAAAACGGACTTGAGGAATTGGGGTGGGAAGGGGAAGCTGGGGCAAAGTGAGAGTATCACCAATATATATACACTACCTAATGTAAAATTGTTGGCTGGTGGGAAGCAGCAGCATAGCACAGGGAGATCAGATTGGTGCTTTGCTATGACCTAGAGGGGTGGGATAGGGAGGATTGGAGGGAAGCTCAAAAGGAAGGGCATATGGGGACATGTGTATGCATATGGCTGATTCGTTTTGTTTTGCAACAGAAACTAACACAGTATTGTGAAGCAATTATAGTCCAATAAAGATTTATTTAAAAAAGCAAAGAGAATGGATAAACAAAAAGTTCCTACTGTATAGCACAGAGAACTATATTCAATATCCTGTGATAAACCACAATGGAAAAGAATATGAAAAATATGTATAACTGAATCACTTTGCTGTACAGTAGAAATTAACACAACATTGTAAATCAGTTATACTTCAATAAAATAAAATTTAACAAAATCAAAAAAAGTCTAATAGAAATTCTGATTTCATAAATCTGTCAGTAAAAAGGATTAATTATATAGGACTGAGTAAACTGATGAATATGATTGCAATTTTTTGGTTTTGCCTGAAATATTAATGGCTTTTAATCTGTGTTTTTCCAGATGTAAGGAAATCTTTTCCCCTAAGTATAGGTATGACAAATTAGATAACAACAGGACTAAGGGGTTCAATATTCCCTGCCCAAGGCTGATCAATCCATTCAACAATCTCCCTTCATTGTCCCTGTACAGCAGGAAGTAGCCAAGAGCGGTCATCACCCCTTTCCCCACAAGATTGTGGAATGGACATTGACAGTCAGGAATTGTAATAGGGAAGAACAAATCTGACTCCATATTAGATCTGTTTCTTTTACTTTCAACTTTGTATTCTATTGCTTTTGCTACACGTTAATCACTAAAGTGATGTTGTCTATAGCTTAAAGTATACATAATGGCCCATCTCAGGGAACCCTGTCCCCATGCTTGAATGTTAAACTGGGATACCTTTGTTCAGCTCACAGGGAACATCCTGACCCAGCCCACCTGTGAATGGCTTCAGGAAAGAAGAAATTAACACATCCCCTCCTGAGTCTGGCTGAAATCAGGAGATATTTGAAATAACTTATAACCTATATTGCCTTTTTTGTTGTTTCTTGCATTAACAAAAGTGTGACTGAGCCTCTGGTAAAATGATAATATGTAGTTCCTTATGAGACCAATGATTATAATAATGTAACTCTAAATATGGGAAGAAGAAAAGGAGGGAATATTTTCCTGGACCATAAGAGACTAGTAAGGTAAGTGGTCCAGAGACTTTTGGCGCTAAGGCCTAGCCCAGTGATAGCACATTGAGTGGCCTACGAATGAAGTCTTTGCCAGACCTGGGAATGAGAATTCCTAGCACCATGGGGTGAAATGGTCATGAAATGCCCCCTAAACCATGGTCAAATTTAGAACCCTGAAGGGGTTGCTGGCTGAGAATTGGCACTTGCCATCTACCTCTCCACTGCAGCTGCTGACCTTCAACACCCCCTGAAAGGAATTCAGGGTAGAGATCAGGAATGAGGCACTCTGTGCTCTGGGAAAAACTGGCAGAACAGGCCTTCAGAGAGTTAGATATTTTCAGAAGATTTTATGACCCCCAATTCTTGCATCTTTTCATATCTAGAAAAGCATTAAAATCACTAATGGTGACTTCTGCTTTGGCCATTGAGAAGAGAAATGCATTTGGAAGTAAAAATGGATTGTCTGTGTCAGACTCAGATGCCACCAACCATTCTCAAAGCAGTGTCTGCTGGACTGTGGACACCTCTGTCAAGTTTATGATTAACCTCCTTATCTGAAGGTTTATTCCTTTTCTTACTCAAAACTTGCTCTCCTCAAGATTGAGGAGTATCAAAATAAAGGGGGAAATTGTACCTGAGCAAGACCCTATGGGGCCTTCCTGGGACAGGCCTTCCCCCCCATATCCTCTGGTTTAGCTCCTCTCTGAAGTACCTAGATAATAGTATTTGATGCTAATTTCCTAGTTATTTCGCAGATGTGAACCCCTCCCTGCCCCCACCAAAGGAAAGATGTTAACTACTTGATGACCATGAGCACATAGACCCAGGCCTCCTGGAGCATAAGGACTGATAAAGTTAAACCATGTTACACCACCCTGTTCTGTCATCATCAGCCATTCAGTGAACTGTGCACGATCTGATCACATACCTTGTGACCCCATCCCCTCACCTGGCTTTTAAAAATGCTTTACCAAACCCCTTTGCAGAGCTCAAGGCT
This sequence comes from Grampus griseus, assembly GCF_964374135.1. NCBI lineage: Eukaryota > Metazoa > Chordata > Mammalia > Artiodactyla > Delphinidae > Grampus > Grampus griseus. Next base: position 22,443,702 of record NC_139002.1, on the reverse strand, counting down.
TTTCAGGGCATGAGCCACCTCGTCTCCTTGCATGGCCTTGCAATAAACCTTTCTCTGCTCCAAACCCTGACGTTTCAGTTTGTTTGGACTCACTGTGCGTAGGGGACATGAAATTGTGTTAACAATACCAATGCTGTCACTAAGCTAGATCTCTCTTTCCTGCACTTATGAAAGTGATCTTTTATTTTTAACCATTAATCAATAACCATTTCAAAGGTGTGTGTGTGTAGTGTGTGTGTGTGTGTGTGTGTGTGTGTGTGTGTGTGTGTGTGTGTGTGTGTAGGAGGTGGGGTTTCCCCCCACCAACAAGCAATTCTCAGACACCTTGCTAGTGTCCAAGAATTCAACTCAATTCTGACACTATCTACCAGGAGACAGCATGAGATTCTGCAAGTTAAGGGTTCTGTCTCAAGACTGCCCCCCACCCCACTTTAAGTTACCAGTGCTCTGACCAAGTGCTATAAACCAGAAGTCCAGCAATCCCTTCCTCAGATTCAGTTAATTTGCTAGAAGGACTCACAGAACTCAGAGCAACTTTTTACTTACTAGATTACAAGTTTATTACAAAAGAATATAACTCAAGATCGGCCACATAGAAGAGGTGCACAGGACAAGGCATGAGGAAGGAGTGTGGAGCATCCATGCTCTCTCCCAGCACCTCCATGTGCTCACCAACCTGCAAGCTCTCTGAACCCTGTCCTTTTAGAGTTTTTATGGTGGATTCATCATGAAGGCATGATTATTAAATCATTGGCCAACCTCCAGCCATCTTCCCCTCCAGAGGTCTGGGCGTGTGCCTGGAAGTTCACCCTCTAATCAGAAGGTTGGTTGCCCTGGCAACCAGCCTCCATTCATAGGTGCTTTCTGAATGTCACCTCGTTAACATAACAAGACACCTTTATTGCTCTCATCACAGGAAGTTCCAAGGGTTTTAGGATATCTGTGCCAGGAACAGTAGAAGACCAAATACATATTTATTATAAATCACAATATCACATATCTCTCCTCTAAATTTTGTATTATTCGTAGATGCCATCAGTAAGAATTCTAAGTCTTCACCCAAGCCACTGATAAAATTAGGCAATGATAACTATTTAATTTTAATTATGGAATATTTCAAATATATGGAGGAGTACAGAAAATAAAATAACACAACTCATCCATGTTTCTACCATCCAGATTTTGCCATATTTGCTTTTGAATTTGATAATGTCACTTGAGAATGTGGGAAACTCATGGGAGAATAAACTGATACTGATCTCAGAGAGGCAGCAGTGAGCGGTGGTGTGAAGTGAGATCTGAATTCCCTGCCAAGGATTTGAACTTGCGTAGCCTGGATGATAACCAGGAATCCTAGTCACCAGACCCCCTGGCTCTTGCCGCCAGTGAAAATGCATTTCTCACGGAGGCAAAAACTGTAAAAACAGGTACAAAGTTTATTAGAGACATAGCACAACAACAAGTGGGAGAGCACACAGAGAAACAGTTTGATTAGTTAAGATAGAAGCAAGGTAAAGATGCACACCTGGAGGGAAAGGGTGTGGACATCCTCCCCAATGAGGAGGAGCACAGTAAAGAGGCAGAAGTCATGTATATAGGTCAGTTCTTCTGGGTCTTTGTTTTTCTTCTGGCCAGTCATCTTATTTTGTCCTCCCTGGCTAGTTTGTTTCAGGATTCTCCCCCTAGGTGCGCATACACCTTTCAGCCAAGATGGATCTTGGTGATGCAAAGGCATCTGGGAGAAGCAAGACTCATTATGGCCTGGCGTTGTCCCCTGACTTTTGACCCCCAAGGAGCCTTCCTGCGCATGTGTAGTGTCTCCCTTGTCCCAGGGAAGGGCGGAGTGGGGGGGAAGTGGTATATCTCTTGATCCTTTACTCAAACAAGGTTTTGCCCCTCTTTGTTCTTGCCATGACTGCTATCTTAAGGTGTCCACAGAGACAAAACCTATTTACCCTGCATCTGTTGTTACTTCTATTTTGGAGGGCAAACAGGAGGCTGATTGTAAATGCCTAACCTGGAGCCCACCTACCTTCTGTCTCAGGAAATGCAAACAGAATGCTATTGTAATTGTCCGGCCTGAAGTCCACTTTTTTCCTGCCTCAATTCTACCACTTTGAAGAGGGACCATAGGCAATTCAAATAGAGTTAAAAATGGAGACATCCATACCCTAAAAAACAAAATTCAACTAAGAAAAGTTAAAGATCTAATTGTCTTTACTTAATGGTTCAGCAATCGGCAGCAACCCATCTTAGCAGATAGAAAGGAATGCCAAGGAACTGTATAAAAATGGAAGGTTCTTATAGGCAGAAAGTGGTGGAAGACAGAAATTTCTAGAAAAGAGTGGATTGTTTCAGGCAAGTTCAACTTCCTTTGTGGGAAGGGGTCTATGCATTTATGATTCACTACCCTCAGTTAGGAGGAAGGAATTAAAATTTAATATTTATTCAGCACATATTACAGATCAGGCACTGTGTTAAACAATTTACATACATACTATATAACTCAATCCTCACAGCAAGTCTGTAAAATAGGTATTATTAGTATTGTTCCCACTTACAGGGATAGGTAAGGGCCTATCAAGCAGATAACCTCACTAGGGCTGATCAGGTAATTCCAGACTAACTAGTTAAACGTCACATTCCTGGGAGAGGCTAGACCTGCAAGTAGGTTAGATATTGTCTTGGTTTGCTGATGTGGGACTTAGCACAACTGACTCCATTTTGGAACCCTTATTTTATTTTTTTAACACCTATAACTGAGAGATTTCATTTCTAGGTGTGCACCTGAAATAAAGTCTCTCAGAAGCACATAGACCTAAGTACTAGAATGTACATTGTAGTAACAAAATATTGGGAATGACTTAAACATCCATCAATGTAGTATATTCATAAAATGAAATATTGTTATTAAGATTGATCAAAAGGGATAAATCTCAAATATATAACATTGAATGAAAAAAGCAAGTTGTAAAAAGATATACCCTGATATGAAACTATGTATGTGAGTTTAGAAAAAGAAAAAATAATACAGTTATTAAAGTACTAGATGCTGCAGGTGACTTTGGGGTCCCGCTGACCTGGGTCAAATCCTGGCTTTGAGCTTTACAGCCACAGGCAAGTTGCACAAACTCCCTGAACATCAGTGTCCTCATTTAGTAAATGGAAACAATAACAATGCCTATTTTACAGACTTGCTGTGAGGATTGAATTATAGTATGTACGTAAACTGTTTAGCACAGTGCCTGCCTGATCTGTAATATGTGTTGAATAAATATTAAATTTTAGTTCCTTTCTTCCTGAGGCTAGTGAAACATAAATAGAAATGGGTAGGAGTAGAAAATGATAGGCTGGGAGGGCAGGGAGGAAGCCAAATCAGTGTTGTATTCACAACTGGTCCTGGGAATAGCATAATGGGTGAGAAAAACCCCATGAGTGAGAAAGTGCACACAAGCAGAAGGTAGGGAGTGAAACAGCTGGAAGCATTCAGGGAAAAACAACCCAATGCAGTTGAGCGGGTAACCCAATCCAGTGGAATGAGCTGGGAAGCAGGCAAAATGGAAACCAAGAGAAGAAAACACATTTGTGCTCTTGGAAGTAAATGCAAGTGGAAAAAAAAAAACGCTTAGACATGGAGTGAGCAGGCTTGACCTGCATCCCTGCCTTGCCTTTAAGAGCTTCCCAGCCCCTGGGTCCACCTTTTGTAGGTTACATCTTTCTTAACCCTCTTCAGTTTTACTCAGGTTTCTGTCTGGAAACCAATGGAATATAATGGCTCATGCCTCTCTAGAAATGTTACCAAATCAAACCTGGGTCCACTCGCCCTAAAGTCAATCTACTGACACTGGGTTGTGGTGAAGAAAAGTGCAGCTTTTATTTACAGGACACCAAGCAAGGAGTCCAAGGCAGCTTGTGCCCCAAATACCCCAACTCCCCAGTGGGTTTCAGGAAAGCATTTTTAAAGGCCAGGTGAGGGAGGAGCGTCCCAGTAAATGTGATCAGCTTGTGCACAATTCTCTGATTGGTTGATGGTGAGGTAACAGGGTGGTGTCACTGGGGTTAACATTATCAATCCTTAGGCACCAGTAGGTCTGGGGGCTATGTGCTCATGGTCATCAAGTAGTTAGTCTTCCATTTGGTGGGGGCTTTAGCATCTATAAAACAATTCAAGAAATGTGCATCAGATACTCTTATCTAGGTACATCAGAGAGGAGCTAAAGGAGAAAGGGGGAAGGGGTCCATCTCAGGAAGGCTCCATAGGGTCCTGCTCAGTTACAGAAACATCTAACCTACCTGTGCTTTCAGGGAATGCATAAACTGTGATGACCTTACAAAATCTTATACTGATAAAAATCCTGAAACTATAGTGTGGGGGCATTCAGAGATAACTCATTGCTTCAGGTGGAGAACAAATTCTGGTCAAGGTAACAACGCTTATAACCTTTTAACTTGAAAATTGTTTTCTATTCTCCAAAGTACTTTCCCCATCTTCTATCCCTCCATTAAATAGATCCCCCTTTGTCCTCAAAATTTAAGACCAATTCCTTGGTTCAAGCCTCAAGAAACACCATAATTTTACCTGAACCCATCTTTCTAATCTATCCAACCTATTTTCTCCTGTTTCTATTCACCAGCCATTCCCCAGGTTGATTGCTACATCACCATATCCTGCCATTCCCCCACACTCACTGATTGTTTTCCCATCTTTGCATCTTTCAACATGCTGTTCCCTTCATCTATTTCCTCCCATTACTACGTGTCCAAATTTACCCATTCTTCATGATCTACTTAATGCATTTGTTTTCTAGAATTTTCCTAGATACGCTTCCCTTTCTCCTCTAGCTGGACATAACTATTCAATTCCATTTTACTTAAGAAACTATTGAGCTAAGTAGGCATGAGGGAGACAAAAAGGAATAACATATGGTCTGTCTCCTTCATCAGCTACCATGTATTTAGGAGGGCAGGTACATAAACCAAGTTACAAATGAGACATCAGCAAAGTAATCAAGGACCTGCAGGGCCACCAAGGAGCCCATCATCTCTTGCCTCCTAACTTGTCTGATTCTTTGCTTGCTCACTCCCAACCTTACAATTCCTTCTGCACCTAGAAGTCAGAATGATCATTTAAATATTCATCAGATATGATTTTCCTCTACTTAAAATCCTCCAGAGCTTTGCTATTGTGCTTGGAATAAAATCCAAACTTATCACTCTGACTTAGTCTTTTGAAACAGGACCCTGCCTACCTTTCTGACCTTCTTACCCCATTATCTTCCCCTCTCACTTTGCTCCACAACACTAACCTTTCCGTTCCTTAAGCTGGCCAAATATTTCCCTTCTTAAGACTTGACATCAATATCCCCCCTTTCCTTTATCTACAATAACTCTTCCTGCTCTTTCCTGTTATTTAGGTATCAGTTTAAATACCTGGTTGATGAGAACTTCTCTGACCAAACCAGCCTAAATCAGCTCTTCAGTTACTCTCTTCCAGCTTATTGCTGTCATTTTTCCTTTTTTGGCTAGTTATCATCTATCTCTCCCACTAATATCAGCTGTAAGAGGACAAAGGCTGTGCCATGTTGTCCACAGTGTAGCCCCAAGACCTGGAACAAGGCCTGGTGAAGAGTTGGCACTCAGTAAACATTTGTTGAATGAACAGAAGGGAAGGTTTCATAGAAGAGTTGATAAGAGAAGTTCACTGGTGCAGGGAAGGACATTTTGGGCAAAGGGACTAGCACAAGTGAAAAGAAATGATGAGGAGAATGGTTAGACAGCCTTCTGTACTTCCCAGTTGTGGCACTTGGCCCATTTCATTAGAATTGCTTGCCTACTTGGCTATTTTCCCAAAGATTTTGTTTCTGAGACTAGGGGACTTGTCTATCTAGATCACCACTGCATTTTCAGTGTTCCAGCCCATTGTGAGTTCCCAAGAGTTATGGAATGAATAAAAGGTCTAAAAGGAGGAGAAGCTGGATATAACCCTCATTGTTAAGGCCCTTGGATGTTGAACAAAGGAGTTTATATTTTGTCCTGTAAAAAAGGGGGAGCCATTGAAATTTTATCTTGTGGTGTTTTTAGTTTATTATTTTTTAAGTAATTGTTTAGCTATTTATTTTTTAACTTTTGATTTTGAAATAACTACAGGTTCCCAGGAGGTTAACAAAGAAAGGTACAGGGAAATCCCATGTACAATTCCCCCAGCCTCCTTCTATACAACTATGGTGATATAAGATATTAAACCACAGTACAATATTAAAAATTGTACCAAGAAACTGACATTGGCACAATTCATAGAGCTTATTCAGATTTCATCAGTTTATATGCACTAATCTGTGTGTGTGTTTGTGTAGCTCTAAGAAATTTTATCACGTGTAACCTTGAGTAACTACCATCACAATCAAGATAATTGTGCTATCACCACAAGACTCCCTTGACTCATTCCCAATACTTGGCAACCACCAATCTGTTCTTCATCTCTTTAAATAGAGAGTTATTTCATGATTGTTAAATAAATGGAATCATGCTATCTCATGCCTGTTGAGATTGGCTTTTTTTCATTCAGCATAATCTCCTTGAGTTTCAAACAAGTTGTGGTGTGTATCAAGAGTCCATTTCTCAGCTAACATCATACTCAACAATGAAAAGCTGAAAACATTTCCTCTAAGATCAGGAAGAAGAAAAGGATGTCCACTCTCACCACTTTTATTCAACATAGTTTTGGAAGTCCTAGCCACAGCAATTAAAAAAATAGAAATAAAATAATCCAAATTGGAAAGGAAGAAGTAAACTGTCACTGTTTGCAGGTGATGTGATACTATACATAGAAAAATCCTAAAGACAACACCAGAAAACTACTAGAGCTCGTTAATGAATTTGGTAAAGTTATAGGATACAAAATTAATATACAGAAATCTGTTGCATTTCTTTACACTAACAGTGAAGTATTAGGAAGAGAAATTGAGGAAACAATCCCATTTACCATTGCATCAAAAAACTACAATACCTAGGAATGAACCTACCTAAGGAGGCAAAAGACCTGTACTCTGAAAACTATAAGACACTGATGAAAGAAATTGAAGATGACACAAACAGATGAAAAGATATAACATGTTCTTGGATTGGAAGAATCAATATTGTTAAAATGACCATACTACTCAAGGCAATCTACAGACTCAATGCAGTCCCTATCACAATACGAAGAGAATTTTTCACAGAACTGGAACAAATAATTTAAACATTTGTATGGAAACACAAAAGATCTTGTTTAGTCAAAATAATCTTGAGAAGGAAAAACACAGCTGGAGGAATCATGTTCCCTGACTTCAGACTATCCTACAATACTGTAGTAATCAAAACAATATGATAGTGGCACAAAAATAGACACAGATCAATAAAATAGGAGAGCCCAGAAATAATTAATTATTAATTAATAATTTATTGGTCAATAATAATTTGGTCAATTAATCCATGACAAAGAAGGCAAGACTATACAATGGAGAAAAGACAGTCTCTTCAGTAAGTGGTGCTGGGAAAACTGGACAACTACATGTAAAAGAATGAAATTAGAACACTCTATAATACCATATACAAAAATAAACTCAAAATAGATTAAAGATCTAAATGTAAGGCCAGAAACTATAAAACTCCTAGAGGAAAGCATAGGCAGAACACACTTTGACATAAATCACAGCAATACTTTTTTGGATCAGTCTCCTAAAGTAAAGGAAGTAAAAGCAAAAATAAACAAATGGGACCTAATTAAATTTTAAAAAGCTTAAATTAAAAGCTTTTGCGCAGGAAAGGAAACCACTGAAGAAATGAAAAGACAACCTACTGAATTTGAGAAAATATTTGTAAGTGATATGACCAATAAAGGATTAATATCCAACATGTATAAACAGCTCATACAACTCAATATAAAAAAAAAAAAACTCAGTTAAAAAATGGGCAGAAGACTTGAATAGACATTTTTCCAAAGAGGAAATGCAGATGGCGAACAAGCACACAAAAAGATGCTCAACATCGGTAATCATCAGGGAAATGCAAATCAATACCACAATGAGATATCACCTCACACCTGTCAGAAAGACTATCATCATAAAGAACAAAAATAGGGGCTTCCTTGGTGGTGCAGTGGTTGAGAGTCCGCCTGCCGATGCAGGGGACACGGGTTCGTGCCCTGGTCCGGGAAGATCCCGCATGCCGCGGAGCGGCTGGGCCCGTGAGCCATGGCCACTGAGCCTGCGCGTCCGGAGCCTGTGCTCCGCAACGGGAGTGTCCACAACAGTGAGAGGCCCGCGTACTGCAAAAAAAAAAAAAAAGAACAAAAATAACGTTTGTTGGTGAGGATGTGGAGAAAAGGGAACCCTGTACACTGTTGGTGGGAATGTATATTGGTGCAGCCACTGGGGAAAACAGTATGGAGGTTTCTCAAAAGACTAAAAATAGAAATACCATATGATCCAGCTATTCCACTCCAGGATATATATCCAAAACAAAAACAGAAGCAATAATTCAAAAAGACACACACACCCAATGTTCACAGCAATTGCCAAGACATGGAAGCAACTTGTGTCCATCAGATGAATGGATAAAGATGTGGTATACACACACACACACATACGTATACACATATGAAATAGTGTCATATGCAGCAACAAGTATGGCCTTGGAGGGCATTATGCTAAGTGAAATAAGTCAGACAGAGAAAGGCAAATACTGTATGATATCACTTATATGTGGAATCTAAAAAGTAAAACAAACTAGTGAATATAACAAAAAAGAAGCAGACTCACAGATACGGAGAACAAAATAGTGGTTACCAGTGGGAGGTGAGGGGTGATATAGGGATGGGGGAGTGGGAGGTACAAATTATTGGGTGTAAGATAGGCTGCAAGGATGTGTTGTACAATAGAATATACCCAATATTTAGAATATGGCCAATATAGCCAATATTTTATAATAACTGTAAATAGATTATAATGGTTAATAATTTTTTAAGAAGTTCATTTCTTTTCATTGCTGAGTAGTGTTCCACAGTATGTTTGTTTGACCATTCTGCTTTCATAAGACATTTGCAGTTTCCAGAAGATTTTTCACTAAGGGAGTAGCATGCTGAGGTTTGTCTTCTAAGGAAAGAATTCTAGTGGCAGGAGGAGGAACTGGACTGAAATGAGAGTTAACATAAAGAAGAGAAAGGGGGACAAATAGGAAGTCATTTTCATAGTAGGAGAGAGAGATGAGGGCTGGAATTAAGGAAGTGGCAATGAGTGAAGAGGAGGTAATGGATTCAAGAGATATTGCTGAGGTAGACTTGACAGAAAGGGGTTTGTGATGGATTTGATGTAGAAGGGAAGGGAGAGGAAGACTCAAATATCACTTCAACTATCTGGCTTGGGTGCTTGCAAGATCAGCAATCCTACAAACTATAAAATGGTGTTCAGGAGAAAGAGACATTTGGAGAGGGGATAATGAGTCCTGTTTTGGACACCAAGAGTTTGAGAGGCTTAGCAATAGATCCAAGTAGAGGTGAACAGTGGCTCAGGAGAGCATTCTGGGCAGGAGATCAAATGGAGAAGCTACCAGAATACAAGTTACATTTGAATCTATGGGATGGATGAGATTGTCCAAGAAGTGACAGAAAGTTTAACAGAAGGCTGAAGACATAACCTTGGGAACATTCACATTTAATGCTGCCAAGTTATAAAACATGAGAGGGAAACTTATTGTACCGCAGTAAGGTATTCACTGTGTGATCTTTGCAGGAGTAGGTCAGTAGACAGAAGCTTGGTGGGGCAGGTGAAGTAAGAAAAGAGAGGAGAAGCAGTGAAGGCAAGAAGCATAACATGAGCCTTTGAGAAGTTTGGCAACAAAGGTTGAGAGAGAGTCAGGGTGGGACAGGATCTGCGGTACTCATCAAGAGCCCCAGGACACCTGGCTCTTCCTGTGACCATGGGCACACATACTACCCTTCAGGTATATCTTTTTTGTGCATCCACACACGATCCTGGGAACTCCTCTTGCCACTGTGCTCAAGAAGCTGCTACCAATTTATCCAAATAGCTCTTGACTAACACCTACTTGCCATTTGGGGGTCACCAAGGAATGTTGCTTTAGGACTCTGAAAAATGAACAAGTCTGTGAGTTAAGGACAAGCTAATGAATGAGGAGAGAAAAGGTAGAGAGCATGAGCATTGGCATAGCTGATGGAGCAAGGGCCCTGAGGTGGGGGAGAGCATTAAATGGAGAGGTCAGTCTTGGAGAAAGAATATTCCTTTCCTCTGAATCAGAAAGTAATTGGTTAAGGTGGGGAGAGGCGATAGAGGTTGAGAAGCTCAGGGAGGGGTCTGAGGCCACAATTTTCTCAGTGAGGTAGGCGGTCATTGCAATCAGAAACAAGAAAAGAGGGGCTGTTTGATTGCTTGAAGAGAGTGATAAAGATCCAGAGCAACCCTCTTTCTCTATAGTACCAGCCACCAACTGACCTACTACAGTATCTGTCTGAATTTTGGCTCTCTTTCCTCAATGGGATATAAACTCCATGCAGACAACATGTTGTTCTTATTCACTTTATATCCCCAGAAGTTAGAACAGTGTCTGATACATAGTAGGGCTCAATGACTATTTATTGAATGGATGAAAGAGGAGGAGTAGAATGGTGAGAATCACAGAGGACCCAGCTGAGGCTGGAAGTAATCCTTCCCTCTCCTGAGTGGCCCTCTCACCTGCACTCATCTCTGGCTGCCTTGTGAATGAGTTATTTACAGTCACATCTTGTCTCTGTCCTGCAGTGAACATTCTTCAGGACCAAGTCTGCAACTATCCTGGTGTGTGCACAACACAGGCTGAATGAATGGACATGTGAATAGAATGCTAAGCAGCTTTGGCTGTTGCAAAGGTCCTTTTCACGTTGCATTAAAATCCAGCCTCTTGCGACGTCTATACATTGGTTGAAGTTTTGCAGTTTGGAATAAATAAAGCCTATTTGTTCTTCCTTTAGATAGCCCTTCAAATATTCAAATGGTTGTGGTGTCTTCCACACTCTCGCCTCAGTAAAGGCAAGTGATGATGTTTGTAACTGTCCCTCATATGACTGGTTTCCAAACCCCCTGATACCCTGATCTCCCTGGGATGGGAACTCTTTGACCCTGGGGGTTGTTTAGACAGCATCAGTCTATGCCTCCATGGGGAATCCAGGCATCCTAGGTCTAGAAGAATATAGGTATGGCCTGAGGCCCTGTCTTTATCACCCCTTCCCAAAGTTTTAAAGTCAAGCTCTGTGTGAGGTCAAGTGAATCCTAAAATTAGGAGTGAGTCTGTCATTGGAGCTGACTTCTGTGCCAACAATGAGGCACCTCCCTACCCAGCATGACGGTGACCCTGGGCCTGTTAAACAAGCTGCAGTCTGCAGAGAGTTGTGCTTTATTCCTTTTTGGACAACAGAGGGAGATGACTGGCAGGCACCTCTGGTATTCCCCCTTTGAGTTTTAACAGATGAAGATAATAAATAAGGGGTCAGTATACTCCTGGGGTGTGGGTGAGAGACACAGCCTTCTCAGCACCACTATGCAGAATGGTTGAAGTTGTTTTGCTGAAACTCTCCTTTGTCTTTACCTCTCAGGGCCAGGCTACTTGGGGAGTTCATTACGCAGATCTCACGTTGCAGTCAGAGGGAAAGAAAGTGGCCTCTAAAAAGCAAGGCCGTAACCCTGTAGCTAACCCAATGAGGTCCATTAAAAAAAAAGTTATTGAGATCAAATTAATGTACAATAAAATACATAGGTCTTAAGCATTCAATTAGAAGAGTTTTGATAGTTTTAGACACCTGTGTAACCACTACTCAAAGTAAGAGATAGAACATTTCCATTAGCTCCCAAATTTCCTTTGTGCCACTTTGCAATCAACTCCACCACCCTCCTGCCCACTTTCTGACTTCTATCACTATCAGCTCGTATTTTCTGTTCTTGGACTCCATATAACTGGAATCACAGAATAGGCATGTTTGTGTGTGTCCTCTTGTTCAACATAATGTGTCTGAAATTTTATCATATTGTACATATCAGTAGGTCATTCCTTTTTAATGATGAATAGTATTCCATTTCATGAGTAGGTCATATATATTATCCATTCTCCTATCAATGTGTTGTTTAAAGTTTTTGGCTATTATGAATAAAAGCTGCAATAAAAGTTGCAACTCCTGTTAGGTAGTGAAAAACAGTGAATGTACTTTAACCTTATGAGAAATTGGCTAACAGTTTCAAAGTGAATGAGCCATTTATACATGCCCTAGTAATGTATGTGCATTCAGTTGCTCCACATCCTTTAGTGCTGTCAGTCATTTAAATTTTATCCATTCTAGTGGGTCTGTAGTGTTACCTTGTTGTAGTTTTCATTAGCATTTTCTTATGAATAATGAGGATGAGTGCTTTCTCACATGCGTTTTGGCCATTTTTATATCTCTTTTGGTGAAGTATCTTTTCAAATCTTTTGCCCATTTTATAAATTGAATTACTTGCCTTTTTATTCTTGATTTGTAGGATTTCTTTATATATTCTGGATTTGTAAGATATGTGCTGTATATATTTTTTCACAGTCTATGGACTATCTATTAATTTTCTTGACCATTTCTTTTGACGAGGAGAATGGTTTAATTTTGATGATATCAATTTTTTTCTTTTATTGTTAGTGCAGGGTGGTTTAATTTTCATGTGAGAGGTTGTTTTTAGCCATGAGACATGGTATGTCTAGGAGCCCCAAAAGAGTCTTGGATAATTGGGAGTGGGTGAGAGATATAGACCCTTCACCTACTAAGGGTACAACAGCCCCACAGCTTGCTGCTTTGAAAAGGCACCAAGTTAGTGAGTAATAAGGAGATCTGAGTTCAAGCCCTGGTTCAGCAATTTACTAATTGAGTAACCAATTTATTCATCTGCAAAATGGGGGTAATCATGCTTGCTCATGACATCATAGTGGGCTTTGAATAGTGGAATTTGAATAAACTCTGAAAGCCATAAAGTACTCCACAGATGGTCATGAGTATTATCATGACCACCTGTCGAGTATCAATTAATTAATATCAATATCAATAATTACCACTATTATTATCCTCAGCCCTCCCATCGTCCATTACCCTGCTTGTGTTATCTTATCCTTCCTCTCCACCCAGCCCTCACTCCTGAGCACCTCATTGCTCAAGAGCATCTTTCTTAGGGGACAGGCAGGAAGGAAAGATTGCAAAACTCAAACCCATCTCATCTCTTGTTTGTATTTCCAGTAAAAGTCCTTGAGGTCTGTTAGTCCCATAGGGCTGTGCTGGGCTCTGCAATAGGAGGGCTATGAGAGGGCTTGAGAGGCTGACAGATAATGGAGATTCCCATGGGGCAAACCCCGAGCGGCTGCCATGCCGTCTTGCCTTTTCACCTCTAATGTCTCCTCTCCTTGTTTTCTGCCTGCACATCTCAATTTTTCACATACTTTTCCACCAAAAGAAAATCTCATTTATGTGATTGTAGGTAATTATTTTTTCAGGAGACAGACCTTATTTCCCCCTAAGTTAACATACTAAGTTCATGAATTACAACTAAAAGTAAGGGATGCTGCTGCTGTTGTTGCCATTAGCCTGTACATTTTTATAATTGGCTTTTTAAATGTTGAAACTATGTGGGTATCTACTTTCCTGCCTCTGAGGGGCCCAGGCAGTTGGGGACCCTGACAGGGAGTTCCTGCTTGTTGCAGTTAGTGTCTTTCAGAAAAGCTACATAGAGGGAATTTTTTTTTTTCTTCAAGGCACAGTTTTCCTTCTTAGAAGGAGCAAAGGAAGCAGGCAGGGAATCTCTTTATGAAGTAATCTGTAAATTTGTGATGGTAATGATCTATTTCCAAGCTTGGGATACTTGGAAAACACCCTCATTACATGCCTGCTGAGCTGGTGGCTTAGGGCTCCTTAGACCCAGAAGTGCTGAGCTGGGACATACACACCAGAGCTCCTCAGGTGGCCACCCACTGGCCAAACCTGGGGTCCACCAGACTGTGGTAACCCTGGAATCTTCCCCAAAGATGGAAAATGCTGTCTCTTCTGGTCTGGGCCTGATAGCACAGGGGTCAGTCTTTGTTATCTTCCTCTAGAAGATGCTTAAAGCATAAAGCTGTCTAAGAAAGTCTACAGTCTTGTTTTTCATCTCCTGAATTTATGGAGGAGTGGAAAAACTCCAGACCAAATTTTTGAATCTAGGCCCTTTCCCCACTCCAAGATGGGACCTCCAGGGCTTACCAGGACATGTGACCTGCCTAAGTCATCTGAGACTAAATTGGGAGAGGGAGGAAGTGAAGGCAAGATAAATGGTCCTCACCTGGCTACAGCATCACTAAACAATGAATCCAGCAAACAGAGGGTGTTAAGGGAAGTGGCATGATCCTCAAGGCTTCAAAGCAGGAGTGGTCTCTGTTCTCTGTGTGGATCTGACAGAGGAGAGTTGGAAGGTCAGGGGAGGCAGCAAAGATAAGCCAGCGGCTGGGGGTCACATTACAAAGCTGAAAGGAAGAAGTGGAGAAACCAAGAACAGGCAAAAGAAAGATCAGAGAGAGCTATTATTATGTAATATGCCCATTGCAGACAGACAGGCGGCACTGGCCCTTCATCTTTCTTAACCTTAGATTCCAAGAAAGCCTTTGTTGTAGCCTGATCAGTCACACACAGTCACAGGCTGGGGTGAATGTCAAAGTCCCGGTAAATCCTACTCTGGACAAGAGGGTAAACTTGGGAAACATCTGAAACATTTTCAGGTTAGGGAACTGACACACTCAGCCCTATCCTAGTTATCATCTTCCCAAACTTAGCTCCCTTCTGTTGCCCCCAACTCCAAACCAAGCACCTGAGAGGACAGTGGGAAAATAGGGTTGCTGCCAGCACCACAACAGCAACACGTATGAGGCCGCAACCTGCCCACATACTTGGCAGGCAGCACCCTAGACTCATGCCAACTCGAGCTGGGTGAAAAGTGAAAAACCAGTGCATCAGAGAGCTGCTTTGTCTATGTGACACCAAAACAACCAGTTGTTTACACTGGTACCACATGGGGCCAAGAGCTGTTTTGACTGAAACCAGCTCCTTTGACTTTGTGCATCCCCCATAGCCTGCATTTCACACCACATGGAGGGAAGGTTAGAGCAGTAGGTCAGATCACCTCTCAGACCCAGCCCAACTGAGATGGGCTCTGTTTGTGTGTCCCCCTCTTACAGGACCAAGTGTTGCTTTGTCCACTGCCACAGCTCTGAGTGTACACGTGGTAACAGCAGGTGTCCTTGAATGGAACACATCACAGATGGGAGAGAGGTGAAGGAACAACGCACTGTGCTTGCAACCAAGAGGATGGAAACCAGAGCTGAACAGGGACAGATGCTCAGCTAACAGTTTGGCATTTGAGAAATGTCTTAGGGAAGCTAATCACAACCTGGACTTAGCTTAA
The DNA here is from genome assembly GCF_964374135.1 of Grampus griseus. Classification (NCBI taxonomy): domain Eukaryota; kingdom Metazoa; phylum Chordata; class Mammalia; order Artiodactyla; family Delphinidae; genus Grampus; species Grampus griseus. The sequence goes on along the minus strand of NC_139002.1, from coordinate 22,428,235 downwards.
CCCATTTGTGGGTTCTAAGCAAGTCTTGAATGAGCAGCTTCTCAGGTAGGCAAATGCCAGGGATGAATGTGGACCATGGGAGACACAGAGAAACACCTGCCACTTCCTGCTATGGAACCTGTGCCAGGTGTGGCCTCTCTGGGGGTCATTTGAGGTTGGCCTTTTGATTTCTTGGGCCCCATTAAATGGCTCTGATTTTAGATAATATTCTTAATCTTTTGACAAAATCTAGAGAAAACAAGGAAAAAGACCACAAAATATCTAAGACATCAGATTAATTTTCCCTCTCCTGCACACACACAGTGTTTTAAATTTTCTGACAGTTTTCCCAGTCATCACATTGCCAGGAAAGCTCTTGCCCTAGATACCCACAAACTTACCACCTGCCTCCCCTCAGTTCCTTCAATTCCACTTAAGTGGTCCTTCTCAGAGAGACTTTCCTGGACACCTGGTCTAAACTTCACCATCACCCTCTGCTCCTGCCAATTCCATCTCCCTACCCTGCTTTATTTTTCTCTTGGGCATTTACCATCATCTAACACACTAAATATTTACTTATTTGTCTTATCTGTTTTCTGCCTTCCCCCCACTAGAATGTAAACTCCAGGAGGGCAGGGAGTTTTTCCATGTACCCTGCTGGTTCACTGCTGTATGCAGCCAGGACAGCACCTGGTGCAGAGTGAATGATCAGTATGTATTTGTTGAATGAGTTAGTAATTGCTTTCTGTCCTTCAAGTAGAGCAGATATCTCCATTTTACAATTGAGGACTTTGAGGCAGAGAGCCTCCATGCTCCTGACCTCCAGGGTTTTGAAAAAGAAATATTTCTTGCAAAATAAAGACTATTTTTTTTCTTGGAGTATAATTGCTTTACAATGTTTTGTTAGTTTCTTCTGTAGAGCAAAGTGAATCAGCTATATGTATACATATATCCCTTCCCTCTTGAGCCTCCCTCCCCCCTCCCCCCACATCCCACCCCTCTAGGTCATCACAGAGCACCGAGCTGAGCTCCCTGTGCTGTACAGCAGCTTCCCATTAGTTACCTATTTTATGCATGGTAGTGTGTATATGTTAATGCTATTCTCTCAATTCGTCCCACCCTCTCCTTCCCCCCACTGTGTCCACAAGTTCATTCTCTGTGTCTGTATCTCTTTTCCTGCCCTGAAAATAGGTTCATCAGTAACATTTTTCTAGATTCCATATATATGTGTTAATATATGATATTTGTTTTTCTCTTTCAGACTTACTTCTCTCTGTAAGACACTCTCTAAGTTCATCCACATCACTACAAATGACCCAATTTCATTCCTTTTAATGGCTGAGTAATATTCCATTGTATATATGTACCACATCTTCTTTATCCATTCATCTGTTGATGGACATTTAGGTTGCTTCCATGTCATGGCTATTATAAATAGTGCAGGAATGAACATTGGTGTACATGTATCTTTTTTTTTTTCACACACACACACACACACTGTATTTTATTTTTACAAGAGATAAAAAAAACTGACACCAAGCATTGTAAGTTGATGACCACAACAAAAGCAACAAAGATTGTAATTACCAAACACGAAACACACTCATACTCTGTCATAATATTGACATTCAGTCCAGTAATCCTCCACTGTAACAGCTCCTTTACTTTGCAGTGAAAATTGATTTGTATATTTTTTGTCTCTAAGCCCTTGTGTGATTTTTTTTTATTCAAACAGAAAGTCACAAAAATTATAATCATCCTCATCAGTTCACTAAGTCCCATGTATTTATTTTTTTTTTATCTTGATCTTTTGTTAGCACTTTTATGAATTCATCAGTTTTCCATTAGAGTTCTGAAAATGCTAATTCATTCAGTTCAGCAGTATAGTCAGTTACCAGAAACCTGGACTTGTCAGAGTCTTTTCCATGAATTCCTTAAAGATGAAACCCTTTTATAGGAACATTTTTGCAAAAGCATCAGAGTACACCCAGAACTGTCTGTAAATGACAAAAGACTTAAAAATGACCACGGTTAAAGATCTGATGAAAGTTCATAATAATGCAATTGACAAGGAAATTTAGTAATTTCTGAGATATACATTTTAAAGTAATAACTAGAATTATGACTTATAACATTATACCAGAACATATAAGATTTTTAGAAATTTCATGTAATGTCTGAAACATTTATATTAACATATTTCCATACAAATAACCCAAAGAAAGTTTAGTGTTAGTTGGTTTTTGTTGTTTGTTTTTCTATACTGCAGGTTCTTATTAGTCATCAATTTTATACACATCAGTGTATACACGTCAATCCCAATCGCCCAGTGCAGCACACCATCATCCCCACTCCACGACAGTTTTCCCCCCTTGGTGTCCATACGTTTGTTCTCTACATCTGTGTCTCAACTTCTTCCCTGCAAACCGGTTCATCTGTACCATTTTTCTAGGTTCCACATACAGGTGTTAATATACGATATTTGTTTTTCTCTTTCTGACTTACTTCACTCTGTATGACTGTCTTTAGATCCATCCACGTCTCAACAAATGACTCAATTTCGTTCCTTTTTATGGCTGAGTAATATTCCATTGTATATATGTAGCACTTCTTCTTTATCCATTTGTCTGTTGATGGGTATTTAGGTTGCTTTCATGACCTGGCTATTGTAAATAGTGCTGCAATGAACATTGGGGTGCATGTGTCTTTTTGAATTATGGTTTTCTCTGGGTATATGCCCAGTAGTGGGATTGCTGGGTCATATGGTAATTCTATTTTTAGTTTTTTAAGGAACCTCCATACTGTTCTCCATAGTGGCTGTATCAATTTACATTCCCACCACAGTGCAAGAGGGTTCCCTTTTCTCCACACCCTCTCTAGCATTTGTTGTTTCTAGATTTTCTGATGATGCCCATTCTAACTGGTGTGAGGTGATACCTCATTGTAGTTTTGATTTGCATTTCTCTAATAATTAGTGACGATGAGCAGCTTTCCATGTGCTTGTTGGCCATCTGTATGTCTTCTTTGGAGAAATGTCTATTTAGGTCTTCTGTCCATTTTTGGATTGGGTTGTTTGTTTCTATAATATTGAGCTGCATGAGCTGTTTATATATTTTGGAGATTAATCCTTTGTCCATTGATTTGTTTGCAAATATTTTCTCCCATTCTCAGGGTTGTCTTTTCATCTTGTTTATGGTTTCTATTGCTGTGCAAAAGCTTCGAAATTTCATTCAGTCCCATTTGTTTATTTTTGTTTTTATTTCCATTACTCTAGGAAGGGGATCAAAAAAGATCTTGCTGTGATTTATGTCAAAGAGTGTTCTGCGTATGTTTTCCTCTAAGAGTTTTATAGTGTCCAGTCTTACATTTAGGTCTCTAATCCATTTTGAGTTTATTTTTGTGTATGGTGTTAGGGAGTGTTCTAATTTCATTCTTTTACATGTAGCTGTCCAGTTTTCCCAGCATCACTTATTGAAGAGACTGTTTTTTCTCCATTGTATATCTTTGCTTCTTTTGTAATAGATTAGTTGACCATAGGTGCATGGGTTTATCTCTGGGCTTTCTATCTTGTTCCATTAATCTATGTTTCTGTTTTTGTGCCAGTACCATATTGTCTTGATTACTGTAGCTTTGTAGTATAGTCTGAAGTCAGGAAGTCTGATTCCTCCAGCTCCGTTTTTTTTCTTCAAGACTGCTTTGGCTATTAACGGTCTTCTGTGTCTCCATACAAATTTTAAGATGATTTGTTCTAGTTCCGTAAAAAATGCCATTGAGGGCTTCCCTGGTAGCGCAGTGGTTGAGGGTCCACCTGCCGATGCAGGGGACATAGGTTCGTGCCCCGGTCCGGGAGGATCCCACATTCCGTGGAGCAGCTGGGCCCATGGGCCATGGCCGCTGGGCCTGCATGTCCGGAGCCTGTGCTCCACAATGGGAGAGGCCACAGTGGGGAGAGGCCCGCGTACCGCCAAAATAATTAAAAGAATGCCATTGGTAATTTGATAAGGATTGATTTCAATCTGTAGATTGCTTTGGGTAGTATAGTCATTTTCACAATATTGATTCTTCCAATCCAAGAACATGGTATATTTCTCCATCTGTTGGTATCATCTTAAATTTCTTTCATTAGTGTCTTATAGTTTTCTGTATAGAGATCTTTTGTCTCCCTAGATAGGTTTATTCCTAGGTATTTTATTCTTTTTGTCACAATGGTAAATGGGAGTGTTTGCATAATTTCTCTTTCAGATTTTTCATCATTAGTGTATAGGAAGGCAAGAGACTTCTGTGCATTAATTGTGTATCCTGCAACTTTACCAAATTCACTGATTAGCTCTTGGAGTTTTCTGGTGGTATTTTTAGGATTCTCTATGTACAGTATCATGTCATCTGCAAACAGTGACAGTTTTACTTCTTCTTTTCCAATTTGTATTCCTTTTATTTCTTTTTCTTCTCTGATTGCAATGGCTAGGACTTCCAAAACTATGTTGAATAATAGTGGTGAGAGTGGACATCCTTTTCTCGTTCCTGATCTTAGAGGGAATGTTTTAATTTTTTCACCATTCAGAATGATGTTTGCTGTGGGTTTGTCGTATATGGCCTTTATTATGTTGACGTAGGTTCCCACTATGCCCACTTTCTGGAGAGTTTTTATCATAAATGAGTGTTGATTTTTGTCAAAAGCTTTTTCTACAACTATTGAGATGATCATATGGTTTTTCTCCTTCAATTTGTTAACATGGTGTATCACACTGATTGATTTGCGTATATTGAAAAATCCTTGCATCCCTGGGATAAATCCCTCTTGATCATGGTGTATGATCCTTTTAATGTGTTGTTCAATTCCGTTTGCTAGTATTTTGTTGAGGATTTTTGCATCTATATTCATCAGTGATATTAGTCTGTAATTTTCATTTTTTGTAGTATCTTTGTCTGGTTTTGGGATCAGGGTAATGGTGACCTCATAGAATGAGTTTGGGTGTGTTCCTTCCTCTGCAATTTTTTGGAAGAGTTTGAGAAGGATGGGTGTTAACTCTTCTCTAAATGTTTGATAGAATTCACCTGTGAAGCCATCTGGTCCAGGACTTTTGTTTGTTGGAAAATTTTAATCACAGTTTTAATTTCATTACTTGTGATTGGTCTGTTCATATTTTCTATTTCTTCCTTGTTCCGTCTTAGAAGGTTATATCTTTCTAAGAATTTGTCCATTTCTTCCAGGTTGTCCATTTTATTGGCATAGAGTTGCTGGTCGTAGTCTCTTAGGATACTTTGTATTTCTGCAGTGTCTGTTGTAACTTCTCCTTTTTCATTTCTAATTTTATTGATTTGAGTCCTCTCCCTCTTTTTCTTGATGAATTTGGCTAATGGTTTATCAGTTTTGTTTATCTTCTCAAAGAACCAGCTTTTATTTTTATTGATCGTTGCTATTGTTTTCTTTGTTTCTATTTCATTTATTTCTGTTCTGATCTTTATGATTTCTTTCCATCTGCTAACTTTGGGTTTTGTTTGTTCTTCTTTCTCTAGTTCCTTTAGGTGTAAGGTTAGATTGTTTACTTGAGATTTTTCTTGTTTCTTGAGGTAGGCTTGTATAGCTATAAACTTCCCTCTTAGACCTGCTTTTGCCGCATCCCATAGGTTTTAGATCATCGTGTTTTCATTGTTATTTGTCTTTAGGAATTTTTTGATTTCCTCTGATTTCTTCAGTGATATCCTGGTTATTTAGTGACATACTGTTTAGCCTCCATGTGTTTGTGGTTTTTTCATTTTTTTCCCTGTAATTCATTTCTAATCTCATAGCATTGTGGTCAGAAAAGATGCTTGATATGATTTCAATTTTCTTAAATTTACTGAGGCTTGATTTGTGACCCAAGATGTGATCTATCCTGGAGAATGTTCCATATGCACTTCAGAAGAAAGTGTAATCTGCTTTTTTTGGATGGAATGTCCTATAAATATCAATTAAATCTATCTGGTCCATTGTGTAATTTAAAGCTTCTGTTTCCTTATTTATTTTCATTTTGGATGATCTGTCCATTGGTGTAAGTGAGGTGTTAAAGTTCCCCACTATTATTGTGTTACTGTTGATTTCCTCTTTTATAGCTGTTAGCAGTTGCCTTATGCATTGAGGTACTCCTATGTTGGCTGCATATATATTTATAATTGTTATATCTTCTTCTTGGACTGATCCCTTGATCATTATGTAGTGTCCCTATTTGTCTCTTGTAATAGTCTTTGTTTTAAAGTCTATTTTGTCTGATATGGGAATTGCTACTCCAGCTTTCTTTTGATTTCCTTTTGCATGGAATATCTTTTTCCATCCCCTCACTTTCAGTCTGTATGTGTCCCTAGGTCTGAAGTGGGTCTCTTGTAGACAGCATATATATGGGTCTTGTTTTTGTATCTATTCAGCAAGCCTGTTTCTTTTAGTTGGAGCATTTAATCCATTCACATTTAAGGTAATGTTCCTGTGACCATTTTCTTAATTGTTTTGGGTTTGCTTTTGTAATTCCTTTTCTTCTCTTGTGTTTCCCACTTAGAGAAGTTCCTTTAGCATTTTCTGTAGAGCTGGTTTGGTGGTGCTGAATTCTCTTAGCTTTTGCTCGTCTGTAAAGCTTTTGATTTCTCTGTCGAATCTGAATGAGATTCTTGCTGGTAGAGTAATCTTGGTTGTAGGTTCTTCCCCTCATCACTTTAAGTATGTCTTGCCACTCCCTTGTGACTTGTAGAGTTTCTGCTGAGAAATCAGCTGTTAACCTTATGGAATTTCCCTTGTATGGTGTTTTTCAATTTTCCCTTGCTGCTTTCAATAATTTTTCTTTGTCTTTAATTTTTGCCAATTTGATTACTATGTGTCTCAGCATGTTTCTCCTTTGGATTATCGTTTATGGGACTCACTGTGCTTCCTGGACTTGGGTGTATATTTCCTTTCCCATGTTAGGGAACTTTTTGGCTATAATCTCTTCAAATATTTTCTCTGGTCCTTTGTCTCTCTCTTCTCCTTCTGGGACCCCTATAGTGCGAATGTTGTTTTGTTTAATGTTGTCCCAGAGGTCTCCTAAGCTGTCTTCATTTCTTTTCATTCTTTTTTGTTTATTCTGTTCTGCAGCAGTGAATTCCACCATTCTGCCTTCCAGGTCACTTATCCATTCTTCTGTCTCAGTTATTCTGCTACTGATTCCTTCTAATGTAGTTTTCATTTCAGTTATTGTATTGTTCATCTCTGTTTGTTCTTTAATTCTTTTAGGTCTTTGTTAAACATTTCTTGCATCTTCTTGATCTTTGCCTCCATTCCTCTTCTGAGGTCCTGGATCATCTTCACTATCATTATTCTGAATTATTTTTCTGGGAGGTTGCCTGTCTTCACTTCATTTAGTTGTTTTTCTGGCGTTTTATCTTGTTCCTTCATCTGGTACATAGCCCTCTGCCTTTTCATCTTGTCTATATTTCTGTGACTGTGGTTTTTATTCCACAGGCTGCAGGATTGTAGTTCTTCTTGAATCTGCTGTCTGCCCTCTGGTGGATGAGGCTATCTAAGAGGCTTGATGGGAGGGACTGGTGGTGGGTAGAGCTGACTGTTGCTCTGGTGGGCAGAGCTCAGTAAAACTTTAATCCACTTGACTGTTGATGGGTTAGGCTGTGTTCCCTCCCTGTTGGTTGTTTGGCCTGAGGCAACCCAACACTGGAGCCTCCCTGGGCTCTTTGGTGGGGCTAATGGACGACTCTGGGAGGGCTCATGCCAAGGAGTACTTCCCAGAACTTCTGGTGCCAGTTTCCTTGTCCCCACGGTGAGTCACAGCCATGCCCTGCCTCTGCAGGAGACTCTCCAACACTAGCAGGTAGGTCTGGTTCAGTCTCCTCTGGGGTCACTGCTCCTTGCCCTGGTTCCCAATGCACACAGTACTTTGTGTGTGCCCTCCAAGAGTGGAGTCTCTGTTTCCCCCAGTCCTGTCAAAGTCCTGCAATAAATTCCCACTAGTCTTCCAAGTCTGATTCTCTAGGAATTCCTCCTCCTGTTCCGGACCCCCAGGTTAGGAAGCCTGATGTGGGGCTCAGAACCTTCACTCCAGTGGGTGGACTTCTGTGGTATAAGTGTTCTCCAGTCTGTGAGTCACCCATGCAGCAGTAATGGGATTTGATTTTACTGTGATTGTGCCCCTCCTACCATCTCATTGTGGCTTCTCCTTTGTCTTTGGATGTGGGGTATCTTTTTTGGCGAGTTCCAGTGTCTTCCTGTCGATGGTTGTCCAGCAGCTAGTTGTGATTCTGGTGTTCTCCCAAGAGGGAATGTGAGCACGTCCTTCTACTCCACCATCTTTGTTCCTCTCTATCTTTTTGAATTATGGTTTTCTCAGGGTATATGCCCAATAGTGGGATTGCTGGGTCATATGGTAGTTCTATTTTTAGCTTTTTAAGGAACCTCCATACTGTTCTCCAAAGTGGCTTTATCAATTTACATTCCCACCAACAGTGCAAGAGGGTTCCTTTTTCTACACATCCTCTCCAGCATTTATTGTTTGTAGATTTTTTTTTTTGATGTTGGGGGTAGGAGTTTATTAATTAATTTATTTATTTTTGCTGTGTTGCGTCTTTGTTTCTGTGTGAGGGCTTTCTCTAGTTGTGGCATGCGGGGGCCACTCTTCATCGCTGTGCACAGGCCCCTCACTATCGCAGCCTCTCTTGTTGCAGAGCCCAGGCTCCAGAAGTGCAGGTTCAGTAGTTGTGGTTTATGGGCCTAGTTGCTCCACGGCATGTGGGATCCTTCCAGACCAGGCAAATTCTCAACCACTGTGCCACCAGGGAAGCCCTGTAGATTTTTTGATGATGACCATTCTCACCAGTGTGAGGTGAAAACTCATTATAGTTTTGATTTGCATTTCTCTAATAATTAGTGATGTTGAGCATCTTTTCACGTGTTGTCTGGCCATCTGTATGTCTTCTCTAGAGAAATGTCTATTTTGGCCTTCCATCCATTTTTGGATTGGGTTTTTTGTTTTTTTGGATATTGAGCTTCAGAGCTGCTTGTATATTTTGGAGATTAATCCTTTGTCAGTTGCTGCATTTGCAAATATCTTCTCCCATTCTGAGGGTTGTCTTTTCGTCTTGTTTATGGCTTCCTTTATTGTGCAAAAGCTTTTAAGTTTCATTAGGTCCTATTTATTTACTTTTGTTTTTATTTCCATTACTCTAGGAGGTGGGTCAAGAAGGATCTTGCTGCGATTTATATCAAAGAGTGTTCTGCCTATGTTTTATTCTAAGAGTTGTATAGTGTCTGGACCATGTTCTTGGATTGGAAGAATCAAGATTGTGAATATGACTATACTACCCAAAGCAATCTACAGATTCAATACAATCCCTATAAAACTACCAATGGCATTCTTCACAGAACTAGAACAAAAAATTTCACAATTTGTATGGAAACAGAAAAGACCCAGAATAGCCAAAGCAATATTGAGAAAGAAAAATGGAGCTGGAGGAATCAAGCTCCCAGACTTCAGACTATTCTACAAAGCTACAGTAATCAAGACAGTATGGTACTGGCACAGAAACAGAACTATAGATCAACGGAACAGGATAGAAAGCCCAGAGATAAACCCACACACATATGGTCACTTTATCTTTGACAAAGGAGGCAAAAATATACAATGGAGAAAAGACAGCTTCCTCAATAAGTGGTGCTGGGAAACTGGACAGCTATGTGTAAAGAATGAAATTAGAACACTTCCTAACACTGTACAAAAAATTGAAAAAGAAACATTTCTGATGACTAAGATGCTCAGTTTTTTTTGTTTTTTAATCTCCCTCAGGTGAGACGGGAAGACTATGGGTGCTGAAGTTAGGTATTTCCCTTCCTCCACATGGAAGTCTAGAGTGGGCTGGAGTTGAGTGTAACCTTTCCTCTCTGTTTGTTAGGCTCTGGTAAAATAGTTTTCCTTGAGGACAGGCCTTTAACAGGAAGAGAACAGAATGCTCTGGGCATATTTCAAAATGACTACTTTTCTCCTCTCCTTGATGAGAGCTTTAGGGGATCTTTTCTGATCTTCACTGTGAGAACCTGGTAGGGCTCTTGGAGGTAAAACTGGCAAAAGTCCCTCAAGTCTGGGCACCCTGGAGCTCTTAACTCTCGCTGTTGTCTGCCCTGAGCCCTCAGCAGTCCATCAACTATAGGTTAAGCATTCCTATTCAGGACTGGTTCCCACAGAGGCTTCTGCTCTGGTAAGCTGTGATTCTCTGTATCCACCTGTCTGTCTTTCTAATTTTTGGGCAGCAGTTTTCTCTGTAACCTCCACTCTTTGATGAATCTGAGAAGAGTTCTTGGTTTTGTTTGTTTAGCTTTTTCCTATGGGGATGAGTGATAACTTTCAAGCTCCTTACATGCCAGATTAGACTTAAATTTTTTTTTTCCTGTTGAGTTTTGAGAGTTCTTTTTCTATGTATTCTAGATACCAGTCCTTTGTCAAATATGTAGCTTGCAAATATTTTCTCCCATTCTGTAACACATCCTCTTCATGTGTTGTATGACAGAGGAAAATTTTAAATTCTGATGAGGTCCAAAGTATCTTTTTTTTTTTCTTCTATATATCAGGCTTTTAGTGTCAAATCTAAGCACTGTATACCTAGCTCTAGATCCTGAAGATCTTCAGTTGTCTTTTTCCTGAAGATTTTATAGTTTAAAATCTACATTTAAGGACATGATCCATTTGCAATTAATTTTTAAAAATTATTTATTTTATTTTTGGCCACATTGTGTCTTTGTTGCTGCGTGCAGGCTCTTCTCTGGTTGTGAGCAGGGGCTACTCTTCATTGCACTGCATGGGCTTCTCATAGTGGGAGCTTCTCTTGTTGCAGAGCATGGGCTCTAGGGGCATGGGCTTCAGTAGTTGTTGCACACAGGCTCAGTAGTTGTGGCTCGCGGGCTCTAGAGCACAGGCTCAGTAGTTGTGGTGCATGCATGTAGTTGTTCTGCGGCATGTGGGATCTTCCAGGACCAGGGTTTGAACCTGTGTCCCCTGCATTGGCAGGCAGATTCTTAACCACCGTGCCACCAGGGAAGTCCTCTAATTTTTGTATAAGGTGTGAGGTTTAGGCTGAGGTTCTATTTCTGCCTTAGGACTGTTCAGATTATCAATTACACCTTGATTGAGGTTTGGTACTGTGTGGTTTTTGAGGAATTTTTCCACCTCTTTTAAGCTGTCAAATTTATGAGTGTTAAAAAATATTTGTAGTATTCTCTTACTATCCTTTTAATGGCTGCAGGACCTATGATGATATCCTGTTTTATTCCTGATATTGGTGGTTTATGGGGTTGTTTTCTCATCAGTCTACATAAAGGTTTATCAATTTTATTTTATTTTTATTTATTTATTTATTTTGCGGTACGCGGGCCTCTCACTGTTGTGGCCTCTCCTGTTGTGGAGCATAGGCTCCAGACGCACAGGCTCAGTGGCCATGGCTCGAGGGCCCAGCCGCTCCGTGGCATATGGGATCTTCCCGGACCGGGGCATGAACCCGTGTCCCCTGCATCGGCAGGCAGACTCTCAACCACTGTGCCACCAGGGAAGCCCTATCAATTTTATTAATTTTGTTCAATGAACCAACATTTTGTTTTATGGATAATCTTTATTGTTTTCCTAAATTCAATTTTATAGAGTTCTGCTCTAATCCTTATTGCTTCCTTCCTTCTCCTTGCTTTGGGTTATTTTGCTCTTCTTATTATAGTTTCTTGAGGTAGGAAGTTAGTTTATTGATTTGAGATCTTTCCTCTTTTTAAATTTTTTTAAATTAATTTTTATTGTTGTATAGTTGCTTTACAATGTTGTGTTAGCTTCTACTGTACAGCAAAATGAATTAGCCATACGTATATCCCCTCCCTTTTGGCTTCCCCTCCCATTTAGGACATGACAGGGCATTAAGTAGAGTTCTGTGTGCTATACAGTATGTTCCCATCAGCTGTCTTTTTTATACATAGTATCAGTAGTGTATATGTGTCAATCTCAATCTCCCAATTCTTCTCACCCCACCACTGTCCCCCTTGGTATTCATACATTTTTTCCTCTATGTCTGTATCTCTATTTCTGCCTGGCAAATAAGGTCATTTATACCATTTTTCTAGATTCTCCATATATGCATTAATATATGATATTTGTTTTTCTCTTTCTTACTTCACTCTGTATGATACTCTCTAGGTCCACCCACATCTCTAAAAATGACCCAATTTTGTTTCTTTTTATGGCTGAGTAATATTCCATTCTACATATATACCATACCTTCCTTATCCACTCCTCTGTTGATGGACATTTAGGTTGCTTCCATGTCCTGGCTATTGTAAATAGTGCTGCTATGAACACTGGGGTGCATGAGTCTTTTTGAATTATGGCTTTCTCAGGGTACATGCCCAGTATTGGGATTGCTGGTTCATATGATTGTTCTATTTATAGATTTTTAAGGAACCTCCATATTGTTTTCCATAGTGGTTGTATCAATTTACAGTCCCACCAACAGTAAGAGGGCTCACACCCTCTCCAGCATTTCTTATTTTTAGATTTTTTGATGATGGCCATTCTGACCAGTGTGAGGTGATACCTTATTGTAGTTTTGATTTGCATTTCTCTACTAATTAGTGATGTTGAGCATCTTTTCATGTACATCTTGACCATCTGTATGTCTTCTTTGGAGAAATGTCTATTTAGGTCTTCCACCCACTTTTTGATTGGATTGTTTGTTTCTTTGATATTGAGCTGCATGAGCTGCTTATATAATTTGGAGATTAATCCTTTGTCAGTTGCTTTATTTACAAGTATTTTCTCCTATTCTGAGGGTTGTCTTTTCATCTTGTTTATGGTTTCCTTTGCTGTACAAGAGCTTTTAAGTTTAATTAGGTCCCATGTGTTTATTTTAATTTTTATTTTCATTACTGTAGGAGGTGGGTCAAAAAGATCCTGCTATGATTTATATCAAAGAGTGTTCTGCCTATGTGTTCCTCAAAGAGTTTTATAGTGTCTGGCCTTAGATTTAGGTCTTTAATCCATTTTGAGTTTATTTTTGTGTATGGTGTTAGGGAGTGTTCCAATATCATTCTTCTACTTGTAGCTGTCCAGTTTTTCCAGCACCACTTATTGAAGAGACTGTCTTTTCTCCATTGTATATTTTTACCTCCTTTGTCATAGATTAGGTGACCAAAGGTGTTTGCGGTTACCTCTGGGGTTTCTATCCTGTTCCATTGATCTATATTTCTGTTTCTGTGCTAGTACCATACTGTCTTGATTACTGTAGCTTTGTAATATATTCTGAAGTCAGGGAGCCTGATTCACCAAGCTCTGGTTCTTTATCTGAAGATTGCTTTGGCTATTCGGGGTCTGTTGTGTTTCCATACAAATTGTAAAATTTTCTGTTCTAGTTCTGTGAAAATTTCCATTGGTAATTTGATAGGGATTGTATTGAATCTGTAGATTGCTTCAGGTAGTATAGTCGTTTTCACAAATTGATTCTTTCAATCTAAGAACATGGTATATCTCTCCATCTCTTTGGGTCATCTTTGATTTCTTTCATCAATATTTTATAGTTTTTTGTGTACAGGTCTTTTGCCTCCTTAGGTAGGTTTATTCCTAAATACTTGGATATATTCTTTTTGTTGCAATGGTAAATGGGATTGTTTCCTTAATTTCTCTTTCTGATCTTTTGTTGTTAGTGTATATGAAAGAGATTTCTATGCATTAATTTTGTGTCCTGCAACGTTACTAAAATCATTGATTAGCTCTAGTAGTTTTCTGGTGGCATCTGTAGGAATTTTTATGTATAGGATCCCATCATCTGCAAACATTGAGACTTTTACTTCTTCTTTTCCAATTTGAAGTCCTCTTATTTCTTTTTCTTCTCTGACTGCTGTGGCTAGAACTTCCAAAACTATGTTGAATAAGAGTGGTGAGACAAGGGGTGAGACACCCTTGTCTTTTTCCTGATGTTAGAGGAAATGCTTTCAGTTTTTCAGCATTGAGGATAATGTTTGCTGTGGGTTTGTCATATATGGCCTCTATTATATTGAGGTAGGTTCCTGCTATGCCCACTTTGTGGAGAGTTTTTATCATAAATGGGTGTTGAATTTTGTCCAAAGCTTTTTCTGCATCTACTGAGATCATATAGTTTTTATTCTTCAATTTGTTAATATGGTATATCACATTGATTGATTTGCATATATTGAAGAATCCTTGCATTCCTGGGATAAACCCCACTTGGTCATGGTGTATTATCCTTTTAATGTGTTGTTGGATTCAGTTTGCTAGTATTATGTTGAGGATTTTTGCATCTATATTCATCAGTGATATTGGCCTGTAGTTTTATTTATTTGTGGTATCTTTGTCTGATTTTGGTATCAGGGTGATGGTGGCCTCATAGAATGAGTTTGGTTGTGTTCTATCCTCTGCAATTTATTGGAAGAGTTTGAGAAGGATAGGTGTTATCTCTTCTCTAAATGTTTGATGAATTGACCTGTGAAGCCATCTGGTCCTGGACTTTTGTTTGTTGGACGATTTTTAATCACAGTTTCAGCTTCATTCCTTATGATTGGTCTGTTCATATTTTCTATTTCTTCCTGGTTCAGTTTTCGAAGGTTGTATTTTTCTAAGAATTTGTCCTTTTCTTCCAGGTGGTCCATTTTATTAGCATATAGTTTATGCTTGTAGTACTCTCTTATGATGTTTTGTATTTCTGTGTTGTCAGTTGTAACTTCTCCTTTTTCACTCCTAATTTTATTGATTTGAGTCCTCTTCTTTTTTTTCTTGATGAGTCTGGCTAAAAGTTTATCAATTTTGTTTATCTTCTCAAAGAACTAGCTTTTGGTCTTACTGATCTTTGCTATTCTTTTCTTCATTTGTATTTTGTTTATTTCTGCTCTTATATTTATGATTTCTTTCCTTCTACTAACTTTGGGTTTTGTTTGTTCTTCTTTCTCTAGTTGCTTTAGGTGTAAGTTTAGGTTGTTTATTTGAGGTTTTTCTTGTTTCTTGAGGTAGGATTGTATTGCTATAAACTTCCCTCTTAGAACTGCTTTGGCTGCATCCCATAGGTTTTGGGCCGTGGTGTTTTCATTGTCATTTTTTTCTAGATATTTTTTGATTTCCCCTTTGATTTCTTCAGCAATCTCTTTGTTCTTTAGTAACGTGTTGTTTAGCCTCCATGTGTTTGTATTTTTACAGTTATTTTCCTGTAATTGATTTATGATCTCCTAGCATTGTGGTTGGAAAAGATTCTTGACATGACTTCAATTTTCTTAAATTTACCAAGGCTTTATTTGTGAGCCAAGATGTGATCTATTCTGAGAATATTCCATGAGCACTTGGGAAGAAAGTGTAATCTTCCGCTTTCAGGTGGAATGTCCTATAAATATCATTTAAGTCTATTTGGTCTCTTGTGTCATTTAAAGCTTGTGTTTTGGTCTGGATTATCTGTCCACTGGTGTAAGTGGGATGTTAAAATCCCTCACTATTATTGTGTTACTGTCGATTTCTCCTTTTATGGCTGTTAGCATTTGCCTTATATATTGAGGTGCTCCTATATTGGGTGTATAGATATTTATAATTGGTATATCTTCTTCTTGGATTGATCCCTTTACCATTATGTAGTGTCCTTCCTTGTCTCTTGTAACAGTCTTTATTTTAAAGTCCAATCTTGTCTGGTATGAGTATTGCTACTCCAGCTTTCTTTTGATTCCCATTTGCATGGAATATCTTTTTCCTTCCCCTCACTTTCAGTCTGCATGTGCCCTTAGGCCTGAAGTGGGTCTATTGTAGACAGTGTATACACGGGCCTTGTTTTTTTAATCCATTCAGTTAGTTGTGTCTTTTGGTTGGAACATTTAATCCATTTACATTTATGGTAATTATATATATGTATGTTCCTATTACCATTTTCTTAATTGTTTTGCGTGTGTTCTTGTAGGTCCTTTTTTATGTTCTTGTGTTTCTCGCCTAGAGAAGTTCCTTTAGCATTTGTTGTAAAGCTGATCTGGTGGTGCTGAATTCTCTTGGCTTTTGCTTAAAGGTTTTGTTTTCTCTGTCAAATCTGAATGAGATCCTCTCTGGGTAGAGTAGTCTTGTTTGTAGCCTTTGCCCTTTCATAACTTTAAATGTCTTGCCACTCCCTTCTGACCTGCAGAGTTTCTGCTGAAAAATTAACTGATAACATTATGGGGATTCCCTTGTAGGTTATTTTTTTCCCCTTGCTGCTTTTAACTTTTCTTTGTATTTAATTTTTGTTACTTTGATTAATATTTGTCTTGGCATGTTTCTCCTTGGGATTATCCTGTATGGAACTCTCTGCACTTCTTGGACTTGACCGACTGTTTCCTTTCCCATGTTAGGGAAGTTTTCGACTATAATCTCTTCAAATATTTTCTCAGGTCGTTTTCCTTTCTCTTCTTTTCTGGGACCCCTATAATTTGAATGTTGGTGCATTTAATGTTTTCCAAGAGGTTTCTGAGACTGTCCTTATTCTTTTCATTCTTTTTCTTTATTCTGCTTCTTGGCAGTTATTTCCACCATTCTATCTTCCAGCTCACTTATTTGTCCTTCTGCCTCAATTATTCTGCTGTTGATTTCCCCTAGTGTATTCTTCATTTCAGTTATTGTGTGGTTCTTCACTGATTGTTTGTTCTTTAGTTCTTCTAAGTCCTTTTTTTTTTTTTTTTTTTTGCGGTACGTGGGCCTCTCACTGCTGCGGCCTCTCCCGTTGTGGAGCACAGGCTCCGGACGCGCAGGCCCAGCAGCCATGGCTCACGGACCCAGCCACTCCGTGGCATGTGGGATCCTCCCAGACCGGGGCACTAACCCGCGTCCCCTGCATCTGCAGGCGGACCCTCAACCACTGCGCCACCAGGGAAGCCCTTCTAGGTCCTTTTTAATCTTCTTGATCTATGCCTCCATTCTATTTCCAAGATCTTGGATCATCTTTACTGTCATTACTCTGAATTCTTTTTCAGGTAGATTGCCTATTTCCCTATTTCCTCTTCATTTATATGGTCTTGTGGGATTTTATGTTCTTCCTTCATCTGCAACATACTTCTCTGTCATCTCATTTTGTCTAACCTACCGTTTTTATGTTCTTCTTTCTGAAGGTTGCAGGGTCTTAGTTCCTCTTGCTTCTGTTGTCTGCCCCCTGGTGAGTGAGGTTGGTCCAGGGGCTTGTGCAGGTTTCTTGGTGGGAAGGCCTGGTGCCTGCGTTATGGTGGATGGAGTGAGTCTTTTCCCTCTGAAGTCCAGGTCTTCACCAGGTGGTGTGTCTTAGGGTGTCTGTGAGCTTAGTACAACTTTAGGCAGCCTGCCTACTGATGGGTCGGGCTGTGTTCCTGTCTTGCTGGTTGTTTGGAGTGAGGTGTCTAGCACTGGAGCCTGCAGGCAGTCCTGTGGGGCTTGGTCTTGGTGTTGATATGGATACTTTTAGGAGGACATACACTGATTAATATTCCCTGACCTGGGAATTCTCTGGTGGTCTCGCATCCTGGAGCCTATGCTCCCACCCCAGAGGCCCAGGCCTGACCTCTGGCTGGGGAACCAAGAGCCCACAAGCCACACAGTGTGACCTGAGAGAAAAGGAAAGAAAAAAAAATGAAAAGAAAACAAACAGATGAACAAAACCCAAGACAAAGAGCAAAAACTGCATCAAACAAACAGCAGCAACAACACAGCACACAAACACACACACACACACACTCAGAAAAAAAGAGAAAAAATAAAAAAAAATGTAAGAAAATTTAAAAAACAAGGGAACAGACCAACAAACAAAAGAATACTAATATGAGAACAGTCAATAAGGGCTAAACTAACAAAAACAAAGAATGAAAAATAAAGCAAAACAGAAAGCAAACAGACAACATAAAAAGTGAAGAAAACATAAAATATACACATAAAAACAATGTAAAGAAGAAAAATAAAATAAAAAATAGATAAGGAAGAAGAAACACAAGGAAATAAACCACAAAGAAAAAAAAGTAAATTAAAAATAGAGAAATAAAAAAATTCATATATTGGAAAAAGATTAAAAAGAATAAATACCAAAAATAAAAGGCAAAAAAATAATAAAAGTAACAATGCCAACAACTGAGCAACATAAAACAAACAAAATAAGAATAATAGTAAGAAGAATATTTTCCTGGGGCCTCCTCTGTCAGTGTCCTTGCTCCCACAGTGAGCCAGAGCCAATCCCGCCTCCCCAGGAAGCCCCCAATACCTCTAGGTAGTTCTCTGGACCTGCTGTGGGCACTGTGGAGCCAGCACAGACTCTGACCTGGCCCGATTCCCACATGCATTTGTCCCCAGAGTCCAGTGCTGCAAAGGCTAGACTGGTTTCAAATGTTGAAACACTTGCTGTCTATTCAGGAATTCCAGAGATGCAGGATTTGTCCAGCTGATCTCAGGGATTTAATCCACAGCTTGTGCAGCTGCATGGAAAGATTTCTGTTCTTCTTCCTTAGGCGCACCACCCCTGGGGCTCAGCTTTGGTTTTTACCCTACCTCTGCGTGTGTGCTGCCCTCAGGCTCTTTTCCTTGCCCAGGTGGGAGGGAGCAAAAGCAGAGGCTGCTTGGGGCACACTTACTCACTCATGCCGGGGCCTGAGTACTGCAGCCACAATTGGAGTGTTTGCAGTTTGCCTGAGGTAGTGGGTCCAGCAGGTAGTTGGAACAGACTGTGGCTCTGGTGAATGGGAGTGGTGGCGGCCCTGCCCCTCATGCACCTCTCAACAATAGTGACTCCCTTTCTAGGCAGACTAAGCTTCCTCTACAGGCATTCCCGGCCACGTGCCACCTCATTCCCATCTCCTCTGCTGTATCCACACAGCCCACAGTGTTCCTCTCCCTGGATCCTTTCCCCCAGCCCCATGCTTTAGAATGCAGCCCCCAGCAGCATCGGCAGATTCTTGTCCCAGGCAGGGGTGTCCAGGGCTGATTCCCAAGGAGGCTTTGGGATGGGTGGTACTCAGGTCCCCAGAGCCCACATGGGCAGAGGAGACCCTGATCAGAGCGGGGGAGTGGGCTTGCTCAGGTGGGAGCTCCTCCCAGTGCCTGTGGAGGCTGAAGAAGCAGGTGGTTGGGAAAAGGGGTTATAATGGCTCTGCCCCTTGCGTGCCACTCAACACTGATGTCTTATTCTTATTTTATGGTATCTCAGGCTTTTTCTGAAGACTTTCCCAGTTGTGGGGCTTCTTACTCCTGTCCCTTCAGTCTGTATTTTCACAGCCAACAGTTGTCCCTTCCCTGGGTCCGTGCTCCAAAGCCTACTTTCCAGTGCCCAGCTCCTTTTCACAACTGGCAACTCAATTCGGGAAGGTGCAGAGCTGCAGTGTAGACCCTGCCTGCAGTTCTTAACTTTGTCTTGCCTTCCACAGACCGTGTACTGCATTCTCCTTTGATCCTCATTAAGGTCCTTTTCTGTCCCAGCTGATTTTCCTACTGTGAGTGAGTTTTTCTGAGTCTGGGGACCTCCACTCACCTTCAGCTTCCTGCTGGGGTTGCTGGTCCCTTTTCTGATTCTTTTTTTTTTTTTTCATTCTTTCATTTTTTTAGGTGTCCAGAGTCTTCCACTAATGGTCAGCAGGTGCTCTGTGGGAATTGTTCCATCCATAGGTGAATTCCTTCTGTATCCATGAGGAATGATGAATTCCGTGTCTTCCTATTCCACCACCTTGACTCCTCTCCTTTCCTCTTTTTTAGTGTAAGCACTTAGTATTATGACTTTTCCTCTTGACATTGCTTTAGCAGTATACCACATATTTTGATATGTTGTATTTTCATTTACTTCTATCATCTAAAAAAATTTCCTTTGAAACTTCCTCTTTGACCAATGGATTATTTAGCAGTATGTTGTTTGGTTTCCATGTGTTTGAATATTTTCCTGTTATCTTTCTGTTATTGATTTCTAGTTAGATTGCATTGTGGTCAGAAAACATTCTGCATGATTTTGACTTTTAAAAAATGTTGATGTTTGTTTTGTGGCCCAGGATATGGTCTGTTTTGGTTTATGTTCCATGGTCAATTGAAGAGAATGTGTATTTTGTTGTTGGGTGAAGTGTTCTATAAATGCCTATTATAACCTTTTGGTTCATGGTGCTGGTGAGGTCTATATACTTGCTGGTTTTCTGTCTAGTTGTTCTATCAATTGTTGAGAGAGGAGTGTTGAAATCTTCAACTGTAATTGTGGTTTTATCTCTCCTTTCAGTTATGTCATTATTTGCTTTACATATTTTGATGATTTGTTGTTTGTTCATAAAAATTTAGGATTGTTATATCTTCTTGATGGATTGAGGCTTTTATTGTTATATGATATCTCTTTCTGTCTCTGGTTATATTCCTTGATCTGAAGTTCACCTTATCCAATTTTAATATAGCCACTCCTCCTTTCTTTTGATTAATGATTGCATGGTATATCTTTTTCATTCTTTTACTTTCAACTTATCTATGTCATTGAATTTGAAGTGAGTTTCCTGTAGATAGGATGTAGTTAGGTAAGGTTCTTTTTGTTTGTTTTTTTAATCCACTCTGTCAATCTTTGCCTCTTGATTGATACAGGCAGATCATTTATATTTAAGGTAATATATGTTGGAGCTTAAGCGTGCCATTTTATTGTCTGTTTTCTATTTTTTCCTCTACTTTTTGTTCTTCTGTCTCTATTCTTTCTCTATTCTGTGGCTTAAACATTTTTTTAAGGATTCCATCCTGATTTACTTATGGTGTTTTGGAAAGAAATGTTCTCCAAATATATAGTTTCTGTAGTTGCCCTAATTATTACAGTATACATATATAGCATATTACATTCTACGGTTATCAACCTTTTACCCCTTCTAGTGAAGTATGGAGACCTCATTTCTATTAGGTCCCTTTATTTTTTCCACTTTTAAATATCATTGTCTTGAGTATCAAATGGTGTTATAATTTTAGTTTCAAGCATCAAATATGACTTCTAAAACTCATGTGAAGAGTCAACCATTATATACTATTATTTCTCCCTTCCATTGTCCTTTCTTCCTGATGCTCCAAATTCCCTTACTCTAGCATTTACTTTCTGTTTAAAGAAATTCCTTTGGCCAGTCTTTAAGAGTCTGTCTGTTAGTGACAAATTCTTTAAAGTTTTCCTTCATCTGAGAAGGTCTTTCTTTCTCCTTCATTTACAAAGGACAGTTTCACTGTATATGGGATTCTGGGTTGACAGTTCTTTTCTTTCAGCACTTGCAAAATGTGCCACTTTCTCCTGGCCTCCATAGTTTCAGATGATAATTTAATTTGGTGTTCCCCTATAGGTAAGGTGTTTTTTACTGCTTTCAACACTTTTTTCATCATTAGTCTTCAAACATTTAATTGTGATGTGTCTTTCTTTGCATTTATCCAGTTTGGGTTTCACTCAGCTTCTTGAATGTGTAGGTTTGTATATTTTATCAAATTTGGGAAGCTTTTAGATATCATTTCTCTGAATACTGTTTCAGCCCTACCCTCTCTCCTTCTGAAACGCTGATGATACAAATGTTGGATCTTTTGTTACTGTTCCACAGGTCTCTGAGGCTCTGTTCATTCTTATTTATTTATTTTAGTCTATTTTCTCTGTTGTTCAGATTGTGTAAATTCTATCTGTCCTCAAGTCCACTGATTCTATCCTCTGTCATCTCCACTCTGTTACTGAGTTTTAAAAATATGTTATTGTATTTTTCAGTTCTACAATTTTCATTTGGCCCTTTTGTACAACTTCTATTTCTTTGGTAGGATTTTCTTTCTTTTTTTTTTCATTTGTTTCAAGATAATTTGTATTTATTTGCCCATTGACACATTTTTAAGATGGCTGCTTTTAAATCACCTTGATATTGGTGTCAGTTGTCTTTTCTCATTGAAGTTGTGATTTTCCTGGTTCTTGGTATGACAGGTGATTTCAAATTGTATCCCGGACATTTTGTCTATTATGCTAGGAGACTCTGGGCCCTATTTAAATCTTTTATTTTAGTAGGCAGTCACCTTGTTTAGCTTTAGCACATAGGCCCTGGCCTACCAGGCATTGTAGGTCCATTGATAGTTTTTCAGAACCTTTGTGGTGCTACTTTGATCTGTTCTCAGCCAGAGAAGCCTATTTGTTCTTTGCCCTGAGACACCCCAGGCTGAGTGCTTTTTGTGGTATAGAATCCCTCCCTTCCATGGCTTCTGGCCATCCTAGTGTCTTTGGGTGGTTGGGTGGGGGGGAGTCTTATGCCTGCTGGGGCAAAGATGCTTCCCAGGCTGAACTGCTTGTTGTGACTGAATCCTTTCTGTTATTGCTGGCCATTCCAGTATCTCCCAGTGGGGGAGGGAAGTCTCAGGCCTGGCCACTTAGTGTGGCTCAACTCTCCCTTTTGCTGGTGGTGCCTGGCTTACCCAATGGTGTCAGAAGGACTCCCTCTGATCTGGGAAAGGAATGCACATATCTCTGCTGCCTTCGTTTGCTAGGTTGGAAAACGCCGGGCCTGGCTCTCCTTCTTCTGTTGGCTGAGGGGATGTAAGATGCTCTGTTACTGTGGTTTTTTCCAGTCCTAGGGTTCTGAACCAATTCCCCCATCTTTTAGGGTTCTCCTTTGGTTGTCCTTTGCATTGTTTCCAGGATATATAGATATACTTAGAGAGAAGGAGCAGGGAGACACAAGTCTATACAACTTTGTTTGGACCACCTTTCAGCCCAACTATTTTTACATTTATTATAGGTTTCTGAATTATTTCTGATACTGAATGATTCTCTTAGAGATATCTAGCTGAGACACAGTAACTTAGCAAAGTTTGTATTGGTCCTCATACATAACTTGTATCTGCTTTATTATGGAAGAGGTATTATCATCATCCCTATTTTAAGATGAAGGTGAAAAAAAAGAGCCTGTGGTCAGAATGAGCTTCTAGCTGAATGTACCTAGAACATAGGGCTATTGTGAGCACTAAATGAAATAAAACTAATAATGCTCTGGTTGCCAGTGCATGCAGGCAACAGTGAGTGCCCAATGTTACTGCTCCCCTTCTACACAGCCTAAATTTTCCCTTAGTTCTTTAAGGTCCCTGAGGACAGGAACAATCTATCTTTTTTTACCTTTATCCTGGGGTCTAGAATAGTACCTGGCAATAAAAATTAAACTGCCTGACTAGCGTACATATCACTTGTAATATCTCTATCTCTCCCTAGCCATACTCTTTCCCTTTTCTTAATTTTCCTTGAACTCTTTGTGACTCAGTGAATTAGCTCATCTACAGCTTTCCTCCCCCTCTGTTCATTTGCTGTAAGCTTCAAGCAGTAAGCTTCTCTGTGTTCATGTATTTTGATGATTCTCTGCTTCTCAGTCATCTCATTCTTGGGGCAAAGATGTAAAACGTCTTTTTTCTTCTGAAAATTTTAGGCAGTAACCATCAGTCCCTATGACCTGGTAGAGACAGAGTATTTCTTTACAGCAACCATTTTACTGGTCCAGAGTAATGGGCCTACCTCACAAGTACAGGTTTTTAGCTAATTTATTCACTCCTCATAGCAGATCAAGAGGCTGTAAGAAGTTCTAAATTTAATTCCAAGTTACTGTAATCTAAAAATTAAACCTAGATGAGTGAAAACAACTAGCATTTAAATCTTAATGTCTCCCAAACCTGCATCTTCTATAGTCATATAAAATCAAACTCCTGAAAACATATTTACTTTGCCTTAAGAAATTAAATAGGTTAGAAAAACACTCTGAACTATCTACAGATGCACATGCCCTCTGACATTGCACAATGAGAACACACATTGTACAAATTAAGAAACAATATACATCTATTACCACCCTGTGCATATTTCTTTGGGACTTGGAAACAAAATTTTCCAAATTACACCTCAGAGCCTTCTGCCAATTCTACCACATATCTGACATTATACAGAACTAAAGTTTACTTAGTTCCCCTTTTTAAAAATAATACAAATGAAGGATTTATACTCACAGGTGGCTTAGGAACAGAGTAGACTCATACTTGGGGTAGAAAGCACAGAACTCAAGAGTACTCTTCTTTTCAGCAGGAAACTTAGCTTATGAGATATCCTTGTAACCAGACTAGATATTAAAGAAGTTAACATTTTACCCAGCTTTATTATTCATTTTTTTCTTTGTATTGAAATAAACAGTTTGCAAAGACTTCCTCTCAAGTCATTAAAACATGGCCAGGTAGGAAAAGATCAGTTAAACACTTACTACCATAATTTGGATTAAGATACATAATATTCTTATTTTCAAAGACAAAATATGCCATTGGTTCAAGGATACATTAGATCCTTTCAATTTGATGCCATGCCATGAAAAGTAGAAAAACACAAAGTGAGATAATTTATTGAATCCAATGTTTTTAGTAGATTAAGCCTCTTCTTTAAAAGCAAAAATCATCTTTATATTTTGCTCAGAGCAAACCATTTTTTTTCTGGACTAAGGTAGTATATTTTTTTGAATCTTCTTGAAATGGTGCTTAAACTTATATAGAGTGAACTTCCATGAACTTTGAGAAGGCAAAGATGCAGCAGTCATGGGAAATAAGAATATTTGATAAGTTTACCTGACTTCATAAGTACTGATGCCTTGTAGTATTTGGATCCAGACATCTTGGGATGTCTGGACGTGTCTCGAGTCAACTGGATACTCTGGTCAGAATGGTTCAAATTTAGACAAGAAAATCTCATACAGTCAATTAAACTGAGTTGATGGTTCTCTGATATGAGAATATAGACTTAATACGTATCTGATTCTAGGAGCGCAGTGTAAATATAATATCTAAGAAAAATGAAGACTTTGTGTATGAAGCATAACTTGTTTGGTAAACAGTAAGATTAGAAAACTATAAAAGAAAAAAACCTCTTTTTCTAGAGAGACTGACCATGGCCTATGACTAAAAGCTCAAAGTTCCAATTCAACATTAATTACATTTTATGAAATTTCCAATGTTAAGCAGAAATTGGGCTCATTAGCTAAAACGAGTCTACAAAGGGCAATATTGCTCTGGTGGGACTGTTAACTCTGAAGAATGGTGTTTTATTTAATAGACAAAATGGACTTCATACATATCCATTATCAGTGCCTTTAAAACCAAACAACTTTAAAATTTAGCAGCAGTTTCTGCAAGTACAAAAATACACATTTATTACATAACATATGGTAGTAAAATTTGTCAAGATATATTATACAAACTCAAAAGCATTTTAGATAAAGCATTGGTCTAATATATTATAGATTGACAGAGTATGATAAAATGACATGTAGTCTGTCTTCAAATCATACAATATAATACTTTACAGCAATATTAACTATTCACATTAAATGTTACAGGAGTATCTAAGGGAACACAGAGAGTAGGAATGGTTATTGAAGAACCTCAGCATCTATTTTCTTCCATGCTTCAAACTGAGTGGATGATTTCCTATCCATCAATATGAAAGCAAAAAGGATAGAACTATTATTTTGTTAAGTAGAGAAGAATTTCTTCTAGAAAGACACTCCAAGCCATAAGAGCTTCATTCACATCTTGTGGTTCTGCAGTAGTATGCCCTAAGGGTGAGGGGAATCCCTGTTGCCTTTATATATTATACCACAAAAGATGCCTATGGACACTTAGGAGTCTAAATATAGGAGTGGTTAGTTATAAGGTAAAATCTACTTCACATCTGTGACTGAGATGGCCAGTGTCATAAAGGAGCTCTTTGGAGAGAGTTCTAAAAGTTAATTATAATGCTTAGGACAAACAGGGCCATGTCCCCTAGAGGTAGGTAGCACCTAGAGCTAATACTGAAAGGACTTCTTCTATCTTACAGAAAACATTATTTTTTTTTTTCTATAACTGCAAAATGCAACCTTTAGGACAACAGTGAAAGAACATTTTGACATGAAAGTTTCTGGGTGGCTGAGAAAAATAATTTGGAATTAAGCAAATCTGTGGGAGGAAGGTCCATCTGAAACTGAACTAAAGAAACCAAATGGGCTCTAAGCAACTTCTTATAAGTATTTAAAATGAAGGAAGATGCACATCCATTTCTGATTCTACCCCTTCACACTGGCTGGCAAGGCCAAATAATCCATGGAAATAATCCAGGAGAGGTACTGGTATAAACTTTAAGGCAAGAGAGGAGAAATGTCCATGGATATGAAATGAACCAATGGGGTATAAACCATGAATCATTTGGAACAAAGAATATGTAAAAACTTCTGGAGGTAAGAAAATCCAAAGCCGATGACTGAAAAGAGGCCTGACAGCCACTCTTATGGCTCCTCTATTCTGTGACTCTTTATAACCTGCCAACCTCAAAACTGTTCTCAACTGCTAAGTGACAATCAGAAAAGGGATGATTTACCAGTGATTTTTTCTGGCTGACTAATCTAAGAGGCAAGGAGCAGAAAAACATTTCAACAAAGAGGAGCCATGCTTTGATCACATGTTGGCAATAGCAATCGTGTAATAGAGAAAGGACTGCTGTGGCAGTTTTCTCCTCCACACTAAGACAGCAAACACAGTCAGAAGGTCACCTTGTAACAGGAAAAATGCATTTCTGGAGAATGTTTCTAGCTCAGGCACCTTGCAAGGACATTGAAATGAGCAACCATCTCCTTCTTTCTCCTCACAGTTCTGTGTCCTGGAACCTCTGCAGAGCAATGAAACACTAATGGAAAAGCACAACCAACACAACCAAAGAAACAAAACAAACAAAAACTATTATATCATGGTACTCATGGCTTTTGAATCACTGTAGTTTTCTTCCTCTCTAGTTGCATCAATGGGCTAATACCTGAAATGATGTTGTGAGGGCATGTGACTGACTATAAGATGTCACAGAAATGGCCACTGGTTCAGATTTGGGGAAAAGTTTCAAATAATTTCCTTTATTATTGAACATGTTTTCCTTCTGTAGCTTTGATTAGTGGCATTTTTCTTGCCTACTTATTAAACACATTCCATGGAATGTGGATGGTTTCTCTGCACCCTTCCCTCTCTCTCTACAGTTTCTATTCTTCACTTTTGACTTCCTGGCTTTCTCAGGTTACTAATTTCATCATACATGGCATGTTTCCTCTACAGAAGATGCTTTCTCTAGCCCTCTGCTTGTAGCTCTTAAAACGCATGACAGGATCAAACCATGCTCTAATAAGGAAAAGCCTCCCAAACACTTAGGTGACAAAAGTTTTGTCTAAACTTTTTGCCAAATAGTCTCAATAAAGAGAATTCTTTTGTTGTCCTAAGTATTAGCAATGATTATCCTTATGCTACCCATCCCAGGTATTTTACACAAAGAGGTCATAATAATTATCTTTATATCATGATTAGCCCAGTTTCTGCTCTTGTAGACATCAGATTCTTATTGTGGTTAAATGTCTTTGGTCAAATGTCTGTCCTCAACGTCACAAACCACTGTAGGCCCTGAGTCTGGGCTGCACACATGATCCACAGTCAAAGAGCTGGGTGAGGATCTTCCGTGAGGCAGAGTACCAGGAGAACACTGCCCACTAATCTCTCCTTCCTCGGGTGACTTCATACAAAGCCCGAGTCTGTCTTCCACTAGGCTGACTGGAGAGCTACAGTGTTTCTCTGAGTCCTGGCTGGGGTAAGAACTATACCAGCGGGCTGTTTGCACAGCTCCAAGTCCTTCAGCCACCCCTTGGGGCATGTCTTTCTGTCTCTCATGCAGTGCGTTGGCTTCTGGAACACCAGAAGCCTGTGGAGGAGGCTCTGTGTGTCCTTTTAGAGAACCTATTTTATTTTCCTCTGGTCTGGGTGCCCTTGCCTTCTTTTTGAGGGACCAGTTTTTCAAACTGGCTACTCCATTTCTCAACCATGTGCTGGGGTGAAGAGTTACAGAATGCATTTGTGAATGCCACTCTACACTGTCCTTTTTTGTATAAGCCAGGTGGCCGCTGGCCTGCCCTGATGAGGGACCAGGAATTCCAGAAATGAGGCTGGAACTGCTAAAGTCAGAAGAAAGCTCTGCCTGCTTTCTTTGAGCCTGAAAAGTGCAATCTATTGGAGAGGAAGTTTCAGTGGGTGTAAACACGGAGTGTTCAGAAATCTGAGAAAAAACACTGTCTTGGGAGCTCACTGATGAGCCAGATGGAGAAGTGCCTGGGGAGGACAAGCTGGAATAGCTAGTCCTTGAGCAAATGTTTAATCTTGGGGGTAAAACCTTCTCAGTGTTTTGGTTTGTGGCACTAGTCTTGCCCACCTCAATCCCCATGACCAAACTCTGATTAATAAGCTTTTGCCCCTCCATTTGCAAAGACTTGTGCCGCTTGAGATAATCTTCCTCTCCATGCAAGAGACTGGCTTCATAGCTGGCTTTATGTTGTTTCTTTGAATGAATCCCCCTGAGATAGGTCAGTTTGCAGTGTTGGTCATCAATGTTGGGCTCTGAGCATCGCCGGTGCCTCCTTGAACTCTTGAGGGCATCTGTTGTGTGTGGTGGGGAGTATCCAGATGTATCTGTATCAAAGGTCTGGTTCCTGGGATGATCACATGAGGACATGTGACTATAAGATGCCATGGAAATAGCTACTGGCTTGGATTTAGGAAAAAGTTTTACATGATTTCCTTCATTATCAGACAAGCTTTTCTTCTTAACATTTTTATTAGTGGCATTTTTCTTGATATCAGTGCCTATGACTAAACTCTTTTTAAAACATGTCTTACCCTCTTCCTGGAGGGGTTGATTCTGATTCAGATGGCTCTCATCTTTTTTTGAGAGAACTGCATCACAGCTGGACTTGCGTAGCTTTTTCTGATAAAACTCCCTGAGATAGGAAAGCTTTGAATCTAGATAGTCGTAGCTGGGCTCTGAGCAGCGCCGGTGTCGCCTCAAGCTTTTTGGAGCATCTGCTGCAGTTGTGGACAGGTGGCTGGGCGTGCTCATGCCAGAGGGGCCCCTGGCATGATCCTGCAGGGGTTCCTTTGTGTACACTGCAATGTTCACTGGCTTGGATTCAAGAGGCTGCTCCATTTGAATGTCTTCATCTTTAGAATGGTCTAAGTCAAAGTCGCTCAGGGTTAAAAGACCTTCTACCTCAGGCTGGTCGAGGTCATAGTCACTGAGGGTTAACACGGAGTCCATGCTTCTGCTACCCTGACCAAGTTTCTTTACCAAGTCACTACACGGGGCATCAACATCCTCATTCAGCTCATTCTCCAAGCTGTCATAGGAGGAGTCATTCAGTTGGAAGCAAGAGATATCTGTTGAAAAAGCGAATCATGATTATTGTTTTTACTTACCCAACTGTGATGATGTTTAGCTTAATTCTGTTTTCATGCAGATTGTTCAAATTCCTACTCTAAAGAAAGAAAGGATCTTTCACAGTCTTCCCAGTAGTAAGTGCAGAATTAAAAATAAACTGTTGGGGTATAATAGATTTACCTCAGTTCCTGAAGAAATGGGCTTTCCTTAAGTAAGATTTCCTCAAAGCAATGAGGAGATACCAAGAAACAGTTAAAAATATAAAGGAATTAATGCCAGATATACCCAGGTTCTGAATAAGACTCTTGTCTTTTAAATGGATTAGCTGCTGGATATACATAATTAACTCTAGTCTCAGAGATACCATTTACTAACCCTAACAACTCTATTTCACAAAGATTTTTTACTATCCTTTATTTAATCTTTAATACAACCATCGCAGTTAGATATTATGGTTTATCCATATTTATAAACGAAGATAATGATTTTCAGTGGCATAGAATAATTGGCCAAAGGTAACATAACTAATGATTGGTGGTACAGGAATTCATAATCTGGAACGTTGAATGTCTTTACCCCTAACACACCCTGGCTTGCCCCATGATGCTAGTTGTTTTTAAAGTGTTTTTGCAGTGCACTAGAATTCTGAGAAGTCTCAGGGACCTCTAGGAGGAAGGTGAGGAGCAAAAAAACCAGGGCTGCCTCTACTGCCTCTGGGCCTTCTACTCCAGTTTCAACCACAGCAACTGTGTTATTCATATTGGGGTTCCTTGTAAAGTTTTATTTAAAGAAAGGTTAAAAACATCACACCATATAATGCTGCCACTAACAACTTCTTGGAGTTTGGAACCTTGTCTTATACATTTCTTAACCACAGTGTTAACATACTCTGACCTATTAGCAGGCCTTCTAAGGAAGGAGCAGAAGTCCTAGGCCCACTAACCCAGGTGAGAGGCCCCTTCACCTGAGCTGCTGTGGGCTCCAGGATAACCACTGTCCCAGCTGATCTTCACAGATGTGTGTTTGTTTCCCACAAAAAACAATCCAATTATTCACAATACCTGAGGCATTCTCTCTAGTATCACATCTCACTGAAACCTCTCCCAAGAGGGAAGTGATTTCTTCTCCAAATATCCGACAGCAATTTTCAATCAGAAATTGTATAAGAAGAGAAACCTGTACAAAAAAGGGACAAAAATGAACTGCTACTTCTCATATAGCATGTCTATAAATCACATTTCATATATGAATCCTGATTCTAACAAAAGATGCAAAAGAATCCTGAGAAAAATTCATGTCTGCTTTAAAAGTATACAATACAGTTTCCTCTAACAAACTATAATACTTTCAAGAGTAGTTTGAGCATAGAAATTAACTTTAATCAGTGGACTAAAGTTATTATTTGTTATTATGTGTGGCCTTGGCTTAATGCTAACATTTTTATGCCAATAGTTCTGTCTTTAAAATTAGAGTAATTTTAAGTATTCTCTATAGGGCATTTGGGGTGAAGAAATAAATCTTCTCATTAAAATTCATGAAGCATCATTAGATGAACATTTATAAAATGCATTTCTTATGTAAAAGGCAGGTGTCATAAGCGTGGGAAGCAGGTAGGTATCCTCTGTGGATTTATTGTGAAGGAGAGAGACAGCTGGAGAGAAAACTTGCATTTTGCCTGACTAGTCTCTTCCCTTAGGCTCCCTAACTGGAGGTGCTTGGGGGAAGAGGTAAGATTTTACTAGGGAGCTTTGTGCTCCTTACACAGAACTCCTTAGGCTCCTTACACGGAACCTTTACATAGTTTTCTTGCCCCAACAGCTGAGGCAAAGGAGCAGGTAGAATGTTGGGAGCAAGGGGAACCGATACCCCCACCCCTGTACTAACCACCAGGCCCTACACCAGTGTGATTTCAAGTAACTACCGTATGAACTATGTCGATATTATCAACACCTCCATGTTTTAGATGAGGAAACTGTGGATCAATGTAACTAATTTTGCCCAAGATTGTACATCTGAAAGTGGTAGGGCTGAGAATCCAACCCTGACCTGTCAAATTCCAAAGTCCTTATTTCTTTTTAAAATCATATCAACTGCTTTCTTATCACTCTATGGTTTAAGTCAGTCAGTCATAGTTGGTTTTCCTCCTGAAAGGGAAAAGGGAAGTAATCCAACTGCTATCACTTTTTTGCTCAAGAAATCACCTTTCTACAGTCTACCAGGATAGGATAAAACACTCAATGAACTCAAATTTATAAGGGTATGTACTGAAGTTATTTAAGAAAATATCTTTCAGAATTAATACCCTGAATGTTAGGTTCAAAATGGGGACTTGGTCCCTCACAGCATAAAAATGAAAAACTTCATTACCTTTTTTGTAAATTCGTTTTCTAGTTCTGGACTGGAGGAAGTAGGAGGCCAAAGAATGCTTGGAGCGATGCACACTGCTAAATTAAATGCAGTCATCTGATTGGATGAGGAATGTTGCTCAATGTTGTATAATACCCCAAAAAGATACCTTAGGAGAATAACATTGGCTCTTGGAAGCTGGTCTAATAGCCTAAAGACAGAAAAATGCACTCTTTAAGCAAACATTTCATAGAAAACTTGTATAGCCAGGCAGCCCTTGCTTTTCACAGTTGAGATGTACAGGAAAGTGTGTTAACATGGTACATGCAAAGTGAGGACTGCCTGTACATAGGAGAGAAAGTGAGCACTGGAGATTTATTTATTTATTTTGTACACTGCCTTCACAATCCAATGAAAATGTGAAAGAATGCAGAAAAATGGTTCATAAAAAAATGCTGCCTGAAATATTTACCTGAAACTGGTACAATGTGTCTTATGCAAATCCTGTAACATTCCAGAATATTCTCAACCAATACCCCAAAAAACTTTCTGATGAAATTAAACAGTTATACTTAATATGCTCCTTTACTTCCAAGTGGCAACACAAGGATTCTGTCTCTTGGTAAAAACCCAAACTTCAGCTACGAAGACTCCTGGGTCCATTCTGAGAGCTTATGCTCTGCTCCCACAGCTTCCGAGATCAGTTTTGTCCCACATCTCTTTATCTCACTGGTGTTACTTTCACACATAAGTCAAGCTTACGATAGTATTTTTCCTACTGTTCCTATTTTGTAATTGATAAGGAATTTTAAATGAACATTCACTAAAAATGATTTTTACTACCATACAGAAAACATATGTTGATAGTCATGCTTGTTGCTTTTTTCCAGCAAGAATCTGTAACCTGGGGTTACACTGGGTAATCTGACTCCTGTTGCATAAACAGCAGAGAGGTGTTTTTTCGGCACTATGGACTGACAATGAGTACAGTTTTGTAGGGACAAATTATGAAAGATACTTAAATGGACCAAAAGATTACTGAATGTATTCAATGGAAAGTGAGGCACTGTCTACCATACTCTAGGGCAGTGGTCCCCAACCTTTTTGGCACCGGGGACCGGTTTCATGGACAACAATTTTTTCATGGACAGTGGGGTTGGGGGGATGGTCCAGGCGGTAATGTGAGCGATGGGGTGCTATGCGGAGAAGCAGAAGAAGCTTCGCTCGCTTACCCGCCGCGCACTTACCTCCTGCTGTGCGGCCTGGTTCCTCACAGGCTGCAGACTGGTACTGGTCCATGGCCCAGGGGTTGGGGACCCCTGCTCTAGGGTATCTGATTCTATGGGGGCCCTAAACCTTTGAGTTATTTTACAACTCTGAAAACTGTAGATTACTGACAGCAGTGCACTTAACACTTGTCCATAGACTGGAAAATTCTGTCTGGTGGAGAGATAAATGGTTTATTTGTACATACACCCCCGTGCCCCAGTAGTAAAAGTCAGTTTTGCATCTACTTGTAAATTCATTTCAGCATTTCTGAGTTAACTATGTAAGTTGTGGTATTGATAGTTTGAAATCTCCTTTGAACTGGCAGTAATATCTTACTAGTTCTCTCATTAATTAATGTTTTAAATAAAATCTTTCACATGTGTTAATTCTGTATTTGTATGAAAGCCATAAGTCTACCCTCTTTAAAAAAAAATCACCCATTTAACAGTTTGTAGAATATAAAGTTTTAGACAATGAGCAACAAAATACAAAATCTGATGTTCACTACCTCTGAATGGTTTCCACCAAACCTTAATGGATGCAGAGATAGAATTTTGTTACATGGCTTTGATTCTGGTGTCTACAACAGTTATACTATTTTCTTCTACTGATAAAAGGTGTCTATCAATAGCAGTGTGTAGATAATAATTTGTATTTGAAAGCTGCTCAAGAAAAACCTGTACTAAACAAGCATAGGCAAATAAATGATATTGGGATTCTTGGGTTTTCAGAGAGCTGGAAGTATTGCTTTTCTTATAATGCAGGAAATATTCAGGAATCAGGATGGTGAGTCCTGCCAGCAACTTACCTTTGCATGAGTACAGACAATGCATTCTTTGCATGAATACAGACAATACACTTTTCTCTCTGTAGTATTCCCACATACACTTCTCCATATATCTCTTTCACTGATTATACTACACTGTTATTCTTTGTTTCATCTATTCTATCTATTCGACTAGACTTAGTTCCTTGAGGGGAAGGAATTTTCTCTATGTGAATTCAGTTGCTAAGTGAAGTATATAAGGAATTGTCTGGTTAGTTAAATATTTACCAAAACTAAGATCATAAATTGTAGATTGGGTCTACTGTGTTAGCTATTGGTCTAATGGGTTTCAGCTCCTATCAGATTCAGATATACAGAAGGTGTACAATGGTAGAGTATTCCACGTTAATAAGGTTAGGGGAAAAAAACAATAACAATGACAGTAGCTAGCATAAATCTATTTTTAAACTGGTCCTCATGGATTTGACTTTGATAGTCATATTACATTAATAGACAAACTTATAAAATATAAGTTTTTTAAAAAGTATTTTTGAGAAATGACCAAATTAGAATAATTACCTTTGAACTGCATTTATTTTCTCTTCATCATTTCCTTGATCCATTACACAGACCCAATGATCATAGAGATCTGACGAAAAAGTACTTCCTGGAATATTTCGTAGAAAATCCTTATATAGAGGGAAAAATAAATATTTTAAATTGTTATTCTCATGCTAATTATATATGAGAGATATTACAAAGAAGACACGTTATTGGAAAGTACAGTTAAGGTGTCCCTTCTTTGGAATACACAGAGCTCTGTGCTAGCCCTTCAATGATGTGCACACATAGAAATGCATGCTTTGATATTTTTCTAACAAAAACCAGAGGGAAATTGGATTCTGGACTATAGTGGTAAAGATAATGGACAACCCGTTTGGGATGAAACCTCCTGTGTGTGTACATTTTAGCAAATTAGTATAACACGGCAGGGTCTGGCAAACCATCCTAAATCCTTTTTATTTCACTAGTTAAAAGAAATGCATGAAGATATTTGTGAGATTCATAATGTGGTAATCAGTCATCCAATCATTCTATACATATTTATTCATATATTCCAGGCATTGTTTAAGGTGCTAGGGATAGAGTAGTAAATAAAACCAAGTCCCTGTTATTTTAGAACTTTATATTCCAGTGGCATTGGTGAATAATTCCATCCAGAGGTACTTAGAATTTCTCCTTATATTCCCCATAGAAGGGCTCTCATGTATCATGGGGAGAAAGCACTCCAGGCTATGACTGGGCTCTGGGAGCCTAGGACAGCACCCCATGCCTAATGCACATTAAATAATATGTCCCTGGGGGCTTCCCTTCCCTGGTGGCGCTGTGGTTGGGAGTCCGCCTGCCAATGCAGGGGACACGGGTTCGTGCCCGGGTCCGGGAGGATCCCATATGCCACGGGGCGGCTGGGTCCGTGAGCCATGGCCGCTGAGCCTGCGCGTCTGGAGCCTGTGCTCCGCAACAGGAGAGGCCACAACAGTGAGAGGCCCGTGTACCGCAAAAAAAAAAAAAAAAAAAAAAAAAAAAGAAAAATGTCCCTGGTACATTATCCTGTCTGGCCTTTGAGAGCCTTTTATTTTGAGGCCACTGGCAGGGCTAGGTGTGGTGAAACCAGACTATGACACAAGTAGAATATAATCAATGGAGTTTGTTGTTTGACATATGTTAATAAAAAGCTTAAAAATGAACTAATTTTGGTCCTCGTCCTATGTTCCTTTCTGATCTAGGCCAACTCTCTCTGCTGCTTTTGGCATGGTTCTAACAAGCCAAGCTTGCAAAGTCTGATCTCCACCTTAGTAAACTTCAGGCAGACAAAACTCAATTTCATATCTAAGCACTGTACCCATGGTTGACTATCCTCTTGCAAGTTCCTGCCTACAACATGGAGATAGGTGAAAGTCTGCAATTGAATAATTTTAATCCTTGCTGGAAAATCGAATCAGTAACTTCATCTATGTGCTTTAAAACAGCAATGCACAACTTGTTGCTTATATGTCATGTTTTTATTACTAAGATGGAAGCTGTGATACCTAAGTGTTGCAGTTAGCTAATTAGGTGAGCATGTCCCCCGCTAGCTTATTAGCTCCTCAGGGCAGGATCAGACCCTCACCTTCTACATCATACACCTTAATGCCAAGCACAGTCCCAGACATAGTCGAGGTCATTACTGAAGTGTTGCTATTTGTCATATGGTCAAATATTAGTGAAGGACAAGGGAAGGTCAACTAACTATAACTGAGATTCTAAAATAATTTTTATAAACCTCTTTGTAGTTATGTTACCTATTATTATACATTTGTTTTAGAGTAGTTAACAAGTAGGAAGATGACTGATACAAAGTCTTTCTCTGTTCTATTATATTTTTCAGCAGAAATGTACCTGGATACTTGTGATTCAGATGTGTCATCACAAAAGTTACCTCTTTCTTTTGGGTAAAGCTACCGAATTTTCACAATTTCAGACTAATTTTAGTTGCTGCACCTACTTTAAAAGTCAGAGTCAGAAGAGCCAAAATCTGTTATTTCAAATTGGGGCAGTGACAATGCCTCTCTTTTTAAATCTAAGTGGAAAAAATACTTATGATCTGTTTTGAAGAAAAACATCATTAAATCTTAAAACTTACACTTGAAAGATAATAACTTGTAACATCTCAATGAACTCTCCACAGCTGGAATAACAAGTTGCGAAATAACAACCACCATCGGTCTGAGAAAGGATGTGAGAGCTGGTTCTGAATTACAATCACCAACTCTTAGCACTCAACGGAAAGCCTCCTCCCCTCCAAAACCAGAACCCAAGCCATCAGCAGAATGCCCATATTAATTTGAGACGAGATTCCTAGGATTAAAAATGAACTTTTCCTCAAAGGTCTGATGGATCAAAATTACAGTATCTCAAGCAATTTTCTTCCAATTATAGTTTGAAGGTTAAGCTTATATTTAAACAAAACCAGTATAAGCAAAACATTTAAAGGAAAACTTAAGTATCACTTCCAAATAGTCTTAAAAACAAGAAACAAAACAAAACAAAAGCTCAAAAACTTTCGGCAAAAAGTTTCCCTTTCCTGCAACCACTTGGAAGAAATGAGAGTAAAACACAGTTATATGATTATGAAACTTTAATTAGTTGGAACCCATCTAACCAGACTTTTCAATCATTTGGATTACTTTCTGTCTTTTGTTTATTCCTCTATAAGTACAATTTCTTCAATCTGAAATACAGTTTAACTCTTCTAGAACCACACTTCTTTGTAATAGCCTCTACAATTTAGTACAAAGTTTTAAGAAGCATAGTGCTGTGATGAATAGCATAGTAAGGAAAATTTTCTAAAACATAGGCTTTAACTTCTTAAATTAAGAGATGGGAGAAAGCCTAATTATATGAAAAAAAAATTCATCATGCATATATCTGCATGTATGTGGCTAAGCACACCATACATACTTTTATTATACTCCAGGATTGAAGGGTAATCACAAATCCTGTGTAAAATAAATTAGATGACTCTAGCTCCAATTCTCCAGTTCTTTTGAGTGATACTTTATTGTGAAAGTCCATGGCAGGGATTGTTTAAGAGCAGACATGGCTCTTTTACCAAGAGACATCTGATTGTTCATTAAGTCATGAAGTATGATTCTGTAAGCAACTGACCAGCAGTAGGGATATGGAAGAGTCTTCTTCACCATGTTTTCCTTAATTTGGTTTTTATGCTCCAGGCCCTGGGATGCAGGCTGGGGCACTGTCTCCACCCCTAGCTCTGGTGCATTCCAACCCTGCTGGGAGATGGGAGCCTGATGCTGGTCTGCAGAAGCTATTGCTGAGGCCAAAACCTCTGCTAAAAGCTGGTTTTGACTCTAGGTTTTCCAAAAATGTGAGGCATTTTCAAGAATGTGAGGAGGAAAACATTTTAGAAGTCTAACTCAACTGTGGATGTGAGTTAAGTAACCACAGGGGTGGGTTCTAGGGTTTTTTTTGCCATAAGTAAGCTTATCTGCCACAAGCATTTTTGCTGCAAAAACTTCTACCAAATAATGAATTGGCTGTAAGGCAATTCTACCATAAAAGGTAAAATAACAAAAAAATAAATGAGGAACATTAAAAAGGATATAACGAAACACGAGAATAACAAAATTAAACACTTTATTGTGAAATGCAAAATATCTGAACGCATTTAAAATGTGTGTAGATTCATGGCAATACTGCGCAATTAACTGACATTATTTTGTGGGTTGTACTTAAGCACTTGTCTTCCAAGTCTTTCGTTCATAGTATTTTATACATTTTTTTTGCTTGTTGATTCGTCTCTTGTTCAGCATCACACTTTTTCTTTTTTTGCTAAAATTTCTTCCTTCATTAAGAGAGGCACCAGGTTTCAAATACTACGTACTAGGATGCATATTTGTGCCTGAGTGCTTGTGAAAGCCTTCCACACCATTGTATGTTTTTGGCATACTGTCATTTGTCCATTGATAAATGTTCCTAAGTTCTAGGGGAAATGTGCGTTCATGCT
Source organism: Grampus griseus (assembly GCF_964374135.1). Classification (NCBI taxonomy): domain Eukaryota; kingdom Metazoa; phylum Chordata; class Mammalia; order Artiodactyla; family Delphinidae; genus Grampus; species Grampus griseus. Next base: position 22,390,115 of record NC_139002.1, on the reverse strand, counting down.
ATGCCTTCAAGGCCCTTGGCCTCCTTCACCTCCAATGTAGTGTGTTTCAAAATATGAAACCAACTCTTGGGACCAATCATCATCATCTGTCATGATTTTTATATTGTGTATGTCAAAACAAACTGTCAACCAGTTATTTTATTTTTTATGGTAAAGTTGACCTGTGGCCAATGAGTTATGTGGCAAAAATATTTGCAGCAAAGAAGCTTACTGTGAAATACCGGACACACATGGGATGAAGGGTGAGAATCTTTAAGAATGCCAAATGTGGTAAGGATTTCATAAAAGAAGGACTGGATGTTGGAGTCATTCCTACTCCAACTTTACTTTTAAAAGGCATTAGGGGGAGACTGTATAAATGAATGGAATTTTCAGTGGTCTCAGTGAGCAATTTTTTGTTTCAGTTGTTAGGCAAATGTTTGTTTACTCTGGTAAACTCTGTTTCAAAGTTTAACAAAAGTTTACTTTTGAAAATTTCGCCTTTATTAGGAAGATAGTGAGATTGTGAGAAAGTCATCAGGATGTTTACTTTGGTAAACATGCTGTGTGTTATGATTATTTTAAATTTTTATTTAATTTTTTTGCATGGGATTGGCAGATGTGAAGATGAGGAGAGTGCTGTGGGATGAAAAAATTTTAAAAAGCCTATCTGACATACCATAACATTAGCAGTGGCTTTTAAATGCCCATGTGACATTGTGAAGTGTTATTTAACACTTTTTAAGATTCTAATTCTATTATGGTCCTTTGCAGATGGGGATAATGTTATAGTGAGAGAAACCAGTTGTCTTTCTCCAGAGCTATGCTGTGGGGCGGATGAAGGGAGAACTTTCCCTACCTTTAAGACAGATGCTATCACGAAAATAGATTCACAGTCTAGTTGTACTTCAGCTCCAGAATTCAGTTTCTCTTTCAGCTCTCTGCAGGATTTCACATTGGCCGACTGTCTGAAGATGCCTTTTGTGAGGGGTCCTTTTTGGTTAAGAAAGAAAAGCATATCCTATGGGGAACAAGGGAAAAAAAATCAAAATGGCACCTCATGCATAACAAGCAAGGGAACATATATTTGCCCTCTCCAGCTGCCAGAGACTAGGGTATAACAGGGGGAAGCCCTGAAGGATTGGGGCTAGATGGCCTCCTAGAGATTTAAAGTCAATTTGTTTTCTGCTATCTTTAAATCTCTTTCTCCTATTTATTCTTGCTATATTCAACATCTAAAACACTTTACTTTAAACGCTTGCTTTAATGAGACTGTCTTTTTTCAGTGAACCAACAGTCACTTCAAGGTACCTGTTAACTTGTCTCTCTCCTCCCTAACTACTCTTTCCCCATTATTCTCTAATACGGACTCTTTTCCCCTAATATGGAAATGCTCTTGCCAAATTCACTCTCCACTTGCTTGTCTTTCTTTTCATATGACTTTACATTTTATTCTACTTCCTGTATTTACTTCCTTCTTTTAAAATCAGCCTCCAAAATCATCTCTTCCAGGAAGTTTTCTTCATTCCATTCCATTCCATTCTGTTCAACCTTTTATTTTGCTTTCTTTCTTTCTGTGTGTCCTCTGCTTGCCATGTAGGAAGAGAATAGGTGTTGGAGACGAGCAACCCATGGGATCTGGAACCTAGCTATGACACGTATTTATTGTGTGACCTTTGGTAAACTCGAGGGTTTTTTTTCCTTTAATTTGTAAAGTAGGAATGATGGTGATGATGATGATGATGAAGATGGTAACTACCCTCTAAATCTGTTGTGACGGATAAGCAATAAAGTGGCTAGACTAGTACAATAGATGCACAATACAGGAAAAAAGTGCCAGGCATCTAGCATAGTGCTTGGAGGATAGTGGACACTCAATAAATGTTGCTTAACAGTGATCATTTACTATATTAACCAGAGACAATAATACTCAGTGGCTTTCATTTGATCTCTTCTACATACAAAAGATAATTAAATGCCAGCAGATGTATCTTTATGCTTAAACACCTGGAATACAAATATAAGATTTAGTATAGAAATATAAGATTTGGTCTCTGTTGCTAAAGTGATTAAATGAGACTTTCTGAACAATGTAGGGTTCAAGAAAGGCTATGGGAGAAATGTGAGGGCTAATGTGGATTCTCTTTCTACAAAGCAGATTCTGATTTATCTGAGCAGGTTTATGTGGCTTTTCCCTGAAACCAGTAGACTAGATCATCTCTCCCCATTATGTCTGCCTTATGACTCTGCAATAGCTTAATCAGATTTTTATTCTTTGAAGTAATAATAAAGATTCTCAGCCAGAGCCATGGGTGTCTATAATTTTCCATCTGGGGATAGATTTACCTCCCTGACCTCTCCTTTCCTAAACCTACTTTCCTGTTAGTGTTACAGGCCAAAATGAGACTTACCAAGACAGCTTTGGGCAGATTGTCGTTCTCACAGATATTTGGCAGAGAAACCCCAAAGAGCTGTCCTGGCACAGGAGATGTTGGTGACATGGGCAAGTTATCCAGGTGAGTGCTAGAGCCCCGCCAGAAGGCCCAGTTTATGATGGATCTTCTCCTTTTAAATGTCTTCTGACCTGAATCTAAGCAAGAAGTGAGATTATTAGGGAAAATAATTTAATTCACTTAATCTTATTTCTACAGTTCTCATTTTACAGTTCGTTCATTACTATGGCACAGTAGTTTATAAATTAAGGAAGAATTAAACATTTGGGTTATTCGCCTAACTATCTTGGAGACATCACTGTGCTATTTAGTTAAGTTCTGGCACTAAATTTTCATAGGTAAAAGAAGGGATCCCTTACTGAACTATAACAAATTAAAGCAAAAGGGTTTTATACCAACACATATCCCATTTTGAAGTGGAGACTAAGCATACAAAGAAAGTTGAAGATTAAATTAGATCACAATTAAATAGTGAGAAAAAGAAAGGAAGAAGGAGAAAAGGAGAGAGGAGAGGAGAAGGGGAAGGAGGAAGAGGAGGAGGTAAACAAAGAGGAAGGAGAAGAAGAATTAGGGGAAGAAGAGTTGTCTCTATTAAGTTGCTCTCTAGAAACAAGAATGCTTTATTATCTGATGTTCCACTCTACTACTGAGGATAGAGATATAGGAAACTAGTGTTCTATATTCCCCCGCCTTTTTTCCAACTGCAAAGACTTTCATGTATCTTTTCGGTTCCTGACTTTGAAAAGCATGTTTAAGGAAGCATGGATGGATACAAACATGAGTGAGACTTGCCCTTGCCATGGTAAAGTTTACAATCTAATGGGGGAACAAGGCTGGTGATGGGGGGGTGAGGGAAAAGCAAGTATATTAATAAATAAAATGTCATAAGGGGGGAACAAAGCATCAAAGGTATTCAGAAGAACAATAAAGCACATCTATCTACCGATTAGGAGTGAGGGAGTGATCCTGGAGTCATGTGCATTTGATGTGAATTTTGAATGAACACGATTTCAATAGGTAGAGGATCTAGCACCACGACTTGCGTGAAGTTAACTACTCAATAAATCATTCTCAAACAGTAATTGAACTGAGGAGACATTTAGGTGGTAAAGATAGTATGAACAAAACAGGCAGAAGTAAGAAAGGTCAACAGTGAATCATGATTTTGTGAGATCATAATTCTAAGACATTTTTGATGTCAGCTGTATCTAATTTTAACATGAAAACTGATTGATTTGCACAGAATTTGATACTTAAAAAGACAGCTCATTAAGGTTCCTTTTGGACCTTTCTGCCGTGTGTGTCCTCTGGCCCTCAACACATACGCACAGGTAACAACTATAAACTCTGGACAAAATTAAAGAAAAATATAAAGGCCTACCTGAAGGCACTAAAGAGTAACCAAAAGAAGATAGACAGTGGAGGTAAAAGTCTAATGCTTGGAAGAAGGGAATGGCATGGCACTGGGTAAGTTTCCTATTTTTACAGCTTTCAGCCAGAGGACGGGCCCCAGGGTGTAGGGGTGACTAAAATTGGGAGAGAAATCTGCACTCTTACTGGCTTGAAAAAACTAGAGAATAGAGATGGAGGTAACCAGAGCAGCTGGGAAGTGAGGGGTGGGGAGCGAATCCCAGAAAGGAGAAAACTGAATAGTGGGAGCCCCAAACATTGTGTATAAATCCTGCCCAAATCTCTGGCTGATGCCCGAAGCATGCACCTGTGTGGGGCAGATTCAAAACAACTTGCAGTTAAGGCTAACAGCGCTGAGATTTGAAAGGCCATAACTCCCAGGTGGTGACCACACAGGGTTAGACTCCATTTTCTCTAGGGACAGTGCATGGGATTAGTCAATACACTTCAGCTGTGTGGTCCTGACATGCAACCAAGATGCCAGAGATGACGTTCAGCTACTCAGCACTCCCTGACAATGGAACAATGAAGGAGATGATCTTTTCAGGGAGGACACGATCGGCAGTATCAAATGCTCATTTCAAACAAGTGTTTTATACTGTTTATTTCCTTAGCGTAACCAACTTAAACCAAATACTAAAAAAGCCAAATCGTGGGAGGATAATCAAATAAGTAACATTTTACTGAAAAGCCTTCAGACCATCATCCACCCTTGGCTTCCTCAGGATACAGTCAGTGCATCATTAACGTGCATACATCCAGGTGTAAAGGTCTTTGGTTCTGGAGTCAGGAGCCCACTTAGACTCCTGGCTCAAACACTAATTTGTGCACGTTACTTACCCTTTTTCTTCAATTTTAAAATGAGAACATTATCTACACCTCAAAGCCTTATTGAGAGGATTAAATAGGATAGTGTATGAAAAGTGCTACTTTGCTCAGGGCGTATAGGTCATAGCAATCTTGATTAAAGCTGCTAAGACACCAATCTCCTCTCCACAAAGAGGACCTCCTCCCCACACCCTTTCTCCATCTGTGTAACAGCCTTCAGGAAGTATGCAGACAGGAAGGAATACCAGACTCTGCTTAACTAAAGCACTTCCTTTCTGCCCTGACACTCCCAATCTCCACCATTTTAAAAAACAGAAAAGGAAACTGAACCTTATTCTTAAACCCAGAAGGGGGTTCCTGTAGGCCAGCAATGTCAATCTGTGCAAATGTTTGTTTAATATGTATCTTTATATATGTTGAGTAGTTGTACTCAGTCTGGTTTCCTCACATTTAATCTGGTTTCACTATTTCAAAACCAGATTTATTTGATTTTTTTAGCTTTCACACACTTCTTAGGAAGAATGCTCTATCATAAAGTTATATACCCAGCTATCTGATGAATGTAGACAGAGGATAAAGTAGAAATTGAGTTCTGTACTTTATTATAAATGCTTTCAGCTGCAGCCATGCCTTTTATTATATACAACAGTCAATTTTAGAGTTCATGTTCCCTTTGGGACTGAGAGAAAAAAAATTTCATTAAAGTTTACTTTCTTGCAGAGGTTTTAATGCATAGCTCTTACTTTCTAAATGTCAAAGGCTGATGAAAAAACATGCAATTGTTATAAAAAAGATTAGGATGATGTAAATGCAGAGCAAATGAAATTCATGTACATCCAGCTTTCCTAAACAATTCTGGCAAGATTCAAGCTAGAGTTTCTTCATGCTTAAATTATGGAACTGAATATTAAAAATTGTAATTCTTAAAAGTTTGTGCTTATAGATTATTAAAGAGTAATAAATAACCACAGCAAAAACCCCTTAATTAGAAATTTTAGCAAGATGGTGATGTAGGAAGATCTTGAACTCACCTCCTTCCATGGATACACTGTATCTACAGCTATATATGGAACAATTTCCTCTGAATAACCCCTCAAAACTGGCGGAGAGACCCTGTTACATTGGGCAAATGAGAAGGAAACTACATCCTGTTACATTGGGCAAATGAGAAGGAAACTACATCCAAGTGGGTAGAAAAGGCTGAGACACTATCTCACCATAAACCCCACCCCTCGTGCAATGGCCCATAGTCAGGAAGAAACTCAAAACCCAGAGCTTCCCCAGAAGGAGTGAAGGGTTCATACCCCACATAGGTCACCCCAACTTTTAAGATCTGGCATCTGAGGGATGAGCTCCCAAAACGTCTCACTTTGAAGACCAACATGTCTCATGCCATGAGACATGTGGGGCTTTGTGGAACTGAGGGAGGGTTCCTTTTTTTAAATTTTTAAAATTTATTTTATTTTTGACTGCACTGGGTCTTTGTTGCTGTGTGCAGGCTTTTCTCTAGCTGTGGAGAGTGGGGGCTACTGCTGTGCACGGGCTTCTCACTGCAGTGGCTTCTCTTGTTGCGGAGCATGGGCTCTAGGTGCACGGGCTCAGTAGTTGTGGCGCGTGGGCTCTAGAGCACAGGCTCAGTAGTTGTGGTGCATGGGCTTAGTTGCTCCGTGGCATGTGGGATCTTCCTGGTCTAGGGCTTGAACCTGTGTCCCCTGCACTGGCAGGTGGATTCTTAACCACTGCGCCACCAGCGAAACCCTGAGGGAGGGTTCTTAAAGGGCTTACGCCCAGGCTCACCCACCCCAGAGCTCAGTCCACAAGCAGCCCTTTGAAAAGCACCCAGACTTCATGTGAAAGAGTTTCATTTACTAATTTTAAAGCATTGATCTAAGGGGCAGGGGTCTGCTGGGACACTCCCCAGGACAGAGGCTGGTGGACACTATCTTCCTACTCTCCTCTGTACTGCTAAAGCCTGCAGGCACCATCTTTTACCCCCCCTTTCTGGTGGGTGTCATCTTTTACTTTTTCTTCTTTCTTTCCTTTTCCTCCCGTCCTCTTTTTCTTTCTCTTCTTTTCCTTTTTTCAGTGGATGCCACCTTTGTACTCCCCCTCTGCCCCGCTTCAGCTAGTGGGCACCATTTTTGTGCTTTCCCTCTGCTGTGCTCCAGAGTGTCTCTATCTCCTGGAGGGGAGGCTCTACACACCTCTGGTGCACTGGTTTTTACATTTGGTGACACAGTTTTTGCAGCTGTCACCCAGGGAATGCCCCTTGATCACCTGACCAGGGGGGCTTGCATTCCTGGGTCCCACAGGACTGTAACAATTATAGAGACAGTTCTTAGAAGACTACCATCCCTAGGATATTGCACAGACAGCAGACTGAAACACACCCCCAGTCTTTTTGTAAAAGTGGCCAATTTGCTCATTCAGGAACTTCAGCCCTGGGGGCAGGCTTCAGGTTTGGCACACACCTAGAGGTTATGGAGGTGCTCTCAAAGAAGGTACCCAGGGGACACCATCTTTTCACTCCCCTATGCATGACTACAGAACAGTGGTATCTCCCAGAAAGGAGTTTATACATCCACTTGGAGTCCCAATTTTTGTGACTGCTGCCAGGGGACACCTCCAGATGGCTTGGCTCTGGGGGCCAGCATGCTTATGCTTGCAGTCCTAGAAGACTGCATATATTTTCATTCTTGAAAAGCTGCTGCCTGAGGACCTGGTTTCCAATCAGCCTGAATAAAAGGTACTGACTGAGCTCTCTCCCCTTTGGGACACTGACTAATCTTGGTACATCCTCAACTACTGGGAGCTATTAAAAATAAAATAGGCTGCTTGGACAATTACAAAGGGTTGAGAGAAAACCAAGAGCTAGGGCAGGGTTGAATGAAAAGGTTCATCTCTTACACAAGGACAATGGTTCAAGACTGGAAGAGGTGGTTGTTTCATGTAATGCATAGAAACCAATATAGAATCAAGCAAAATGAAGAAATAGAGAAATATGTTCTAAATGAAAGAACAAGATAAAAGCTCAGGAAAAAAGTTAACGAAGTGGAGATAAGTAATTTACCTGATAAAAATTTCCAGCAATGGTCATAAAAATGCTCACTGAACTTGGGAGAAGAATGGATGAACACAGTGAGAACTTCAACAGAGACAGAAAATATAAGAAAGTTCCAAACAGAAGTCACAGAACTAAAGAATACCTGAATTGAAAAATACCCAGGGGGAGGGGTCAACAACAGATTGATGAGGCAGAGGAAATGATCAGTGAACCTGAGACAGGGCAAAGAAACTCACCCAATCAGAGAAGCAAAAAGAATGAAAAAAAGTGAAGATAGCTTAAATGGGACAACATCAAATGTATTAAACATCACATTATAGGGGTCCCAGTAAAAGAAAAAAGAGAAAGGGGAAGAAAACTTATTTGAAGAAATAATGGCTGAAAAGTGTTCTAACTTGGGGAAACAGAAATTCAGATCTAGGAAGCCCAGACAGTTCGAAATAGATGAACCCAGAGATCTATACTAAGACACATTATAATTAAAATGTCAAAAGGTAAAGACAAGGAGAGAATCTTAAAAGCTACAAGAGAAAAACAACTTATTACGTATAAGGGAAACCCCATTAGACTATCAGCAGATTTTTCAGCAGAAATGTTAAAGGTCAGAAGGAAATGGCACAATATATTCCAAGTGCTGAAAGACAAAAATTTCCAACCAAGAATACTCTATCTAGCAAAGTTATCATTCAGAATTGAAGGAGAGATAGAGGTTTCCAGACCAGCAAAAGCTAAAGGAGTTCATCACCACTAAACCGGCCTTATAAGAGAAGTTAAAGGCACTTTTTTAAGCTGAAAAGAAAGGGTGCTAATTAATAATATATAAAAGTATAAATCTCACTGGTAAAGATAAATATATGGTAAAGGTAGTGAATTAATTACTTATAAAGCTAATATGAAGGTTAAAAGACAGAAATAGTAAAAAAATAACTGTAACTACAATATTTAAGTAAGGGTAGACAAGATAAAAAGATGTAAAATGTGACATCAGAAAACAAAATGTTGAGGGGGGAGAATAAATATGTAGAGCTTTACAATGTGTTCAAACTTAAGTTGGTATCAACATAAAAATAATGTTACAAATATAAGTTGTTACATGTAAGCCTCATGGTAACCAACAAGCAAAAACCTAAAGTAGATACACAAAAGAGAATAACAAAGGAACCTAAGCATATCACTAAAGTTATCAAACCACAAAGGAAGAAAGCAAGAGGAGAAGAAGTGAACAGAGGAACCACAAAACAGCCAGAAAACAACAGAAATGGCAATAACATATCTATCAATAATTACTTTAAATATAAGTGGAGTAATTTCGCCAATCAAAAGACAGAGAGGGACTGAAAGGATAAAAAAACAAGACTCATCTACATGCTGCCTACAAGAGACTCACTTCAGACCTAAGAACATTCACAGACTGAAAATGAAAGGATGGGAAAAGATATTTCATGAAAATGGAAACCAAAAGAAAGCTGGAGTAGCTATATTTATATCAGACAAAATAAACTTTAAAACAAAGACTGTAATAACAGACAAAGAAGGGTATTACATAATGATGTCAATCCAACAACAGGATATAACATTTGAAAATATTTATGCACCCAATGTAGGAGCACCTAAACATATAAAGCAAATGTTAACAGACCTAAAGGTAGAAATAAACAGCAATAAATAATAGTAGGGGACTTTGATAACCCATTTACATAAATGGATAGATCATTCAGACAGAAAACAGTAAGAAAACATCGGCCTTAAATGACAAGTTAAATCAGATGAACTTAAGGTATACATACACACATGCAAAACATTCCATCCAAAAGCAATAGAACATACATTTTTCTCAAATGCACATGGAACATTCTCCAGGATAGATCATATGTTAGGCCACAAAACAAGTCTTAACAAATTTAAGAAGGCTGAAATCATATCAAACATTTCTTCTAACCACAATGGTATGAAACTAGAAATCAATTACACGAGAAAACTGGAATATTCACAAATATGTGGAGATTAAACAACATGCTACCGTTAACAACCTATGGGTCAATGAAAGAATCAAAAGTGAAATAGAAAAATACCTTGAGACAAATGAAAATATTATATACAAAACTTATGGATGCAGCAGAAGTTCTAAGAGAGAAGTTCATATCAATAAATGCCTACTTCAAGAAACAAAAAAACTCAAGTACACAACTTAACTTTACATCTCAAGGAACTAAAAGAACAAACTAAGCCAAAGTTACTAGAAGGAAGGAAATAACAAATATTAGAGCACCAGTAAATGAAATAGAGACTAAAAGACAGTAGAAGAGATCAATGAAACTAAGAGCTGGTTCTTTGAAAAAATGAACAAAATTGATAAACCTTTAGCCAGACTCAATAAGAAAGAGCTAAAATAAATAAAATCAGAAATAAAAGAGATGTTACAACTGATACCACAGAAATATACAGGATCATAAGAGACTACTACGAACAATTATATGCCAACAAATTGGACAACCTAGAAGAAATGGATAAATTCTTAGAAACATACAAACTTCCAAGACTGAATATGAAGCCACAGAAAATCTGAACAGATTGATTATTGATAGGGAGACTGAATCAGTAATTTATAAACTCCCTATAAACAAAAGTCCAGGACCTGACAGCTTCACTGGTAAATTCTACCAAACATTCAAAGAAGAATTAATACCAATGCTTCTCGAAGTCTTCCAAAAAACAGATTCCAAAGTCATTTTACAAGGTCAGCATTACTCTGATACCAAACCAGACAAGGAAACCACAAGAAAAGAAAATTATAGGCCAGTATCTCTGATGAACATATAGGCAAAAATTCTCAACAGAACATCATCAAACTGAATTCAACAATACATTAAAAGAATCATATGTCATGATCAAGTTGGATTTATTCTAGAGATACAAGGATGGTTCATATTCTGCAAATCAATCAACATGATACACTGCAATGACAAAAAAGAAGATAAAAATCATATGATCATTTCAATAGATAAAGAAAACACTTAACAAAATTCAACATTCATTTATGATTAAAAACTCTCAAGACAGTGGGAATAGAGGAAATGTAACCCAACATAATAAAGGTCATATATGACAGCTAACATCATACTCAATGGTGAAAAGTCAAAAGCTTTTCCTCTAAGATCAGAAACAAGACAAGGATGCCCACTCTCACCATTTTTATTCAACATAGTATTGGAAGTCCTAGCCAAAACAAGTAGGCAAGAAAAAGAAATAAAATGTATCCAAATTGGAAAGGAAAAAGTAAAACTGTCACTATTTGCAGATGACATAATACTATATACAGAAAACTCTAAAGACTTCACCAAAAAAACTTTTAGAACTGCTAAATGAATTCAGTCAATTTGCAAGATATAGGATCAATATATAGATATCTGTTGTGTTTCTATACACTGATAACAAACTATCAGAAAGAGAATTTAAGAAAATAAGCCCATTTATAATTACACCAAAAAGAATAAAATACCTAGGAATAAATTTAACCAAGAAGCTGAAAGACCTGTTCACTGAAAACTATAAGGCACTGATGAAAGAAATTGAAGAAGACACAAATAAATGGAAAGACATTCCATGCTCATGGATTGGGAGAATTAATATTGTTAAGATCTCCATACTATCCAAAGCAGTCGACAGACTCAGTGCAATCCCTATCAAAATTCCAATGGCAGTTTTCACAGTAATAGAACAATTCTAAAATTTGTATAGAACCACAAAAGACCCCAAACAGACAAAGTGATCTTGAGAAGGAAGAACAAAGCTGGAGGCATCATACTTCCTAATTTCAAACTATATTATAAAGCTATAGTGATCAAAACAGTATGATATTGGCATAAAAACAGATACACAGATCAATGGAACAGAATAGAGAGCCCAGAAATAAACACATGCACTTATGGTCAATTAATTTATGACAAAGGAGCCAAGAACATACAATGAGGAGAGTATAGTTTCTTCAATAAGTGGTATTGGGAAAACTGGACAGCAACATGCAAAACATGTAACTGGACCACACATACAAAAAAATTAACTCAAAATGGATCAAGACTTGAATGTAAGAACTGAAATTATAAAACTCCTAGAAGGAAACATGAGAGTAAGCTACTTGCCACTGGTCTTGGCAATGATTTTTTGGATTTTACACCAAAAACAAAGGCAACAAAAGCAAAAATAAACAAAAGACTACATCAAACTAAAAAGCCCCTGCATAGCAAAGGAACCCATCAACAAAATAGAAAATCAATTTACTGAATGGGGGAAAATATTTGCAAATCATGTATCTGATAAGGGGTTAACATCCAAAATATATAAAGAACTCATACAACTCAATAGCCAAAAACCAAACAACCTGATTAAAAAAATGGGCAGAGGACCTGAAAAGACATTTTTCCAAAGAGGAAATGCAGATGGCCAATAGGCATTTGAAAAGATTCTCAACATCACTAATCATTAGGGAAATGCAAATCAAAACCACAATGAGATATCAACTCACACCTGTTAGAATGGCTATTATCAAAATGACAAAAAATGACAAGTGTTGGTGAAGATGTGGAGAAAGGGAAACCTCATGTGCACTGTTGATGGGAATGTAATTTGGTGCAGCCACTATGGAAAACAGTATGGAGGTTCCTCAAAAAACTAAAAATAGTACAACCATAGGATGCAGCATTTCCATTTCTGGGTAATTATCTGAAGAAAACGAAAACACTAATCTGACATTTAAGACATTTAATGGACAAGTAATGTCAAGCTACTTTTACCCTTCTCCTCCTGTCTAAAGTTAAAACAAGAAGCGAGATCTCCATTTCCATAAAAACTTATAGCAGATGTATTTCCTGGGCTCAAACTACAGTTCCAGCAGTATTTACCAACCTTAATGCAAGTGAAAGGAATTTTCTATGTTTCAAAATCATTTGTGCAACTGAACTGTGCAAAAAGAAATTTCCATATTCCAAAATCCTTTAACTTCCACCTAACCTTCAATTGGAAGTGATTAATTTGCAATGAAACGACATGCCAAAAGGTAAATATCAAAGGAGGAATCTAACAAAATTCTACAAATGCCTCCAAAGAGAGGAATATGCTCAATTAAAATTATATGCTTGTAGAATGATATATTAGTATTTGGCAGTACCTATCTGTGTGAAAAGACATTTTCAAAGATCATGAAATATATAAAATCTCATTACAGATCAGAACATTTTGCATTCAATTATTATCATAGGAATACTAATTTTGAACCCCAATTAAGCAAAATGTTATTTCCGAAAAAGAATTCAATTCTTCTCATTAGTATATCTGTATTACATAAAACGGTACTCAATTACTACTACATATTGAACATCATCGGTGAAAAATTTGTGGAAATTTGTTTTCTCTCGTTATGTAAGTACCTAGGTAATAGCCTCAATTTTGTCTGCTGACTTGCAAATTTTACTACCTGGTCCCTTACAGAGAAAGTCTGTTGATCCCTGATTTAAGTCAGTGGTTTCCAAAGCAGTTGTTCACCAAAATCCCCTGTATTAAAAAAATACAAAACTGCTTCATCTGTTAATTTTTTAGCTACACAGGTAGGTTGTCACCATTGGTCTATAGTTACTCCATCCCTGATCCCATTTATCATGAATCATCTTACAGCTGCAACCATTACTATCTTAACTTTTAACAGGGAAAAACAGAGGATTAATATGTAGAGGATGCCTACAATTTAATAAGCAGGTCGTTGACAAAATTGGGTAAAACCCTTAGGATTTTTGATCTCTGATTATTTTGGTCCAATTAATTAAAATATATTTATTTTATTTTATTGACAAGGGACACAGAGAAACAATTTTGAAAAACAGGAGTATAAAGGTAGAAGAGTAAAATATTATTCTCCTTAGCTTAATTATAAAGGCAACATTCCCTTTATATCTTTAATGAATACTAACAACAGACCTATTAATAAATTAATTCAACAAATATTTATTGGATGCTTTTTTATATATATTCAGACACTGTTCCAGGTGCTGGGAATATAGCAGTAAACAAAATAGACCAAACTCTCTGCCTCACATTTTAGTGGATGGAAAACTATAACATCTCTATAATACCCCTCCCGAATGGTCCAAAGATGTGAGTAAATAGCCTTAGGGTTCAAAACCTCAATTTACCACTATAGGAGAGAGGAGGACTAGTGCAAATGTAAGATAAGTTTTTATAGCTGGTGTTAGCAAGATTAGGGAGTCTTGATCAATGACTTCAATAAAGGACAAAGTGTGAGGCTAGGTCATCAACAGAAAGTGACAGGGTTGGACATGCATGTGTGGGGCGATGAGTATAAAACAATGGCCACTGTTCAGTGGGTCCCCCAGTTTGTTCAAATTGACATAAGCAGCTACAAAAATTCAGCATCAATTTTCTACTACCCCACTCACACTTTTTGGTGTGATATATTTTCTTCTATTTTCTACACAATCTATTCTCAGACTGAGGGCATAAAGCTCAAACGGGTTAGGGTAATTAATGATGGTCCTCCTATGTTGAATATCACTTTTATCATTCTGGAGTCTTTATTATGGTGTGGGTAAGGGATGGTTACATTCACAGGGATCAGAATAGATTAGTAGACAAAGGAGAGATTTCTGTGGAAATCGTCTTAATCTTAACATACTTACCAGTACCAGGATCCAGGTAGGGCATCAGTCTCCTGACACCCATCACTGACAGCCTCCTTTTTACAATGTGATCATTTAGGGGGAACACACAATGCAATGTATTACAGTACAAAGAAATCATTGAAGCACCTGCAGCACTGCCTGGTGCCTTTGACTCTGCAGTGGGCATAGGTTAAAGGGGAAAGAATAGTGAAGAAAGAAGGAACAGACTCTACTGCAGTCAGTAACTGCTGATTATAAGTCAGTCACTCCTACTGCTGATTTATAAAACCATCTTCTAAAACTCCATCTTTCCTTTCAAAACACTTAGCAAATTCAAAAGAAAAAATACTTCATCTGGCTGGAAGTTTGGGTCTTTGTCTGTACAAAGGCAAAGAACTTTGAAAACTTTGCTTTCAGGAATGAAAAGTTTTGCTAAAAAAAGGCTCTATGAGAGAGGAGAAAACTCACCACTCAGCTGCTGGGCCACAGCCAGGCGGCTGGGCTTCAGGATGAACTGGCATTGCATCTCTCGGGGCAGCTGTTCCATGAGGAAGGGCTCTTGGAAGTTGGAAGGTGTGGGGGAATCCTTTGATCCCTGCGTCAGGAGTGTAGTGTCTCGAAGATGGCTCATTTTAATTCCATAGGGATATTCATGCCCTACACAGAGAAAAAATCTAAACATAGACTTTAGGCTGACTGACACCAAGAGCGTGTGTGCTACATACTGGAATGTACTGCAATTTGCTCCTGGGACTTTTGGTATAAAGAATCCTTTTTTTGACTTAATGATCACCATGCACACTCTTACAGTTGGAGACCAGTGCATAATGCAGCAGCCCAACCAGAGTAGTCTCTTTTTTCTTGGAGAGGGGAGAAAAAAAAATCAAAGAGGAAAAAAAATCTTTAAAGAATATCTTGTTTGGGAATGCACAGATTGTCTTTAAGTTGCATAATGTTGACTTTTCCTATATTCACATCTGAGAGTATTTAAAGGTATTCTAGTTTCTCCTTTGACACTAACTATATCTGCAAATCTTCAGCCAATCCTTGACCTCTGATTTAAAATATTTACCCTACCTATCACACAGCATTATAAGGCTCAAATAAGTAAACATTAGTAGTTAATATTATTTAAATAATAAGGGCAGAAAACTACATATTTCAAGCATCACTATTATTACTATTATTCAACACAAGATATCTTTCTGAAAAAGACATTTTATACTGTTTACTAGTTATATAATTAGAGTTACTCAAGACTCATTAGGACTGGTTTGTTTGATTTACGCTTCCCTCCCACTACTGTCCTCTGAGGTTGTTATTCATAAGCAATAATTAGAAGGAAGACTGCAGGGTATCAGAAAAAGAGACAAGATTCAAAAAGGAATTTTCAAACTAGAAAAACTAAACCCTGGACATCTGACTGCAACATGATGTTTTGCTCTTTAGTACTCTTAAGTAATTCTATTTTTTAAATTAATTCTCACGTACCATTATGCCATAGACTTAGTTTACATTTTAAAGAGGGTAAATTCTCTTCTATTCCTGATTTATCACTGAATGTAATTCAGTGAACTCTTCCATTTCCTTTCCATCTGGCATAGGCATACAATGTCAATGTTCCATTAACATCAAGTACTACAGCAACTTTCAGGGATTAAGGCAAAAAAAGGACTTCTACGACAGCAATAAAGCAAAATCAATTTATCAAAATAGCCAATAGCTAATCTACAACTGAAGTTTACAAGGCATGTTAAAATATGCAATGGAGAATTGTTGCTAAGTAACAATCATGTCCCGTGTCCCATGTATTTTTTTAGTGAGAGTTAGAAAAGAGCTTGAAGCTGTTTAAGTCTGAGAGTTACCATCTATATAGTTTTAATTAAATTAATATATTTTATTAAAACAATTATTTTATGTACTCATTCGGTTTTTAAACACAGCTTTAATTGTTGCTCATTGACTTTTACAAAAATGACAACATTAAGAAACCGGAAATGCAGTGAATTTTGTCCCCAGCCATGTGCACAATGACTTGCTTTACTTTCAGTCTGAGAATATACATTTCATAGAACAGTTTGGTTTTAGATTATTCAGATTATTTGAAACCTGAATTACACAGTAGTGATCTCACAGGTAAATGAAAGGATTCCATGAGATAACTCATATGATATGCTTTGCCCAATTCTGGCAGGATAGTAAGCATTTAAAAATTATTAACAGAAATCATCATCATCACCATCAATCATCAATGTCATCATCTCAAGATCTCCTACAGATACTGTCCCTTATTGTAATTGGCTTATTTCTGTTAACCACACTGAAGGGCCTCACTGATCAAGAATATTTTTTAGCTAAATGATTTAAATAAGGTGAAGATGTAACCTATTTACCAATAATTCTTCAAAACAAATGCTGGAAAATTTGGCTACAGAAGTAGCAAAGTAGTTAGTAAAGTAGTAGTTATTGTTAAGTTAGTCAGTGATGACTAAGAATCTAAATGGTTTAATTTCATTGTCTTTATGATGGCTAGGAAAGTGCTGGGCACAGGGCAGGTGTTAAATACTCACTGATATTGATAGATTGAGGCATGATTGGATTATAGATAGTCTTCCATAGAGACAAGTAGTAGGTAGGAAAGGGAACAGGGAATTCAAAAACTAAATATGAAAAATAAATATATAGGGAAAAAGGAATACCAATACATATTGCTTTATTTTAGAAAAAAAATTAAAAAGGTTGACAAGATAGTGCTTCTGTAAAGTGAAAAAAAAAGAAGAAAATTTACATTTCTCTTCCCAACTATACCATTAGCTTCTTGAATGAAGAGATATTATTTGTCTGGCACACAGGAAATATTTGATATTTATTAAATTAATATATGAATATTATAGAAGATTAATATTTAATAGTATTGAAATTTAGGACCATATGACCAATTCTCTGAGACATTTAGAATTATAATTAAAACACAATCAATCCTATCTTATATTTTCATAGAAACTTACCAATAAGTGGGTATGGTGCCTCTTCTTTGCCAGAATTGACCCATAACTGGTACTCTCTCTCAGAGCCCTTGGAGATAAAAGAATTAACAATAATTCTTTCACATTTGGTAAATGAATGAGGATACTTATTTTTTTGGCAATTTTATGTTTTGCAAAAAAGAAAGAACAGAGACAATATAAATGCTTTTCAGGTTCATGGGGGTGGATATGGCCTTTGAAGATGGCAGTGCTGATTCCTACAAACCATCTCTCCCTCTCTAATCCCCAACAGAGGACTAAGGAACCCTGCCCTTTTTCCCTAGGGATGACTAGGGATCCATGAACTGCAATAGAATCAGGCCCTCACTATTATGGGTAGCCCACAGAATATGAAATCATATATATGCCTTTTTACAAGTAAGCAGAAACTTCCTGGTTTTCTAAAAGGTAAATCTATCTTCTTCAGAGTCCTGCCTTCTGCTATCTCTAAACTTCTCAGAGAATATTGGACTTAATCTCCAACATGTCTCTGCGAAGACAACCTTGTTATCCAGAAAGCCACTACACTGCTGTGTCTGTGATGAAAAAGTAAAGTCTCAAAGGCTGATTATTAGCTTAGCTGCTTCTGAGCGGAAGAAGAATGACCAACGGGCTTTGAGGAGAGGAGACAGGTAGCTGGCACAATCCACACTGGCTTTATTTTGGGCAAGTCCAGGCCTAGGGACAGAAAGGACAAGAATTCTGTCTAGAGAATAGGCCCAGTTATGGGGAACAATGAAACTGTTCACTAGCAGAACTACAACCCAGCAATACTGAAACTCCCACTTGAAAGAAATAATACTAAATTATACAGACTTTGCTGTATCCTCTAGAAGATAAAGCAAAAATGTTTTAAATGAAATTACAACAGACTGATAATATTTAATATTCTTGCCTTTATCTTCTGATTAAAAATCAGGACCCTGACCTTATAATGGAGGGTCCTGGCTAGGAGATTACCCCTCCCAATACCCTCCCCTACTCTGTCACTTCCTTCACTATCCCCTAGTCAGAAAATTTGTATTGCAAACAGGAAGAGCAATCTAACAATGATCATTTTTTTTTTTTGGTAGTGTCTGAAAACACCTTAATAATCCCTTAGAACAGTACAACCAAACAGCCTCAATTCCTAACTATATTGAACAGAAATATTTGTGGTATGATGAGATTGATCACTTTATCCAAAAGGAAAGCATAAATAAGAAAATGAGTCATGTCATTAATTAATCTCTCTTCCTTCCCTTAAACTACTCATTCTCTTCCAATGTATAATTATATAAGCTTAGAAATCAATGCAGAGGTGCCTGCTTTATTCAGTGCATATATATTTATTTACATCTTAAATATATTATTAAATTTCACTAAAATAAATCAGATCTATTATTCTAAATTGTGGTTGCCCTGAGTTCTTAGGGCTTATAATAGCAATGTGTAAAAGCAATCTGAAATACAGTTAAGACTATGGCATATCTTACATATATGTTATGTCACATCTTAGTAACACCATGTTTTCATACTTAAAGAGAATTTCACTCAAGAAATGGTGTTGTTCAAGTTCTTCCTTTAGTTCCATCCTTCTGAAAGTCATTCCCTTTAATACAAGTACCTACTGTGTGGTTTTTATATACTGGTAGGGAGGACATGAGAACTTTCTGATCCTTTTTCCCTACCTCATCCTCAAACATTCCAATCTTCCCTATTAATAAAATTTCGAAAACTCATCATTGCCCCATGAAACAGAAAGAAGCAGAAGCTAAAAGCAAAACTGGGGAAAATGAGGTGTCCATACTAAAAATCTTTAAATCCATGATCTAATTCAAAGCTTACTTTTAAATTTACAGATTCAATAGGAGGTACCATCTACCTTATCCTCTGGACCTGCAGCTAGTGAATATGGTTATTAGCTATATGTTTTTTATGTAAAAATTCTACTGTAGAGCAGATCCTTCAGAATTCATCACCCTAAGACTGATTGACTCTTGGGATAAGTGAATAATTAGGTAAGGAGGAAGAACCAGGAGAGGAGATAGGGAAAGAATAGTCATATAGTGACAAGTGAGAAGGGGGGAAGGAGGTTGAAAGAAGAATTTTATGCCAAAAAACTCCCTAACTGTATATGCATAGCATATAAAATTAAAATGCATATTATTATCTCTCTAAAATTATAGTCTAATCTTATTATGCTTTTCAGTTCACACAGGTTATAAAATGGGAGTGGAAGAAGAACACTCAATATTAAGCTAATATTAAGACTTTACTGTCCTAGGCAAAAGACCTGTACTCTGAAAATTATAAAACATTAATAAAAGAAACCAAACACAAGGCAAATAAATGGAAAGATAACTCATGTTCACTGATTGGAAGGATTAATATTGTTAAAATGTCCATACTACCTAAAGCAACTGACATTTAATACAATCCCTATCAAAATACCCATGACATTTTTCACAGAACTAGAACAAATTATCCTAAAATTTGTATGGAACCATGAAAGACCCCAAATAGCCAAAGCATTCTTGAGAAAAAAGAACAAAGCTGGAGGTATCATGCTCCCTAGCTTCAAATGATACTACAAAGCTACAGTAATCAAAACAGTATGATACTGGCACAAAAACAGACACAATGTAACAGAATAGAGAACCCAGAAGTAAACCCACATGAATATGGTCAATTAATCTACAACAAAGTAGGAAAAAATATACAATGGAGAAAATAAAGTCTCTTCAATAGTGGTATTGGGAAAACCAGACAGCTGCACATAAAAACTGAAATTAGAATATTTCCCCTACCATGTACAAAAATAAAGTCAAAATGGATTAAAGCCCTAAATGTTAAGACTGGAAACCATAAAACTCCTAGAAGAGAACACAGGCAGAACACTTTTTTTTTATTTAACATCTTTATAGAACACTTTTTGACATAAACAGTAACAATATTTTTTTTGCATCTATCTTCCAAGGCAAATCAAATAAAAGCAAAAATAAAGAAATGAGACCTAATTAAAGTAAAAGATTTTACATAGCAAAGGAGACCACTGACAAAACAAGAAGACAACCTACAGAATGGGAGAAGATATTTGCAAATGATATGACCGACAAGGGGTTAATATTCAAAATGTTTAAACAGCTCATACAACTCAATATCAAAAAAACAAATCCCAATCTCCCAAAATGGCAGAAGACATGGATAGATATTTTTCCAAAGATGACTTATAGATGGCTAGCTAATAGGCACATGAAAAGGTGCTCAACATCGCTAATTATCAGAGAAATGCAAATCAAAACAATGAGATATTACCTCACACCTTTAAGAATGGCTATCATCAAAACAACCACAAGTAACAAATATTTTCAAGAATGTAGATAAAAGGGAACCTTTGTACACTGTTGGTGAGAATGTAAATTGGTACAGCCCCTGTGGAAAATAGTATGGAGGTTCCTCAAAAAACTAAAAATAGAATTACCATAAGATCCAGCCATTCCACTCCTGGGAATATATCCAAAGAAAACAAAAACACTAATTTGAAAAGACACACACACCCCAATGTTCACAGTGGCATTATTTATAATATCCAAGATATTGAAGCAACCCAAGTGTCGGTCAACAGATAAATGGATGAAGAATATGTGGTGTGTGTGTGTGTGTATTTGTGTGTGTGTGTGTGTGTGTGTGTGTGTATAGTGGAATACTACTCAGCCATAAATAAGAATGAAAATTCTGTCATTTGCAACAACATGGATAGATTAGAGAAAGACAAATACTGTATATATTCATTTATATGTAGATTCTAAAAAATAAAACAAACAAACAGATATAACAAAACAGAAACAGACATACAGAGAACTAGTGTTACCAATGAGTTGTAGGGTAGGAGGAAGGGCAAGATAGGTGAAGGGGATTATGAGGTATAAACTACTAGGTATAAAATAAATAAGATACATGGATGTATCTTATGATACATACATACATACATACATACATACATATGTATGTATGTATCTTATGATACATACATCTTATGATACATACATGGATGTATTCCCTGTATGGCTATACAGGGAATATAGCCAATATATATATATATTTTTTGGCGGTACGCGGGCCTCTCACTGTTGTGGCTTCTCCCGTTGCGGAGTACGGGCTCCGGCCATGCAGGCCCAGCGGCCATGGCTCACAGGCCCAGCCGCTCCGCGGCATGTGGGATCTTCCCGGACCGGGCACGAACCCGTGTCCCCTGCATCGGCAGGCGGACCCTCAACCACTGCGTCACCAGGGAAGTCCCGTAGCCAATATTTTATAGTAACTTTATATGCAGTATAATCTATAAAAACATCAAATCACTATGTTGTACACCTGAAACTATTAGGTTGGCCAAAAAGTTAGTTTGGGTTTTACCATACGATGTTACTTAAAAAAACCAAACACACTTTTTGGCCAACCCAACAATGTTGTAATTCAACTACACTTCAATTAAAAACAAAACAAAACAGGGCTTCCCTGGTAGCGCAGTGGTTGAGAGTCCGCCTGCCGATGCAGGGGACACGGGTTCGTGCCCCGGTCCGGGAAGATCCCACATGCCGTGGAGCGGCTACGCCCGTGAGCCATGGCCGCTGAGCCTGCGCGTCCAGAGCCTGTGCTCCGCAACGCGAGAGGCCAACAAACAAACAAAACAAAACAAAACAAAACCCTCAAAAAGAATAAAAAACTACTGTCCTTATTTTCTACATTTCTGGGGACAAAATATGACTGGTATCTCTAATAATCAGCTGTCTTATGATGGAAGGGATAATATTTATAAGAATCGAAGTATCAAAGTTTGTTTTTAATTAATATCTAGCAGAGTAACTTACAGTTATCCCTAGCATTGGCAGTGACATGTTGATAACTTCATTTGCTGTATCTGAATTCGTTACTGTTATAGTTTTAGACTGTGGAAAAAAAAGAAATAAGAAATATAGCTATAAATAAAGAATTTTAAAACAGGTGAACAAATAATTATTGTCAAGTGATTATCCACAGGCAAATCCTGATTTCAAGTGTTGACAGAGTAAAGCACAACTTAAGTAGAACACAAACCCTTGATAATTTACTTTCATTCCATATTATGCCTTTTAATAAAACATCTCTTCCTCTTAAAATAAAGAATATATGACTCAAAAATATAAGAACTTAAGCCAGAAATTAAAAGAACAAATATATTTCAGAGAGACAGGACCACCCTCCCAATCAAACAAACAAAAATAATCAGTGAGGTTGGTCCTCTGCATCATGTCCATGACTATATCCATTAAGCATTGTGCAGTAAAAAAAGGGAGAGCATTAGATTACTTTCTATTTCTTTCTGAGTACTGTTTTCACAGTGTGGGTTTTCATTTCTTTGTATGGTAAAGTCAGTTCAGGTAAAATCAGAGTAAGAAATGGTTACAAAAGACATCTTTAAAAAAACCCCACTATTTATTGAGCACTTTCTGTACGTCAGGCACTGTGGCTGCTGAGATTTTCGTTGTTGAAATCTTTAGAGGCCTTAAAACCAATGGGCCTAGCAAACAAATTGAAAATTTTAGAAAGCTCAATTCTGTTACCAACTCTGCCACTGAATAGGGTATCTATAATAGCCCTATGCTAAATGCTAAACCACATTGAGAAATTACTCTCTAAAAATAAAGAGTTCACAAGAAAGAGAAATGGAATTAACGAGATTCCAAGATATCTATAGAGTTCACTGAACTCTAAATAGACATTATTTAAATATAAGACAATGCTATGCTATCAAAAAAGAAATATTAGGAGTTTAGGATTGACATGTACACACTGCTCTATTTAAAATAGATAACCAACAAGGACCTACTGTATAGCACAAGGAACTCTGTTCAATACTCTGTAATAACCTGAATGAGAAAAGAATTTGAAAAAGTATAGATACATGTATATGTACTGTGTAACTGAATCACTTTGCTGTACATCTGAAACTAACACAACATTGTTAATCAACTATACTCCAATATAAAATAAAAATTAAAAAAAGAAATATTTACTATGCACATAGGGTAGATTTTACATAGTATAATTATTGGATAAATAAGCAATTAGTGCTGTGTCCCTGATAAGGCTTAAATGGCACAAATAAGTAACATAAACGGAAACAAAATGATCTAAAAATAAAGCTAAGTGAAATCTACTGATAACGCATCACTTATCTCTCCATTACAGTATTTATTCTCTGTAAGCCTACTACTTAACATGACAAATTGCCTCAAGTTTGTTAACTGATTTCAAATGGTGTTCCTTATAGCTCCAAGGATTAAGCAAAAGTATCTCAGAAATGAACAGGGAAGGCTCAGTGTTTGTCTTCTACCAGAATGGCAGAGATGTTTTACATACTGGGCTTTAAGTTGAGATAGAATACAATGAAAGGCTTCTGCTTTTTTCTTTTGAGTCTGAAAACCCTTTCATTTAATTTAAAGACACACTCTATAAAGTCTTTTGTAAAGTGAAGGATCTATCCTGTGATACTAATAATCACTCCCAATGTACCTGGTTTCAAAGATAATGATTTTTCTTAATATTAGGTATATATGTTCAAAATAATAATTATAGGATGTGTTTTTTTTTTCCTGCATGTCTCTCGGGTAGACAAAACGAATGAATTTTAGCAGATAAGTGTTCTTTGCCTAGTAAACAAATAAAATAAAGAGACAAAACTGAGAATGTGGCTATTTGTTTTCCCATATTAGCAGAATTCACTAACAGGTTGTGCATAATCAGAGGCCAAGGATAAAGAATGCTTCTCATACATGCACTGCTATTTGGGGGGAATCACTCTGCAAGCAGGGCTCCCTGAAAGGAGACTCTTGCCACAAAACAACTTCAGAGAGCAAAGGACAGTGTGTCATATCATCATGGACTTTAACCAGGGTACTAGTGATAAAACAGAGCACCCAATTCAACCAAATCTCATCTTCTTTTCCAAAACCAGTCCTTTCTCAAGCACACACTTCCCATACACTGAAAGTGTTGGAAAAAATTCAAGGGTTTTTCCATGAAAATCCTGAATGTAACCAACTGCCATAACAACTGAATCAAAGCTGGCAGAAAAACAGTGGTGCTTTTTTCCTCTTTACTTTGCTACAGAAGATGTCTGTAGTCTCATAGCATACACATTTGAGCATTTCCCTCAGGCAATGACATCTAGCACTCATGTCAGAACATTTGTATGACTTTTGCCCAAAACATAACTGTTTTGTACTACATATTTTTCCACACACAAAACTATCCTGTGTGATCTAGGGCTGCTATGAAGTGTGGCAAACCACAGTATCATAAAAATATTCATTTCCATTTTGTGTATCATTAATAACACCTTGGCATGATATTTCAGCCATAAAATTCCGCACAATAACTAGTGCTAAACAAACTTAATTTTTATTGACCAAAATGATAAAAACCATGAGGTAGAATATGCTGATCCATTAAAAATGTTATATTTCCCAGCTCATCCATTTATTAACCTGAGGAATTCAATACTTAAAAACTCAAAGAATGAAGAACTTTCCAAAACCCACTCTCTACTTAAGAAGTGACAAGTTGGAAAAACTTGCTTAATACTAATAGGAAATATCTCCTTGTGGAAATGTCTTTACTACAAGCCTCTGCAGCTGCTACTGAAAGGATCCAGAGAAACATTAATGCCAGAGGGAGGAAAGAGACATCTGACAGGCAATATTCTTTCCAAGTGTAAATGTTAAATACTGTAATTAATATGAATTTCTCTTGCTTCATTTTCTCTAGGGTTACTTTTCATATGAACAAAGATACACAGATACCCCAGGAAATGCACTTTCTCATAATGGTGTTTCTAAATGCCTACCTTCCACAGCACATACACAGACTGTCTGTCTGCCTGCCTGTCTCTCTTTTTATCCACGGTGTTCTGCCTTATGCAGGGACTTGGAATTTAATTTTCTGGCTTAGAAACACTTACATAGGCACAATTCCCAATGTCCTTGGCGAAGATTTTGAGGGGAATGCTCTTCGGGTAGTCCTTCTCTTTCTCTAGATTGATGTATCTAATCAAATGCAACAACAACCCAAAACAACACTGAGTCAGATGGATTTTGCCAATGGCTTATTTTTAAATCAATCTATTTTGCTAATATTTTCAATATACTTATATGCTATTTTTAAAAAGACAGATGGAGAGACTCAGCAAAGTCAGATTACATTATGGGTTGGAAGAGAATTTTAAAAGATTCTCAGGACATTAGGCATGGGCACAAAAAAGAAGAGGAGATCCATTTCAACTGAGGCTTGAGAAGTACAGTCAGGTTAAGGCACCTCTGCATGGTGTTTTATCCTCAAAGCTTCCCTACCTTCTCTGGACAGTCCCAGAAACTTAGTGATAAGTACAGGAGCATACATAATACTTTACTAGACCAAACCAAAACAATGGCCTTTTATTTCTCATTGAGCTCTCCAGTGCAGTATATATCTTGGTCGTCTCCATGCTTGGGAAGGGAGAGCAGGGAAGGACTATGGGAATAAGAGATGAATCTCAATTGACCATTTTAGTCTTAATGCTCAAAGGTAGGGAAAATAATTGAATTTTGAGGTCCTCAGCAGAAAACCTCCATGTATGGAAACTTAATACATGCTTTGAGGAAACTGTTAGCTCCACATGGTAGGTTGGAGACACCGAAAGAGATGGGAGATATTACTGACTAATTTCTGTCTAGAATGATCTAACCAGACCTCAGTGTTCTCCTTCCTAGTAAGAAAGAAATACACGTAATAACAGAACATTATTTACAGTAAGTAGTTGCTAGTGTACAGTCTAAGCAGTTTATTTTGAGGCAAATGAACAATTTCTACTAAGGCAAAGGGGGATAGTTTGGGGCACATCCCTGCAGAGAAAAATTTAATTCATTCAGCTACAACTTAAAGATTTATATATATATATACTGGAAAAAATACCTCTGAAGGAGAGAGAGCCATCTGTCCTTCTGTTCTGGAGAACTACAATCAAAGAAAATGGGAGACAAAATTAAACCACATAAAATACTTATTTCTAACAAATTAAGATTGTCAGTCCAAACGAAATATCAACAACCTGTTGTTACTGATGTGGGTGCACACAAGTGCAACCCTGGCATGACTGTGTTCTGAAGAACCCTGAAGTGAAAATGCCCATTAGGCAGAACTACACAGTTAAGCATAGTTTTATTAAAACCTCTTGGACAGATCCAAGACAGACCCACTTTCTTACTTTATGGCTCTTTTACAAGTGGTATCCTGATAGTGGAAAGAGTACTTGATTTGGAATCCAAACACCTTGTTTCAAAAATATATGCAAGATATATCATCATGGGCAAATCACTTAACATCGCTAAGCTTTGATTTCCACATCTGTAAAACTGGGCTAATTATCTCAGAGTGTTTTTGTAGTTTTAAGTGCCATGCAAATAGAAAATATGCTTCATCTGAGATTAAAGAGGTTAAGGAGAAATCTGGCACATCGATGGAAATATCTTGGCCCAGAAACCAGTTGGTTGTCAGGAAAAGAAACACTTATTTCTCTATACATATGGCAGAACTATAATTTAGCCAATGAGTTCATAGAACTTATTCTTAATTACTATAATCCTCTAATTAAGATCAATTCATTAACAACTAAATAACTATTAATTATTAATTTTACTGCTGAAGTCACTGCTGCATTTAATTCTTAAAGTTAAAAATAAAGTTTATTTCTATATGGCCTTATTGCTCATTAGCTTTTAAAATCATGTTTCTAATCTTCTCAAAGAAGTTGGAAACCCTAGTTATTTTCTTGTTCCAGAAAAATATACTTAACAAATATCTGTAATTTGTTTCTTTGTAGCCTAGCAATTTTCTCCATAAGCAATTTCCCAGAATTGGTAATCAGAAAGTGCATTATATCTCTTCTGCCACTGACAAATTTTCATCTTTCACAACTCCTTACAATCTTTGATGTCTTCTCCTTTCATAAACAGAAGATTTTTTAGGTTCATTTATGTCAAATATTACACTTATTTAGCAAATATCTGTGTTGAAAAATAGATGAGTTTTCTTTAGACCTTAAAACATTTTTCAAAGCAACTAAAGAAAATTACCCCTTTAAACACTTAGTATTTTTTGAACTTTTAATTGACTTGTAAGACACAAACTGTACAATGCTTAAATGTAGTTTGAACAATTTTCACAAATTGAACACACCCATGTGACTAGCAGACAGATTATGAAACAGAAAACCACCATGGAAGGTCTCCCTGTGTTCCTTTTCAGGCACTAGTTCCCACTATACTGACTTCTAACAAAATAGAATAGTTTTGTTTGTTTGGATACTTTATATAAATGTAACCATATAGTATGTACTATTTTGTATCTGGCTTCTTTCATTCAACATTATATTTGTGAGACATCCATATTACTGCATGTGGTTTTAGCTTGTTCATTCTCATTGCTGTATAGTGTTCCATTGTTTGAATATGTAGCGCACAATTACTTTAAAATAAGCAAATTATGAAGTGCATCAGGTTAATTCATTGACATTGATTTGGTAATCTTCTTGTATTTTCCCTATCTCCTGCTCTATGCAAGAATCCAGGACTTCTCTTTCCTTGGTAATTATTCATCTCAGGCATTTTTACAGAACTAAAAATGGAAGTACTCCAAAATCAAGGTTAGCTCTGAGTTTAATAAACACCTATGATAAGAGCCAGGAGAGAAGAAAGCCACATATCTTAGAGAAAGAAAAAGGGTAAGACAGATTGGAAAGATTCCCTCTAACTTGGGAGGAGATAGGGTCTGTTACCCCTAAGAGTTAGCTGGGAACCATATGTCATTCAGTTGAGGTGCCTAAAGAAACAGAAAGTCCCCAGAGGAAATGGTTATAAGGAGCAAGTGGGGAGGCTTGTTCCTAGGTACCAAGGTTTTTACATCAGCTAAGATACCTGCAGCCCACAAGTGGCAAGGAATCAGAGTATCTCGAGGGTCAAAGAACAACTCTGAGCATAGCAGAGATAATGTCAGCAGTGGCCACAAAGAGACTGAAGGTCAGACTTTTCATCTGTTTTGAAGATATCACAGAAGTCTCCCATATCCTGGTTCTACCCTAAGAAAACAGGGGCTCCAGTAAAGAAGAAAATTTAATTTCCTAAAAGCCTGGCAAAATGGGTGCTCAAGATAGGTTTTTTTTGTTTTTTTTGTTTTTTCGGTACGTGGGCCTCTCACTGCTGTGGCCTCTCCCGCTGCAGAGCACAGGCTCCGGACGTGCAGGCTCAAGGGCCATGGCTCACGGGCCCAGCCACTCCACGGCACATGGGATCTTCCCGGACCGGGGCACGAACCTGTGTCCCCTACATCGGCAGGCGGACTCTCAACCACTGTGCCACCAGGGAAGCCCTAGATTTTCTTAATATTTCCTGATATATAAATGATTTCTGATATTATTTACTCCTTGGTAAAGATATGAGCCACTCTCATATCATTTCACTTCAGGCTGAAAAATTTCTGTCAGCATTTACTTTTTTGTACAGTTCTGCTGGTGATAAATTCTTAGAGTTTAAAACATTTTTTGAAGGATATTTTTGCTAGATATAGTATTCTAGGTTGAAAGCTTTTTCTTTAAATATTTAATTTTTAAACTGAAGTATAGTTGAATTACAGTATTATATTTGAGGTATACAGTATAGTGATTCAGTATTTTTATAGATTATATTACATTAAGAGTTATTATAAAATAATAATTATAATTCCCTGTGCTGTTCAATGTATCCTTGTTGCTTATTTATTTTATACAGGGTAGTTTGTATCTCTTAATCCCATGCCCCTAACGTGCCCCTCCCCCTTCCTTCTCCCCACTGGTAACCACTACTTTGTTTTCTGTATCTTTGAGTCTGTTACTGTTTTTCTATATCCATTCATTTGATTTACTTTCTAGATTCCACATATAAGTGATATTATACAGTATTTGTCTTTTGTTGACATACATCACTAAGCATAATATTCTCAAGGTCCATTCACATTGCTGCAGATGGCAGAATTTCATCCTTTTTTATGTCTGAGTAATACTCCATTGTGTGTGTGTGTGTGTGTGTGTGTGTAAATATACACCACATCTTTATCCATTCATCTGTTGATGGACACAGGTTGCTTCCATATCTTGGCTATTGTAAATAATGCCATTATGAACATTGGGTACATGTATCTTTTTGAATTAGTGTTTTCGGTTTTTTTCTGTATATACATCCAGGAGTGAAACTGCTGGATCCTGTGGTAGTTTTTAGTTTTTTTTGAAGACCCTCCATACTGTTTTCCACAGTGGCTGCACCAATTTACATTCTCACCAACAGTGTACAAGGGTTCCCTTTTATCCACATCCTCGAAAACATTTGCTATTTGTGTTCTTGTTGATGACAACCATTCTGAAAGGTGTGAGGTGATATCTCATTATTGTTTTGATTTGCATTTCTCAAACAATTAGCAATGTTGAGCATCTTTTCATGTGCCTGCTGTAAATCATCTTTGGAAAAATGTCTATTCAGGTCTTCTGCCTATTTTGGGATTGGGTGTTTGTTTTCTTTTGATAGTGGGTTGCACGAGCTGTTTAAATACTTTAGATATTATCCCCTTGTTGATCATATTTTCAAATATCTTCTCTCATTCTGTAGGTTGTCTTTTTGTTTTGTCAGTGGTCTCCTTTGCTATGCAAAAGCTCTTTGTTTAATTAGAGCTCATTTCTTTATTTTTGCTTTTATTTATTTTACCATAGGAAATAGATTAAAAAAATATTGTCACTGTTTATGTCAGAGTGTTCTGCCTATGTTTTCTTCTATGAGTTTTATGGTTTCTGGTCTTACACTTAGGCCTTTAATCCATTTTGACTTTATTTTTGTATACAGTATGAGGGGATGTTCCGATCTCATTGTTTTACATGTAGATGTCCAGTTTTCCTAGTACCACTTATTGAAGAGACTTTATTTTCTCCATTGTATACTCTTGCCTACTTTGTTGTAGATTAACTGACTGTAGGTGTGTGAGTTTATTTCTGGGCTCTCTATTCTATTCCATTGATCTACGTATCTGTTTTCGTGCCAGTATCATGCTGTTTTGATTATTGTAGCTTTGTAGTACAGTTTGAAGTCTGTGAGGGTGATACCTCCAGCTTTGTCCTTTTTTGCTTCAGCAAAAAGGTTGCTTCAGCAATTCAGGGTCTTTTGTATTTCCATATGAATATTAGGATTATTTGTTCAGTTCTGTGAAAAATGTCACGGGTATTTTCATACAGATTGCAATACATCTGTAGATTGTTTTGGGTAGTATGGTCACTTTAACAATATTAATTCTTCAAATCTAAGAGCATGGGATATCTTTCCATTTCTCTGTATCATCTTCAATTTCCTTCACTGTTTCATAGTTTTCAGTGTATATGTCTTTCACCTCCCTGGTTAAGTTTATTCCTAGGCATTTTATTCTTTTTGATGTGATTTTAAACGGGATTGTTTTCTTGCTTTCTCTTTCTGATAGTTCAGTATTAGTGTATAGAAAAGCAACAGATTTATGTATATTAAGCTCATATCTTGCAACTTTGCTGAATTCATTTATTAGTTCTAATAGTTTTGGGTGGAGACTTTAGGGTTTTCTATCCATAGTACCAGGCCATCAGCATAGTGACAGTTTTACTTCTTCTCTTCCACTTTGGATGTCTTTCATATCTTTTTCTTGTCTGACTGCTGTGGCACAGACTTCCAATACTATGTTAAATAAAAGTGGTGAGAGTGAGCACCCTTGTCTTGTTCCTAAATTTAGAGGAACAGCAGTTTTTCACCATTGGATATGATGTTAACTCTGGGTTTATCATAATGCTCTTTATTATGTTGAGATATGTTCCTCTAATCCAACTTTGATGAGGGTTTTTATCATGAATGGATGTTGAATTTTTTCAAATGCTTTTTCTGCATCTATTGAGATGATGATGTGATTTTTATCCTTCCATCTGTTAATGTGGTATATCATACTGATTGATTTGCAAATGCTGAAGCATCCTTGTGTCCCTGGAATAAATCCCACTTCATCATGGTGTATGATTCTATATACTGTTGGATTCCATTTGCTAATATTTTGTTACGGATTTTTGCATGTATATTCATCAAAAATATTGGCCTGTAATTTTCTTTTTTTGTAGTGTCTTTGCCTGGTTTTGGTATCAGGGTAATGGTGGCCTCATAGAATGAGTCTGGGAGTGCCCCCTCCTCTTCAATTTTTTGGGATAGTTTGAGAAGGATAGGAATTAGCTCTTCTTTATATATTTGGTAGAATTTTCCTGTGAAGCCATCTGGTCCTGGACTTTTGTTTGCTAGTAGGTTTTTTTTAAATTACAAATTCAATTTCAGTACTAGTGATCAGTCTGTTCAAATTGTCTGTTTCCTCTTGATACACTGTTAGCAGGTTGTATATTTTTAGACATCTGTCTATTTCTTCTATTTCTTCTATTTGTTGGCCAATTTGTTGGACAACTGTTCACAGAGTTCTTTTATGATTTTTGTATCTCTGTAGTATTAGTTGTTATTTCTTCTCTTTCATTTCTTATTTGTTTCTTTGGGTCCTCTCCCTTTTCTTGGTGAGCCTAACTAAAGGTTTATCGATTTTGTTTATCTTTTCAAAAAACCAGCTCTTGGTTTCGTTGGTGTTTTCTATTTTTTTTTTTTGGTCTCTATTTTATTTGTTTCCTTTCTGTTCCTTACTATTTCCTTCCTTCTGCTGACTTTTAGCTTTCTTTGTTCTTTTCTTTCTCTTCCTTTAAATGGTAGGTTAGGTTTTTGAGATTTTTCTTGTTACTTGAGAAAGGCCTGTATTGCTATAAGCTTCCCTCTTAGAACTGCTTTTGCTGCATCCTATAGATTTTGGAGTGTTGTGTTTCCATTTTCATTTTTCTCAAGGTATTTTCTTATTTCTTCTTTGATTTTAGCATTGTCCCATTGGCTCTTCAGTAGCATGTTGTTTAGTCTCCAAGTATTTGTGTTTTTCACATTTTTCTTTCTGTAATTGTTTTCTAGTTGTTATTGGAAAAGATGCTTGATATAATTTCTATCCTGTTAAATTTGCTGACACATGTTTTCTGGCCTAGTATGTGATCTATCCTGGAGAATGTTCCATGTACACTTGAAAAGAATGTGTATTCTGCTCGTTTTGGTTGGAGTGTGCTGTAGCTATCTATTAAGTCCATCTGGTATATTATGCCATTTAAGACCACTGTTGCCTTAATTATTTTCTATCTGGATGATCTGTCCATTGATGTAAGTGTGGTGTTGACATTCCCTACTATTATTGTATTACTGTCAGTTTCTCCCTTTATGTCTTTTAATATTTGCTTTACATGTTTAGGTGCTCCTGTATTGGATGCATATATGTTAATGAGTATATATCCTCTTCTTTTATTGATCCCTTTATCATAAAATAATGCCCTTTTTTGTCTATTGTTATACACTTTTAAAAAATCTATTTTGTCTGCTATGAGTATTGAGATTCCAGCTTTCTTGTCTTTTCCACTTGTATGAAATATATTTTCCCATGCCTTCACTTTCAGTCTGTGTGTGTCTTTAGTTGAGAAGTGAGTCTCTTGTAGGCAGCATATAGGTGGGTCTTGCTTTTTTTTTTTAAATCCAATCAGCCAGATATGTCTATTGATTGGAGCATTTAGTCCATTGACATTTAAGGTAATTATTAATAGGTATGTACTTATTGCCATTTTATTACTTGTTTTCTGGTTGTTTTTTGTAGTTTTTGTAGTTCTTCTCTTGTCGTTTCTTCTCTTTCTGTTTCTTCCCTTGTGGTTTTATGATTTTCTTTAGTAGTATGCTTGTGTTCCTTTTAGTTTTTGAGTATCTATGGTAGGTTTTTGATTTGTGGTGACCATTGGGTTCATATATGTTGACCTACAACTACATCTACTTATTTTAAATTGTAGTCATTTAAGTTCAAATACAACCTAAAAGATCTATATTTTTTACTCCCCCTCCTACATTTTGTGTTTTTGATGTCATATTTTACATTTTCATGTTTATCCCTTAACTGTTTATTGTGGTTATAGCTACTTTTACAAATTTTTCTTTTTATTTTCATACTAGCTTACTTAAGCGGTTGATCCTCAGTTCTTAGTATTATTTGCCTTTCGTAGTGGAATTTTCCCTTTCCTATAGATTCTTACTTATTTTCCACTTAGAGAAAACCCTTTAACATTTATTTTAGGGTAGGTTTAGTACTGATGAATTCTTTCAGTTTTTGCCTTCTGTGAAGTCCTTTATCGCTCCTAAGACTCCAGATGATAATCTTGCTGGGTAGAGTATCATAGGTTGAAAGATTTTCCCTTTCAGCGCTTTGAATACATCACGTCATTCCTTCCTGTCCTGTTTGGGATCCTCTGTGCTTCCTGTACCTGGGTATCTGTTGCTCTCTTCAGGTTTGGGAAGTTTTCAGCCATAATTTCATGAAATATATTTTCAATCCCTTTCTTCCTCTCTTTTCCTTCTGGGACTCCTATAATGTGAATGTTGGTAAGCTTAATGTTATCCCAGAGATCTTTTAAACTTTTCTCATTAAAATTTTTTTCTGTTCTTATCTGGTAATTTTTATTATTCTATCTTCCAGGTCACATAGTCTGCTATTCCTTTTAGTGTGTTTTTTATTTTGGTTATTGAATTCTTCATTTCTAACTGGGTCTTTTCATATTTTCTAGATTCTTGTTAAAATTTTTCAGTGTTCATTTATTTTTCCCTAATCCAGCTAATACTTTTATTATAAACGTTTTGAATTCTTTGTCTGATACATTGTTTGCTTCATTATTTATTTCTCTCAGGGGTTTTCTCTTATTTCAGTTGAAACCAGTTCCTCTGCCTTTTCATTTTGCTTAACAGTCTCTGCCTCTATGAATTTTGGTGAAACACTTACGTATGATATTCTTGAACTGGTGTACTTATGTGGGAGCATCTCTATACAGACTGTGTGTGCCCGGTGCCTTTGGTGGGAGAGCTGGATTTGATGTGGATACAAGTTACATTTTTCCTCAGTGTGTGTTGGCAGCTATAGCCTTGGTAGTGGGTGTGGCTGGAGATGGATAGGCTAGAGCTGAAGCTACATGTGAGGCAGGACTTCCTCTCTGCTCAGTGGGTCTCAAGTTGCTGCAGCAGAAGCCCTGAGATTCAGTCCTGAGCTGGCTCTGTTCCCGTTAAGTGTGTGCTTTCAATTCTTCAAGCACTGCAACCCTTGCTCCAGAGGTGGCAGTGCTGATGCAAGGGGGTCCTGTGTTGGCTCTTGGCTAATGTTGGCCTCAGACAGATATCTGAGCTGTCTCTAATCTGCTGCCTGTGCAGGAATCTGCAATTGTTTTCCTTAATCTGCTCATAGGCAGCCTTGGGTCCAAGTTCCCTTTGTCCTTCTCCCTCCTCTCCACCTCACCGGGGAGCTGTACTGCAGGGCAAGTGGGGTCCATGTGAACTCTCTCCATATATTGGGGCATGAGCAGTGGTGGACTGGCTGTTATATAGAGTTCTGGGCTGCTTCTGATGCACTACTTAAGTAAGTACCAACAATAGACACTGCCACCCCACCCAGATGCCACCCCAGGACCAAGTTGCCTTTGGTGGTCCAAGCTCTGTCTTTAGTCATAGCAGCCCTCGCTCCAGTGGGGAGTTGCAACATGGAGTAAGCGGGGCTTGAGCATTCACTCTGCCAGAGCCGAGGAGCACACTGAGATGGTCACAGGAAACTGGCAGGCACTAGAGTTATCCTTTATCGGCCCTCTCCAACCTGCCTCAGGGGCAAGCCAGCTTGTGTGTTTGTGTATGTGTGTGTGTGTGTGTGTGTGTGTGTGTTTCTGGGTATGGGTGTGCAAGCAGAGTCTAAGTTTTCCACAGCCATCCTGTTAATTCCAGCAGTCCTCCAACCAGCCAAGGGGGTTGGCCTCCCCTGTGTAGGACGCCAGGAGTGGAATGCCCAATCTGTGGCTTGAACTGCTCACTCCCCAGGGCAGGTCTCTGCCTGTGTAATCTCCCTTTTCCTCTGAGTCCCCTCCCAGTGGCAAGGTCCCAGCCTGATCACTTTTCTTCCCTTCCTATCTGATTACGTGTGGATCTTTCTTACAGCCTTGGTTGTACAGAAGTCTTTCTGCCAGTTTCCAGTTAGTTTTCAGTGAGAATTATTCCACACACAGATGTATTTTTGATGTGTTCGTGGGGAGAGGTAAGTTCCACATCCTCCTACTCTGCCATCTTGATCAATCTAATGAGTCTTCTTTAAACACTTTAAAGATGTCATTTCACTGACCTCTGAAACAGCCATAATTTCTGATGAAAAAAACCACAGTGAGGCAAATTGTTGTTCCACTATATGTAATGTGTTGTTTTTTTCTGGCTGCTTTCATGATTTTCTCTTATCTTTGGTTTATAGCAGTTTGTCTATAACATGAATAGGTGAAGTTTTCTTCACATTACTCCTATTTAGGGTTCACAGAGCTTACATTTATGTCTTTCACCAAATCTGGGAGGTTTTCAAACCATTATTTATTCTGCCACATTCCCAGTCTCTCCTCTTTCTGGAATTCCCGTTACATGTATGTTATACATTGTGGTTTTCCTACAAGTCTGTGATGTATTTTTCATTAAAAAAATCTTTTTTTTCCTCTCTTCCTCAGAGTGGACAATTTCTGTTGATATACCTTCAATTTCACTGACCCATTTCTCTTTCATTTCCATTTTGCAACTAAAGCCACAGAGGGAATTTTTAAAAATTTAAGATACAATTTTTAGTCCTAGAATTTTCATTTGGCTTTTAAAAAATATTTCCTATTTCTCTGCTGAGATTTCCTATCTTTTCATTCATTTCAATTGGCTTTTCCTTTTACCTACTGAGCATAGTTATAAGAGCTGCTTTAAAGTTCTTTTACAGTAATTCCAACAAATAGATCATCACAGGATTGGCTTCTATTTGTTATATTTTTCCTTTTCAGGTTCTTCATATGTCAAAAAATTTTAGATTACATTCTACACATTATAAATGTTGTGTTTTAGAGACTGAGTTTTGTTATATTTGCAAAATAATGATGTTTTTGTTTTAACAGACAATTAACTTTATTAGATTCAAGCTGCAAACTCTATTTCACCTGTGTTGAGCAGCACCTCAGTTCAATTCTTTTAGCCTTAGCTTCAAGCTCCTTTAAAGTCTGTTCCATGCATGTGTGGTTCAGCATTCAGCCAGAGACTTAGGCAGAGTCTAAACAAAAAATCTGGAGCTTCCTTTTTCTGATACTCCTCTTTTTGAGATTTCCTCCCTCACGTTCCTGTAGCTGTGGCTGACCCAGACTCTGTACTTTGGTGTTTCAGCCCAGAAAGACTGGGTTTTCGTCAGTTTAGTTGCTCTGCACCATGATTTGACTGCAGCCTTTCCTCAGGCTAATAATGCCTTACAAACAGAAAACTTGCTCAGTGCTGGTGCTTCCCTGATGGCACAGTGGTTAAGAATCCACCCCCCAATGCAAGGGACACGGGTTAGAGCCCTGGTCCAGGAAGATCTTACTTGCCATGGAGCAACTAAGCTCGTGTGCCACAACTACTGAGCCTGTGCTCTAGAGCCCGTGAGCCACAATTACTGGGCAAGCCCATGCACCTAGAGCCTGCGCTCTGCAACAAGAGTAGTCCCCACTTGCTGCAACTAGAGAAAGTCCATGTGCAGCAATGAAGACCCAACACAGCCAAATATAAATAAATAATAAAATTTTAAAAAGTTTCAATTCTTCTCCAAAATCTGCCAACTTTTGTTCACTTTCCAGAACCTTCAGGGAGTTGCTGTTTGTGTTTTGTTCAGAGTTTACAGTTGTTATCTATAGAGTGGTCAGTCTGTTAATACGTCACTCTGCCATACCAGAGTCCGAACTCTTCAACACTACTTTTTTTAAGAGTAATCTTTAATTTTGAAATAATTTTAGATTTTCAGAAAAGTTACAAAGATTGAGTACAGAGAATCCCTGTATACCTCACACCCAGTTTTAGTTTCCTCTAATGTTATCCTCTTACATTATCATGGCACATTTGTCAAACTAAGAAACCAATATTGGTGCATTACCATTAACTAAACTATTGATTATTCAGATTTCACCAGTTTTTCCACTAATGTCCTTTTTCTATTCTAGGATGCATTCGAGGATTCCACATAGCATTTAGTTATTATGTCTCCTTAGTGACCTTTTTTGTGTCTTTTCCTGGTTGTTTTTTTTTTCTGACCTTGACAATTTTGAGGCTTACTGGTCAGGTAACCCCACAGAACATCCCTCAATTTGGGCTTGTCTGATATTTTTCTCAGGATTAGACTGGGGTTATGGGTTTGGGGGAGAAATACCACAGAAGTGAATTGCTCCTCATTACATTCTATCAAAGCATAGATGATATTCACACAACATCACTAGTGATGTTAATCATTCAGTTAAAGTACTATACTTTTTGAGGAATTACAGTGTATGCAAAACTTGTTTCTACATTTTCCCTTCTTCTTAAAAAAGTTTTATGGAAACTCCTTGATTAAAGACATCATGTAGTCCCACCCCTCACTTGAAATCGCTTCCTTTCAGCTGTAAACTCTAAGATTAAATAATTGGAATTGATAATATCTAGAGAAGTCTGTCATGGAAAAGAAGATATGCAGAGAATGATACAAATACATGTTTCTTCCAAATAAGTTCTTAATATCTTGTGGTAGGCCAATAGTGCATAATAGAATTTAATGGCATGCCTTTCCTTTATTAGAAGATTAACAGCTTAAAACATTTAGTTATCTGGCTTTAGGATGGTGCCTGAGGAGTTTGATGGTAGTGAGAAGAGAAGTAGAAAGAAAAACGTGTGCATGAAATAAAGACCAGCTATTTTAAGTGTAAAACAAATATTGGACTTGAGGGCACAATCGTTCAAAATCATAAGTTTGAGTTTTGGTATGCTCACTCTGAACTAAAAAGTACCAATCAGCATGTTCAGATAAGAGCACAAAGATTCTCTATTTGTACATTCTCCAACTCCATCCCAGCCAAGGAGTGAGTCTTAGGAAACTGACTTTCACTCCTTGAGTCATAAATTTGCTTTTGATTGTCACATCTCTATAGAAAGCAATTTAGGAAACACATTATTTCATGACATTAAATTTATTTCTATAATTAAAAACTAGTTTTTAAGAAATTTGGGAGTGTAAACCAGTTATTCAAGCTTAATTGGGGTATTTTATAAAATTGTTTTCAGTAAAAGGTCTGTTTCAGTGGTTTAAAAAGCCAACTTGAAAGCTCAATATACAAAGAAAATACCTAAACATGAGGGAAGGGGATGTTGGAGAGGGGGGCTCCTAGAGCTCTGACCACTCTATTCCTCTTCTATGGTCTTTGAGGTGTTTCAGTAGCCCCTTTAAAAATCACAGCTCAAACCAAGGTAAATGATTCCAAGAGTTCTCAATATTTACCATTACATTTCACATATTTTAATAAAAAACTCTTTGGGAGAAACATAAGGCATACAGGTGTCTTTATTGGGGATGTGCCAAAAGATGAGTTATTGGCTTCAGAATACAAGTGAACTTATTGACAAAATAGAACAGGTCAATCAGAATAAAATATTTTTCTTTAAAAAATTAGGGGAACAAAACTGCATTAACCTTTTTTCTCTCCATCCTAGAAATTACATAGCTGACTGTATTTCACAGTAGCTAACCCATGTGAATACAGGACAAGCTATGGTTCTCACCTGAAAGTGGCCACGAAGTTCACTGTGGGCCAGCCTAAGACAAAGGATTTCAGGGCATTGGTGTTGCCTTCTCCCACTTCATCCACACAGCTTGCTGTCCACATGTCACTTAATTTTATTTTATTTTTTATCTTAAAGTTGTTGTTATATCTAGAAAGATAAGAACCAGACAGGATTTTTTGTTATTCTGTTTCTTAAATTTTATGAGAACTTCTATACTTGTGATAAGAGGACAGTTTCCACTAATCATGGGCAAAGAATGTCTTATTCATTTTTCTTACCTTCAGTGCCTACCACAGTAAACTGTAACATTTGGCTACCTTAGCCCAAAAAGGCCGTTGAAACATTTGGTGTATTGGTC
The DNA here is from genome assembly GCF_964374135.1 of Grampus griseus. Classification (NCBI taxonomy): domain Eukaryota; kingdom Metazoa; phylum Chordata; class Mammalia; order Artiodactyla; family Delphinidae; genus Grampus; species Grampus griseus. The sequence goes on along the minus strand of NC_139002.1, from coordinate 22,350,538 downwards.
CTCATGCCTGCATTTATGGCAGCAAATAGCCATAAACTGGCAGCTTTATTTTTCTATACGTTGAGCATTGCATTTGGATCAAAAACCTAATTTTAAACTTACTGCTGTTATACAAAAAGAATTCTTTTATTATTTACAACTTGCTTATTTCCAAAATTATTTGAGTGGCTGAATAAAAGATTAAACATAAACATTATTTATTAAAATATTTATAAAATTTTCACTTTATATGCACTAAAAATATAAACTGGAATTAATTAGAGAAATTTACAATGCATTTCCAACTGAGTGGTTATGATTTTCTAGTCTTTAGAAGCAAAGATTATTTTAAATTTCCTTTTTAAACCATTTCCCCTTATATTTTGGCTAAAATTGAAAAAACTGTAGCCTAAGAATAGACCTTAAACTAAGCTGAAAAAAAAAAAAGATGCCAGGAAGTATTATATTTAAGTAGAGTTGATGCAATTAATATTTATCTCTGGGTACAGAGAAGGTGATTTACTTTTAAGCTGGCAATGAAATTGCTTTTTGACAATTTCTATCTAATCCCCCTTACAACCCTGATAATGACACTATCATATTTCTTGACCTAGTTTACAGTTTTACAGCATTAAGCTCATAATGAACCTGAGACTTAAATAGTTAGAAGGCACTGGTAAGGATAAAAAGAATGCCCAGGGACACGTCGGTACTTCCTATCATTCAGAGCCATTTATGGAAACATTAAAAGCTAAAATGAAATCAAAGATGCTTCATATGGAAGTATCCCTAAAACTCGTCATGGAATATTTAAAGCTAAAATTCTTCAGTAGGATTTATAAAATGTAAAGGGATTTTTCAGGAACTATACATGAAGACTAATCTAGATTCAAAGCCTCATCTATGCTTCCTGTAGCGCACACAAGGTAAGTACAATAGAAAAGTGCCTTGAGGCACAATGCCTTCATTCTATATTTCATTTCAGTATTTTCACCCTATTGCTATAAATCATTCAATTTTTTAAAAAGTAAAATCCTACTTCTTTTGTTTTTTCCTTTTAAAAATCTTATTTCTTGATGGCAGCTATCTAGGTAATATAAAACTGAAACTATGAATCTTTTCCAAGGAAAACTATGTTTCCATATCTGTTTTCATACATTTTGAGTTTTTTAATACAGGCCTCTCTTTATATTAGATACTTCAAATACCATGTGGGAACTTGTATACCTATTGACTTGGAAAAAGCCATTCCAACGATTCCTTCCCTAGATCAATAAAGTACCAAGATTTCCACCTCATTATACAAAAAACAAGGAACTGTCCAAAAGTGTAAACAATACTTCCATTCTAATGGTCAATATTTATTGAGAACTTACCATTTGCCAGTCACTGTTAACACTTTACACATATTAAGTTTAATCCTCAAACATTTTAGAGATGAGGAAATGTTGTCACAGGGAGGTTAAGTAATTTGCCAAAAGTCAAACAGCTTAACTAGCAGAGCTAGAATCCGAACCTGAGCAGGGTTGATTCTTGAGCTTGTTTATGCTCATAACCATTAAGTATCTATAAAAAGCCCTGGATATAGTCATTCTTACAAAGCACCTGGAGGTGACTTTGTATCCATGAAGTTTCCTTCAGCTTTACTATCTTAAGACTTACTTTTTCAAATCTCCTCACCTACAAGGCTTTCTGATGGGACTGTTTATTATGGAAGTAGGGGAGAAATCTCATGAACATTTATGTCCATAAAGCTAGAGGTACTAGTTTAAAAATATTTAAAACAAGTATTCCAATAAAGCTTTATATTAAGATGGATAGTATTAGGGTCACAGTGTGTATCTTCAGATTTTTCACTCTCAATTTCCAACAGTATTAGACTATTCCAATGGAAATTTAAAAGTATGAATTCCAGTGAACCGTTGAAATACATAGGATTCTAGAGAGATTTCCTTCCATTCTAAGATGGAGATGGTCTATTAAATACGTTTTGGGGTAGAGAATATGGTATATTCCACAAGTATCTGATGGTAATTCTACTGGTAATGAATTAATAATCAGAACTTTTTTTCTCCTCATCTTTTTGACTTACACAGAATTCATCATTACTTCCCTATTTGTTTAGGAAATAAAATATGAGAATAGAGATGGCTTAAGAGGGTATGAAATAACTACTTTCATTTCCTTTTAGTAAATTCCAAATAGGTGCTCTATGGCTATTAACAGAGATAATATCAGCTTCTTTCTAAATACTCTGATGCTCATAAACATTGTTTTTAAAAAAATGTAAAGCCCTACTTCTATAGGAAAAATAATTTTTTTTTTGGAAAAATAATTTTTAATTCAGCTTTCTAATGAATATCAAAAGTGGTCCCTAAGGTCGCATCCAGCTTTAATACTTGTTCTAATTCAGTATGGAAAAGAATGACAATAAACTCAAAATAATTTTAGGCAAACATTGTCAACATTCAGCATAAAATGGAGCAAATAAAATACCTTAGCCAAAGAAAGAAAGACTTTGGGCTTTCGTTGTTCTTCTTTATCTAACTCCTTTAGATGGTAGGTTAGGTTGTTTATTTGAGATTTTCCTTGTTTCCTGAGGAAGGCCTGTATTGCTATAAACTTCCCTCTCAGAACCACTCTAGCTGCATATCATAAACTCTGAAGTGTTGTTTCCACTTTCATCTGTCTCAAGGTATTTTCTGATTTCTTCTTTGATTTTTTTCATTGACCCATTGTTTATTTTGTAGCATGTTGTTTAGTCTCCACATGTTTGTGACTTTCCCATTTTTCTTTTTGTAATTGATTTCCAGTTTCATACAGTTGTGATTGGAAGATGCTTGATATAATTTCTATCCTGTTAAATTTGGTGACACTTGTTTTCTGGCCTAGTATGTGATCCATCCTGGAGAATGTTCCATGTACACTTGAAAAGGATGTGTATTCTGCTGGGTTTGGTTGGAGTGTGCTGTAGCTATCTATTAAGTCCACCTGGTCTATTATGCCATTTAAGACCACTGTTGCCTTAATGATTTTCTGTCTGGATGATCTGTTCATTGATGTAAGTGGGGTGCTCACATCCCCTACTATAATTGTATTATTGTCAGTTTCTCCCTTTTAACATTTTCTCTCTTTTAACATTTGCTTGATATATTTAGATGCTCCTGTACTGGGTGCATGTATGTCAATGAGTATAATACCTCTTCTTGTATTGATCCCTTTATCCTTACCTAATGCCCATCTTTGTCTTTTCTTATAGCCTTTGTTTTAAAGTCTACTTTATCTGATATGAGTATTGCTACTCCAGCTTTCTTGTCTTTTCCATTTGCATGAAATATCTTTTTCCATCCCCTCACTTTCAGGCTGTATGTGTCTTTAGCTGTGAAGTAAGTCTCCTGTAGGTAGTATATAGATGGATCTTGGATTTTTTAATACAATCAATGTTTTTTGATGTATTTTTTCCAATGACATTTAAAGTGATTATTGATAGGTACTCTTATTGCCATTTTGTTATTGGTTTTCTGGTGTTTTTGTTTTCCTCTCTGTTCCTTTTTTCTTGTGGTTTGATGATTTTCTTTAGTGGAATATTTGTGTTCCTTTCTTTTTAGTTTTTGTGTATCTATTGTAGGTTTTTTTATTTGTGATTACCATGGGGTTCATATATGTTGACGTATATCTACTTGTTTTAACCTGATAGTCATTTAAGTTCAAACACATTCTAAAAAAATCTACATTTTTTCTTCTTTCCCCCACATTTTGTGTTTTTGATGTCCTATTTCACAAGTTCATATTTATCCCTTAACTGTTTATTTTATTTATAGCTGATTTTTACAATTTTTGTCCTTTAGACTTCATACTGTCTTATTTAAGTCATTGATCCACAGCCTTTACTGTATATTTTCCTTTATTAGTTGTATGTTTCCTTTTCTGTAATTTGTTACTTCTTGTTGTAGCCTTTCCTTTTCTACTAAGAGAAGGCTCTTTAACATGTTTTAGGGTCAAGTTAGTATTGATGAGCTCTTTTAGTTCTTGCTTGTCTGAGAAGTTCTTTATCTCTCCTTCAATTCTGAATGAAAACCTTGCTAAGTAGAGTAACTTAGGTTGTAGGTTTTTCCCTCTCAGCACTTTTAATATATCATGCCATTCTGTTCTGGCCTGCAAAGTTTCTGTAGAAAAATCAGCTGATCGCCTTATGGGGGTTTCCTTGTACGTGACACTTTGTTTTTTCCTTGCTGCCTTTAGAAGTCTCTCTATCTTTAACTTTTGCCATTTTAATGTGGTATGTTTTGGTGTGGGTCTCTTTTGTTTCATCTTGTTTGGGACTCTCTATGGTTCCTGCACCTAGTTATCTGTTTCCTTCTTCAGGTTTGGGAAGTTTTCAGTCATAATGTCCACAAATACCTTTTTGGCCCGTTTCCCTCTCTCTTCTCCTCTGGAACCAGTATAATACAAATGTTAGTATGCTTGATGTTGTCCTACAGTTTCTTTTTGATTAGTGATTTTCATTATTCTATCTTCTAGAACACTTATGCATTCTTTTGTATTATCTAGTCTGTTAACTCCTTCTAGAGTGTTTTTCATTTCAGTTATTGTATTCTTAAGCTCTGACTGGTACTTTTTATATTTTCTAGTTCCTTGTCAAAATTCTCACTGTGCTCATCTATTCTTTTCCCAAGTTCAGTTAGCTTTTTTATTACTACTACTTTGAACTCTTTATCTGGTAAGTTATTTATCTGTTTCATTGGTTGTTTTTTTCAGTTTTTTTTCTTGTTCTTTTGTTTGAAACAAATTCCTCTTTCTTCTCATTTTGTTTAACTTTCTCTGTCTCTATGAAATTAGGTGAATACTTACCTATCCCAGTCTTGAAGCAGTGTCCTTGTGTGGGAGTATTCCTATTCAAGTATGTGTGTTCTCAGTGGCTTTGGTGGGAGAGCTGGATCTGAACTGAGCATGCGTCATATCTTCCCCCAGGGTGTGTTGGCAGCTATCACCTTGGTGAGAGGTAGGGCTCGAGGCAGAGGCCTAGAGCCAGAGCCAGGTGTAAACTAAGCTTCTCCTATGTTCAGTAGCTATCACCACCCTATTTGTGGTAGGGTCAGGTCCATACTGATGGAGCAGAAGCCCTGAGGGTCAGATATGAGCTGGTTCTGTTCCTCTAAGTATGCACTCTCCCCTCTCCCAGCCATGGTACCTTCACCCCAGAGGGGAGTAGTGATGCAGCAAGAGGGATTTGGAGCAGGCACCTGGTGCAGCTAGGGCACACACTGGGATGGCTCCAGCATGTCAGTCAGAGCTTCAGACAGCTCCTGATCTGTTGCCCTCTGTGAGTGCCAGCAATAAACATCCTTGCCGCATTTAACTGCAGTGCTGGGTCTGAGCTGGCTCCATCCCCTGCAAGTGCACACTTGCCTCGGCAACATTAGCCTTCATCCTAGTTGGTAATTGCACCAGAGTTAGAGGCGAGGCTGGGGTGTTCATTATTGTCAGAGCCCTGGGCAGTTTGAATCTGCTTCCTCTGCCTTGTTTTGGGAGTAAGCAAGAGTGTGTCCATTTCTTCATGGGTGGAGTCTCGGTTTCTTACAGCCCTCCTGTCAGTCAGTGGTTTTCAAACCAACTAAGAGGACTTGTCTTCCCAGTGCTGGCTGGGGTGCCCAATATGTGGTTCAAACCCCTCACTCCCCAGGGAGGATCTGCAAGCCCATGATACCTCCTTCCTCTTCTCTTCCCTTCCTAGGGATGTGAGTCCTGACCTGATTGCTTCTCCTCCCTTCCTTCCTGACTCCCTGTGGATCTTTCTTTACAGCCTTGGTTGCCGAAGAGTCTTTCTGTCAGTCTCCAGTTTGTTTTCAGTGATAATTTATTTTCATGTAGATGCACTTTTGATGTGTTTTTGGGGGGAGGTGAGCTCAGCATCCGTCCTCCTACTCCACAATCTTGATCTCTTCCCCACCCACATCTTATTTGTGACATGGCATAACTTAGGTGTGAGGGTACGGATAGTAGAAAAAAGTTTACTATTCTCTAGTGACAAAAAATCTCTTTGATGAGACTGGATTTGTTAAACTACTCTTTCATGATGTTTCATAAATAGTGAGAATGGGGGAGGGAGCAAGTTGTAACTATCGTGTTCTAGGTTGGATGATAATTGCGCTGGCATTTAGTGTTGAGCGAAAAGTGAATTCTTTTGGTTACCTCTAAAGTATATTCCAAATATGTCTGCATCCTTCCTTTAACTGCCATTTCCCCAGATAAAGCCTTCATTATATCTCATCAGGACTACTACAATAACCTCCTGTCCAGTCTCCTTGCTTCTACTCTTTTCTGTCCTCTAATCCATTACCTATCATAGCCAGAATGATATTTTAAAAATATGTACATTATTCTACTCCCCTAATTAAAACCATTTGGAATGAAATCCAAACTCCTATCATAGCCTTTGTGGTACCCATCCTCCAAGATGGCCCCCAATGATCCCGGCTTCCTAATACACTTGTGTAGTTCCCTTCCAATTATACCAAGGTTGATCTGTGTGGCCAATAGCCCCTACATCAGAAATGATGGTATACTACTTTCAAAATTAGGTTATAAAAGACTGCAGCTTCTATTTTAGGTGTTCTCTCCCTTTAATACTCTCTTCCTCACTCTCTTGGATCTTTCACTTTGAAGGAAACAATACCACGTTACAAGCAGCCCTGTGGAGAAACTTACATGGAGAAGAACTCTGGAAAGCAGCCATTGTGGAACTGAGGCCTGCCAGGATCCACATAAGTGATCTGGGAAGTTTCAAGATTCTCTCCAGTTAAGCTCTGAGATGACTATAACCCTGGTTCAACACCTTGACTGCAACCTCATGAGGGCCCCTGAGCCAGAACCACTAGCTAAGCCATTCCCAGATTCCTGACTCAGAGAAAATGTATAAGATGTTTGTAGTCATAAACTGTTATGTTTTGGGGTAATTTGTTATACAGCAATAGATAATTAATAGATAATTAATGCAGCCCATAAAGGTCCTGATAACTTGATCCTTGTCTATTTCTCCAATCTCAATTTATATTACTCTCTTCCTGCTTATTATGCTGGCCTTCTTTTAACTCCTCCAAAGGGCCAAACTTTCCCTACCACCCTTGTACCTGCTGTTCCCTCTGCCTAGAATACCCATCTCCCTAATATCTGCATGGCTAGTTGTTTTTCATTCTTCATTGATTTATTTCCCCCCGACTATACTTACCTAACATATATCCCATATTTCACTTCACCGTATTTTATTCACAGCATTAAGCACAATTTGTCATCTCTCCCTACACACATTAGAATGAAAGCATCAAAAAGCAGGGACTGTACCCATCATATTCTTCACTGTATCCCCTTTATTTATTCAGAGAATGGCACAGAGTGGGACTTAAATGAACACTTGTTGAATGAATAAATAATTAAAACATCTTTTCAAAACCAAATCAAAACAAAACAAACATAAGACTCACTTCAGATATTAGTTATGGTAACAGAGGCCAGATATTCTTACAGTGAACATTGAATATAAAGGTTACCTTTGTTGGTGGAAATGCAATTTTATAATGATAACCAGGAGAGAGCGTCCAGAATACCTACTTGATTTTGGCCACGATAAACAGATCATTGAACAGGAAAAGATGTCGCTCCTGCCTCTGCAGACCTCTTTTCAGTTCTACCCGGCCATCAATTAGCAGAGTTCTATTGGAGCACAAAAATGATGACAGAAATGCACATGTGTCCACGCTAGCAGAAGGACTTTCCCTGTAACAGATCAAACAACACAGATCTTTAGTCAAATGATAAAATATAGGATTGAGTTTCTACAAAAAATTATAGGTTAAATTTGGTCAAGAAATATAAAGCTCTATAATTTTTTTAATGCAATGGCATAGTTTTCTAACAGGTCCCTCAGTCTGTCTCCACATGATGGTCCTTAATATTTTATTATAAAATTTTTTAAACAAAAAGCAAAATTAAAAGTTTTATAATAAACATATGTATATCCCAAACTAGATTCTACCATTAAAATTTTACTGTACTTGCTTTATCAGATACCTATCTAACTCTCTCTCAATTAACCCATTCTATTTTTGACATTTCAGTAAAATCTGCATACATTTCCCCCTAAATACTTCAGCATGCATATCATGTACAGTGAAATGCACAATTCTTAGGTGTATATTTTCTGAGTTTTGACAAACGTATTCACTTGTGTAATTTAAACCCTTATCAAGATATAGAACATTATCATCACTCCAAAAAATTTCCTTTTATCCCTTTTCAGTTGTTATAGTAATTAGATGAAGACAGCCTCTATGTATTGGCTCAAGTTGTTTATCTCTTTGTTGCAGGCTGAGATCCATTAGCTCCAAAGTCTGCTGGAACTAAACTAACATTTTTATATATACCCAATTATTTAAAAAATAACCCAAAACAAGCAGATTTTTAACCATTTTATAGCTTGCCTGCTTTGTATATTCCACAAAACTACATCCAACACCTGCTAGCCATTGATAAGACAGAGGCTTGTGGTTATAAGACCCAAGTCACTACTACCTTTGGAGTTCTCTGACCCAGACTCCCCACCATGCTACTGAGCAACATCATTTAGACATGTAATCTCCAGAGCCACCCACTCCAATCTCCTTCACCTCAGGAATTCCTTTGCCCTCCTCCTTTTTTGGATAGTGGTCCTTTGGCCATAAACCTCTAGATTGTCTCATGCTGTAAGGGACTTCCTTTCTTATGCAAACCTGTCCAAGGGTCATATTTTTTCATTGATCAGCCCCCAAGTCCCTCAAATTCCTTACAACAGTCAATCCCTACTCCATCAACCCCAAGGCAACCATTATTATGATTTTTCTTCCCACTGAAGATTAGTTTTGCCTATTCTAGAATTTCATATTAACAAAACCTTAGTATGTACTCTTTTTGTGTAAGATATTTCTTACTCAGCATGTTTTTGTTACGTTTATTAGTAACCCATTCCTTTATATTGATGAACAGTATTCCACTGTATAAATATATCAGTTTTCTTATTCATTCTCCTACTGATGGATACGTGGGCTATCTCCAGTTTTTAGCTATTATGAATAAAACTGCTATTAAACTTCTATTGATCTTTTTTATGACCTATGTTTACATTTTTCTTTGAGAAATATCTCACAGTGGAACTGCTGGGTCACAGAATAGGTGTTATGTTTATTATTAGAAAAAAAATACCAGTAAGTTTTCCAAAGTGGTTGTACCAATTTATATTTTCAACAATACTGCAGGATAATTCTAGTTACTTCACAACCGTGTCAACATTTGCATTATCAATCTTCTAAATTTTGGCCATTCTAGTGTATATATAGTAGCGTCTCATTAAGATTTTAATGTGCATTTCTCTGATGACTAATAATGTTGAACACTCATGTTCTTATTGATTATTTGTATATATTAATTTGTGAACTGTCTCCAAATATTTTGCCTACTTAAAAATATTGTGTTATGTATCTTTTTATTATTGAGTTGTAGGAATTTTTTATATATCCTGTATCTATCTATCTCCTGATATACATATATATACACACATATGCACATACATACCTATACAATATACATATATATACACATATATATATCCTCTGTCAAATGTTTTGCAAATATTTTCTCCCAGTCTGTGATTTGCCTGTACATTTTCTTAAAACTTAAAAAGTTTTTAATTTTGATGCAGTCTAATTTATCATTTTTAAAATGGTATTTGTTTTCTGTGTCCTTTCTAAGAAATCTTTGCCTACCCCCAAGTCATGAAGATACTCTCCTATGTTTTCCACTAAAACCTGTATGATTTTAGTTTTTACATCTAAGTCTATGATCTATCTTAAATTAATTTTGGTTTATGGTATAAGGTAGGTGCTAAGCTTCATTTTGTTTTTCTGTACGAATACCATATTGTTCCAGCACCATATGCACAAAAGGTTTTCCTTTCCTCAGTGGATTTCTTTGGTACCTTTGTTGAAAATCACATGACTGTAAGACCATGGGTCTATTTCTAGGCTGTCTATTCTGTTTCACTGATCTTTTTAAGAATTAATCTATGCCAGAACCACATTGCCTTATTATTCTATCTTTACAGTAAATCATGAAATTAGGTAGTATAAATCTACCAACTTTTCTTTTTTTTAAATTGCTTTGGATAATCTAAGTCTCCTGTATTCACATACACATTTTTGAGATTAATGAAGATGAAGAACACAGTAGAGAAAACACATTGTGGCTGGGGAAGAAGAGATGAGTGCAGCTTCAAATATACTGAGTGTGGAATTACCAGGGGACTAGGTGACATGGGGAGATAAGGCAGGCAGCCAGCACTTAAAAGAGATGTCATATTTGTTATCATACAAAGACAGTTGCATAAATAATACTATGGGAATGACTAGAACTGCCCAAAGGGGCAAAGAATAAGAAAAAAGGCAGAAACACATCCCTGAAAAAAATGTAATCTGAAGGGGTGAAGAAAGGAGGAGAATCTGTGAACAAGATGGAGAGTAGTGAATAAAGCAGCAGAAAAAGAAGAATAAAAAGCAGTGGTGGTCTGTAGTACTGAAACTGGTGAAGGGGATAACAAGTTGAAGACTGAGAAGATGTCTGGGAAAAAAGTCATCAGTTGTTCATTAAGACCTTCAACTAAACAGTTCCAGGAAAATGGTGAGGGCAGAACTCAAATGGTCTAGGGTTTGAAGTGAGGAGTGAAAAGAATAGTGAAGAATTAAAGGCAGTAAATCTGGTTATTTTTCAACAGCTTAACACTAGAAAGTGACTTTAAGAGGAAAGGAAGGAAGAAGAGAGAAACAATACCTAAGCCCTGAAGGTAGGTACCATCTCTCATTTTACAGATTTGGAAACTGATGTTCATAGCAATTAAAACACACTGCTGTTAAGTGAAGCGGACTTACAAGTTAAGTATGTTCAAAACACTTACTTTAAAAAATTCCATGTAGCCTTTCAAAAGGAAAAGAACTTCATTCATACCGACTCAGATTCCTCCTCCACCCATGGCAGTTGAGCTCAGTAGTTTAGGACTTGATGGGGGTAGGGGAGGGTGTGGGCTAATCTAAGACTTTTTCCTAAGTAGTGTGACATGGTGAGTTATTTTGGGTGCCTCAGTTTCCTCATTGTAAAGTAAGGCAGTTGGAGTAGAAGGTCTTTAAATTCCTTTTATAATTTGTATACGTGACTAACTATACTAACATGTACTCAAAAGGTGGAATTAAGATTACTGATGAGAGAGGTTGGGCCAAGACAGCAGAGGAGAAAGACCTTGAGCTCACCTCCTCTCACAAACATACCAAAATCACAACTATATGCAGAATAACCCTCACTGAAAAAGACCAGAACCTATCAGAAAAGATCTTCTACAACTAAGGACATAAAGAAGGAACCACAATGAGATAGGTAGGAGGGGTGGACTCGTGATATAGTCAAGTCCCATACCCTAGGGTGGGTGACCCACAAATGGAAGAATAATTACATTGCAGAGGTCCTCCCACTGGAGTGAGAGCTCTGAGCCCCACATCAGGTTCCCCAGCCCAGGGGTCTTGTACCAGGAAGACAAGCCCCCAGAGCATTTGACTCTGAAGGCAGCAGAGCTTAATTTCAGGAGCCCCACAGGACTGGAGGGAAATAGAGACTTCGCTCTTAAAGGGTGCACCCAAAATCTCACATGTACCAGGACCCAGGGCAAAAGCAGTAATTTGATAGAAGCCTGGGACAGACCTATCTGCTGGTCTTGGAGAGTCCCCCAGACAGGCAGGGGTTGGGTGGCTGTGGCTCACCCTGGGGAAATAAGACACTGGCGGCAACCATTCTTGGAAGCTTCTTCTACTACGTGGAAGCTGGTGCTTGCAGGTGACATTGTGGGATGCTCCCTCTGGCTCATTAGTGCCAAGACATAGCCCCAACAGCCTGTAGGTGCCAGTGCTGGGATGCCTCATGCCAAGCAACTAACTGGGTGGGGACAAAGTTCCACCCATTAGCAGACAGGCTGCCTGAAGACCTCCTGAGTCCACACCCACCTCTAGACATGCCTCTAGACATGGCCCTGCCCACCAGAAGGCCCTGGACACAGCTCCATTCACCATTGGGCAGGCACCATCTCTGGAAGCCCCTGGGTCCCCCACTGCCCTACAGGAAGCCTGCACTAGCCTCTAGACCAGTCTTATCCACCAGGGGGCAGACAAGTAAACCACTATCCTGCAGCCTACGGTACCCGGCCTGCTCACAGCAGGCCAGACCTTGCTGTGAGACCAGCTGGGCCTCAGCCCTGCCCAAGAGCAGGCTGACACAAGCTCTGAGACACCCTGGACCCCATACCCAACTGTATCAGGAAACCCTCCCCCAACCAGTGACCTGACACGAACTCTGGGATCCCTGGGCTCTGCAACCAGCTTCCAGGACCCAGCTCTGCCTGGCAATAGTCCAACATGAACCCCAGGACCTGGCTTCACCCAGTGGGTGAGCAATAGCCCTGGAGTCCTCTGGACCCTGACTCTGCAAACCAGTGAGATAGCATAAGCCCCGGGGCCCCCTGGGGTTCCACAGTCAGCCACGTTGTGACCCAGTCCCAACAACCAGTGGCTGGCAGCCTCTGCACAAGGTAAGACCCTGGGCCATCCAAGCCTCCAGACCATCTACATAGTCAGCCTGCCACAACAGAAGGATACATGCAGCCCTCATAGGGGAACTTCTAGAGCATATAGATTGGGTGATGAGAGGGGACTGTGCTACTGGAACACGTAGGACATACCCTACAACAGGCAACTTCTCCAAGGTTAGGAATCATAACCAATCTACCAGATACATAAAAATAGAGCAACTTAGGCAAAATGAGGCGACAGAGGAAAATGTTCCAGACAAAGGAACAAGATAAAAACCGCAGGAGAAGAATTAAGTGAAGTGAAGATAGGAAATCTACATGAGAAGAAGTTTAGGGTAGTGACTGTAAAGGTGATCAAAGAACTTGGGAATAGAATGGATGCACAGAGTGAGAAGTCAGAAGTTTTTAACAAAGAGTTAGAAAATTTAAAGAACACCCAAACAGAAATGAAGAATACAATAACTGAAATGAAAAATACATTAGAAGGAATCAACAGTAGACTGAATGATACAGAAGAATGAATCAGCAAGCTAGTAGCCAGGGTAGTGGAAATCACTGATGCTGAACAGCAAAAAGAATGAAAAGGAATAAGGACAGTTTGAGAGCTCTAGGACAACATCTAGTGCACCAATATTCCCAATACAGGGATCCCAGAAGGACAAGAGAGAGTGAAAGGGGCAGAGAACATATTTGAAGACACGAAAACTGAAAACTTCCCTAAGTTGAGAAAAGAAACAGTCTCATACAGAATCAACCCAAAGAGGACAACCCCAAAACACACTGTGATTAAAATGCCTAAAAATAAAGATAGAATACTTATGAAAAGCAGCAAGGGAAAAGCAACAACTTACCTACAAAGGAACTCTCAGAAGGCAATCAGCTGACTTTTCAGCAGAAAAATCTGCAGGCCAGAAGGAAGTGACATGATATATTTTCAATGATGAAAGAGAAAAACCTACAACCACGAAATCTCTACCCAGCAAGGCTTTCCTTCAGATTTGGAGGAGAGATCAAAAGTTTTACAGAGAAGGAAGAGGTAAGAGTTCAGCACCACAAAACCAACATAATAAAAAATGTTAAAGTGATTTCTCTAAACAGAAAAGGCCACAACTAGAAATATGAAAATTATGAAAGGAAAAATTTCATTGGTAATGGCAAATATACAGTAAAGGTAGTAGGCCAACCACATATAAAGCTAGTAGGAAGGTTAAAGGACAAAAGTAGTAAAATCATCTATATACACAGCAAGTAGTTAAGGGATACACAAAAGGATGTAAAATATGATGTCACAAACAGTAAACACGGGGGGCAGGTAAAAATGCAGGGTTGTTAAACTGCTTTCAAACTTAAGAGATCAGCAACTTTAAACAATTGTGTATACACACACACGGCTACATAAAAGCCTCATGGTAACAATAAACCAACAACCTATAATAGATATACACAAAAAAAGAAAAAGGAATCCAAACATAACACTAAAGACAGTCATCAAATCACAAGAGAATAAAAGAAGAAAGAAAAAAAAGACCTACAATAACAACCCCAAAACAAGTAACAAAATGGCAATAAGAACATACATATCAATAATTACCTTAAATGTACATGGACTACATTCTACCATCAAAACACAGAGTAACTGAATGGACACAAAAAACAGACCTAAATATGTTCTGCCTACTAGAGACTTGCTTCAGATCTGAAGACACACACAGACTGAAAGTGAGGGTGTGAAAAAAGATATTCCATGCAAATCAAAAGAAACTAATATAAGCATTTCTATCTTATATCAGACAAAAGAGATTATATAGTAAAGACTGTTAAAGAAGGACACTACATAATGATGAAAGGATCAATCCAAGAAGATAGAACAATTATAAATATATATGCACCCAACATTGGAGCACCTAAGTACATAAAACAAATGTTAATGGGCATAAAGGGAGAAATCCACAGTAACATAATAATAATAGGGGGCTTTGACACACCACTTATATCAATGGACAAATCATCCAGAAAGAAAATCAATAAGGAAACACTAGCCTTAAATGACACATTAGAGCAGAAGAACTTAATTGATGCATGTAAAGCATTCTATCTGAAAGCAGCAGAATACATGTTCTTTTCAAGTGCACACAGAATGTTCTCCAGGATAAATCACATGCTAGGCTACAAAACAACGCTTGGTAAATTTAAGAAAATTGAAATCAGATCAAGCATCTTTTCTGATCACAATGCTATGAGACTGAAACCAACTACAAGAAAAAAAATGCAAAAATCATAAACATGTGGAGGCTAAACAATACACTACTAAACAACCAATGGATCACTGAAGAAATCAAAGAGGAAATCAAAAAACACCTAGAGACAAATGAAAACAAAAGCACAATGATCCAAAAACTGATGGTACTCAGCAAAAGCAGTTATAAAAGGGAATTTTATAGCAATACAAGCTTACCTCAGGAAACAAGAAAAACCTCAAATAAACCATCTAACCTTACACCTAAAGGAACTAGAGCAAGAACAAACAAAGCCCAAAGTTAGTAGAAGGAAAGAAATTATAAAGATCAGAGCAGAAATAAATAAAATAGAGATTAAAAAAATAGAAAAGTTCAAGGAAGCTAAAAGCTGGTTCTTGGAAAACATAAACAAAATTGATAAACATTTAGTCAGACACTCAAGAAAAAAAGGGAGAGGGCCCAAATCACTAAAATCAGAAATGAAAAAGGAGAAGTTACAACTGACACCACAAAAATTCAAAGGATCACAAAAGACTACTACAAACAACTATATGCCAAAAATGCACAACCTGGAAGAAATGGACAAATTCTTAGAAAGGTAAATCTCCCAAGACTGAACTAAGAAGAAACAGAAAATTTGAACACACCAGCTACCAGTAATTAAATTAAATCAATAACTTAAAAACTCCCAACAAACAAAAGTCCAGTACCATATGGCTTCACAGGTGAATTCTACCAAACATTTAGAGAAAAGTTGACACCTATTGTTCTCAAAATATTCCAAAAAATTGCAGGAGAAGGAATATTCCTGGGCTCATTCTATGAGGTCAGCATCACCTTGATACCAAAACCAGACAAAGATGTCACACAAAAAAGGAAAATTACAGACCACTATCACTGATGAATACAGATGCAAAAACTCTCAACAAAATATTAGCAAAATAAATCCAACAACATATTAAAAGTATCATACACCAGGAACAAATGGGATTTATCCCAGGGATGCAAGTAATTTTCATTATCTGTAAATCAATCAATGTGATAGACCACATTAACAAACTGAAGAATAAAAACCATATGATCATCTCAATAGATGCTTTTGACAAAAAGCGTCTGACAAAATTCAGCATCCATTTATGACAAAAACTCCCCAGAAAGTGGGCATAGAGGGAATAAACCTCAACATAAGAAAGCTCACATATGACAAACCCACAGCTAACCCCATACTGGATGGTGAAAAGCTGAAAGCATTTCCTCTAAGATCAGGAATGAGTCAGGGATGCCCACTCTTGCCACTTTTATTCAACACAGTATTGGAAGTCCTGGCCACAGCAATCAGAGAAGAAAAAGAAATAAAAGGAAGTCAAATTGGAAAGGAAGAAGTAAAACTCTCATTGTTTGCAGATGACATGATACTATACATAGAAAATCCTAAAGATGCCACCAGAAAACTACTAGAACTAATCAATGAATTTGGTAAGATTGCAGGATACAAAATTAATGCACAGAAATCTCTGGCATTCCTATACACTAACCATGAAAAATCAGAAAAAGAAATTAAGGAAACAATCCCATTTACCATCATAGCAAAAAGAATAAAATACCTAGGAATAAACCTACCTCAGGAGGCAAAAGACCTGTACTCTGAAAACTGTAAGACACTGATGAAAGAAATTAAAGATGACACAGATGGAAAGATATATCATGTTCTTAGATTGAAAGAATCAATATTGTTAAAATGACCATGCTTCCCAAGGCAATCTATAGATTCAATGCAATCCCCATCAAAACACCAAGGACATTTTCCACAGAACTAGAAAAAATAATTTTAAAATTTGTATGGAAACACAAAAGGCTTTGTATAGCCAAAACAATCGAGAAAAAAGAAGAAAGCTGGAGGAATCATGATCCCTGACTTCAGATTATCCTACAAAGCCACAGTAATCAAAACAGTATGATACTGGCACAAAAAGATACACATAGGTGAATGGAACTGGAGAGACCAGATTAATTAATTATTAATTAATAATATATTGGTCAATAACAATGTATTTGGTCAATTAATCCATTACAAAGGAAGCAAGAATATACAATGAAGAAAAGACAGTCTCTTCAATAAGTTGTGCTGGGAAAACTGGACAGCTACATGTAGAAGAATGAAATTAGAACATTCTCTAACACCAATATACAAAATAAATTTAAAATGGATTAAAGACCTAAATGTAAGATTGGAAACCATAAAACTCCTAGAAGAAAACATAAGCAGAACTCTTTTTGACATAAATTGTAGCAATAATTTTTTGAATCCATCTCCTAAAGCAAACAAAATAGAAGCAAAAATAAGCAAATGGGACCTAATTGAACCTAAAATCTTTTGCACAGCAAAGGACACCACTGACAAAACAAAAAGCCTACTGAATGAGAGAGAATATTTGCAAATGATATGACTGATAAGAGGTTTAATATCCAATATATATAAACAGCTCATACATCAGAAAACAAATAACCTGATTTAAAAATGGTCAGAAGACCTGAACAGACATTTCTCCAAAGAGGACACACAAATGGCCAAAAGGCACATGAAAAGATGCTCAACATTGCTAATCATCAGGTAAATGCAAATCAAAACCACAATGAGATATCACTTCACACCTGTCAGAATGGCTATCATCAATAAGAACACAAGTAACAAATGTTGGTGAGGACGTGGAGAAAAGGGAATCCTCATATACCGTTGGTAGGAATGTAAATTGGTGCGGCCACTGTAGAAAACATTATGGAGGTTTCTCAAAAAGCTAAAAATAGAACTACCATTTGACCAAGGAATTCTGCTCCTGGGTATATATCCCAAAACAAAGAAAAACACTAATTCAAAAGATACATGCACCCCAATGTTCACAGCAGCATTATTTACAATAGCCAAGATATGAAAGCAAACTAAGTGTCCATCAACAGATGAATGGAGAAAGAAGAAGTGGTATATATATATATATATATATATATATATATATATATATATATATATATACATACATACATATATATATATACACATACATACATACAATAGAATACTATTCAGCCATAAAAAAGAATGAAATTTTGCCATCTGCAACAACATTGACTTGAAGGGTATTATGTAAATTGAAATAAATCAGACAGAGAAAGACAAATACTGTATGATATCACTTCTATGCAGAATCTAAAAAATACAGGAAACTAGTGAATATAATTAAAAAGAAGCATACTCGCAGATACAAAGAACAAACTAGTGGTTACCAGTGGGGAGAGGGAAGGTGAGAATGGCAACATAGGGGTAGGGAATTAAGAGGTACATGATATTACGTATAAAATATGATATAAGGATATACTGTAAAACAAAGGAATATAGCCAATATTTTATAATAACTGTAAGTGGAAAATAACCTTTAAAAATTATGAATCACTATATTGTACACCTGTAACTTACATAATATTATACATCAACTATGCATCAATAGAAAATTAAAAAGAAAATGATAAGATTACTGATGAGAGGGAAATTCTGTGAAAACAACCCTATCCTAAAGTATAGTTTATAAAGGCAAGGATAAGCATACATGAAAGTGGCCTCAGGGAAACAAGCCAGTGTAAAATCCAAGCAACAGTAATAACAATAATGACAAGAACTATGAGATATTTCTTGTATTAGTCTAATTTTTAAAGGAGCTCAAAGAAAAAGAATTTGTCAGGGTCTCCATCAAAGTATAGGGTATAAGAGACCATGCTCTGTCATCCCAAGTATCCGGTTCACATGGCAGCTGCAATAAATGGAGATTCTGGCTTATCTATGTTTCTTGGATTTGAATAGTATGGGTCTCAGTGTCTGATCTCTCCTGGGTATACTAAAGGGCTGAGAACCACACACTATCTTGATAACTCTCTGAGGTAATATCCGAGTAATCAGCCATCCTTTCCTCTATTACAGTTGTTCTTAAAGTGTGGTTTCCCCACAAGTGGCATCAGCAACAACTAGGAACTTCTTAAAAATGCAGAGTCTCAGGGCCACCTCAGACTTACTGAATCAGAAACTTTGGAGGGTTGCCTGAGCATTTTGTATTTTAACAAGCCACTCAGATGATTCTAATGCATGCTGAAGTTTGAAAACTACTGTTCTCTTCCAACTCTCTAAGACTGGTTCTAACATTCTAAAATTCTACAACTGTGTTTTTAAACTAAGTATAAATAGCATTTATTTCTACTTAAGGTAAAGTGAAATTTTAAGATCTGTTCCATCATTTCCTGTGTTTTTTGAGGTATAGTTACCATTCCAAATAAGTGAATTCTGTTATGCTCACTAATTACTAATTAAGCACATACTATACATAATTTGCAGCGATGAAGAAGTGAATAACAAGGCAAATAAATCAACTGAAGTCCTTTGAAATAAAAGGGAAATGGAGTTACTATGTTTAATATTATAGATTGGAATTAAACAGAAAGACCCAGATTCACCATCACACAGAAAAATCCTTCCTATTTCAAAATCTTCTGGGGTGGGGGAATAGGAGGAGGCATAATAGCATCTTGTATTACGTAGTGATTTTCAAATTTATAGAAAACAAGAATAAAATTTAACTTACTCTTGTGAAAACGGAGCAAGGACAAGGCTAGCAAGCAATGAATGAATGAAGAAATGGCTTACAGCATTTTACATAGCTCTAGTTTCTTAATTGCCTGGCAGGAAATTTTTGCAAGGGGAAAATCATTTTTTGCATTTTGGCTTTACATATTCAATGAATAACTGCTTTCTGATGACAATGATAAACCATTAGATAGTAGTATCATTTAAACCAGGGATCCTCAAACTATTACTCAGAGGGTCTGAGAGTAAGTAGTTTAGGTTTTGTTGATCTCTGTTGTCAAATATTCAACTAGCCATTGTATGGCAAAATTAGCCATAGATAATACCTAAAGAAACAGGTGTGGCTATGATCCAAAAAAACCTTATTTATAAAAACCGGCAGCCACTCTGGGCCATAGTTTGCTGACCCTAGTTGAAACAATATTACTTCTAAAACATTTAAATGCTTATAAATAAAGACTAATCTGAAGTAATTAGGGAGTTAAAAAGAATTTTGTTTGTTTGGGGTTAGCATAGACTAAAGGTTAATTAGGTTATATCAAAAATGGTTTGTGTTTTGAAGCAATTCCAAAGGATTTTAGTACATAATAATTCATTTTCCATCTCACAATAACACTTTCAAATAAATAGATTTGATGATGGTGTGGGGGATAACTCACAATGAAGTTAAAAATCTTGCTTTTTCAGTGTAGATTTATCAATGTACATGTCTACAGTCTTATCATTTTAAAGGTCTACATATAAGTAAGGCAAGAGACGCCTCGTGATTTTAGCAAGCTAAGCATTGGTTAAAAAAAAAAACCAACATTCTGACAGCACCCTACAGAAAAATAAACATCTCAGTACTCACATAATTTAAAAAGAAAAAAATCTTTTGTAGAAGGAAACAAAAACACAAACAACCTTTGTTTTTTTAAAACTACAATCTTAATCAGTGTTTCCTACTTAAAAATGTATTTCTCAATTATGTGACTCTGAATTGTTTATTTTTATCCCGAGTGCAATGTAGATGTGTTTATTTTAGTCTCTTTGAGTATGGAAATGGGAAGGAGGGCAAGATGTAACCTTCTATTTAGCCTCTTAATATAGCTTGATTAGGTTTTACAAGTTATAATTAACAAAGCTCTAAAATGATCTAACAAATACAATCAGAGTCTAAGAATTAACCTGCTGCCTGCATCTTATGTATTAACATTCCATTTTCAAATAGGTTTGTGAAGCCACTTCAGAAAGGCAAAAAGGAGTTTTAGGACCTTAATCATTTTTCACTAAAACTAGATAATAACTTTCATGAAACTGGGCCACAGTAGTATCTCTTAATATTTATTACTAAGGAGATTTGTTAAAGATGGCGGAGTAGAAGGACATGTGCTCACTCCCTCTTGCAAGACCACTGGAATCACAACTAACTGCTGAACGATCATCAACAGAAAGACACTGGAACTCACCAAAAAAGATACCCAGATCCAAAGACAAAGGAGAAGTTGCAGTGAGACAGTAGGAGGGGTGCAATCACAATAAAATCAAATCTCATAACCGCTGGGTGGGTGACTCATAAACTGGAGAACAATTATACCACAGAAGTCCACCCACTGGAGTGAAGGTTCTGAGCCTCACATCAGGCTTCCCAACCTGGAGGTCTGGCAACGGGAGGAGGAATTCCTA
Organism: Grampus griseus; assembly: GCF_964374135.1. Taxonomy (NCBI): domain Eukaryota; kingdom Metazoa; phylum Chordata; class Mammalia; order Artiodactyla; family Delphinidae; genus Grampus; species Grampus griseus. The sequence continues at coordinate 22,329,381 of NC_139002.1, read as the reverse complement.
GAGAATCAGACTTTGAAGGCTAGCGGGATTTGATTGCAGGACTTTGACAGCACTGGGGGAAACAGAGACTCTACTCTCGGAGGGCACACAAAGTAGTGTGCACATCAGGACCCCGGGGAAGGAGCAGTGATGCCACAGGAGACTGAACCAGACCTACCTGCTAGTGTTGGAGGGTTTTCTTCACTGGAGGGGGTGGCTGTGGCTCACTGTGGGGACAAAGACACAAGCAGCAGAAGTTCTGGGAAGTACTCCTTGGCTTGAGCCCTCCCAGAGTCCATCATTAGCCCCACCAAAGAGCCTGTAGCCTCCAGTGCTGGGTCACCTCAGGCCAAACAACCAACAGGGAGGGAACTCAGCCCCACCCATCAGCAGACAAGCAGATTAAAGTTTTACAGAGCTCTGCCTACCAGAGTAACACCCAGCTCTACCCACCACCAGTCCCTCCCATCAGGAAGCATGCAAAGCCTCTTAGATAGCCTCATCCACGAGAGGGAAGACAGCAGAAGCAAGAATAACTACAATCCTGCAGCCTGTGGAACGAAAACAACATTCACAGAAAGAGAGGCAAAATGAAAAGGCAGGGGGCTACGTACCGTATGAAGGAACAAAACACCAGAAAAACAATTAAATGAAGTGGAGATAGGCAACCTTCCAGAAAAAGGATTCAGAATACTGATAGTGAAGATGATCCAGGACCTCGGAAAAAGAATGGAGGCAAAGATTGAGAAGATGTGAGAAATGTTTAACAAAGGCCTAGAACAATTAAAGAAAAAACACCTAGAATAATTAAAGAGCAAACAAACAGAGATGAACAATACAATAAATGAAATCAAAAATACACTAGAAGGAATCAATACCAGAATAACTGAGGCAGAAGAACGGATGAGTGAACTGGAAGACAGAATGGAGGAATTCACTGCCGCCGAATGGAATAAAGAAAAAAAGAATGAAAAGAAATGAAGACAGCCTACGAGACCTCTGGGACAACATTAAACGCACCAACATTTGCATTACAGGGGTCCCAGAAGGAGAAGAGAGAGAGAAAGGACCTGAGAAAATATTTGAAGAGATTATAGTCGAAAACTTCCCTAACATGGGAAAGGGAATAGCCACTGAAGCCCAGGAAGTGCAGAGAGTCCCAGGCAGGATAAATCCAAGGAGAAACAGGTCGAGACATATAGTAATCAAACTGACAAAAATTAAAGACAGAGAAAAATTACTAAAAGAAACAAGGGAAAAATGACAAATAACATACAAGGGAACTCCCATAAAGTTAATAGCTGATTTCTCAGCAGAAACTCTACAAGCCAAAATAGAGTGGCACGATATATTTAAAGTGATGAAAGGGAAGAACCTACAACAAAATTACTCTACCCAGCAAGGATCTCATTCAGATTCGATGGAGACATCAAAAGCTTTACAGACAAGTAAAAGCTAAGAGAATTCAGCACCACCAAACCAGCTCTACAACAAATGCTAAAGGAACTTTTCTAAGTGGGAAACACAAGAGAAGAAAAGGACCTACAAAAACAAACCCAAAACAACTAATAAAATGGTCATAGGAACATACATATCAATAATTACCTTAAATGCAAATGGACCAAATGCTCCAACCAGAAGAAACAGGCTTGCTGAATGGATACAAAAACATGACCCATATATATGCTGTCTACAAGAGACCCACTTCAGACCTAGGGACACATACAGACTGAAGGTGAGGGGATGGAAAAAGGTATTCCATGCAAATGGAAATCAAAAGAAAGCTGGAATAGCAATACTCATATCAGATAAAATAGACTTTAAAATAAAGAATGTTACAAGAGATAAGGAAGGAAACTTACATAATGATCAAGGAATCGATCCAAGAAGAAGATATAACAATTATAAATATATAGGCACCCAACAAAGGAGCACCTGAATACATAAGGCAAACACTAACAGCTATAAAAAAGGAAATCGACAGTAATACAATAATAGTGGGGAACTTTGACACCTCACTTTCACCAATGGACAGATCATCCAGACAGAAAATTAATAAGGAAACACAAGCTTTAAATGACACAACAGACCAGATAGATTTAATTGATATTTATAGGACATTCTAACCGAAAACAGCAGATTACACTTTCTTCTCAAGTGCACACCGAGCACTCTCCAGGATAGATCACATCTTGGGTCACAAATAAAGCCTCAGTGAATTACAGAAAACTGAAATCATATCAAGCATCTTTTCCAACCATGCTGAAATTAGAAATAAATTACAGGGAAAAAACACAAACCATGGAGGCTAAACAACACATTACTAAATAACCAAGAGATCACTGAAGAAATCAAAGAGAAAATCAAAAAATACCTAGAGACAAATGACAAGAAAAACACGATGAACCAAAACCTATGGGATGCAGCAAAAGCAGTTCTAAGAGGGAAGTGTATAGCAATACAATCCTATCTCAAGAAACAAGAAAAATCTCAAATAAACAATCTAACCTTACACCTAAAGGAAGTAGAGAAAGAAAAACAAAATCCAAGGTTAGTAGAAGGAAAGAAATCATAACCAGAGCAGAAATAAATGAAATAGAAAAAAGTAAACAATAGCAATGATCAATAAAACTAAAAGCTGGTTCTTTGAAAAGATAAACAAAATTGATAAACCTGTAGCCACTCACCAAGAAAAAGAGGGAGAGGACTCAAATCAAGAAACTTAGAAGTGAAAAAGGAGAAGTTACAATGGACACTGCAGAAATACAAAGCATCCTAAGAGACTACTACACGCAACTCTAGGCCAATAAAATGGACAACCTGGAAGAAATGGACAAGTTCTTAGAAAGGTATAATCTTCCAAGACTAAACCAGGAAGAAATAGAAAATATGAACAGAACAATCACAAGTAATGAAATTGAAACTGTGATTAAAAATCTTCAAACAAACAAAAGTCCAGGACTGGACGGCTTCACAGGTGAATTTTATCAAACATTCAGAGAAGAGTTAACACCTATCCTTCTCAAACTCTTCCAAAAAATTGCAGAGGAAGGAACACTCCTAAACTCATTCTACGAGGCCATCATCACTCTGATACCAAAACCAGACAAAGATATCACACAAAAAAGAAAATTACAGACCAATATCACTGATGTATGTATATGCAAAAATCCTCAACAAAATACTAGCAATCAGAATCCAGCAACACATTAAAAGGATCATACACCATTATCAAGTGGGATTTATCCCAGGGATGCAAGGATTCTTCAATATATGCAAATAAAACAATGTGATAAGCCATATTAACAAACTGAAGAATAAAAAACATATGATCATCTCAATAGATGCAGAAAAAGCTTTTGACAAAATTCAACACCCATTTATGATAAAAACTCTCCAGAAAGTGGGCATAGAGGGAACCTCCCTCAAATAATAAAGGCCATATATAACAAACCCACAGCAAACATCATTCTCAATGGTGAAAACTTGAAAGCATTTCCTCTAAGATCAGAAACAAGACAAGGATGTCCTCTCTCACCACTCTACTTCAACATGGTTTTGGAAGTCCTAGCCACGGCAATCAGAGAAGAGAAAGAAATAAAAGGAATACAAATTGGAAAAGAAGAAGTAAAACTGTCACTGTTTGCAGATGACATACTATACATATAGAATGCTAAGATGACACCAGAAAACTACTAGAGGTAATCAATGAATTTGGTAAAGTTGCAGGATACAAAATTAATACACAGAAATCTCTTGCATTCCTATACACTAGCAACGAAAGATCAGAAACAGAAATTAAGGAAACAATCCCATTCACCATTGCAACAAAAAGAATAAAATACCTAGGAAAAAACCTACCTAAGGAGGCAAAAGACCTGTACTTAGAAAACTATAAGACACTGATGAAAGAAATCAAAGATGACACAAACAGATGGAGAGATATACCATGCTCTTAGACTGGAAGAATCAATATTGTGAAAATGACTATACTACCCAAAGCAATCTACAGATTCAATGCAATCCCTATCAAATTACCAATGGCATTTTTTACAGAACTAGAACAAAAAATCTTAAAATTTGTATGGAGACACAAAAGACCCTGAATAGCCAAAACAATCTTGAGGGAAAAAAATGGAGCTGGAGGAATCAGACACCCTGACTTTAGACTATACTACAAAGCTACAGTAATCAAGACAATATGGTACTGGCATAAAAACAGAAATATACATCAATGGAACAGGATAGAAAGCCTAGAGATAAACCCATGCACCTGTGGCCAACTAATCTATGACGAAGGAGGCAAGGATATACAATGGAGAAAAGACAGTCTCTTCAATAAATGGTGCTGGGAAAACTGGACAACTACATGTAAAAGAATGAAAATAGAACATTCCCTAACACCATACACAAAAATAAACTCAAAATGGATTAAAGACATAAATGTGAGGCCAAACAATATAAAACTCTTAGAGGAAAACATAGGAAGAACACTCTTTGACATAAATCACAGCAAGATCTTTTTTGACCCACCTCCTAGAGTAATGCAAATTCAAACAGAAGTAAACAAATGGGGCCTAATTAAACTTAAAAGCTTTTGCACAGCAGAGGAAACTATAAACAAGGGGAAAAGACAACCCTCAGAATAGGAGAAAATATTTGCAAATGAATCAACAGACAAAGGATTAATCTCCAAAATATATAAACAGCTCATGTAGCTAAATATAAAAAAAAAAAAACAACCCAATCAAAAAAATGGGCAGAAGACCTAAACAGACATTTCTCCAAAGAAGACATACAGATGGCCAAGAGGCACATGAAAAGCTGCTCAACATCACTAATCATTAGAGAAATGCAAATCAAAACTACAATGAGGTATCACCTCACACCAGTTAGAATGGGTATCATCAGAAAATCTAGAAACAACAAATGCTGGAGAGAGTGTGGAGAAAAGGGAACCGTCTTGCACTGTTGATGGGAATGTAAATTGATACAGCCACTATGGAGAACAGTATGGAGGTTCCTTAAAAAACTAAAAATAGAACTACCATATGACTCAGCAATCCTACTACTGGGCATATACCCAGAGAAAACCATAATTCAAAAAGACACATGCACCCCAATGTTCACTTCAGCACTCTTTACAATAGCCAGGTCATGGAAGCAACCTAAATGCCCATCAACAGAGCAATGTATAAGGAAGATGTGGTACATATATACAGTGGACTATTACTCAGCCATAAAAAGGAACAAAATTGGGTCATTTGTAGAGACGTGGATGGACCTATAGAGTGTCATACAGAGTGAAGTAAGTCAGAAAGAGAAAAACAAATATCATATATTAACGCATATGTGGAATCCAGAAAAACGGTACAGATGAACCAGTTTGCAAGACAGAAATAGAGACACAGATGTAGAGAACAAACATATGGACATGAAGGGGGACCCAGGGTGTGGTGGTGGTGGTGGTTGGAGGAATTGGGAGATTGGGATTGACATATATACACTAATATGTATAAGATAGATAACTAATAAGAACCTGCTGCATAGAAAAATAAAATAAAATAAAGAGTCTTAAAAAATATTTATTACTAAGGCTCATTGTAAAAGTGAGTCAACTTTTAGGTACAGTTTTAGAGGTAGTGTTGCTTGATCTTAAATTACAAAAGAAAATAAACTAAAATTCAGAATGATTCTTGGAAATGTCTATGTTTATAAGTGGTAATCAATTAGTGATTATCATCACAAGTACTAGATTGGATCTTGATAACCTCAAAGCCTAGCACGTGGTCACTGCTCATTCCAAATACCATCTCTTCCATGAAAATTTTCTCTCAATTGAATCCTTGATTGGTATCTCATATATCTGGCACTTACATCCTACCTCGTACCTCTTAAATATCTTCATTTGACATATATTGAGTATATGATCACCATATAATAAATTAGTTATTTGTAGTAGTGATAAGGGTTGCCTTTGCTGGGTGGTTGCCACGCACCAGGCATTGGAGATAGATGTGGTCCCTAGCCTCAAGGAGCTAGCAATGTGATAGGGGAATCAGACAGTAAACACAGTGATAAACCAGTGAGGCAAGTGCAATAAAAAAATGTAGCATATTGAGGGCACAGGGAGGAACATAAATAGGAGGTCCTATCTGAGACTGAATTGGTTAGGAAAGTTTCTTGGAGGAATTGAAGTCTTAAAGGATGGACAGAACAATGAAGGCTGAAGGGCATTCTCTACAGAAAGAAGGGCATGCCAAACATAATATGCATGGTGTGCTTCAGGAACCGTGGAAGTTCAGAAATGCTGGAGTGACGAAGGCCTGAAGAAGAGCAGAAGCGGACGAGGAAGGGGCCATATTAGATATGTTTTTCCTAGCACATTTAGCCTTTATCTGAAAGCACTAAAAGATTTTAAGCGGGACACTGTGTTTTGCAATATGTTGAAGAGACTAGAGGAGGACAAGCTTAGAGGAAGGGAGATCTTTAGGAATTTATTGCAGTAATCTAAGTCAAGAAGTGTCATGGACCTGAGCTGGCAGTAAGAAAAGGATAGAAAATATAGGAAAAAACATATTCAAGAGATATTAAAAATAAAGATTGTTAAAATTTGCAAATTGATTAGCTGTGGGGGTGGGTAGATGGCGATAGAATTGACTAAGAAAAGGAATACAGATGTACTGCCCAGCCTTTATTTACTTACTTATTTTTAATTTATTTTTCATTCAACAAATGCCTGGTGAGCCTCTATATGTGTTGGTTTGGCATCGTGCTAAATAGTGAACTTATGAGATAAACAATTTAGATTTATCCTCTTCCTAACCTTTATGGAATCATGAGTCTAGTTCTACTGTCAGCTATCTGCTTGACATCACCCATCATTGTTGCTCTGTTCAATCTGTAACAGAGGTTGAAAACCATAGCCCACAGTCATGTTTTATTTGGCCCACAAAGAGGTTTCAAAAACATGATTTTGATTGTTCAGTTCACCACATTCCCTCTCTTGCTAATTCATTACTGTTTTCTGCACCTCCCAGGGACCTGAAAGCATTTAAGTTGGTGATTCTTGTCCTAGTGTTACTCTTTTTTTAAATAAAAAAAGCTTAATTTTAAGTTATTTTTTTTAATTATGGTAAAATACACATAAAATTTTATCATTTTAACCATTTTAAAATGCATAATTCTGTGGCATTTAGTATATTCACAATGTTGTACAACTATCACGACGACCTAGTTCCTGAATATTTTCATCATCCCAAAGGAAAAGCTGTACTTATTAAACAGTCACTCCACACTCCACACTCCATCCAGTCTCTGGCAACTAGTAACCTCTTCCTGTTTCTATGGATTTGCCTATTCTGAATATTTTATACCATATAATATGTGGCCTTTCATGTCTGGTTTCTTTCACTTAGCATAATGTTTTCAAGGTTCATCAATATTGTAGTATGAATTAGTACTTCATTCCTTTTTATTGATGAATAATATTCCATTGTATGAATATACCACATTTGTTTATCCATTCATTAGTTGATGGACATTTGGGCTGTTTCCACTTTATGGCTATAGTGAATAGTGCTATTATAAAACTTCATGTGCATATTTTTGTTTGAACATCTGTTGTTTTTCTTTTGAGTATATACCCAGGAGTGGAATTGTTGGATCATATGGTAATTCTATGTTTAAGTTATTGAGGAACCACCGAACAGTTTTCCACAGTGGCTGTATTATTTTACAATCCCACCAGCAATGTATAAAGGTCCTATTGTTACTTTTGATTCCTCCTTCTTTTGTTCCCCACATATAATCACATCTTATATTTAAGGGCATTCTAACTAAAAAAGATAATCTCCTTAGTCTAGATCCTCATAAACTCTCCTATAGTTTGTAATAAATTCCTTAACTGGATTTGCTACTTCCTTGCTCTCATTTCTTCAATCTATACTACTTACTTCCTTCTTCTATCATATTAATCTTCCTGATGTATATTATCAATGCATGCCATGTACACTGTCTAAAGAGTAAGCCCAACTCATTAACCTAGCATTCAAGTTCCAGCATCTATTGTACCCTACCTGGTTATGATGCTATATCGGGTTAGAAATCTCTATATTGCCTGTGTAAAGGTAACCCTGGTGAGTCTTAGAGAATAAATTTGTCCAGAAGTAATTTAGAACAAAAAGAAATAACTACTGAAATGAAGCTACAAAATCCACTACCAAGGAAATTCCCTGGTGGTTCAGTGGTTAGGACTCTGCACTTGCACTGCTGGGGGCACAGGTTTGATCCCTGGTCATGGAACTAAGAGCCCACAAGCTGTGTGACCAGAAACACAAAACAAAACACTACCAACATCAAAATTCTATCTTATTCAACAATACCAATCTGTCCATTAAATATTCATGACTATCTCAAACATCCCAGACATTAAAAGCACATTTTCAGGAAATCTAGTCTAAACCAAGTATCTGTCTTACTGATGGGATAAAACATGAAAAAGTACTATTACATTTCAATAGTCATCATCTAGGTAAAATCACATCCAAATTACCAAAAAAAAATTGTATATGATGTGGCTGTACACAATATGTGCTATTATTTCCACTTCCAAATTAACATCGACGATTAAATGACACATCACATAGTTCATATTATACACTCTGAATTCTGACTTGCTATTAAAACAGAATTTAGTGATAGTGATAATACCAGGATCAAAATGAACTAAGCTAGGATAAGGGCTTATAGGATACATCAATGAATGGTTGGATAAACAAAGTGAGTGAGGCTAAGAAATATACAAAGAAGAACTTTTAAACTATCATCAAAATTAGAACAGGCAGCATAAGTGATACAGTGAGAACAACAATTTTATATCAATGATGCTAATACTTAAAGAGCAAGGAAAACGTAAACATTAAATAAGCAAACACAGAATAGCTATATGGAAGGGAAGAGTGAAACACAGAGGACACTACCATAAGTCCCCTACATATGAACCTTCAAGTTGCAAACTTTCAAAGACGCAAAAGTGTATTCGCATGTCCAATCACGTAAGTTAATTCACACGTCCAGCGCATACTGTCACATGTGAAGTGGTTGTGCTTTTGTGTACTTTGTACAGTACTGGATAGAGTACAGCATCTTTATTTCAAGCCCAGGATGTCCAGAAGCAAGCATAAAAGCAGTGGTGATGTAGGTGGTACTGCTAATAAGCGCCAAGTGATAACAATGGAAACAAAAGTGAAAACAGTTGAGAAAGTGGAGTGAGGTGAAAAGATGGTAGATGTCATTCTTTCTTATAACATGCATCGTTCAACCACTGGCATGATTCTACAGAACAAGGACAAGATCGTGGAACATGTGAAGTCTGCTTTGCTGATGATGTCGACAATAATATTGAAGAAGCATGGAAAAGTCATGGAGGAAATGGAGAAACTTCTCAGTGTGCGGATGCAGGATCAACATCAGTGTCGAGTCCCACTCAACTTAATGCTGATTCAAAAGAAAGCTAAAAGCCTTTATTAAGACTTGAAGAAGAAACATGGCTAAGAATCGGATGGCACATATTTTAATGCCAGCCATGGCTGGTTTCATCAGTTCAAGGCTAGAGCCAAACTGCAAAATGTAAAAGTAAGTGACGAGGCAGCAAGTGCAGATATGGTAGCTGCCCCAAAATTTCCTGAAACGCTTCGAGAAATTATTGATGAAGGCGTGTATTTACGACCTAGTTTTTAACGTGGATGAGACAGGACTGTACTGGAAGAGGATGCCACACCAAAGTTACATCAGTAAGGAGAAAAAGTTGATGCCAGGCTATAAAGCAGCAAAGGATAGGCTAACTCTGTTGTTTGGTGGCAATGCTTCCAGCGATACGAAGCTGAAGTCTCTCTTAGTTTATCATTCATGGAACCCAAGAACCCTTAAAAACATAGGCAAGACTCTCTTCCTGTTGTGTGGAGCAGTACCCCAAAGCCTGGGTTACACAGGCCATTTTCCAGGACTGGTTTCTCCACCACTTTATCCCTGAGGTAGAGAAATACTGCTTGGAGAAGGACATCCCATTCAACATTCTTTTGCTGCTCGACAATGCTCCGGGCCACCCCCCATTCATGGGCGACTTTCAACCCAACGTCAAAGTAGTACATCTGCCACCAAATACTATGTCGCTCATCCAACCTATGGACCAGGGAGTTATAGCAACTTTCAAGAAATATTATTTATGTCACACTTTTCGTCAGGCACTAAAGGCAAGTGACGAGTCAGGAATAATCTTGCAACAATTTTGGAAAGACTGTGACATCTATAAGGCCATAAAAAACACTGACTTTGCTTGGCGTGAGGTTACGGCCATCACCATGAATGGGGTTTGGAAGAACCTTTGCCAGCAGTTTGTTCATGATTTTCGTGGATTTGAGAAGGTGGATGAGGAGTCCAAAGAAGTCTTCACTAACTTAGTGACCCTCAGTGAGAAGCTGGAGCTAGATCTGCAAGAGGACAACTTCACTGAACTCCTTGCTGTGTAACACAAGGAGCTTACTAATGAAGACTTGATGGAATTGGAGGCCCAGAGAAAGGATGAAGAGAGACATGAGGAAGAAGAAGTAACTGAAGAACCGAAGAGATTCATGACACAGGAAATGGCAAGGGGATTTTCTTTATTTAAGGAGGCACTATTAGTTTTTGAAGCACAGGACCTGAACGTAGAACAGTACACAAAGGCTGCAGCAGCTGTTCAGAACACAATCCAGTGCTACTGTATCATCTATGATATGATGAGAAAAAAAGAGCTACTACCCAGACATCACTGGATCGTTTTTTCAAGACGGTAGATAGAACTGAATCCAGCAAGGAACCAGAACCTGTGCCATCAACGTCAGGCATGAGTGAAACTGCAGCTTGCACCCTGTCTCCTATTGCTGACGATCCTTCAGCTCTAACATCTCCCACCTCCTCTCCCTCCTCCAGTCAGTAACTCTTCTTGCCTGTTCACTCCATACCAGCCCCTGGATGCCAGTTGTTGTACTATACTACTGTACTTTTCAAGGTACTGTACTGTAAGATTAAAAGTATTTTTTGTGTTTGTTTTTTATGTACTGTTTGTGTAAAAAGTATTATAAACCTATTACAGTACCGTCATGTATAGCAGATTGTGTTAGCTGGGTACTTAGGCTAACTTTGTTGGACTTACGTACAAATTGGACTTATAAACACGCTGTCGGAATGGAACTTGTTCGTATGTGGGAGACTTACTGTAATGAACAGTTACAGTAACAGAGCAAGATCCATACACAAAGGGATATTATCGCCGAAGAAGTGAGTAAACTACATAACTTCTTCATAGCCCCGACACAGAAGTTGCTCAACAACATCTATTAGGAATTCACTTAGTACAAAACACTTGTTGAGACATTGTAAGAAAGGAGAGAACAAGGTCTTATGAGCACTGTCTCTGAGAACTTAAAAAAATACATACAAATTATATACAATAAGGTAATTCACTTAGAGAAAAACCTGAGCTTTAGAACTTGAAACGTTCCAGTGAAAATGACACCTCCTCAAGAATAGCTCTATTTCATTATGAAAGAATGAGTAGGAACAGACAGATCCCAACTAAGCATGGAGAAGCCTCCAAACCAATTTAGTCACTTGTGCAGCTTGTTGACTTAAAAATATTGTTTATCTTAATTATCAACTAAGTAAAATTGGTTTGGTTCATCTTCTTGAATCAGATAAGGATGCCAAATATATTTAACCTACTCAAGGAAACTTATGTGTAGTGATTACAATGTGATATGGTTATATGTTAGTTTGTTTACTGATTCAACAGTGAACCAGGTCACCAATATGCCAACTTGGTACTCCTGTAGTTTGAGTAGTTTGGTTCAGGTAATAATTATATAATGGTATACTGGAAGGAACAAAAGGAGCATACCTGATTAAAGGTAGTTCTATCTATAGTTTTTGGATCTGCTGAAGTTAAAAAATATTATTTCATAACTTCTAATTAAGAAATATACTTATGAATTATAAAGTCCTCAAGGCCGTATACTCAAGGTAGTGACTTAAGTTATCCACTACCTACAGCTCACTTACAACAAAATGTCAATATTAAAGCTGATGCATAAATGAGTTGACTCAATTAGTTGATTCATAAGTAATAGAGAAGACTTAGCATTGATGGGAAACTTTATAGCTGACCCTTGAACAACATGGGTTTGAACTGTGGTGGTCCACTAATACACTGATTTTTCTCAATAGTAAACACTACAGTACTACACGACCCATGGTTGAATCCTTTAATGCAGAGGAACCACCAATATGGAGGGCCAACCATAAATTATATGTAGATTTTCAACTGCATGGAAGGTCAGTGCCCTTTAAGCCCCCTACCTTGTTCAAGGGTCAACTGTGCAATTTTACCAAACTACCTACATAATACATTTCAGAGCAAGGAAGAACAACATAATACTTACTTTAAGACATTAAAAAAATAATAATCATAGCGATGAGTTGGTTGAAGTCTCAAAAAACTCAGAGGCTTTGAAATACATTCTTAAGCACCTTCTTGGTTTTGATAAATTTACTTCAATTTAAATCATTTGGGAAATAAAAGAGAAAATAAACTTTTTAGTGGATGATAAATATAAAGTTGAATACTAAAGGAGTATTTTAATCCAATGTGTTGTTTTCCTATATTGAGATGGATAAAATATTTGAAGAAGTTTAACTTTTATTTTTTAAATCCCAATCATAGTCCATATTTACAAATAATTTGCTCAGTCACGTACATACAAATGATTGCCAACAATGCATTAAGCACTATTCAAGGCACTGGGGATATAGCAGTCAATGAAGTAGCCAGGGGCCATGCAAAGAATTTCACCTTTTTTATTCTGAGTGAGATAAGAAGAGGCGGTGGTGGTTTGGACAGAGAAGTGACAGGATCTATATGGTGAACAGAATGGAAGGAGGCAAAAGTTGAAGCATGTAATAAATACTTGCTTAAAGAAAATTTTAAGGAAAATCACAGTACTGAGTTGACTAAAATTCCTTAAGTAAAAGCTTTTTGAAATATACTAAGGAGAGAAATAATGGTGGTTTGGTAGCAGTGGAGGTAGTAAGAAATAGTTCTATTCTGGATATATTTCAAGGTAGAACTTAATAGGATTTGATGATAGACTGATTTCTGGCATGAGTAATGGGGGTAGGGGTGGAGATAAGAAAATCTGTTTTAGACATACAAATTTCAAATAACAATTAGACAAAAAATGGAGATGTTAAAGCTATGAATGAGATTGGGTCATGTAGGGAGTTAGTATAGAGAACAGGTTCAAACACTGTGCCCCGGGACACCTCAACATTTAGAAGTTGGGAAAGGAGAAACCTAGCTGTCAGTAAATAGAGCTAAGAAGCCCTGGGAAGAATGGAGAGATAGGGGCTATCCAACATCACAAAGGTCAAGGAAGATGATTTGACCATTGGGCTTGGCATTACGGCAGTCGCCAGCGACCCTGTTAAGAACAATTCTGGTGGGTATTCATGAAGAAATGATTCCAATTTGGTTTACATCAAATTTTAGGTAATTGATGATTCTGCAAGAATCATCATATAACTTGTCTAAAACCATATACAATTTTTGGGAAAAAACTATTAAAAAGATACCAAATAAAATTGGAAACATATCCAAAGAAGTGCTAATAAAATGGTCTTAGCCATTATTTGGCAGAGGTATTACAAAGTTCTAACAGTATTCACTCACTATAACAGATAAAAACTAGACTGAGTAGAACATAAAAGCTATCATAATTAGAGCAGATATTTTCATATATTCCAGAAAATTCTCCCCACAGTGCTAATAAAGTACCTTCCCTCTGAGGATGCAAAGTATGTTTTCTTATGCTAAGCAGCAGTATTTTTTATCGAACACTGGCAGCTTTTCATAAAATGAACGTTGAAGTCAAGAATCGGTTAATATGTTACAGGGAAAAGATGTCGGAACACTTTCTTTGACAGCCAGTCTATTTCAGTTTTCAAAAAGAGTATGTTTTAAATGGAAAATATGAACAGACCAATCACAAGCACTGAAATTGACACTGTGACTAAAAATCTTCCAACAAACAGAAGCCCAGGACCAGATGGCTTCACAGGCGAATTCTATCAAATGTTTAGAGAAGGGCTAACATCTATCCTTCTCAAACTCTTCCAAAATAGAGCAGAGGGAGGAACACTCCCAAATTCCTTCTACGAGGCCACCATCACCTTGATGCCAAAACCAGACAAGGACGTCACAAAGAAACAAAACTACAGGCCAATATCACTGATGAACATAGATGCAAAAATCCTCAACAAAATACTAGCAAACAGAATCCAACAGCACATTAAAAGGATCATACACCATGATCAAATGGGGTTTATTCCAGGAATGCAAGGATTCTTCAATATACCCAAATCTAACAATGTGATACACCATATTAACAAATTGAAGGAGAAAAAACATATGATCTTCTCAATAGATGCAGAGAAAGCTTTTGACAAAATTCAACACCCATTTATGATAAAAACCCTGCAGAAAGTAGGCATAGAGGTAAATTTCCTCAACATAATAAAGGCCATATATGACAAGCCCACAGCCAACATCATCCTCAATGGTGAAAAACTGAAAGCATTTCCACTAAGATCAGGAACAAGACAAGGTTGCCCACTCTCACCACTGTTATTCAACATAGTTTTGGAAATCTTAGCCACAGCAATCAGAGATGAAAAGGAAATAAAAGGAATCCAAATCGGAAAAGAAGAAGTAAAGCTGTCACTGTTTGCAGATGACATGATACTATACATAGAGAATCCTAAAGATGCTACCAGAAAACTACTAGAGCTAATCAATGAATTTGGTAAAGTAGCAGGATACAAAATTAATGCACAGAAATCTCTGGCATTCATATATACTAATGATGAAAAATCGGAAATGGAAATCAAGAAAATACTCCCATTTACCATTGCAACAAAAAGCATAAAATATCTAGGAATAAACGTACCTAAGGAGCCAAAAGACCTGTATGCAGAAAATTATAAGACACTGATGAAAGAAATTAAAGATGATACAAATAGATGGAGAGATATACCATGTTCTTGGATTGGAAGAATCAACATTGTGAAAATGAGTCTACTACCCAAAGCAATCTATAAATTCAATGCAATCCCTATCAAACTACCACTGGCATTTTTCACAGAACTAGAACAAAAAATTTTGCAGTTTGTATGGAAACACAAAAGACCCTGAATACCCAAAGCAATCTTGAGAACAAAAAAAGGAGCTGGAGGAATCAGGCTCCCTGACTTCAGACTATAATACAAAGCTACAGTAATCAAGACAGTATGGTACTGGCACAAAAACAGAAAGATAGATCAATGGAACTGGATAGAAAGCCCAGAAATAAACCCACGCACATATGGTCACCTTATCTTTGATAAAGGTGGCAGGAATGTACAGTGGAGAAAGGACAGCCTCTTCAATAAGTGGTGCTGAGAAAACTGGACAGATACATGTAAAAGTATGAGATTAGATCACTCCCTAACACCATACACAAAAATAAGCTCAAAATGGATTAAAGACCTAAATGTAAGGCCAGAAACTATCAAACTCTTAGAGGAAAACATAGGCAGAGCACTCTATGACATAAATCACAGCAAGATCCTTTTTGACCCACCTCCTAGAGAAATGGAAATAAAAAGTAAAATAAACAAATGGGACCTAATGAAACTTCAAAGCTTTTGCACAGCAAAGGAAACCATCAACAAGACCAAAAGACAACCCTCAGAATGGGAGAAAATATTTGCAAATGAAGCAACTGACAAAGGATTAATCTCCAGAATTTACAAGCAGCTCATGCAGCTCAATAACAAAAAAACAAAAAATCCAATCCAAAAATGGGCAGAAGACCTGAATAGACATTTCTCCAAAGAAGATATACAGACTGCCAACAAACACATGAAAGAATGCTCAACATCAGTAATCATTAGAGAAATGCAAATCAAAACTACAATGAGGTATCATCTCACACCAGTCAGAATGGCCATCATCAAAAAATCTAGAAACAATAAATGCTGGAGAGGATGTGGAGAAAAGCGAACACTCTTGCACTGCTGGTGGGAATGTGAATTGGTTCAGCCACTATGGAGAACAGTATGGAGCTTCCTTAAAAAACTACAAATAGAACTACCATATGACCCAGCAATCCCACTACTGGGCATATACCCTGAGAAAACAAAAATCCAAGAAGAGTTATGTACCAAAATGTTCATTGCAGCTCTATTTACAATAGCCCGGAGATGGAAACAACCTAAGTGTCCATCATTGGATGAATGGATAAAGAAGATGTGGCATATATATACAATGGAATATTACTCAGCCATAAAAAGAAACGAAACTGAGCTATTTGTAATGAGGTGGATAGACCTAGAGTCTGTCATACAGAGTAAAGTAAGTCAGAAAGAAAAAGACAAATACCGTATGCTAACACATATATATGGAATTTAAGAAGAAAAAAAAAGTGTCATGAAGAACCCAGGGGTAAGACAGGAATAAAGACACAGACCTACTGGAGAACGGACTTGAGGATATGGGGAGGGGGAAGGGTGAGCTGTGACAGGGCGAGAGAGAGTCATGGACATATACACACTAACAAACGTAAGGTAGCGAGCTAGTGGGAAGCAGCCGCATGGCACAGGGATATCGGCTCGGTGCTTTGTGACCGCCTGGAGGGGTGGGATAGGGAGGGTGGGAGGGAGGGAGACGCAAGAGGGAAGAGATATGGGAACATATGTATATGTATAGCTGATTCACTTTGTTATAAAGCAGAAACTAACACACCATTGTAAAGCAATTATACCCCAATAAAGATGTTAAAAAAAAAAAAAGACTATGAAAAAAAATTTTTTAAGTACATTGTAGGGCTTCCCTGGTGGCACAGTGGTTGAGAGTCCACCTGCCGATGCAGGGGACACGGGTTCGTGCCCTGGTGAAGATCCCACATGCCGCGGAGCGGCTAGGCCCGTGAGCCATGGCCGCTGAGCCTGCGCGTCCGGAGCCTGTGCTCCGCAATGGGAGAGGCCACAACAGTGAGAGGCCCGCAAACCGCAAAAAAGAAAAAAAAGAAAGTACATTGTACATGAAAGCCTTGAATAAACTACCAAAAAGCCCAACATGCTTTTTGTTCCAATCTCTGTGACTGAACAACCATCTTGTCTACCAAACTCAGTCATATATGTACATATATATGACTAAATCCTTGATAATAGGATCTAGCAGTTGTAATGGACACCAGTAATTAAGATTACACACAAAGGAATATGCTCTTAGGTCCCATACCACAACACAAAATGCTTTATAAATAAGTAAATCTCTGCTGTCAATCGCAATATTCTCATTTGTCTCTTTTTGATAAAAGTGCCCCAAATTCACTTTTTGATAAAAGTGCCACAAATTCTGAGCTTTCCAGATAACCTGGTTGTTTGTCTTACTGTGCTAAAATGTACTAATTGTAGGTAGAATAAAAACAATAACACTTAAAAATGCTGCAGTTTGTTTTAGATAGGGCTGACTTAATATACCTCAAGTGCTTCAAGAAAGCCTATGCTGGGATATTTAATCCTGACATTAACTTTTTTTTTTTCAATTTTATTTTTATTTTTGGCTGTGTTGGGTCTTTGTTGCTGTGCGTGGGCTTTCTCTAGTTGTGGTGAGCGGAGGCTACTCTTCATTGGAGTGCGTGGGCTTCTCACTGTGGTGGCTTCTCTTATGGAGCATGGGCTCTGGGCACACGGGCTTCAGTAGTTGCGGCACATGGCTTAGTAGTTGTGGCTTGCGGGCTTCAGAGCGTAGGCTCAGCAGTTGTGGTGCACGGGGCTGAGTTGCTCCGTGGCATGTGGGATCTTCCCAGACCAGGGATCGAACCCACATCCCCTGCACTGGCAGGAGGATTCTTAAGCACTGTGCCACCAGGGAAGTCCCCTGACGTTAACTCTTGAAAGCATGAAAATCTAATACACTTTCCAATTTCAAACAAAAGTTAACCCAAGCCTTAAAATACAAGCTTTATACGGAACATATACAATACATACTGTCAACAAATGTTGTGATACAGATTTTTAAGTTGTTAAGAGAAACAATTTTTATAGTTACTGCTGTATAAGAAACTGTCTAATTTCCAACTATTAATACTTTTAACCTGGGACTGTCATCACTGGTGCAAATACCTGAATGAAATATAACACTCTTTTTACCCTGTAAAACTTTGGCATCTGTCACTGAAACAAAAAACAAACAAAACAAACACAAAAAATCCTTTAAGTTGACCAGGCACCATTGGTTGGCATCTAGATGTATTGAAAGTAGTGAAATTGGATGTAAAAATGATACACTATAAGGCCCCAAGTGGTATGTATCATAGAAAAGAGGTATAACTCAAATGTTAAGGGAATTTAGGAGTCAGAAAGTGTCCTTCAAAACAAGTAGGTGGTGAAGTGGGAAGAAGAGGGTGGACAAGGAGGAAGAGAGGAGATCTGAAAAACCTTCACAGAGGAGTCAGCATTTGATTTGAGTTTTTCAGAGAGTTAGGGTTAGGACAAAAGAGAAAAACTTCAGCATAAAAAGATCAGGTGATTTGCTAAAGGTCACAAAATTACTTATTAAAAGTCAGGCCTGGAACAATGGTTTCCTGATGCAAAAAAGCAAGTAGGCTTTGGATTAGGCATTAAATTTTGGACAGAAGTGGCAGTTTTGCAGTGCTTTTCATCTAGTTTTTCTCATAGTACATGATCTTTGTCTATTTTTTCTGGTTGAAATTGGTCACAATGAAAACACTATTTACTAAAAGGTCACAGAGAACAGGAAAAATTTTAGTTTATGTTTAAATTACCTACATTACTTGATCCTTCTCCTCTCTAAACAGAAATTATGTGAAACTTAAAAAAAAATCTGTGTCTTGGTATATTAACAGTATCTGACTCATAACAGGTGTTATTATTATTTGTTGACTGAAGTACTACAAATGTGCTACTTAACACTTAAGTATATATTATCCTTCATGTTCTCTACTTATTTTCTACCTGTATGCCATGTTTCCCCAACTGGATGGAGCACCCAGTGAGCACTTTACACTGTATAGCAAGGTAGGATCCATGTCTTATTTCCTCTTTTTTATATATATATATATGTATATATATACATTTAACATCTTTATTGGAGTATAATTGCCTTACAATGGTGTGTTAGCTTCTGATTCATAACAAAGTGAATCAGTTACACATATACATATGTTCCCATATCTCTTCCCTCTTGCATCTCCCTCCCTCCCACCCTCCCTATCCCACCCCTCTATGTGGTCACAAAGCACCGAGCTGATCTCCCTGTGCTATGCGGCTGCTTCCCACTAGCTATCTATTTTACGTTTGGTAGTGTATATATGTCCATGCCACTCTCTCACTTTGTCACAGCTTACCCTTCCCCCTCCCCATATCCTCAACTCCATTCTCTAGTAGGTCTGTGTCTTTATTCCCGTCTTAGCCCTAGGTTCTTCATGAACTTATTTTTTTTCCTTAGATTCCTTATATATGTGTTAGCATATTTGCAGTATATATATAGCAGTATTTGGTTTACTCTTTCTGACTTACTTCACTCTGTATGACAGACTCTAGGTCCAACCACCTCACTAGAAATAACTCAATTTCATTTCTTTTTATGGCTGAATAATATTTCATTGAATATATGTGCCACATCTTCTTTATCCGTTCATCTGTTGATGGATACTTAGGTTGCTTCCATCTCCTGGCTATTGTAAATTGAGCTGCAATGAACATTCTGGTACATGACTCTTTTTGAATTATGGTTTTCTCAGGGTATATGCCCAGTAGTGGGATTGCTGGGTCATATGGTAGTTCTTATTGTCGTTTGTTAAGGAACCTCCATACTGTTCTCCATAGTGGCTGTATCAATTTACATTCCCACCAGCAGTGTAAGAGTGTTCCCTTTTCTCCACATCCTCTCCAGCATTTATTGTTTCTAGATTTTTTGATGATGGCCATTCTGACCAGTGGGAGATGATATCTCATTGTAGTTTTGATTTGCATTTCTCTAATGATTAATGATGTTGAGCATTCTTTCATGTGTTTGTTGGCAGTCTGTATATCTTCTTTGGAGAAATGTCTATTTAGGTTTTCTGCCCATTTTTGGATTGGATTGCTTGCTTTTTTGTTATTGAGCTGCATGAGCTGCTTGTAACTTTTGGAGATTAATCCTTTGTCAGTTGCTTCACTTGCAAATATTTTCTCCCACTCTTAGGGTTGTCTTTTGGTCTTGTTTATGGTTTCCTTTGCTGTGCAAAAGCTTTGAAGTTTCATTAGGTCCCATTTGTTTATTTTACTTTTTATTTCCATTTCTCTAGGAGGTGGGTCAAAAAGGATCTTGCTGTGATTTATGTCATAGAGTGCTCTGCCTATGTTTTCTTCTAAGAGTTTGATAGTTTCTCCCTTACATTTAGGTCTTTAATCCATTTTGAGCTTATTTTTGTGTATGGTGCTAGGGAGTGTTCTAATCTCATACTTTTACATGTACCTGTCCAGTTTCCCAGCACCACTTATTGAAGAGGCTGCCTTTTCTCCACTGTATATTCTTGTCTCCTTTATCAAAGATAAGGTGACCATATGTGCATGGGTTTATCTCTGGGCTTTCTATCCTGTTCCATTGATATATATTTGATTTTGTGCCAGTACCATACTGTCTTGATTACTGTAGCTTTGTAGTGTAGTCTGAAGTCAGGGAGCCTGATTCCTCAAGCTCCATAATTCGCTCTCAAGATTGCTTTGGCTATACAGGGTCTTTTGTGTTTCCATACAAATTGTGAACATTTTTGTTCTAGTTCTGTGAAAAATGCCAGTGGTAGTTTGACAGGGATTGCATTGAATCTGTAGATTGCTTTGGGTAATAGAGTCATTTTCACAATTAGATTCTTCCAATCCAAGAACATGATATATCTCTCCATCCATTTGTATCATCTTTAATTTCTTTCATCAGTGTCTTATAATTTTCTGCATACAGGTCATTGTCTCCTTAGGTAGGTTTATTACTAGATATATTATTCTTCTTGTTGCAATGGTAAATGGGAGTGTTTTCTTAATTTCACTTTCAGATATTTCATCATTAGTGTATAGGAATGCCAGAGATTTCTGTGCATTAATTTTGTATCCTGCTACTTTACCAAATTCATTGACTAGTTCTAATAGTTTTCTGGTAGCATCTTTGGGATTCTCTATGTATAGTATCATGTCATCTGCAAACAGTGACAGCTTTACTTCTTCTTTTCCAATTTGGATTCCTTTTATTTCTTTTTCTTCTCTGATTTCTGTGGCTAAAACTTCCAAAACTATGTTGAATAAGAGTGGTGAGAGTGGGCAACTTGTCTTGTTCCTGATCTTAGTGGAAATGCTTTCAGTTTTTCACCATTGAGGATGATATTGGCTGTGGTTTGTCATACATAGCCTTTATTATGTTAAGGAAAGTTCCCTCTATGCCTACTTTCTGCAGGGTTTTTATCATAAATGGGTGTTGAATTTTGTTGACAGCTTTCTCTGCGTCTATTGAGATGATCATATGGTTTTTCTCCTTCAATTTGTTAATATGGTGTATCACGTTGATTGATTTGCATATATTGAAGAATCCTTGCATTCCTGGAATAAACCCCACTTGATCATGGTGTATGATGCTTTTAATGTGCTGTTGGATTCTGTTTGCTAGTATTTTGTTGAGGATATTTGCATCTATGTTCATCAGTGATATTAGCCTGTAATTTTCTTTGTGACATCTTTGTCTGGTTCTGGTATCAGGGTGATGGTGGCCTCGTAGAATGAGTTTGGGAGTATTCCTCCCTCTGCTATATTTTGGAAGATTTTGAGAAGGATAGGTGTTAGCTCTTCTCTAAATATTTGATAGAATTCGCCTGTGAAGCCATCTGGTTCTCGGCTTTTGTTTGTTGGAAGATTTTTAATCACAGTCTCAATTTCAGTGCTTGTGATTGGTCTGTTCATATTTTCTATTTCTCCCTGGTTCAGTCTTGGCAGGTGGTGTATTTTTAAGAATTTGTCCATTTCTTCCAGGTTCTCCATTTTATTGTCATAGAGTTGCTTGTAGTAATCTCTCATGATCTTTTGTATTATTGCAGTGTCAGTTGTTACTTTTCCTTTTTCATTTCTAATTCTATTGATTTGAGTCTTCTCCCTTTTTTTCTTGATGAGTCTGGCTAATGGTTTATCAATTTTCCTTATCTTCTCTAAGAACCAGCTTTTAGTTTTATTGATCTTTGCTCTCGTTTCCTTCATTTCTTTTTCATTTATTTCTGATCTGATCTTTATGATTTCTTTCCTTGTGCGAACTTTGGGGTTTTTTTGTTCTTCTTTCTCTAATTGCTTTAGGTGCAAGTCTAGGTTGTTTATTTGAGATGTTTCCTGTTTGTTAAGGTACGATTGTATTGCTATAAACTTCCCTCTTAGAACTGCTTTTGCTGCATCGCATAGGTTTTGGGTCATCGTGTCTCCATTGTCATTTGTTTCTAGGTATTTTTTGATTTCCTCTTTGATTTCTTCAGTGATCACTTCGCTATTAAGTAGTGTATTGTTTAGCCTCCATGTGTTTGTATTTTTTACAGTTCTATTCCTGTAATTGATATCTAGTCTCATAGCATTGTGGTCGGAAAAGATACTTGATACAATATCAATTTTCTTAAATTTAACAAGGCTTGATTTGTGACCCAAGATATGATCTATCCTGGAGAATGTTCCATGACCACTTGAGATGAATGTGTATTCTGTTGTTTTTGGATGGAATGTCCTATAAACATCAATTAAGTCCATCTTGTTTAATGTATCATTTAAAGCTTGTGTTTCCGTATTTATTTTCACTTTGGATGATCTGTCCATTGCTGAAAGTGGGGTGTTAAAGTCCCCTACTATGAATGTGTTACTGTCAATTTCCCATTTTATGGCTGTTAGTATTTGCCTTATGTATTGAGTTGCTCCTATGTTGGGTGCATAAATATTTACAATTGTTATATCTTCTTCTTGGATCGATCCCTTGATCATTATGTAGTGTCCTTCTTTGTCTGTTGTAATAGTGTTAATTTTAAAGTCTATTTTACCTGATATGACAATTGCTATTCCAGCTTTCTTTTGATTTCCATTTGCATGGAATATCTTTTTCCATTCCCTCACTTTCAGTCTGTATGTGTCCCTAGGTCTGAAGTGGGTTTCTTGTAGACAGCATATATATGTGTCTTGTTTTTGTGTCCATTCAGCCAGTCTGTGTCTTTTGGTGGGAGCATTTAATCCATTTACATTTAAGGTAATTATCGATATGTATGTTCCTATCCCCATTTTCTTAATTGTTTTGGGTTCGTTATTGTAGGTCTTTTCCTTCTCTTGTGTTTCTTGCCTAGAGAAGTTCCTTTAGCATTTGTTGTAAAGCTGGTTTGGTGGTGCTGAACTCTCTCAGCTTTTGCTTGTCTGTAAAGGTTTTAATTTCTCCATCAAATCTGAATGAGATCCTTGCTGGGTAGAGTAATCTTGGTTGTAGGTTTTTCCCCTTCATCACTTTAAATATATCCTGCCACTCCCTTCTGGCTTGCAGAGTTTCTGCTGAAAGATCAGCTGTTAACCTTATGGGGATTCCCATGTGTGTTATTTGTTCTTCTTCCCTTGCTGCTTTTAATGTGTTCTTTGTATTTAATTTTTGATAGTTTGATTAATATGTGTCTTGGCATGTTTCTCCTTGGATTTATCCCGTATGGGACTCTCTGTGCTTCCTGGACTTGATTAACTATTTCCTTTCCCATATTAGGGAAGTTTTCAACTATAATCTCTTCAAATATTTTCTCAGTCCCTTTCTTTTTCTCTTCTTCTTCTGGCACCCCTATAATTCGAATGTTGGTGCATTTAATGTTGTCCCAGAGGTCTCTGAGACTGTCCTCAGTTCTTTTCATTCTTTTTTCTTTATTCTGCTCTTCAGTAGTTATTGCCACTATTTTATCTTTCAGGTCACTTATCCGTTCTTCTGCTATTGATCCCTTCTAGAGTATTTTTAATTTCATTTATTGTGTTGCTCATTGTTGCTTGCTTCATGTTTAGTTCTTCTAGGTCCTTGTTAAATGTTTCTTGCATTTTCTCTATTCTATTTCCAAGATTTTGGATCATGTTTACTATCATTATTCTGAATCCTTTTTCAGGTAGACTGCCTATTTCTTCTTCATTTGTTAGGTCTGGTGGGTTTTTACCTTGCTCCTTCATCTGCTATGTGTTTTTCTGTCTTCTGATTTTGTTTATCTTACTGTGTTTGGGGCCTCCTTTTTGCAGGCTGCAGGTTCGTAGTCCCTGTTGTTTTTGGTGTCTATCCCCAGGGCTAAAGCTGTTTCAGTGGGTTGTGTAGCCTTCCTGATGGAGGGGACTAGTGCCTGTGTTCTGGTGGGTGAGGCTGGATCTTGTCTTTCTGGTGGGCAGGTCCACATCTGGTGTTGTGTTTTGGGCTCTCTGTGGCCTTATGATTTTAGGCAGCCTCTCCGCTAATGGGTGGGGTTGTGTTGCTGTTCTGCTGGTTGTTTGGCATAGGGTGTCCAGCACTGTAGCTTGCTGGTCATTGAGTGAAGTTGGGTGTTGGTGTTGAGATGGAGATCTCTGGGAGTTTTTCGCCATTTGATATTACATGGAGCTGGGAGGTCTCTTGTGGACCAGGGTCCTGAAGTTGGGTCTCCCACCTCAGATGCACAGCACTGACTCCTGGCTGGAGCACCAAGAGCCTTTCATCCACACGGCTCAGAATAAAAGGGAGAAAAAGAAAGAAAAGAAAAGAAAAGAAAGAAAGAAAGGAAGGAAGGAAGGAAGGAAGGAAGGAAGGAAGGAAGGAAGGAAGAAAGAAAGAAAGAAAAGGAAGAAAGAAAGAAGGGTGAGAGAGAGAGAGGAAGGAAGAAAGAGGATAAAATAAAATAAAGTAAGATAAAATAAAATAACATTATTAAGATAAAAAGTAAAGAATAATTATTAAGAAAACAATTTTTTGTAATTAAAAAAAAAAAACAGACAGATAGAACCTTAGGACAAATGGTGAAAATAAAGCTATACAGACAAAATCTCACACAGAAGCATACACATACCCACTCACAAAAAGAGGAAAAGGGGAAAAAAATAAAATATCTTGCTCTGAAAGTCCACCTCCTCAATTTGGGATGATTGGTTGTCTATTCATGTATTCCACAGATGCAGGGTACATCAAGTTGATTGAGGAGCTTTAATCTGCTGCTCCTGAGGCTGCTGGGAGCGATTTCCCTTTCTCTTCTTTGTTCGCACAGCTCCCGGGGCTCAGCTTTGGATTTGGCTCCGCCTCTGCGAGTAGGTCGCCTGAGGGCATCTGTTCTTCGCTCAGACAGCACGGGGTTAAAGGAGCAGCTGATTGGGGGCCTCTGGCTCACTCAGGCCTGGGGAAGGTAGGGGCACGGAGTGCGGGGCGAGCCTGTTGCGGCAGAGGCTGGCGGGACGTTGCACTAGCCTGAGGCACGCCATGCATTCTCCAGGGGAAGTTATCCCGGGACCCTGGCAGTGGCGGGCTGCAAAGGCTCCCAGGAAGGGAGGTGTGGAGAGTGACCTGTGCTCACACACAGGCTTCTTGGTGGCTGCAGAAGCAGCCTTAGCATCTCATGCCCGTCTCTGGGGTCTGCACTGTTAGCCCCAGCTCGCGCCCGTCTCTGGAGCTCCTTTAAGCAGCGCTCTTAATCCCCTCTCCTCGCGCACCAGGAAACAAAGAGGGAAGAAAAAGTCTCTTGCCTCTTTGGCAGGTCCAGACCTCTTCCCGGACTCTCTCCCGGCTAGCTGTGGTGCACTAATCCCTTCAGGCTGTGTTCACGCGAGAGGCCCGGAGGGTGAGCAGACAAGCCTCTTGGGTTGGTGAGTGTTCGCCGGCACCGATCCTCTGTGCAGGAATCTCTCCGCTTTGCCCTCTGCAACCCTGTTGCTGCGCTCTCCTCCGCGGCTTTGAATCTTCCCCCCTCCGCCACCTGCAGACTCCACCCGGGAAGGGGCTTCTACTGTGTGGAAACCTTTCCTCCGTCACAGCTCCCTCCCAGTGGTGCAGGTCCCGTCCCTACTCTTTTGTCTCTGTTTTTTCTTTTTTCTTTTGCCCTACCCAGGTACGTGGGGAGTTTCTTGCCTTTTGGGAGGTCTGAGGTCTTCTGCCAGCATTCAGTAGGTGTTCTATAGGAGCAGTTCCCCGTGTAGATGTATTTCTGATGTATCTGTGGGGAGGAAGGTAGTCTCCGCGTCTTACTCTTCCGTCATCTTCCCGGCCCGCTCTCCATGTCTTATTTCTAATCCCGTTTCTAGAACTGTGCCTGGTACAGAGGACTCAAATGCTTGTGGAATGAACAGCTAAACAAACAAGAGTGTCTTTAGTTTCTTCTCCACAAACAAAAGTAAAGTGGAGAAATCACTCAATTTACCTGGATCATTCAGAAACCAAAACCAAATCCTAAAGCCACTTTTCTCTGAATCTATGTTGATACTAATACTCTTTAGCTGGAATAGGGTAGGAGTGGGAAAGACAGTTCTCCTCTCCTCTGGCGGATGATTACCACAGTTCCAGTAACCCAGTGGAGCACTGCATAAAGTAACTTAACTCTCCTGAGGGAAGGCAGACCCATCTGCTTATTTGTTCTTGTTCCCTACTTTATGTTCTTGTTCCCTACCTACTATATGATTGTAGTCTCACTTTTATAGCCACATCACTCTATTTCTGGAATGCTTTTCCATCAATGCTCCTAAATAAAAATAAAAGACGAAGGGAGGAGAATTCCAGAAAGATGAATATTTGACTTCACGCAATTTCAGTCATAGGGGCTTCTAGTGATCAAAGCATTCCAAAAAGTGAGAAGAAGCTAAAAGATATTAGAAAAAGCTTTAACCAACTGTTTTTCTTGCCCAAATTAACAGACTCTAATTCAGACTCCAAGACTTTGTCTGTGTGCACATGTACAAAAGCATGTGTTAAGATGCCCAGCGTGGTTTCGGAATTCTAATCCCCCATGCAAGGGCAAATCTTTCAGTTTTGCTCCTTACAAAATACCAAGCCTAGCATACACTCCACAAATGTTTACTGAATTGAAATCCAAACTGGACTAAAGAAAAACAAGAAGCATTAAAGTACTCACCAACTGGACACTAATAGGAACCATCATATTGAACTCATATTAAAAATCCTTTCATCATTCTCAATTTTTTTTCTCATGATCAAATCATCAAGAGATTAATCACAATGATCATAAATTAATGCTAAGTAACAAATGTCTTAATTTATATTTTATTCAAGGTCTTTTAAAATGTTAGTAATAAACGGAATACTTATAAATAACTGCTGGTGCATGTTCAAGTGTGAAACCCACAAACTAAAAGCCAGACAAAATAAAATTCGACAGCTCAACTAAAACCAAACCACATTTTAAAGTCATTTTTCACACAGCTAAAATGACATCATTGCCTTAACAAAGCAGAAAGCACGCATTGCATCTGTGTTGGTAGAGCTGAGCAAGCACACATGTGGCCTGATTTATTTCCAGACTGTGAAAATTTTAGCGCACTGCTAAAGGTGCTTTCTCTGACCATACAGAACAAGTGCTAAAACAATGTTCCCTGTCATAGAGGCCTCAACTGAAAAAGAGGTTACTGGGAAAGTGCTCTACTGTTTCTATCATTCCCAATAAAATTATATTGGGAATAAATTCCAGAGGTTTCTGTCTATAGGGGTTCAGAGAAGGTTTGAGAATAAAGCTTTAAGCAGAACACAAATTCCAATGGAAGTTTCACCTTTCTCATTCTTCAGAAAAAGCTCCCCCAGTGACCTCAACTCTGGAGATCTATAGGGAGTGTCAATATCCCATAAAAAACAGAGTCGAACTAACTACATTTGAGCTATCTATACTCTGTTCTTTTTATAACCAGGAAGCTAAGTAGACAGACTTTGGAAAGAGAAGAAAACAAAAGGAGAGGTGGGGAGCAAGCCTTCTTCTCTTCTAGAACCAGAGCTTAAAGTGCCCCAAATATTAAGAACAAAATCAGGGTCCCACCCTCCATGAGGACAATGGGTTTTGTCTGCTTTATTCACTGCTGTGTTCCTAGCAGTGCCTGGCCACAGGAAACTCAATGCAAATTTGCTGAATGAATTATGATGATGAATGTTTATTTTGTTATGGTCTTGTAAAGCCCCTCATAGACAGTCATGGGTCTTCTCTGAAGGTGGCAGATACTGTCAAGGCTAGTGACATGGGAAGAGGCAGGTCTCTGAAGTGGATGATAATTCCTGACTCTGACTTCTCACTCTTTGATCTGGTGCCTTATAAAAACACGGAGCTCCTAGGGGTTGGCACTGAGATGACCAGGAGAAAGAGAGGAAAGAAAAAGTTCTAATTTAGAAATGATATTTTCTAATGCTATGTTACTCCCTTAGGGCCCAGCATTTCTCTGATTATCTTCCATGGGACGTTAACAGGTGTCCAGCTCAGGGAGGCCTGCCCTGCTATCCTACCTAGTCACTCTCTAATTGCCCTGTTTTTTTTCCCCCCACACTAGGTATTAATTTCCAATACCCTCATTTGTTTGTGTGTTTTGCTATCCACGTCTCCCCACTAGAATGTAAACTCCATGAAAGCAAGGATAACTATATAACCAAATGCCTAGAAAAGTGCCTGACACATAGTTGTCACTTAAATATTTCTGGAATATATTAACAGTTACCAGGCATGGTTCTAAGAGGTGAATGAGACAAACAAAATACCTATCCCTACTAGAGCTGATGTTCTGTGAGGATCAAGAAAAAGGAACCTAAGGGAAATATGAGATTGAAGAGGTTTCTTTACTTCCCTATTTTCCAGAGCTTTTACTATGCTGTATGTACAGTGAAAACTGATGAAGAACATTTCTTCCCCTCAGTTGAACATCTGACAGCAGAAATGTTTCCCATTTACATTGAACACAGATTGAGAAATGAATTCCTGTGTCTTGCTTAGGTAATCCCATTTAGTCTGCTCTTGCTGTTGATGCTGGCACTAAAGGAAGACTTCTACATGTACAAATGGCTCAGAATCTTAAACTGCCAATGTGATGATAGCAGTGATAACTAGAGAAAGATCCTCAATGGCTTTTGCAAGTAAAGGGTTAAGACACTGAATTGAGAGTTCTAGCCATCCCTCCCTGCCTGGATATTCTCCTTTGACTACCAATGTAGAAGGATTTGGGTTTAGTTATTCAGCTTAAGAGTTTCCGAGCTTCTTTATTAATTTTGTGAAACTCTTGGCCATTTGTATCTTCAAGTATTTTTTCTGTCCCATTTTCCTCTCTCTTCTTATGGGACCAGTTACATGTATGTTAGGCTGTTTGGTATTATTCCTCAGCTCCTGGATGCTTCACATGTGTTTTCTTTGTGTTTCACTTTGGAAAATTTCTATTAATCCATCTTCAGGTTTACTGATTCTTTCTTCAGCTATGTCAAGTCTGTGGATAACCTTGTTGAAGAATTTCTCACTTTTGATATCACATGTTTATATTCAAGATTTCCTCTTGACTCTTTTTCAGTTTCCATCTCCTTGCTAAAATTTCCCATCTGTTCATGAATGTTGTCCACCTTTTCCACTAGATCCTTTACATATTAATCATAGTTGTTTTAAATGTCCCTATCTGACAGTTCCAACATCTGGTTCATCTCTAAGTCCAGTTGACTGCTTTATCTTTCAACAGTGGCTTTTTTTCTTGCTACTTAACGTGTTGTAAAATTTTTGATTGAATACTGGACATTTTAATAGAAGAACAATAGAGACTGAGGAATCTAGAGTTTTCTCATGGAAATAAATGGATATGCCTCTTCTTTTGTTAGGCCATTAGCATGGGAGCTTGGGTCAATTTAGTCAGTCATTGAGCTGGGTTTGGGTTTTGTTGTTGCTATCTTTAAACTCAGTGTACCACAGGCTTCAGA
The DNA here is from genome assembly GCF_964374135.1 of Grampus griseus. Classification (NCBI taxonomy): domain Eukaryota; kingdom Metazoa; phylum Chordata; class Mammalia; order Artiodactyla; family Delphinidae; genus Grampus; species Grampus griseus. The sequence goes on along the minus strand of NC_139002.1, from coordinate 22,299,347 downwards.
TTCTTCCAGTGATGGACTGCTATTGCCTTGTGCTTAGTGTGAGGCCTGGAATACTGGAGAGTTTTTCTCAGTGTTCCTGCTCCATTGTCATCTTTTAGCAGTCCCTGAATGCCTGCAGTTTGTGGCGGGGGGTGGGGGGCGGTTCTTGCCAGCTCTTGTTCTTGTCCTAGCAGTAGACTCCTACTGTTTGTTACTCAGCATCAGGCTCTTGGTAAGAGCATGCGGGATTCTCAGTCCTTCTGATTTGTCTCAATTTTAGGCAAAGTCTATGCACCCGGGCCTCTGAGGTAGGATCTTCTGCCCCTCCTCAATCCCTATAGCAGCCAAATTCTGCCTTGAATCTGTGATAGCTCTTGAACAAGTTTCCAGCTTCTCCCTCAGTGACAGCAGACCTTTGGTTTGTATTGGTGCAGAATCCTGGGACCAAGAGGTTTTTCTTGGTCCTTTTCCTTTCCTTTTCCATATGGGTAGATGATCCAGAAGCAGTGGATATCTGCTTGAGTCCCATAGGTGAGGGAGAAGTTCAATTCTAAGAGGCAGATGGGTTTTGCTTATATCCCTCCCCAGGAACCAATGGAATTTCACCTGGTCCCTGAGGGTGAGAGGATTTTCTATCTTTCCCTCGGTGGCTTAAGGCTTTTGCTTAATATGAAAAGAGGTTCTGAGGAAGAAGGCAGTATTTCATACCTGTCTCCTAGGGGCAACCAATCAACTTTTGTATGCCTGTGCTACTAAGGTGGGCTCTTTTCCATCTTCTGACCTACCTCTAATCTTTCCTGTGAGGAAACTAGTGGGGGCTCAAGAAAAAGAGCCTAGAAGTGAATGTTAACTCCCTCTGTGCTCTTTAAACTGATACTTTAGCCCAAACTTGGCCTTTAAGAAATGCATTAAACTTTTAGTAGATTTCTTCTTACCCACTTTGATGATGGTCAATATCTTCATCTTATGCTCTTTTAAAAGTGAAACAATTTGTGAGTCCTATCTCTTTTCAGAGGGACTTGTCACTCTTTGGAGTTTAGTTCACTTGGTTGTCTTACAAACTCAGTTCACTAATGGGTTCAAGAAAAGTTATAATTATGAAGATTATATGGCTTTTACTCATTGTTATAATGGGAATGATAGTCTCCTCAGGATTTATTTTATTAAGGAAAGCAGCAGTTACCAGCCATGTAATAGTTTTTCAAGTTTTGGTCCTCAAAGATGTGAGTTAAATCTTCTTCTTTTTTTGTGTTAAGTCCATCACAGTTCTAAATTTCTAAGATTTTTAGAATATCATAGAAGGGAACTATAAATGTAGGCTGGAGCAATGGGAAAAAGAATAACAAATTAAATTTGGCTGTGAGGTAGTCACCGGCCATTGAGAGAGATGATAAGATATGATTATATTACAATGTATGGTGAGAGAGATATAACATAGCTTAAATGAAAAATGATGGGAATTTAGCGTGAGGAGTCAGGGGAGCTTGGGGAAGGAAGACAGGAAAATCTGGCCAGGAAAGGTGTCAAAAAGCACAAATTCAACTGAGCCCTGAAGTAGTTCTCTAAGTGGAGAAGCAGAAGGGAAATATATTTAAGGCAAAGAGAGGTAAATAAACCATAGAAGTGTTTAGGGCTGAAGGTGTGGGGAAGGAGCGCTAAGAGGTGAGGGTTAAGAACATAAACTCTGGAGTCAGACAGACCTGAGTTTGAAACCTGGTCTGCTTGCTTCAAGACTATGTGGCTTTGGCCAGTTAGTTAAGCCCTTTAAACTGTATTTTACCAGTCTGTCAAATAGAAGTATTAATGCTTACCTCTCAGAGTAGTTGTGAAGATTAAATGAGATAATCCACCTAAGGCACTAGCTAAGCACAACTGGAATACATGTGCTCAATACATAATGGCTATTACTACTAGTAGCAGTGGTTCCCCGTCACAGCAGAGGCACCAACATCCTCTGCAGCAATACTCATTTGGGACTTCTGTAGAAACATTAACAAGCCTAAACAGTCACTTGCTTTAGGAAAACAACTGTCTCACTGTAGCCTTTGTATAATCCTCTTCTTCCTTAAGGCACTACAGTTCCTATCTCCTCCTTGGCATAAAAACTAGAAATCATATTTAAAAGTAGCTGAAGCAGAGAGTCCCTCCTACTGGAGACAGCTAGTAACAATTTATACCTGGCAATAGGAAGAATTACTAACTTCGTCTGTCTCACAGTTCCTATGTGGGAGGAAAAGCAGATTTAAAAAAAAGTATGTGCTGAAAAAACATTCTTACTTACAGGGCAGAGTTCAACTCTGGTTCACGTAATGCAATACAGTGAAACATGGATATTGCTCAGTAATGACTCCATTTCTGCCGGAGGACTCAGGTTTGGCCCATGTCTACAACATTCTACGCTCAGGTTGTTGCTATTTATTGTTTGTTTTTGTTTTGGGCTACCAGAGTCTGCAGAAGCTCTCTCCAGACATTCAGTTAACCTGAAGAGGCCTGGAAACTGCCCTTCTAGTATTGCTTAAGGATTAACTATGTTACCTGAATTTCACTCCTTGGGCTATGCTACTTGGCTATGGCTTAATTACTTCTGAGAGTAAGACTTCATCTAGAGAATAACCTCAAATTTTAGCCTGTATCTGAATCACATTTAGGACTTGTTAAAATGTAGTATGCCGGCTCTAGTCCTGGAATTTTTGATTCAGTAAGGGGTAGGACCTTTTTTTCAGAATTTCTAACATATTCCCAGGTGATTCCCTGGAGCAGACTTTGTGGACCACTGTCCTCAGAGGTTTTTGTTTTCACAGAGCAGTATACCTTCTAGTTACCTGAGGTATGTGTTAGAAGACAGCACTGTTGCCGGCTTATAGAGAGAACTGTGAGAATGAGAGAAAAGTGAATAAGTAATAACAGGGAGTGGGAAGGGCTAAAAAGAATGAGCGATGAACTATTCTGCCATAAGTTTTCGCAAGGGGTTGAATCCTGAGGCTTAACTTGGGGGCAAGTGGAGAGTGCCGGCAGGTCAGCCTGTTTTCATATTATAATATCTTCATTAGCTTGTGGGAGCACAGAGCCAATTTATCCACACCCATCAACAGTAGCTCTACCCTACTTCTCTACTTCCTACACCAGTGGGGAGTAGATATTCTCAGGAACACAATCTCTAAGAACAATTATCCTGATCTTTCCCTCTCAGAATTAAAAGAGGTTATCCACATTTCTAGGTGCCTATTTTCAACACCTTAGAAAACAAGCAGCACTTCTGCTATTCTCTTTATGAATATCCCGTGCTTGATTATAATGGCCTCTTTTTTATCCACTCTCTTATTTTTAAGGTCAGATATGAGAGAAAAATTGAGGCTAGAGTGGGGACCGTGAACGCCTGGGCCCTAGCCCTAGCCCTAGTTCTAACCCTCCCTTGCTTTGTAACCTTAGGCATTCAATCTCTGTTACCTTAAGGTTCCTTGTTCATAAAATAAAAAGACTGGTGGAAAGATCTATTGATTATTTTAGAAAAGTCTTTCCAATTCTCCATGATTTTTAAGATTCCACATTTCTTTACTAGTACAAAAAGAGGAATATCTGTATCTGAAATAAAGATATACAATAAAGGAACTTTAAATTCTACTTGAATTTACAATTACCCTTTAAAGTTGCATAACTCAATACAGTAGCTTCTGTCCACAGATAGAACACCACCACTACTATTTATCTGCATTGCTTTAGAGGTCTAACCATAAAAGAGTAAACGATTCTCTTTCCTTTTCCACTGAAGCTTGTTTTTTTCCCTCCCCCCTCTACTACCTCACCCCCACCAATAAAACTCTGTCTGGAATCATTTAAATATTTGCCTTAACCTTAATTTTACGTTATAGTTGTTAACAACAACTATGCATCAGATATATGACAATATATATAACAAAATTCTATTTCTAGAATAGAAAATGATTTTTGCCAAGGAATGAGTTCTTGAGTAGTATAATAGCCTCTAGAAATCTTTAAAATAGTATAGCTTCTCATTTGCTTAGAATACTTTAAGTACGATTCTGTTTTCAAGCTATGGAGTTCTGTCTAAAATGTCATGTAGTTGAAGCATAGCTACCAAACTCGATAGCTTATCCCTTGTATTCCTGGGTTCCTACCTATGTTTTCAAGAGACCTCCTTTTTACACTATGTATAAGTGCTCCCATTCTTTCTATAAGCAGTACTGTCAACAACATGGGCTCTGGAGTCAGACATACCTGAACTGAAATACCAGCTTTGTCATTTACTAGTTGTGTACCTTAACGTTTGAACTCTAGGAGCTTAAACTTTTCTCACCTATTAAAATGGGGATAATTAAGAGCACTTATTTCATGTCACTGTGAAAGTTAAAATGAATAAATGTATTTAAAAGCACTTAGCAGATAACAAACGCACAAAAAAGTTAGCTACTAATGTTAAAGATCACAGGAAGTTCAAATTCTTGCCCCCAAAACAGGGTATCTGGTAAGTGTCAAAGTATCAACTCACATATTACTTTCTAATTGCAAAGGGAAAAAACACCTTTATAAAGGATATCAGATCACCTTAGCCAAGTATGACAACTTGACATTATGTACATCCTGAAGTGATGCAATATGAAATACACTGTATTATCTAAGAAGCATTCTTGCACACAATGATTACTTGAATATAGTCAAGCAATTAGACACAACTCCCAATTTATAGGAAATATGGGAGAAATAAAGGAACACATTAAATGACAAACAAAGAAACCAGACAAATCCAGAATGTGGGCTGTAGTGGCCAGCCCCTAAGTTGGTGCACCATGATATCTGCCTATTGTTATTCATACCCTGTATCCCCCCACACTATATTAGTGCTAGTCCTTATGACCAAGAGAATATGGCAGAAGTGACAGCATGTCACTTCCAAGATTAGATTATAAAAATACTCTAGCTTTCATCTTGGTCAGTTTCTCTGTGTGTGTCCTTCTCTTGGATGGGGCAAGTTAGCTGCTATGTTGTTAGTAACCCTATAGAGAGATCCACATGCCGAAAAACTGAGGCCTCCTGCTAAGAGCCACATGAGTGAGTGTTACTGTTAGTGGATCCTCCAGCATCAGTCAAGACATCAGATGACTGCAGCACCAGTTGACATCTTGACTGCAACGTTATGAGAATATCTGTGCCAGACCCATCCAGCTAAATTGCTTCTAAATTTTTCATTTTCAGAAACTGTGTGAAATAATAAATGTTAGTTGTTTTAAGCTTCTAAGTTTGGGATAATTTGTTATATAGACACAGATAACTAATATGTCAGCTCTTCTACAGACATATCCAGAATTTAGGACTAGTTTCTTAAAAAATTAAGGGCTAAGGATTAAAAACAAAAGTTGTAGGGACTGTTCTATATCTGTTCTTAGTCTGTCTCCAAGAGACTAAGGAGACATAACAACCAAATGAAATTGTAAACCTTCATTTAAATCCTGGTTTTAAAAATGATAGCTATTAAAAAATGTAGGGACTATTAGGACAATTTGAATATAAATGTGTGTTAGATGATATTAAGAAAATTTTAAATTTCTTAGATGTGATAATGGTTTTCTTGTCTAGAGGAATGCTCTGTTTTTAGGAGTTTTATATGAAGTATTCTGTGAAAGCACTATGTCTGTACTTTAATTTCAAATGTTTCAGAAAAATTATAGATATGGAAAGACCTAGATGAATACAGATGAAACAAATAGGGCAAATGTCAACAATTACATATAAAGTATAGGTAGTGAATATGTGTACGATTCTATAACTTTATGTTAAAAGTTTTCCTAATTAAAATGTTAGAAGACAATTTAATGTTACCCCCAGCAGATTAGCGCAATCTCTAATTGTCATTAGATTAAAAAATTTCAGCCCAGTGAATACTGAGTCCAACTTTCTACACTACAGATTGCTGATATTCAGTTCAGAAGTTTGCACAATTCTGAAACAAATATATCAGAGGGCCATTGTTAAACCAGTAGTTCCACTTAAAAGTTACCCTATTTATCCAGTGTTTGTGGGAGGTTAAAAAAAAAAGTTGATACTGATTCCTTTGTCTTCTTTTCCTGTTTTCATCTTATTTTCTTCTTCATAAAAAGCAGACAATTACTAAGTCCAAGAGGAATGAGTCCACTTCAGTATCCAGGTGCACAAACATAACGATAAGCTCATTTTTATGTAATAAATAAAAAACGTGTTTATCCAAAACACTGGGGGAAAAACGCAGTGGGGGAAAAACAACAGCAGGAGGACAAGGAATTCAAGTCCAGAAGTTAATTGAAAAAAACTTTAAAATCAGTGAGTTAATGTGAAAGTCTAGTAAAATGTTACTTCTTACTGTAATACTGATATTGAAATATTGTCTGGGTGTAAGTTCTCAGTTTAAGAAAAATTCAGTGACACTCTCATCATCAACACATCCAAATTATGCTTTTAAAAAACTGACATAGCTGAAACAATAATTCAGCATTTATTTTTATGTAAAGAACATTTTATATTTCTACATTGCACTGATGAGTTTTTGTTTTGTCATTCATTTCTGATTATGTTTTCAGAGCCTAGTAAATATTTCAAAATTTAGTTTACATTTATTTAGAATGGTATATAATTTAAAATATAAGTTTTACTTCACACCAATAGAAATTTACATTAAAAGTACCCTGATACATCTTATCAACATAATCTGTTAGTGAGGCTATGGCAGAGACAGGAATTCTTCTACATCAGTGGTGAAAATGGAAATGGCACAACTTTACGATGGGAAAATGTGTCAATATCTAGCAAAATTATATACAGTAACCCCGCTTCTGATAAGTACAAGTTTATCACTGGAGTATCAATTACAGCAAAGAGTAAAAACAAAGTAATCATACATTTATCAGTAAGGGACTGTCTGAATAAACCGTGGCACATGTAAGCAATGGATTACCAGGAAACTGTAGAAAGGGAAGAAAAATATCTCTATATACTAGTATAAAGCAACCACACAGATACAGTGTTATATAAAAAAAAGTGGGGTGGAAAGTATATATTATTGCTTAATAAAGAGGATATATACATATATATTCATATCTGCTTATATAAAAATTTGAATGTTTTAAAAGTTACCAATGGTAAAGGGAAGAAAAAACCAAGGTTGAGGAGACAGAAACAGAAACTAAGCTTCTTTCAATATATCTTGTTTTAAAAGAGATTCAACTTGTACTACGTAAATATTTACATAACTGTACAAATTTTATTAAAGAATTTTACAAAACTATAAACTATAAAATTATAAAGTATAAACTATAAAACTTTTATAAAACTGTATAGTTTTTAAATACTATAAAACTATAAAAGGAAAATCAAAACAAATTAGCCAAAATAATCACATAGAGAAAAACTATTCCAAGTGACTTTAAAAAACAGTAATATTACTGTACATCACTACTGGGATATGCCATAGAGATAAAGATAATTGCTTAAAAACTCCAACTATTTCCAGTAATCATATTGAGGGTAGTAGTGTTGATGTTATTCTGAAACAGTTGTGTATATATTGTAAGATAATATAATTATATGATATTCCATTTCATATTCCCAGAGTCACTGAAAGTGGTATTCTCAGCATGAAAGGAAACATAGCTATCAACATAGACTAGGTTAAGTAAAACACCTGTAGTCCTGAATCTGAGTTGGAAATAAATTTATATTCAGTTATGACATATTTTGTCTCTAAAGAAGGTATATTCTCTTTATGATATCCACTAGAAAAGACCCAGAAATGATGACCAACCTACTAGCAGTGAATGCCCTTAGTGCTTAGATTATAGTCTTGGAGAAATACCTGGTTCCAGTTCTGAGGAAGGAAGTACTTAAGTCGAACCAAGAACATCTTGTCATAACTAAAAATTAAACATTTAAGCCACCCATATATCAAATAATAAATCAAAATGGAAATTAGAAAGTGTTTTCAAACGAAAAGAAAAACACTACATACCAGAATTCGTGGGTTGCCACTAAAGTAGCACTTGAGAGATTTATGCTATTCAATGCCTATATTAGAAAAAGAAGGAAGACCTTAACACAGCTACTTAAGAAACTTGAGAAAAACAAGAGCAAATTAAATCCAAAATAAGCAGAAGAAAGGTAATACTCAAGACCAAAGTAGGTATCATTGAAACAGAAAACAGAAAAGCAATAGGAGAAATTAATGAAACCAAAAGCTGGTTCTTTGAGAATACTGATAAAAATTGTTAAACCTTTGTTACACTGACCAAGAATAAAAAAGAAAAGACACTAATATTCCTATTATATAGTGCACTAGTAATAGAATTACTAGTATAAGAAATTCAAGAGGAAATATCACTACAGACTCTACAAGATCATAAGGGAATACTATGAAAAATAATATGGCTATACATCTGACAACTTAGTTGAAATGGAAAAAATCCTTGAACTACATAATCTACCACAGTTTACTAAAAATAAATAAATAAATGAATAGTCCTATTAAAGAAACTGAATATGTAGTTAAAGCCTTCCCATAAAACAAACAAACAAACAAAACAAAACAAAACTCCAGGCCCAGACAGCTTCAGAGGTGAATTCTACCAAAATTTAAGAAAGAAAGAATTCTAATCCTACACAAACTCTTCCAGAAAACTGAAGGGGAGAAACTTCCCAACTCATTCACAGAGACTAGCATTACCCTGATACCTGAGCCACATAAAGACATTACAAGTAAAGAAAACTACAGACCAGTAGTTTTAGGATATTATATTATGCAAAGGTTATTATATCACGACAAAGTGGGGTTTATTCTAACAATGCAGAGTTACTTTAACATTTTAAAATCATTCAATACAATTCACATATTAACAAACTAAAAACAAAAAAATCATACGATCATTGCAATAGATGGTGAAAAGGCATTTGACAAAATTCAATACTCATTCACAATAAAAAGTCAGCAATCTAGGAACAGAAGATAATTTCCTCTCTCCTCTTATTATCAGGAATAAGACAAAGATGTTCACCATCACTACTTGTCTTCAACATTGTACTGCAGGTTTTGGCCAGAGAAATCATGCAAGAAAAGGAAATAAAAAGCATCTAGATTGGAAGGAAGAAGTACAACTATCTTGTTCATAGACAACATGATAGCCTTTGTAGAAAGTTCAACAAAATCAACAAAAATCTACTAAAACTAATAAATGAGTTTAGCAAGGTTGCAGGATAGACAATGTACAATCTACAAAAATCAGTTGTATTTCAAAACACAGACAACAAACACTTGAAAAAATAAATAAAAAATACTGTTTACAAATAGCATTGAAATATTTAGGGGTGAATATGACAAAATATGTAAAATACTAGTACACTGAAAACTATAAAACACTGCTGATAGATATTACAGAAAGTGTAAATAAATGAAGAAATATATCTGGCTCATGTATTGGAAGATTCAATATTGTTAAGGTATCAATTCCATTCTAATTGATCTCTATAGACCCAGTACAATACCATTTAAAATCCTAATAGATAAGTTGCAGAAATCATACAGAGTACGTTTTCTAATTACCACAGAATTAAATTAGGATCAATAACAGAAAGACATCAGGAAAGTCCTGAAATATTTGGAAATTAAACAACACGAAACAATAACCATGGACATAAGAAGAAATCATAGGGAAATTAGAAAAACATTCTGAACTAAATGAGAATGAAAACACGACATATCTAAATTTGTGGAATGCAGCTAAAACCAGTGCTTAGAAAAAATTTCTCATTTTAGAAAAGACGAAAGGTTTAAAATCAATAATCCGAGCTTCCATTTTAAGAAGTTAGGAAAAGAACAAATAAAATCAAAAATAAGTGAAAGGAAGAAAATAATAAAGATAAGAGCAGAAGTCATCAAAACAGAGATTTCTGTTCCCAATCAGCCTAGAATAATTTAAACAAACAAACAAACAAAAAAAGAGAGAGAAGAGAAGGGAAGAGAAGAGAAAAGATTAAAAAAAAAGGAATCAACCATTTCAGACACTGGACAACAGGAACACAGAACAGTGATTCCCTAAGAGAAGAGAAACAAATGAGGTGAGCCCTGAGATTGTCCCAGATTGCTGCCTAGAGAGAGATTCCACTCCACAATGCAGAGAAGAGGAAGCCAAATACAGCCCACCTTGAGGAGACGGAGTTGAGAATTCGAAGAGGCCAGAGTAGCTACAATTCAGAGTACCAGTGAGGAAAGAGCTGTCCATAGACAGAGCTTAGTGATCTGCAAAGGGTTTCATCTGAGAACTGATCAGTGTATATGTGTGAGGAAATGACCCGGGGCTGGGGAAATAATCACCAGGAAAAGGCAGGTAGAACAATACCTGAATTCACAGGGGTGCAAAACGTTCATGTTTCCAACAGCCAAAATGGAAAAACCTCATTGAACATAAGGGGCATTGAGTGAAAAATGATATGATTATTTATGTAGAAAATCCTAATCAATCTACCAAAAAATACTACTAGAACTAATAGTGAATTTAATAAGGTTGCCAGATACAATCTCTCTCTCATATATGTATATATATATATATATGATTTTTTTTATATATTAGCAACGACAATTGGAAGTTGAAATTTTAAAAACTGTACCACTTACAATACCATCAAACAATATAAAATACCTAGGGATAAATTTGACAAAATATGTGCAAGATACTGAAAATTGTAAAATATTGTTGAGGAAAATAAAAGCTGATGAAATAAATGAACAGATACCATGTTCACAGATGGGGAGAGTCAATATTGCTAAAACATCTATCTTACCCACACTGATGTCAATGAAATACAATCATCATTAAATTCCCAGCAGTGTTACTGAAGAAATTGTTAAGCTGTTTTAAAAATTTATACGGAAGCTTATAGGACCTAATACCAAAACAATTTTGAAAAATAAGAAAAACAGTTAAAGGGTTTGCACAACCTGATTTAAAAACATATTTTAAAGCTACAATAAGACAGTGTGATACTATCATGAGAACAGAATAGAATCCAGAAGTAGGCACACATTTACATAACCAAATGATTATTTGACACTGATGCAAAGACTGTAAGTGAGGAAAGGATAATCTTTTCAAAAATGGTGCTGGAACAACTGGTTGGCCATATGCAATAAAAATGAACATCAACCTGATCTCATCTGACATAACAAAAATTAACTCAAAATGGATCACAGCCCTAAATGTAAAATCTAAAACTATAAAAATTCTAAAATAATACATAGGAGGAAATCTTGACCTTGGATCTAAAAAGAAAATATTTTAATAGAACACAGAATGCACAAATGTATAAAAGGAAAAAAATGATAATTTCATTAAAATTTAAAACTTGGCTCTTTGAAAGACAGTGTTATTATAATGAAAAGGCAAGCTACATGCCAGGAGAAGATATTCACAAAACATATGCTCAAAAAGGAACTTATATCTAGAACTGCACTGCCAAGAGGATTTTCTGAGATTATGGAACTGTCTTATATCTGTACTGTCCAACAGGTAGCTACCATTCATATATGACTAAATGAGCACTTGAAATGTGGCTAGTGTGACTAGGGAACCGAATTTATAGTATTGAATATTTAATTTTAATTAATTTAAATGTAAATTCCCACTGGTTACTGACTAACATACTAAGCAGTACAGATCTGGAATTTATAAAGAATACATAAAACTCAACAATGAGGACAAACAACCCAATACAAAATGAACAAGAGATTTGAACTGACACTTTACCAAAGATAATATATGGATGCCAAATAAGCCCATGCAAAGACACTCAAATTTATTAGTAACCAGAGAAATACAAATTAAAACTACAGAGATATGACACACATACAAAAACAGCTGAACATTTAAAAAATGACCATACTAAATGTTAGTGAAAATGTGGAGCAATGATAACTTTCATAACCTAGTGGGAATATAAAATGGTACAACCACTTTGGAAAACAATTCAGCAGTTTCTTAATACGCCTACCATACAATCAAGCTATTCTACTTCTTGATACTTACCAAGAAATAAAAAAAACTATGAAATACAAGTACACGTAAATATTTGTACATCAATGTATAAAGCAGCTTTATTTTTCATCACAAGACTGGAAAAAACCCTACCAGCAGGTAAAAGGAATATATAAATTGTGGTATACCCACATACCACAATACTAGTGCAATACTAGTCAGCAATAAAAATGGAATATAGTATTTATATAAAATTCTAAGAAATGCCAACTAACCTAATAGTGACATCAAGTATTGATAGATCACTGATTGCCTGAGGACAGGTTGGTAGGGTAGCAGGAAAGAATGAATTACAAAGGCACACGAGGAAACTTTTGAAGAGTATGGAACTGTTCATTATCTTGATTGTAGTGATGGTTTAATGGGTGAACTGCACACTTTAAATTTGGGTACCTTACTGTACATAATTTTACTCCAATAAATCTTTAAAAACAAAAACAGAAGCAAAAAAATCAGTGAAATAGAAAGTGAACATACAACAGAGAAAAGCAATAAAACCAAAAGCTGATTTTTTGAAAAGATAATAAAATTGATGTGCTTCTAGCTAGATTAATCTAAGAAAAAAAAGAATCTAGAAATTACAAATACCAAGAATGAAAGAAAGAATATCATTACAGTACTTACAGACATTAAAAACATAAAAGAATATTACGTATAACTTTGTTGTGATTAAGTTGACAACTAGGATGAAACGGGCACATTCCTTGAAAGAAACAGATCATCAAAACTGACTCAAGAAGGAATAAAATGCCCAAATAGTTCTACATCTATTTAAAAAATTAAAATCATAATTTAAAACCTAGAAAGAAAACTAAAATGCTAGGTAACTTTACTAGTAAATTCTACTCTAAGCATTCTAGAAAGAAATAATGACATTCCTTTACATGCCCTTTCAAAGAAGGAGGTAACACTTCTCAACTCATTTTATGAGGTCACCATCACCTTGATGCCCAAACTAGACAGGAAAACTGCAGACCCTATCCCTCATGCATATGGACTGAAAATATTTTATAAACCAATAACCCCTTTCTAACTACAAGAAAATATCAGACAAACCCAAATTGAAGAACATTCTACAAAACACCTCAAAATCGTCTACCAATACTCCTCAAAATTGTCAAGGTCATCAAAATCAAGAAAAGTCTGAGAAACTGTCACAGTCTAGAGGAGCCTAAGGAAGATATAATGACTAAATCTAATATGGTATCTGGGATGAAATCCTAGAATAGAAAAAGGACATTAATTAAAAACTAAGTAAATCTGATTATGTATGGCCTTTAGTTAATAACAATGTATTAATGGTGACTCATTATTTGTGACAAATGCACTGTAGTACTGTAAGATGTTAACAATAGGGTATACTGGTTGGAGGATATGACGAAATGCTGTAATGTTTTTATAACTTTTCTGTAAATCTAAAGATATTCTAAAATTAAAAGTTCATTTAAAAAAATCAATGTAGTCCACCTTATTAAGACTAAAAGAAGGAAATCATAATATATGATCATTTCAAAGTTGCAGAAAAAGCATTTGACAAAATTCAACACTCATTTATGAAAAAACACTCAAAAACTGGGAATTAAAGGGACCTTCCTCCATTTAAGGTCTACAAAAAGACCCTGTAGCTAGCTAATATCAAACTTAATGATGAAAGACTTAGTATTCTCCTAACTAAGAGGAACAAAAAAGTAAGTCTGCTCTCACCACTTCTGTTCAACAATATACCAGAGGTTTTAGCCAGTACATTAGGTCAAGAAAAGGAAATTTTTTTTAAAAATTGAACAGATTGGAATGGAAGAAGTAAAAATGTCTTTATTCACATAGGAAATGAGTGTGTATGCAGAATATCCTGAGATATCTACATTAAAGCTGATAGAATCTTTTTAAAAAGCTAATAGAACTAATAAGTAAATTTATAAGATCAAGGGATTAAAGGTCAATAAACAAAAACTCAACTGTATTTCTATATACTATCAATGACCAAATGGAACATATAATAAAAAGAGTTAAAATATCAATAAAAAAACATAAAAGACCTGTTAGAAAGCTCAGGAATCAAGATACTATAATACTGGTAAGGACAGACATATAGATTGATGGAAGAAAATTAAGTCTAAGTAGACTTACACATATATGGCAAATTGATTTTTGACAAAGGTTCCAGAATGAAAACATGTCCTTTTCCCCAATCCAACTGGCAAAAGAAACTCTCTTCAATCATTGGTATGGCAACAACTGGATATCCATTAGGAAAAATAATAAACCTCTACCCTTATATACTATATACAAAAATTAAATCCAACTTGATCACAGGCCTAAGAGAAGAGAACATAGGATACTACCTTTGAGACTTTCAAGTATTCAAATATTTCTTAGATAAGACACACAGTGTATAAACCAAGAAAAAACTTGATATAAAATTAGACTTCATCATAAAAAACTTCTTGCTCCTCAAAAAGCAATGTTAAGAAAATGAAAAGACAGATTTAGAGGAAATATTTTCACCATATATATTTGACAAAACACTTAACCAGAATATATAAAGAACTCCTTCAACTCCCTAGGTTTGTAAATAAAGAAATGAGCAAAAGATTTAAACAGATCAGTTCACAAAGAAAAATATATGAATAGGCAATAATTACATGAAATGATACATGATATTATTAGTCTTCAGGAAAATGCAAATGTAAACCATAATGAGATACCAACAACACACCCACTAGAAAGACCAAAGATATTTTTAACTGTCCTTTACTAAGTTTTGGGAAAGATGTGAGCAACTCAAACTCTCATACATTACTGACAGGTATATAAAATGGTATAACCACTATAGAAAACAGTCTGGCAATTTAAAGTTAGACAAACACCATATGATTCAGTAATTCAACTCTTAGGTATTTACCCAACAGAGTGAAAACATATGCCCACATAAAGACCTGCACACAAACGTTCGTAGAAGCTTTCTTCATAATAGCTCCAAACTGCAAACAACTCAAATGTCCATTAACACATGAGTGAATAAGCTAACTGTGGTATATCCATACAATGGAATACTACTTGACAAGAAAATGGAACAAATTTCTAATAAATGTAACAATGATGAATCTCAAAAACATTTCACTTAGCTAAAGAATACAGACCCAGGGCTTCCCTGGTGGTGCAGTGGTTGGGAGTCCGCCTGCCGATGCAGGGGACACGGGTTCGTGCCCCGGTACGGGAAGATCCCACATGCCGCGGAGCAGCTGGGCCTGTGAGCCATGGCCGCTGAGCCTGCGCGTCCAGAGCCTGTGCTCCGCAATGGGAGAGGCCACAACAGTGAGAGGCCTGCGTACCACAAAAAAAAAAAAAAAAAAAGAATACAAACCCAAAAGAAATAAATAGGACAAAACAGAGATATTTCCACTTGATAAAAGGTACAATATACCAAAAAGATATAACTACCCTGAGCTTTATGGACCTCATAATACAGGTTCAAAATACATAAAGCAATAAACTAATAGAATAACAAGAAGAAGTTTATAAGTTCACAACTGAAGTGAGAAACATTTCACCCCTCTTTTAGCAAGTGACAGAAGATGAGGACAAAATATTAGAAAGGTATTGATGATTTATATAACTGGTAACATACTTTTCAACATACATGTAAAACTCCTAAAAATCTATGTGTCAAATCATAAAGAAAATTTAAAAATCAAACACCACACAACCATATTCTCTGGTACAAGCCATAAACAAGTTAACATTAAAAATTAGAGTCCAAATAAAAACAAAAACAAGTAATACAAAATAAAATATATAGCATTTCAACTTCCTGCTTTACACTAGAAAATATCCAACATTAAGTAAAAAGAGAATAACATAATTTATAATTTTTACAAATTTATAAATTTGTAATTTATAGGAATTTTTAGCCTCTGTGAGTTAGATAAAAATCAATGTTTGCTAAGTGGCAGAATAATTTCAGAACCATTCTATCATTTTCATTTAAAGTGATAATCTCTGATCTGCCACACCAGACAGAACCTAATGGTTACAATGAGATTATAATAGTTACAATGAAGTTTATAAACTTAGCTTCTAGAAATGTTCTTTATATATCTTATGAGATAGGAAATTCTCAAAATTGAATCGCTTTTATTGAGGCAGTATAATATATTGGGTAAGGTCATGAATTTTAAAGTCAGAGAGAAGTAGATTTAAATTTAAACTCCATTACTTAATAGTAGTGAGATCTAAAGTAAATTATTGTAAAGTTCTAAGATTAAATATCCTTATTTGTAAAATGAAAAAATTACCCCAAAATGTATGCATAAACTACTTAACTAAGAACTTGGTACCTGGTAAGCACTCAGTTTAAGTTATACCTTTTATCAGTATTTCTAATACTAACACTTTTTCATACACCTCAAAATTTACCATGTTCGAAACCATTTATCCAGTATTCAAAAGCTAGAAACTTCATTCTTGACTCCTTTCACTTCCTTACATCCAAATCTTATTGATTCTCATTCCTAAATGTCTCTAAAAATTTCCCCTTCACTGTATAAGTACTTCATTATCATTTACCTGAATTATTTTCAACTGTCTCTTAAATAGTCTCTCTACCTGCCTTGCCCATCTCTCTCTTCCAGTCAATTTTTTGATAGCGCTTTCTTTCAAAAACACAAGTTAAATCACATAATTGACTGATTTTTTTATATTATTTCCCTACTACCCAGAAATCTAAAGTCTTCAGCCTGACAATGGCTGTTCCCAGTCTGATCCTTATTTACTGTACTAGCCCCATCTCCACTCCCTTCTAGAAACTTTGAGCTCTAATTCTCATTGCTAGAATATTATGTCACCCATTTCCTATGCTAAAGAACTCCTACTCATCCATTAAAACTCAGCATATACTGTATCACTTCTTTGAAGTCTTCTTTCATGCCTTAAGGCAGCTGCTTTGTTTTCCTCTTTCTACTTCAATGTTTACATATATAAGACAAATATGGTAAGTACAGAATGTTTCTACCTATAAAGCATTATTTATGATCATGTTGATGATTCAGTCAGAAAATACATAAAATGTGAAGTCAAATGACAGAAAAAGGTGTCAAGGCTGATATCTAGGGATGCAGACCAAAATTTTGTTTGTACCTCTCTGCATTTTCCAAATTTTCTAAAATACACGTATATTAACTTTATAATTATTAAAAAATGTGCTTGTAGAAAATAATCAAAAAAGCAGCTATTCTAGAAAACCATAATTATCAAAAAAGTTAGGATTATTAAATGTCCTAAATTAATGTTAATTTATAGAGTATGCATCACAGAAACCTGCCACAGAACCATTTTGGATTCACCTCGCAGAAATTATTTTTTTCCAAAAACTGAAGGGTTAGTCTCAATGGAAAAAAAAAAAAAAAAGACCAAGCCAAAGTTATATAGATACAAAATGAAGTAGACAACTGAAACTTGGTTGATCTTCCAGATGTTTCAGGCTCAAGTGCTTTGGGAGCCTTGGAAGCTACAAATTAATGCTACAATCCTGTATTTTGCTTTGCATATGCACACATAATATTAAGAATACTGAACTCTTACAACTCATTAATAAAGAGACAAATAACCCAATTAAAAATGTTCTAAGTTTTAAATGGAAAATTCCCACCCAAAAGATATGCAAATGGAAAATAAACACATGAAAGATGCTCAATGTCATAAGGGAAATGAAAATGAAAACCACAAGCGATACCTCTTCACACTCACCAAGATGGCTATAGGTAAAAAGATGGAAAATAACAAGGATTGGTAAGGATGTGGAGAAGTCAGAACCATCATATATTGCTGGTAGGAATGGTGCAGCTGCCTTGGAAAATATTTGGCTCCTCCAAAAGCTAAACACAGAGTTACCATATGATGCAACAATTCCACTCCTGAATATATGCAAGAGAAATGAAACATAAAAACTTGCACATGAATGTTCACAGCAGCATTATTCATAATGGCTAACAGGTGAGAATAACCCAAATGTCCATCGACTGATGACCAAATAAACAAAACTGTTGTATCTATCCATATAATGAAATATTAACAACAAAGAAAAGTAATGAAGTATTGATACAAACTACAACATAGATGAACCCTGAAAATATCATGCTAACTGAAAGAAACCAATTACAAAAGACCACATAGTGCATAACTGCATTTATATGAAATGTCCAGAAGAGGCAAAGCTATAGAGACAGAAAGGAAGTCAGTGGCTGCTTAAAGCTAGAGATAGGGAAAGAAGGGACATGGGAGAGAATGAAGAAGGACAGCTAATGGCTATGGGGTTTCTTTTAGGAGGGATGAAAATGCTTTAAAAGTTGTGATGGCTGCACAACTCTGTGAATATACTAAAACCCACTGAACTGTACACTTTAAATGGGTGAATTAAATGTTATGAACTGTATCTCAATAAAGCTGTTTAAAGAAAGAATGTCAACTGGCCCCTTTTCCAACAAATTACATGATCTGGGGAATGAGCATTTTCATTTATAAATGGGAACAGTATCTGTTTCCATCTTTCCACTTCTAGCAGTAAGAATACATAAAAGATATATAGGAGAAGTGTTCTAGAAAGCTAGTTTCATGACTTGAAGACAACTGTATTGGTTATCACTTGCTACATAACAAATTACCCCAAAGCATAGCCACTTAAAACAACAAACATGTATCATCCCACACAGTTTCTAAGGGTCAGGAACCAGGGAGTAGCTTAGCTGGGTGAGTCTGGCTCAGGTTTCTTACGAGGTTTCAGTCAAGATAGGGCTGCAATCTCTGAAAACTTGACTGGGGTTTGAAAATCTACTTGCAAGGTTATTCACGTGGCTGTCGGTTGGAGGCTTCAGTTCCTCCCATTATAGGCCTCTCTGTAGACGGCTACTTAGGACATTGCTTCCCCCAGAGAAAATGATTACAGAGATGGAGAAAGTGTGAGAGCAATCGAGACAGAAGCTTGGTCTATTATAACCTAATCTCAGAAGTGATAAATCACCATTTTTGCAATATCCTATTGGTTACAGAGATCAATTCAGATACAATGCATGTGGGAGGACTGGACAAGTATGTGAATTCCAGGAGGTAGGAATCATTGGGGCCATTATGGAGACTGGCTACCAAAATGACATTATGACAATAAACTGACCAAAGATCCCACATAAGCAAATGCTTGACCTCTGCACTAAAAGAGGATAAGGAGGATACTCATTTCTTAGTAGGGTGACAGATACACACTTGGAGATGTTTTAAGAGTTGTGATAAAAGGGTTTGTAAGAAGCATTCATACCATTTTCCATTCTCCTTGTGACTGAGTTATGGTTAGCCTAAAGAAATACAAAATTGTACAGTTGGGGGCTGGTGGAGAAAATATATGAAGGATTTAGTCAACTGCACCCTCCCCCTCCTCCCACCACTGACAGGTAAGGAAAGAGTCCTGGTTGAAGAAAGGCTAGATGACTCCACCAGGGTCATTAGTGATAGAGCAGAAACTAGAATCCATTCCCTGTGTCTTCTCATTACACCAGGAGCTATGCATCAGAGAATCAATGGCAGTGACTCATTATACAGCTGAGACATTAAACATGTGAGCATTAAATCAACAAACATTAAACTGCTGGTCATTCCAGAATTAGCATTTCTTTGTGTAGCTTTTTGACGCTGGCTGTGTCACTTTCTCAGGCAGCAGCGGACTCTTATCCTTCTTTCTACTCCAACTGAGAGTTGACTTACTTAGCTAGGGGAAGAATCACTCATTCAGCTCAGCTAATATTTATAGAATATCTGTTCTATACCTAGCACTAAATATGCAGATATAAGAGCAGAAACCATGGTCCGTTCACTCAAAATGCAGGTAGTCAAGTAGAAGAAAAACCTATACCTGGAACACTAAGAGAATTAGACATTATGTGACATGGCAGCACAAGGATTTATATATTTTTGATCATTTTATTTAACAAAAAACTTATATAATGCTTAAAATGTGCCAGATATATTACAATTTCAACTCCTTTAATCCCCTATGAGGTTATCCCCATTTTACAGATGAGAAAAGTGAGGCCTGAAGAGGTTATGAAACTTGCCAAAGTTCTCATGCTTGGTAATAAGGAGGGCCAGATTCAAACCCAAGAAGAATGGCTCCATAGTCCATACTTTCCTAACCATAATAGTATGGAGGTTCTCAATAATACTAACAATTATTCTTCTGCTTTTTTAAAGGTTTTGAAGGAAAGTCAATCATGAAATTCCAAAGCTCCTCTGAGAAATCTTTCAAGATGTACAGGGTAAGGCAGTATTTAGCCCAATATAGTAAGGATGTCTTAGGACAGCCTGCTAACCCCGTGGCGAGGGATGAGGAAAAGTGAATAAACATTCACTAATGAGACAGTGCTTTTCTGGTGCCACAATGAAAGATAAAACTGAATCATAACTGCAATTAACAAATTAGGTTATAGTTGGAATAAAGAAATTAAATGGATGTACTGTTCTGCAAGTGCAGAAATAAATTAATTTGACCCTGTCAAAGCTCACTAGAATGTAGAGAGACTTACATCTTCTAAAGATTTCCTCCCAGAATCATACGATAGGAAAATAGCATACTACACCAGGAACAGATGTATTTGATCATGTTTAAAGAATACGAAAAGTAGTTTGAAGAGAATAAAGTGATATGTGGGCCTAGGAAACCTTTTGCTTAACAAAGCAATGAATTCCATTTTGGTAAAAATTTGCCAACTTCGCCACTTTACAAAGCAATTGCTGCCATCTTTTTCCTTTACATCTGATTTTTTTATTTTTTATTTTTATTATTTTTTTTTTTTTGGTACGCGGGCCTCTTACTGTTGTGGCCTCTCCCATTGCAGAGCACAGGCTCCGGATGCGCAGGCTCAGCGGCCATGGCTCACGGGCCTAGCCGCTCCGCGGCATGTGGGATCTTCCCGGACCGGAACACGAACCCGCGTCCCCTGCATCGGCAGGCGGACTCTCAACCATTGCGCCACCAGGGAAGCCCTACATCTGATTTTTACTTTGGAAAATGTTCCTTGCAAGGAAAGACAGGACCCTGTAGACTGCTGGTAATCTTCGTGTATTAAATTTCTACTTGGTGTTCTGTTCATCACATACCTTGAATCATCTACAGGTCCTAAAACCTCAGAACACATTGTCCAAAACTGTAGGAAAAGGGCTTATTTACAGCCAACTGGCATGTAATGCAAGGCAGCACAATGAGTAGTGTTTTTTTCTTTTAAAAAAACCTGAATACAGGTTTTTATCTAAGGTAATATAACAGTATATTGTAATTTTGAAAAGGTCTTAAAGATTTTTTAAAAATTCCTCTAAAATTTAAAATTTTATTTAAGAGTCTTGTATCAAAAAATTGTATCTAGGTACAGAAGGTTTATAAAATTCCAAAGGAAAGTCTAGTAACTTCCCTTTTAAATTGACTTTTCCTTTAAATTCTATCAAACAGTTACCATAACTAGAGTCTCAGCCTGAGGATGGCCTTTATGAGATCATTCAGTTCATTTCAATGACCATATCTGTCAAGTTTACACTTATCACAGGTAGAAGCAGTTTTTCATTCTCTTATGAAAGTAGACTTGACCACAATTCTCAGTAAACTACTCCAGAGCATAAATGTTCTCCTTGCATTTGAAAGTATGGCAAGTTATCATCCACTTTAGACTAATTAGATGTTAGATGCTAACATGACAGAGAAAAAGGAGATGGAATGATGAGGAATTTGCAGAACACAATGTGGGACATTCTGAGTAGGACGATGTTAGCGAGTGTATGAGTGAGCGAGTGTCCCTGTGTGTGTGTGTGTGTGTGTGTGTGTGTGTGTGTGTGTGTGTGTGTGTGTGTGTGTGTGTGTGTGTGTGTGTGTGTGTGTAGAGTCATACATAACAGGAGTGAACTGACCAAAAGGAAGAAGTCAGTTAGCAAACAGCTGCTTTCCTAGTCTCGAATGGCTTCTGCTTTGGCTCTCTCACCCTAGTATCCTTACCCCAAACTAGCTAATTCTATATGTGTCTAATCTTGATTCATAGCTTTGGCACATATGACGTTCCTGGAGCCCCTTCATCTCAAGTGGCCAAGCAAAGCAGGTCAATCCTCCATGTCTCAAGCCCTTATTTCCCAGAATCATCCTAGGTGTACTTTGAATTTTTGCCTAGGGAGACCTCAAGAATTGTCAGGGTCTACCAGGAATAAATCCCAAATATTCTGAGCTAATCTTGCTTCAGGCCAGGCCTAGATATATAATTATCTTGCTAAAATGAATTTAATACTAGAGTCTAGCTGGCTTCCAGATTGCATCTTTCATCTTTTAAAATTTTCCATCTATTATGGTCCTCAAAGAGTCTCTTTACCAGGATAATATGAACTTCTATTTCTTTATTAATGCTTCCACTACTACTACTACTACGACTACTACTACTATTACCACTACAACGACAACATAGCCTTCAAATATAAAAGCATTGATTATGCACTAGAGACTACATTAAAAGCTTTACATATACAATACCCATTTAGTCTTTCTTACAACATTATGAGGTAGGGTTTATTATTATCCCTGGTTTAAAAACCTACCCAAGATCACATGACTGGTAAGGGGCAGTATTGGGATTCAAACCTGGCAGTTTGGCTCCAGAATCCATGCTCTTAGATACTATATCATATTCCTTTTGTTTGTGTAATGCAAAGAATATTCCATCAAGATCAGAGACCTGGATTTCCATTCCTATCTCTAATGTTAATCAGTTGTGTGACCTAGGGCAAGTCTTTGACTCCATTTCTACTATATAATGATCCAGGCTCAATGATTTGTTTCTAGTCATACAATGCTGTGATAATAAAGTAGGTGCTTTTCATTAACAAATGGTACTGGATAATTCAGGAGGTTTAAAGCTTGAAAATGAAATATATCTAAGGGAAGGAAAGAGGCAACTAAAAATAACTAAGTCAATCTTTTAAACATCTTCACTTATTTTCTCATTTCATATTCTATGAAAGCATTAGATTCATATTTTACAGAGGAAGACCCTGAGACTCAGAGATTAGGTAATTTATCTGAGGTCACACAGAAAATCAGGATGGAGAGCCAGCATTTGAATGCAGCCAAAGCCCAAGCACTTCCTGCTGCACCACAACACTTCCTTGGCATTGCCTTTCTCTCCTCTCAGCAGCAATAAGCAGAGATTTAAAACGTAATATACGTAAAGTACCTACTACAAAGTCTTTCAAGCAGCACACACACAATAAAGTGATTTGGAAGTAAGGATGGAGATGCGTGAATACTAACTTGAAAGTGCTAACATTGTAACTTAAAACAAAAATGGGTATATTTTTGTGTATTTTTCTACAAGGTGGGCTGAATACCACATCAAAACAAGTGAATTTCTGGAAGAAAAGTTTTTATGACTTGAATTTATCCCTAAGTAAACGATGAAGAAGTACCACAAGAATGCCACTATATGTGGTATTTACAGACCACATACATGAGTTCTTGTGGTATTCTGCTGCATGAAATAACTTCCTCACAATAAGTCAGAATCATTTCGTTAAAAGTAATCTTCCTTTTTCCCTAGCCAGAATTTCACAAATAATACCAATGAACAAGGAAGGTCTTTTACGTATTGGCTACTCAAAGGAGGGCAGGAGAGTCAGGAACTACTGTGCTAACTTATTAAATTCCTATTGTAGTTTGGAACTGGAGTCACTTGCTCATTCACCGATTCATCCAACAAATAATAATTGAACACCAGATATTATTTATAAGGCATTATTTTATTAACAAATGTCAGGGACATTAAAGGGAACATGACATAAACTGTAATGCCAGTGCAGTGGGATGAGTGCTGTGGTTCAAGATAATACAAGGTGCTATAGGGGCACGAATGTTATTTACAAAGGCTTAGGAGTTCCTGAAGAAAGTGACATTTGAGACAATGCTAAACAGTATACTGTGTTTAGGAAACTGCAAGTAATTAAGAATGATTTAGAATTCAGAGTAAGTGTAGGAAGTATTGAATTTCAACAAATCATAATTATATAGCAATAGAACTAGAAGTAGAAGGGTTTAACAGATAATAACTTCAATACTCTCATTTTACTTTTAAGGAAACTAAGCCCTCTAATATAGGTGCCCAGAGTCTTACCAGGAGGATGGCTATTACATGAGGTGAGGTCATCCTTAAACACAGTACTGAACACTATTGTGTTTGAGAGTAAAAACAGCTGAGTGCAGCCATGTTGGAAAACCACTAACCTTCTTAGTGTGAAAGATACGTGTCATCTGCTATACCAGCTAATACAATAATTACTTAGAGGAATCACCTCCAGCTGATCAATGGTGTCCAGATAACCCCCCAAAAAGTTAAAATCTCTAAATTGCCCCTTCCTTACGAACTCGATGGGTTAAACAAAGAATTTTGGAGATAAAACTGTGTTTAACACACAAACACATTTAAGTCACCACTTAACCTATTTCCTCCTCTTTTAAACCTAACTCTTGTTAATTAAATTCAATAATAATTGAGATGCAACAGCTGTTAAGTGAAAGGATTCCATTAAATCCTCTGTGGATGTTTGCTAAACTTTGGACAAAAGCTTTATCACCTACAAGTCATTAATTACTAAATTACACCTTAACTAGGGGACAACAGTAGAAATAACGTTCTACTGCAAAGCCAAAATCAAATATAGGTTTAACTCAAGAAATATGAAATGCTATGATGGCTTTATTTAACTCAAGGAATATGCAATGCTAATAAATAAAACACTCAATTCCTTTGCTGTCTGTCCACACACTGTGTACAAATCTTTTATAGGTTAGCTCCCATGATATGACGTGCAAAGAGATAGTAAGATTCTTTTTAGGTACTTGAATTTTGTTGCATAAAGCTCTACTTCAGATAGGTGTGCTCAGCTTAGACTTCAGAAATTTTCCTTGTTTCCTGGGTATAAATTATGGAAAAGCAAAATTCAAATTATGAAAATTTGAGTTATTTTTAACAACTTTGAAAAAAGAAGTGATTTACTTTATAAAACAATTCACTACAAAGTTTCTTTAAAATAGCAAGTTCATTAACTGGTTGATATAACTTTTCAGGAGTGTACAGTATATAAAGATGGTCAAAATTCAAAGACTTTCTTGAATGGTTGTTGTAATAGGATTTGATCTCTACTGTTTTAAAAAAACTGCAAGACTTGAAAATGCAAAGAACTAATTTATCTATATTAAAGTGAGAATTTAAACATTACAGAAAGCAAATAAAAATTCTAATCACACTTGCATAGACAAGGTTTAGAAGGACATACAAATGATTAATCATGGTTACCCTTGGGGATGGAGAGGGGACTTTGCTTTTGGTTTTATAATGTCCACACTGTTATATAAGAAATACATATTATAATCCTGTACTTCCTTAAAATTTTGGTTCAGTATTCCCTTTTTAAAAGCATTCTTTTATAAAAGGATTCTTTTGTAGCAGCCTGTCATAGTGGTTCTCTACCAAGAGTGTATCAGAATCAACTATGAAGAGTTTTTGAAAAATATGTAGATGCCTGGGTCCCTCTGCAGAATACTGACTTTAAAAGCTTCGGAAACCACCAGACTAGATGACCTTTAAGGTTCATTCCAATCCTGAGATTACACTGCTTACAACTATTTTGTACACATTCAACACCCAATAGCTTTTTGGGTTTTTTGGTACACACGTTAACCACCCAATACTACATAGCATAAAAGCATTATTTCTAAAAGATAGGTGAAGGTCCTGTTCCCCTGCACTATGCACTCACACTACTGACCTGGAGAAACTCACAGGAAATAAACTGAAGATTAAAACATATCCATCTTCAACTTAAATATCCTTTTTTATTTTGCCAAAAAACCATCATATTTCCCTATTTCTGAGGCAGGAATTTGGGAACTGACTCTAATGTAAGCACCAATTATTGCAGAGGTGATGGGGAGGCAGGAGTGGGGAAGGACATGGTTGTATATTATCATATTGGTTCTCTAACTCAAAACAACCCCAGTAAGTCAGGTAAGTGTTAGCTTTTCCCTAACCTGGCACTTAATCTCTATCAGTCATTCTCAATCCTAGATCCAATGTCCCTTTGTTATATAAAGGACAAATGCATATACATTTATTCCAATTCCTCCTTTTCTATCTTGAAACAAAATTCACAGATATTTAACAGAATTTCAAAAGTGTCAATAAAATACCCTGATAGTAACATAAAGGGAAATGAAAGTAATTAATAATAAATTATGTATTTCAATATGTATATGCTCATTCATGACTATATTAAAAGACAATGAAGTAGTCAGATATGTTTACACCTACTTATAATGAATATATTTAGATTTAAGATAAGTAGGATGATAAGAAACTATTCCATGCAACAAGTACGAGAAAGTGAAGTAAAGCCAAGTGATTTTCTGAAATGATTCCAAACAATACAAAGTGCAATTATCTCTTGGTATGCAAGGTACCTACATTTCTGGAAACTTTAGTGTTTATTATATCTACATAAAAGGATATAAAATACTTTGTATATAAAACATAGTTATAGGCATAGATAATTATATAAATTTTTTTTCCCCCTCTTCACAAGTATTCCATACATGGTACATTCAAAAACTATGCAGGGGCCACAAAACTGTTGTGTTGGATGTCCTGTGCATTATGTGATGTCTAGTATCTCTGGAGACTGCTCCCTAAATCATTTTGCTTCACAAAATTCCAGAATGCCCCCTGGAGGTTAGTACCACCCTGTTGAGAACCAATGGTCTATATGAACTTTCAGTACCTACATGCATACTGTTGTAAATCCTCACCCTGGGTTAGCGGGTAAGTGGGCCACTATTTGACCCCTGATTTGGGGCTAAAGCTTCTCTGATACGAATAAGGGCTAAGTTTTTGTTTTGTTTTTTTTTTACATCTTTATTGGAGTATAATTGCTTTACAATGGTGTGTTACTTTCTGCTTTATAACAAAGTTATACATATACATATGTTCCCATATCTCTTCCCTCTTGCGTCTCCCTCCCTCCCTATCCCACCCATCTAGGAGGTCACAAAGCACCGAGCTGATCTCCCTGTGTTATGCAGCTGCTTCCCACTAGCTATCTATTTTACGTTTGGTAGTGTATATATGTCCATGCCACTCTCTCACTTTGTCACAGCTTACCCTTCCCCCTCCCCAAGGGCTACTTTTAATTAAAAAGCTTAACACATGTTCATCCCAGGAACTTCCAATAAAAAATTTTACCTAAAACTGTTTACCTGTTTTTAAAAAAGTGAATAATAAAGCTATTTTTACATATACAGTAGAATTAAAGACAATTCTGCCTCCTCTGTCTATCTCCCCTAAAAAATAATTTCTCCTGAGTTTTCTAGGTAAGCAAGGTCAAACTGTGAAGATATAACCATTCTTTTCTCATCCACATGAATGCAAAGATATACTAATGTAAACAATCTAAAATTTATATATGGCACTGAAGTATATTACTGTATTATTCATTTGGCAGAAGAATATCTTCCTAATTAAATTTTGATTAGGCATCTATTAAAAGTAATTTACATTTTCTGATCAACCCAATGACTAAAGCGTGTGTCATTTGTGGGCAGCTGGGGGAGCTACTTGAGTCTGAGAACTTGCTGAGTACTAAGAGGGGAGGGACTTAAGTATTTTGAAAGTTTCACTCTTTGGGATTTGGCTATATAATTTATTTTGGACACTGAAAAAAAATTCCATGCCTTCACATAGATTTTATGTTAAATTAGCACACCATTCATAGAAATATCAGATATACCCTCACTTTTTAAAAAGTGATAAGGACTTCACTTTACATGAAAGGATTCACATATTAGAGGAAAATCATCACAGGTTTCCTTTGAACATAAAATGCCTCTGAGTTAAAATGCCATTAAAAATTATTGAATAAATTAGTGATTGAATAGCCATTCAATTTCTAAGTATTATGAAAGACTCTCTTAAGATGTCCACAGCCTGTTTTTCCACTTTAAATTTCACTAATTAATCACTAATTAATCTAACCAGTAATGCCTAAAAGAAATCAACACTCATTTTTTTTTTTTTCTTTTCCCGCTACACGGGCCTCTCACTGTCGTGGCCTCTCCCATTGCGGAGCGCAGGCTCCGGACGCGCAGGCTCAGCGGCCATGGCTCACGGGCCCAGCCGCTCCACGGCATGTGGGATCTTCCCGGATCAGGGCACGAACTCGTGACCCCTGCATCGGCAGGTGGACTCTCAACCACTGCGCCACCAGGGAAGCCCAACACTCAATTTTTTAATAATCTTAATCTGGCTATCTTTCTTCATACCTAAAATTGGTAAAAACTTGCCTTTTCCCCATACACAGGCATCACCTTATGATAAAAAGTAAGCAAAAGTTTGTGCATAACCAAACATGTATAGTGGTTAAAATAACTTATCTTTAGTATACTGATTTCTAATTGTTTCCATAAATAAACTTTAACAATGTGTGGAACATGCATGTTTGTGTACCATGTGATGTAAGATTCACTTCTGAATCAGTTTTAAAGCAATTGATCACCAGCTCTTAAAAGGCTTTAAGTGTCACATAAAGAATAGGCCTTATTAAATAAACTCAGAAGTCATATTTTCTATTATTTAACAGAGAATTCTGGTCTTGATAAAAAGCAAACAAACCCTACAGGTTAAAGAAATGAAGCACATACCAAATGTTTAACACAAAGCTTTTCACTTACTTGGTACTAGGTCGTTTTTGCAGAGCTTTATCCAGGATAAGAGATGGAGCACTCCTCCTCCTTTCTGCTAGTGTTTTCATTTTCTGTAGAGGAAAAAAGATCACAATGAAGACCACATGGCTTGTAAAGCAAGTAAATGCCTATTTTCAATCCAACTCAGCAAGTTTTGTATTGCCTATCCTTACCTATCAAGGAGTTTGCAATCTTATTCTGGAAATAAATAATAACATCTAAACTAAAAAGTGGTACAGGCAGTAAGTATTTTTTATGGTCAGAGAACAAGGTGGTTAAATGGTGACTAGAGTATTTGGGAAAACAGCTCATAACCATTATCATCAACTGCAGCTTTACTGCTTATTATGTGCCAGGCCCTATGCCAAAGGCAGGACTGGATTATCTAATTTATACTCTAAAACGTCATCAGAGTAGGTTCTACTAGATCTATTTCACTGGTAGGGTAGGCCCCAAACTGGGCTTCAGGGACAGACAGAATTTGAAGAGATCAAGTAAATGGAGAAGATAAGTAGTTAAAGCACAAGATGGAGACTAGATTTCTTACACATTTAATAGACATTTAAATTTAAATATTTACACATTGGGGAATCTGGTTTTCAAAGGAGGTTTTTTTTTTTGCTGTAACTTTAAAGAAAAAAAAGATTTTTTTTTCTTTTCTAAGTGGTATATAAATATAGAATTAATTGGATAATTCAGGTACTTTGTTCTACAGGACCTAAAATTTGTGGTGAGGTTTTATTCAACTTGAATTAACCCGACAATTACTCTCTAAATTTTCAATCTTACAGATTTAACACCTCTAGATAGAGTCAGAGGAACTGCCACTGGATATAAATGTGAAAATTTACAATACAGTCACAAATAGCCATGAGTGAAGTTCAGGTTGTGTCACCAAAGCATTCTTCCTGCTCTACTCTCTCACCCTTTCCTGGCCAGAAGTCTCACCCACTGCCTGAGGGCCTAAGCCAGCCATGCTTGGGACTGGATGCTCTAAAAAAACCCCACATAAAACCAAGTGGCTCAGTATCAGTTTCTCATTACATGATTCATAAAGGAATTGCTTCTTAATAAAACCTAGATCATCCTAAGGAAGAGAAGAAAAATCATCTAGTGAGAAGGGGATACTAGACTTTGGCACAATTCTTTTCCCCCAGTTTCACCATGCCCCCATGGATCTCTCCCATTATTGTTGGCAGATGTGTGAGAAGTCAAATGCTGAGTGTATCTATGTCATCTAGTAGACTCATATTCAGTGCCATGGCCTCAGTGTTGCTGTTCCCTCCATTAATCTTTTGGCTCACACATGAAAACTAAATGCCCAAACCTCCTCAGTATACCTCAGACAGCAACAGAAACAATTACGTAAAACATTAATAAAGAACAGGAAACAAATGGGTAAGAAATATAGAACACCATACTTCTCAATCAGGAGTTATTAACCATGAATCAGTTTCAGGGCAGGTTAAATTGTATAAAATTTTTTACATGATAGTATTTGGTGCCTTCCTTCTGAAGAGAAAGCCCACAGTTTTCATCAGATTCCCAGAAGAATCTCTAATCCCTCCGAACCCCAGTGATTTTGATAAACTACTTTATATATTATAGCTCGTAAGCCCTATCCTACTGTTTTCCATTAGTCACAACTCCTGGGAACCCAACTCTCAGGAATCTAACATCCTGAGGCCAGTGTGAATGTAGAGGTTGCAGGGTGAAGGGAAATCTAGGAGACAAGTATTTGTATTGCAAAGTCCAGCGGCCTGTCCCCATATGAAGAGTCTCAATTCTGAAAGATTAGGTTGATTTTACTTAGAAAGGTGGCAGTTTGTTCCTATGCAGATTTTCTGCAGGATTCTGTTTCACCTTCAGGTCTAGGTTTGATTCCTACTCCTTATCCTGAATCCCTTTACTCAGGATCTATTTACTACGCTTTGAACTTTGAAATGCTCCCAATCCTTTAAGCTTGACCTGGGCCCCTTACCCTCGATCTGTTTTGACCTTGAGGGTCTGCCTAGCCTACCTGAGCAGGGGCCACATTGCTGGACCTGTCTCAGCAGTCTTACTTCTGCTGCTCCTAATCCTCTGACACCACTCTCAGCAGATCCAAGTGCCTAAACAAGATCTTCATTAACATATGATTTCTAATTCTGAGCTCCCTGGTTTTCGGGTTTACAAAGAATTTGGAAAGGGCTCAAAAGACAGCCATAAAAATGATTTTAAAATGTGAAAAAAAGAAAGAACCCTAAGACAAGTTAAAATGATCTTAAATTCTTCATTTGGAAACAGTAAATCTCCAAAGTAATGCAGTTATTATACAGAGGATAGCAAGGGTCTTCCAAAGAAGATAAGGCGAAAAGAAATGCAGCTATACTATAGACTGAGAATCCAGGTTAATCCTTCAAGATATTTATAAAAGCTGTGAATGAAATTATGAACATAATTTCAAGGGGTTCAGAAACACCCAACAAGGATTCTTGAGGGATCCATGGACTCCAAATTTGAAACCTTCCCATACAAGGAAATCTTTCTGAGACTGACGGCTGTTAAACATGAGAATGGATAATTAAAGAAGAGTGACAAATTTTCTTCTGTAAAGGTTCTTTTAAAATAGGAGTTTTTCAGGGAGACCTAATGTAGTGTACCATTTATATATATTTGTATATAGTAATTAGATTGTGTTTTCTTAGTTATAAAATTGGCAGATGTGTGAGAAGTCAAATGCTGAGTGTATCTACATCATCTAGTAGACTCATATTCAGAGAATGCAATCAAACTACAGGCAAAATATTATTTTTATTTGAGGTCCTATTGTTTGTACTGAGACTTACACCACTACTAATGAGACATGCAGCCTAAGGCAATTCAGACACCCCTCTGGGCCTCCATTTCTGTATCTAGAAAATGAGAAAATTTGGACTACATAGTCTCTTAGGTTCCTTCTACTTCTGATATTCTCATGTTAAGTGTCTACCAAAGATTCACCCTGGATATGCTAGAAAATAAACATTATATACAAAATGAATTTAGAATTTGTAGGATTCATTTCTCTTGTAAGTAATAAAAAGTCTTAAGAGTTGTCAATATAATGGGAGCCTAGGTATTAATTCATTCAAAATACATATCTCTTTCTTTTGCTCAAAAGTATAGCAAAACAAAGAACCAATGGTGACTTCAAAAAACTTCACGTATCTATCAAAGAATCTGTTTTAAGGCAATAAAGACTTGGATTTTCTTTTTGTTTATAACAACTGTGTGAAATACAATACATGGAAATAGAAGGAGACTATCGATTCCTTTCTAAATGTACAATACTACAAACTTGTCAGGACAGACTGAGGCTATACTTATATTGTACCAGCACCAACAAATTTCCCAGTTGTTCAGTGACAGGGAAAACTATGATCGTTTGCCTCACAGGAAACAGAAAATAGGTTTAAAACAGTGTAGGTTTCTTTGTTAGCTTAAAAATTGTAATCCACAGTGGTTTTTCAGAATGCCCAAGTGCTTGATGTCTATATTGAGATTACCTCATAAACATTGGATGCCATTCTGAAACTGAGCAATTTTTAAAAGGTAATCTTCTAAATTGACAAACTAAACATTAGGGAAAAAATCAACTGCATTAATCTTTTAGAAATGATTTTCTTGATTTTGTACCATTTGCCAAGGTTTAAGCACTAGAGAGCAATTAGATCTTTGGTTTTCTAAGCTGTCTCCTCTGCAGCTATATTCAGTATCAGAGGCAAAAAAACTATTCTGCCAAAGAGTAAATGAATGGAGATCATAAGTGAAGATGAGACCCAAATGCCTACACTTCATTTTTCTTTAATGTTTCAATAATAACACAAAACTGTAGCAACTTTACCTGCTAACGTGCAAGGTGCTTTCCACTTCAATTCTTTTTTTAATCAGTTGGATGAACTAAATGTTGAATTCTCTGTGTTCCTAACTTGCTTCACAGCTATGCCTCAGTTACAGCATTTCAGATTATATTATAATTATCTTTCTGCCCCTTTCTAGAGAGCAAGGACTACATCTTATTTCCAAACTTTCTCCCGTCCTTCAACAACTACTGAAATTCTACTCTGTAGCAGACCTATCTTTGCATTCCTAGAGCCTAGTACAATACCTGATACAAACTATATACTCAATAGATGAAGGTTTTAAGTGAATTTAAAAATCCACTCATTGTCCCCATCTACACTACTGCGCCCAAACACACACACAGAAACATAAACAAACTTTCTTAAAGGGGTTCTGCTGGAATGCTGTCACTAAGGAAATATAAGCATTTGCTATGGAACTGGATGGTAGAATCATCCTTGTACATTGCAAACTACATCTTTTGACATAGTGTTGACATTTACATTACCATTGAGTTTCATGGTAAACATTTGTCTGATGATTCTTTTAACTTGTTGGCAACTTAATTCCTTGCCAACAAATGGTGCTGGGAGTGGATATCCACATGCAAAAGAATGAAGTTGGACTCCTATCTCACACCATATACAAAAATTAACTCAAAATGGATCAACGATCTAAAAGAGCTGAAACTATAAAAATTTTAGAAGAAAATATAGGCATAAATATCTGTGACCGTGGATTAGGCAATGGTTTCTTAGATATGACCAAAAGCACAAACAACAACAAAAAAACACAGATAAATTGGACATCATCAAGGTTAAAACTTCTGTGCTTCAATGGACACTATTAAGGAAGTGAAAAGAAAACCTACAGAATGGGAGAACATTTTTGCAAATCATGTATCTGATAAGGGATTTGTATCCAGCATATTTAAATTTAAGGAACTGTTACAATTCAATAAAGACAAGTAAGCTAGTTTAAAAATGGGCAAAGGATATGAATAGACAGTTTTCCTAAGGAGATATATAAATGGCCAATAAGCACATGAAAAGGTGCTCAACATCATTAGCCATCAGGGAAATGCAAATCAAAACTCTGAAATACCACTTTATACTCATCAGGATGGGTACAATAAAAAAGACAAATAAATAACAAGTGTGAGAATGTGGATAAATTGAACTGTTATTCACTGCTAGTGGGAATATAAAATGGCGCTGTCACT
This sequence comes from Grampus griseus, assembly GCF_964374135.1. Lineage (NCBI taxonomy): Eukaryota > Metazoa > Chordata > Mammalia > Artiodactyla > Delphinidae > Grampus > Grampus griseus. The sequence continues at coordinate 22,265,419 of NC_139002.1, read as the reverse complement.
TTGCAAAACAGTTTGTAAGTTCTGCAAATGGCTAAACATAGAGTTACCATATGATCCTGAAATTCCTCTTGGGTATATAACCAAGAGAAAGGAAAATATATGTCCACAAAAAAAACATGTACGTGAATGTTCACAGAAACATTATTCATAATAGTCAAAAAGTGGAAACAACCCCAATGTCCATCAACTGATGAATGCATAAACAAAATGTGGTACATCCATAAAATAGAATATTACTTGCCAATAAAAGAAAAGAAGCCATGAAATGTACAACAACATGGATGAATCTTGAAAACATCATGCTAATTAAAAGAAGTCAGTCCCAAAGGACCACATACTATATGACTCCACTTAAATGAAATATCCAGAATAAACAAATCTATAGGAACTTAGATTAGTGCTTGCCTGGGGCTTGGGGGATGAGGGAATTGGGATGTAATGGCTAACGGGTGCAGTGTTTCTTTTTGTGGTAATGAAAATGTTCTAAAATTGTGGAAATGAATGCACAATTCTAGGAATATACTAAAAACCACTGAATCCACTTTTAAGTGGATAAATAGTATATAAATTATATCTCAACAAGGCTGTTAAAATGAAAAAAACAAAAATAACAGCAACAAAAATTAACTACCAAACTACTAAACTACTGGGCTCCAGCCCAGCAAACTGGTTCATAGCCAGAAGCTATCATTTTCCTTACTCATATAATAATCACCTGAAGTATAGTTACATTAAAATGGAAATTACTTATTTGTTTTTTGTCCAACATGTTTTTGTACAAAATATCTGAGTGGCTCTCCATTTGAATTCCTCAGAGATCTGAGGAATATGCCCACCTGCTTATTGTGGTTTGCCACTATTTCTTCCCTATTCCTCCAGTGCCCTACTCAGTATTTCCACATAGTAAATTCTCAATAGCTGTGTGTTAAATCAATGAATTAATGCTACCAATACCTGAGGGTTTAAGGTGGTAATGCAAGTGTGCCTATGTAGGAAAATAAGATTGTAAGCAGGTTATCGAAGAAAAAAGTTTTGTTCTTTTATTTTCAACAACGCATACAACACTGTTTATATTAAAAACCTATATGTAGGACTTCTCTGGTGGTGCAGTGGTTAAGAATCCGCCTGCCAATGCAGGGGACACGGGTTCCAGCCCTGGTCTGGGAAGATCCCACATGCCGCGGAGCAACTAAGCCTGTGCGCCACAACTACTGAGCCTGTGCTCTAGAGCCCGCGTGCCACAACTACTGAAGCCCATGCACCTAGAGCCCGTGCTCTGCAACAAGAGAAGCCACCACAGTGAGAAGCCCGCAGACCACAACAAAGAGTAGCCCCCGCTCGCCACAACTAGAAAAAGCCCGCGTGCAGCAACGAAGACCCAACACAGCCAAAAATAAACTAGTTAATTAAAAAAATTTTTAAAAAAGAAACCTGTATGTAGTCTCTCACTGGAATTTTAACTTCGTGTCAACCAGGAGATACAGAGCTATTTTTGGAACCTCTAGATCACTCTGAATCTGGTCATTCTCAGTTCTCATAGAGATTTAAAGGAAAAAAAGTCTAGCAAAAGAAAGGACCAGGATGAAAGAGTTAAGTCAGATGGACTACAATTTTTCATACTTTGCTTTGTTCCAGTCACTTTATGAAGAAAAAAATTCAAGCATTTCAGTTGAATTTAAGTCAAATGTACTAAAGTCACTTTCAAACATTTAAAATTAGCATAACGTTAAAATAAGGACTTTGAGGAAAGCTTTTAAGAACTCTAAACTTTCAAAGATAGAAAAAAATGTTTAATCAAATTTACAAATTACCTTACTCAAATTTGACTCTTAATCCTTTGTGGCTAATCTGTACAATTTAGTGAGCAATGAACTATTTCTTTCTTGTCTTCCGTACATGTCTGCTGCACTTATTTGCAGAGACATATCTCAAAGACATCGGCCCTGCAAGGGAACAAGGAATTTATTTTTACCCCTGCCCCTTGCTTCTATGTCCTATTACCACAAGGTTTTGACCACTGGATGAGCTGAAGCTTCCCACTATTGTCACTTTTGTCTGTGATGAGTATGATCTTCTATTTACTCATAATCATCCCAGCCAAAATCAGTTTGAGCATTTAATTAAAACAAATGTCATCCCAGCCCTGACTATCATAAAGGGATATAATTTCTTTCTGAAATTAAGAAAGAAATGTTTCTACTTTGGGCTATCTTTCCTCTTTCTGTGAGACAAGAACTTTGAAATAAAATAACAAACCTAAGAATCTATGTAAAGTAGAAGAATCGGCACTGGGCTAGAAGACATTGGACCTAAATGCTGGATCCTGCTTCTATCACTTCTCAGAGTCTTCTCTGTAAAATGACATGACTGTTTGACCTACCACAAAGAATCAAAAAGATTATATATGTGGAAGTCCTTTGACAGGGAAAGCACCATGATAGTATAACATACAGAGTAACGCTTTGGAGTGCATAAGTACTGTATGTAATAAATATGAGAATAGTAGAACTCCCCTTCTACATTATTATTTGTTCCTCTGTCTCTACCCTACCCATGCAGACTTCTGGAGTACCACTATGTGCCTTCAAGTTGGCTGGACTTTCTTCTTTGGCAAAGCTACCAGTTTCAACCTCCTGTCATGATTCCCTTTAGTAACACCCTGGAGTAGGCAAGGTTGATCACCAATGGTCTATCCCTAATATTCCCTTACAGGGCAGGGCTTCACTAAATTTTTCACATCACAGTCCATACGAAGTGCTATTATTTCTACATCCATGGCACACTGTGACAAAGGGGTTCTCTGGTTCCCCAGTGCCCATCCACCTGCATGAAGGCTAAGAGGCTTGAATGTATCAGACATTGTTGGAAAACTCGGCAACCTCTCACTTCCTCCTGCAGAGGGGAAGAGTACAGTGATCAAATCCAAAAACCATAATGGTAAAAACCAGAGTGTATCAAATAACAATAAAAAACAGGCCAAGGGCTTCCCTGGTGGCGCAGTGGTTGAGAGTCCGCCTGCCGATGCAGGGGACATGGGTTCGTGCCCCGGTCCGGGAAGATCCTACGTGCCGTGGAGTGGCTGGGCCCGTGAGCCATGGCCGCTGAGCCTGGGCATCCGGAGCCTGTGCTCCGCAAAGGGAGAGGCCACAACAGTGAGAGGCCCGCGTACCGCAAAAAACAAAAAAGAAAACAAACAAAAAACAGGCCAAGATCCGATCAGATTCAGATATACTGTAACCTCATAATGCCTCCTGTGGAAGCTGAGGTTCCAGATGGTGAATGTAGGGGTAGAAGAGGAAATACAGACACTCTCCTAGCTATAAATTAGGATGAAGGTAAACAGGGAAAGCAAAAGGCCACAAAGCAGTTGGGTTTTCCAGATCTTTGAAATATGAGCTGATGTGGGCACACATACATTCCATTTTCAGAGTCCACACACAAGTGACAAGACATCCAGAAACAGGCCTTACCTTTCAGTTGTGTCATGTGACAGCTGTCTGTCAAAATTAGGTCAAGGCTGTTCAGCACAGCAGTGACATACTGATAGAGCTATTTCTGCTGTCAGTTGGATGTTTCTAATCTAAACTTGTCCTGGATAAAGAAAATCAGACTGAAACAAAATTATAAAATAAACTGGCTATGTTGCCTTCAAGCCCCATTACTGGTGGCTGACAAAAGGCAGTTTCCTCTGATCCCTTTCCAGTCTCCCACATTGTGGCTAAGTCTTCCATAAGCAAACAAAAGATAAACATCACCCCATCCTAGGCTGCTTCAAAAAACTGCTGCTGTGGCTACTAACGAATTGAGCATTCACCTTGAAGGCTTTCTGCACACATTAGAACCTTAGAGTCCCTGTGATCTAGAAAACTTGCTATACCAACAGAACAGGAAAGCAAACTTTCACCTCAATGAAAGTTTATTTTAAAGGTAGTCTGGGGACTTCCCTGGTGGCCAGTGGTAAGGAATCCACCTTACAGTGCAGGGGCCATGGGGTCCATCCCTGGTCAGGGAACAAAGATCCCACATGCCACAGGGCAACTAAGCCCATATGCCTCAACTAGAGCCCACATGCCGCAAACTACAGAGCCCATGTGCTCTGGAGTCCGCATGTCACAACTAGAGAGAAGACCGCACGCTGCAACAAAAGATCCTGCATGTCTCAACGAAGATCCCGTGTGCCGCAACTAAGACCCGACGCAGCAAAAAGTAAATAAATAAATAAATAATAAATAAATCTTAAAAAATAATAATAAAGGTAGTCAGCAAGCTCAGGCTACTTACTATACCAAAATAACACAGACTGGATGATTTAAATGACACAAACTTATTTCTCATGGTTCTGGAGGCTAGGAAGTCCAAGGTCAAGGTGTCAGCAGATTTAGTTCTTGGTGATGGCCCTCTTCCTGCTTTGCAGACAGCTGCCTTTTTGTTGTACCCTCACATGGGGTACACAGAGAGCAAGCTTTCTGGTCTCTTATAAGGGCCGTAATCCCATCATGGGGATTCTGCCTTCATGACCTCTTATAAGCTAATTATTTCCCCTATCTCCAAATACAGTTGACCCTTGAAGGACACAGATCTGAACTGTGCAGGTCCACTTACATATGAAATTTTTTTCAATAAATACATACTATAGTACTAAACCATATGAGGTTGGTTGAACATGTGGATGCAGAACCATGGATAAAGAGTGCCCACTATAAAGTTCTAAGTGGATTTTTGACTGTGTGGAGGGTCAGCACCCCTAACTCCCACATTGTTCAAGGGTCAATTGTATTATCATACTGGGGGTTACAGCCTCAAAATCCGAGTTTCGGGAGGACACAAACATTCAGCCTGTAACAGAGGTTTTTGCCAAATACCCTGGAGACTGAGGGGTATGAGTCATGAAACTCCATCAAATCACAATAATAAAATGTACATATATGTCCTCAAAGCACTGTTTATATGAGTGTATGTATATATAAGTTTGTAAACACACACATATCTAACCTTGATATTATATACCTATTTATTTTTGTGACACTGTATAGTTTATAACATGTTTTAGCAGCAATTTAAATTGAAGTCCAGTGTATTTTCAGCTACTGATACCTTCTAAGAAGGCAAGTTTTATAATCACAGATGTTTGTTAAGTTGTATGTGGTCCTATAAGGCACAAGACATCTTTACTTTGAAAAGAAGAACCACCAAGTCCTGGATGGCAGGATAAGAACAGTGACAGAATTCAGACACCCAAATTATTGAAGTTCAAGTTTTCACTTTCTGAAGATGCTATCAGCTGTCTCACTTCTCCCAGTCTACTGAATATGTTCCACCTCTTATCCCGCAGACCTTTCACCAAACCCTAAATCAGAAGAATGGTGAAGGGAAAGAGTTATAAATTGCTTCACAACAAACTTCATTTCAGAACCAAAAAGCAACTGCACCATTTAGATATCTGTGACTTGTGAATTTTCAGTCTATAAGTTACAACTCTCTGTTTAACTTTGAGGACTCAATATTCAAAATTAATTACTTTTTACACAAATGTGTAAAGAATGTGTAAAAATAAAGTATCTTTAACTTTCATTTCATAAAAAACAACATATTCTGTTCTAATATATGAATGTCAAAGTCATGAAAATTAATTTTTCTTTTTGCTATGTTAAAATGCACTGCTGTGTTCACATTTTAAGTGAAGATGACTATGGAAGCAAGTTTTTTCCTACACTCAAGATTCATGATATCAAAATGCTTACTGAATTGAGAGTTTCAGCTGGGTTTCCCACACACAATTTTCCACGGTGGAAACAACTGAGGCATAGGATTCTGTGCATCCACACATAACTTTGAAATATATTTCTATGAGTTTGGAGAATATGCCAAGTTTTCCAACAGCATTAATGTGGAAAGCAGGCCTGGCTAAAGAGCTCCTGAAATATGAGTGCCTTATATAAAACATCTGAAAATGACAGATGACAGATACCAAGGGATAAAGATCACAAACTTCCAAAGAAATTATAGCAATGATTGTGTCACTGATTGTCACTATTAGTCAATATTTACTATGATGGTTAATTTTATGTGTCAGCTTGACTGTCCATGGCATGCTCAGATTACACATTATTTCTGGATGTGTCTGTGAAGGCATTTCCAGATGAAATCAGCATTTGAATTGGTGGACTCAGTAAAGTAGGTTGTCCTCCCCAATGCGGGTGGGCATCATTCAATCCCTTGAGGACTTTTACAGAACAAAAAGTGGAGGAAGGAGGAATTTGCCCCTTTTTCCTCCCTCACTGTCCAGCTGGAACATTTCATTTCTTCCTGTCCGCAGGAAAAGATGGTGGTGAATTACACCACCGACTTTTCCGCAGATGGCAATCATGGGACTCCTACTGGTCTGTTTTTCTGGAGAACCCTGACTAATACATTTACCTAACATTTACCTAATGGCAGCAGTGAACATAATATTCTGTGGTACACGGAGAATGTAGAGACTCTCCTCCCTAAAGAACGAAATTATCTCTCAGGAGAAAAACTTCTCAAATATGGCTTGTTCAACTGCTTATATAAAATTCACATCTACTCTCCCCTACATCTTATGTTATAAACAATAAAAAATGCATCTATAATCTAGTTGGAAAGAGAAATAGAGTTAGAAGATCTGGGTTCAAATTCCAGCTCTGTTGCTTACTACATGCAGCCTTGGCAGGGCTCAGTTCCTTCCTCTCTAAGAGTACATTAATAATGCCTACTCCATATATTATAATCAATGTGTATTATGTATAGTTAGGCATTTAGTTAAAGAAGTTTTTTGAAAAATTTCCTTTACTTTTCCGTATATTATAAACAGTAAACTCTTATCTTTTTCCTCCAGTTTCTACCTTACAATATTTGATATTTATGACATTCAAGGGTGACTGCTTTGATGGTTAGTGTTATGGGCCAAATACTTGTTCGCCCCCCCCCCCCAAATTCATATGTTGAAGCCCTAACCTCCAATGTAATGGTATTAAGAGGTGGGGTCTATGGGAGGTGATTAGGCTTAGATGAGGTCATGAGAATGGGGCCCCTATGACAAGGTTAGTGCCTTTATGAGAAGAAACCAAAGATATCTAACTCCACCTCCATCTCTCTCACTACCTCTCCCTCCCCTTCTTCCCCCTCACCTTCCTCACTCTTTCTTCTCACTCTGTCTCCCATGTGAGGACACAGAAAGAACTGGAAGCCAAGAAGAGGGTTCTCAGCAGGAACTGAATTGGCTGGCACCCGGATCATGGGAATTCATAGCCTCTACAACTGCAGGAAATAAATGTCCTTTGTTTAAGCCACCAGGTTATGGTATTTTGTTACAGCAACCCGAGCTGAATAAGACAAATAGCATTCACTCATTTGCATGTAAATGTTCTTGTATTAAATCCAATGAAATAAAACTTTTTTTATTGCTTTACAGATATCACCTGGTAAAAATTACTAATGGCCTCTGCACTTTTTTCGAAAGTGTTTTTATATTCTTTCTTCTTTTGACCCATAAAAAACAACTTTGTGAGATATACAGGATATGGATTATTACCCCTATTTTACAAACAAAGAAACGAAGTACAGCCAGAAGTTCAGAGGTCACACCGGTGATAACAGGCTCTTTCTGATCTAATTCAGTTTTTGATAATTCCAGACTGCTCCCAGCCAAAACAATCTCATGGACCTGATTTTATGCCACTCATTTTGTGAATAACATCAGAAAAGTATTCGGTAGGATACTGGCTTAACCATGAGCATAATATTTTTCTCAGTATTAAAGAATAAAACCAAGTCTTACACAGAAAGTTGCTTCATTCAAACCCCAATTGCAAGACACACACATGGCTTAAAGTTGGCTCTCAGGGGTGTTGTACCATAAACTGCTATAAACAGATTTGGACCCAGAGAATGTAGAAAGAAAAGCCAGAATGAAGTGTATAATAGTAGCTGTTACATTTTTAAATGTTGGAGCTATTTTAAAATCCTTTTGCTTTGACTGATTTTCTGTGCTTGTAAGTCTCTCTTCCCTCCCCAAAACCTACCTTATTTAAAGACTTTTCAATTAGTATGTGAAACCAAAGGGTCAGGGGCTTGAAAATGACACAAATCATCCCTAACTGAAATTATTCTAATATGTGCTGCCATTTCATTTCACAAAAACTGTTCTGCCCAAACGTGGATATGCTCAAGGATATGTTATCCAGAAGAATTATCCAGAATTCTATCCATAATGCATTATCCAAAGAAACAAATTGTACACTGTAAATAAAGAGCAGTTCTCGGGCTTCCCTGGTGGCACAGTGGTTGAGAGTCCACTTGCCGATGCAGGGGACACGGGTTCGTGCCCCGGTCTGGGAAGATCCCACATGCTGCGGAGCCACTGGGCCCATGAGCCATGGCCGCTGAGCCAGAGCCTGTGCTCCGCAGCAGGAGAGGCCACAACAGTGAGAGGCCCGCGTACTGCAAAAAAACACAAAAAATCAAGCAAAAAAAAGAGCAGTTCTCTCACTGCAGAAAGTTCTAGTCAACAGTCATGCTCTAGAGGTCAGCAAACAACACCAGGGATTCACCTCCTGTTTTTCTAAATAAAGTTTTATTGGAACACAGCTGTGCCCATTCATTTACATATTGTCTATGGCTGCTTTAGTACTATAATTGCATAGTGGGTAGCTGCAACAGACACACCTTACAGTCTACAAACCTAAATTATTCACTAGCTGGCTCTCTAAGAAAAGGTTTGCTGATCTTGCTCTAAATCATAAACTCTGAACACAGGGGCATATCTGTCCCTGTTCACTGCCGTATGTAACCCAGCTTATATTTAATGAGTATCTAACATGTAGCACTGTCCTTGGCACTGAGGCAGCTGCCTTGAACAATACAGATAATGTCCCTATTCTCATGGTTTTCACAATCTGGTGAGAAGTTCAGGTAACACAACAAGGAAGTAAATAATAATATGTAAGGCAAGGCTGAATGTTAAAATGAGAATAAAACAGAAGGTACAGAACATGACTGAGAGGCAACTTCCATTTAGGTAGTCAGGACAGGCCTCTGGGAGAACCTAAGATCAGAACAATTAGAAAGAATCAACACTGCAAAGATGTGTGGCAAAAAAAAAAGACAAAAAGGGAATAGCAACACCAAAGCCTCAGAACAGAATGAATGTGATGACTCAATGTGTGAAAAGGAAGGCCCATGTGGCTGGAGAATACACAAGCAAAGCAGAAAAGGCAGATGAGGGGAATGAAGTAGGGAGGGCTAAGTACAGGAGTCTGAATTTTATTCTAAATATGATGGAAAGCCACCACAAGATTTTAAGCAGTGAGGAACGCGATCAATTTAAATTTTTAAAGATCATTCTAGTGCTTCTAAATGGAGACTAGGTCAGGGAAAAGCAAAAAATGTGTTAGACAAGTTAGGGAACTTCTGCAAATGTTCAAGTGAGAGATGGTGGTGGTTTGGCTTCGACTACAATGGCAGCAGTAGAGATGAAAGTGGAGAAATTCAAGATATGTTTTGAAGTGATATTCGACTGGCCTTTCTGATGGTTGTTGTAGACTGAGGAAATAAATGCCAGTAGTTGAAAACAAATTCTAGATTTTTAGCTTGAACAATTGGGACATAGTAGTGTGAATTACAGACATGATAGGGAAGTACAAATAAGAGCCATCACTTATTGAGTGCTATTATATATTAATATTCACTCTCCTTCACATTTAATTTTCCTAACTATCTTGAGGACTTAGGTACTATTGTTATTTTTCATTTCACAAATAGGAAACTGTAAAAATTCTGGGGTGGGATAGGGAGGGTGGGAGGGAGACACAAGAGGGAGGAGATATGGAGATATATGTATATGTATAGCTGATTCACTTTGTTATAAAGCAGAAACTAACACACCATTGTAAAGCAATTATGCTCCAATAAAGATGTTAAAAAAAAATTCTGACTGTTCAGTAAGAAACACATTTTACATCGCTGCCCAAAATGCACATATATATAAATGAAACAGAGAAAAAAGTTACACAAAGCAATCTTTACCCTTACCACTGTGCCAATATTTTCTGTTCTATTTCATTTTTTAAAATGTTGATTGTAACTGGCAGTTTAAACAACACTGATCCAAATCTTAGTAATTAACAGTACAACCATATAGTAGACTTTTTAAGAAATAAGTCTCATGAATCACTAGGACTACCAAACACTAAAAAGGCAAGATGAAACATAAAAGATCAATCTGTTGAGTATTGGGGATACAAAAAGATTGTGGTCCATGAGAGTGTAATGGCAATGATTCTGTGAGCTACAATTTGGAAATATTCTTTTATTATTATTATTTTCTATTGCTATGGAGGTCTGAAATCAAACAGATATGCCTACTAACATTTAAAACAGGCAGAGATGCACTTTTCTGGAAAAAAATATTAAAAGCAAAATAAAATAATTCTTCAACCTCACTCTCGCCCTAAAGGGAGTAAAAAGCTGTAGAAAGACCAGACTGGCAAAATTTTAAAAGGAAAAGACTAGATTGGTAATGTGACAAATCATTACGTTTTATAATGAAGGACAGCATCTTAAGGACAATGGCTTAAGATACCCAGCAACCCTTCATTTGTTGGACAAGTACTTTGCGGTACTCGGGCCTCTCACTGTTGTGGCCTCTCCCATTGCAGAGCACAGGCTCCGGACGCGCAGGCTCACGGGCCCAGCCGCTCCGCGACACGTGGAATCTTCCCGGACCGGGGCACGAACCCGTGTCCCCCGCATCGGCAGGCGGACTCTCAACCACTGCGCCACCAGGGAAGCCCAGGACAAATACTTCTTGATTGATCAAGCTACTCTCATGCTTTCTCGCTTAATTACCGTCAGTAAAAAAAGGATGAGATCTGTTCTGGAATACAAATACTTTACTTCCCCCAATTCCTTAAGTTTACAGGAATAAAAACTGCTTTAAAACCTATGTTAATTACTGAAAATTCATATAGCACTAACCTAGTAAATTCTCTCCCTTCCTCCCTGCATCTCTGAAGGGGAAAAGCGACAAGGACAAACCGCAGCCTCCATACATCAAAGGCTTGAACCAGCACTACAGCCGATACAACATCAAGTTCACTGACACTCCTACATGGCTCCGCGACACGGTCAAGGTCCTTGGGAGCTCACACACACTTTTACTCTGCACCGATCTCACCACTCTTCCACTGACCTCTAGCCAACCCAGGATCCTGTTGGGAAGAGTCATGAAAGGCAGTAAGATCCGGACAATCAGGGGAGCCTGCGTAGCCCCTTAAGGTTCCAATGATGCAAATGCAATGCCTCAAGACATTTCTTAAGGATGAGTTAGGTTATCCCTCTAATCCCAATTTTTCTCCACAGAAGCTGGAAGGGAACCACCGGGACACAGAGAAAAAAAGCCAAATATCAGGTTTTGGGGGAGGGGAGGAGCGAGGGCAGACACGGCTAAAAACACCCGAATCAATTCCTCCGACAGCCAAGCAGCAGAGGCCGGCAGCTCGCGGCCACGTGCACTTGCTGAGGGAACCGTTCCAAAGAAACCTGACCCCATCGGAATCGGCACGCCGCTCGGCGACCGTGTTTATCCGAAAGGAACGCTACAAGTTGTTGCCCGCATCCCTCCTCCCAGCTTTGTCAGGGGCCACGCGCGCCGCCCGCACGCCCACACCGACAGCCAACCCCTCTCCAGCCCCGCCAAGCCCCGAGGGCCAGGGGACAAGCGTAGGGTGAAGGCCCCTAAGCCGCAGCCCACCCGCCCCACCCAGCCCAATTCCAAGCCGAACCGGCCCTCCGCGTCCCCGGGCGTCGACCGGGAGTCGTTCTGTGGGGCGCAGGCACCTCTTCCCGGCCACCCCCAGCAAAATATCGCGGAGAGGCCGCGTCCAGGTGAGGGGCTGAGCCCCGCAGGCGCCGCAGCCCGGCCGCCTACCTTCCTCAGCGCGGTAGCCGCACACGGGCGGACGCCGCTGCCCTGACGACCTCAGAGCTGACCCCGTCAAGGGACGGTGAGCTCCCGGGGTACCTCAGGGAACCCCGGGGCTGGGCACCCAGAGGGGCCGGGAAGGGCGATGCCCCAAACCCGGGCCGCGCGCCCCGCCTGAGGGAGGGGGGGCGGGTCCCGCGGCGGATGGAGACGGGGAGGGAGGCTGCCGGGTCCGCTCCGAGAGCGACTGAGACTCTAGACGCGAAAAACCCGGGGGTGACGGGGTAACTTGGGAGACGGGAAGGCGAGAATGGCCTCAGACGAATGACGCGGGCCTCGAGCGTTAAATCCCTGCGGCGTTCGGCCCGCGCGGCGGCGGCGGGCGCCGGGCCCCGCTCGGCGTCCTCACCTTCTTGGTTCCGGGGGCGCCCGCGATCCGAGACACTCCTGTCAGGGAAGAGGAGCGCGCCGGCTGCCCCCCTAGAGTCTCCTGCTGAGGGGACATCGCTTCCATGAAGAGGACTTTCAAGCAAATCCCAGCCCAGGAGGAGGCTACGCGGGCATGTCCGTGGGACGTTGGCCGGACGGGCGAGGACGCGCGAGGCCGAGGCGGGCGCCGAGCTCAAGCAGCGAGCCGGGCTCCGAGTGCGAGCCGCGCGCCTCCCGTCGGGGCCATGTACAGCCGCCCGCGCTCGGCACCGCAGCTGCAGGCGATTGCGGCGGCGACCGCCCGTCAGCGCCGCGGCCGCCCCGCCTCGGGCCCGCCCCTCGGCGCCAGGCGCCCCGCGCTGGGCCCTCCCCAGGCCGCCCTCCTCCGGCCGCGGCCCTCCCCGCGCCGGTCCGGCCTGAGGCGCGCCCTTCTAGATATATATTAGGGCACGGGCGCCCGACCGACCTTCTCAGTCTGCGCCTCCGAGTGGGGCCAGCCCGAAGGAGCTCACCGGCCGGTGTCACGAACGCAGGCCTCTAGCGTGGATGCGCGCCTCTCCAGCTGCCCAGCCCACTCGCACGCGACCCCATCCCTTCCCGCGCCGCGCCCGTGGGGAAGGCGCCCCGTTAGCGCGTGGAGCGGCGCAGCTGTGGCGACCTCAGCCTGAACAGAGGAGTGGCAGCGATTCCTGCCTAGCTCTCGGCCGACCGCCGAGGGGTCCCCCGCCCCCGCCCCTTCCCCGCCCGGGAGGCCGGGGACGGAGTCGCACGTTGCAGAGGGCCGCGGCCGCGCACATGGGAAGCCCGCGGCGCCGCCTGACCTGTCGTGCGGTTCCGCACGTTAGCCTGCCCGCGGTGGCTCTGCAGCCGCCCGGCAGCAATCCCTGCGCAATTTGCACCGGCGGTTTCTCTGCGAGCTGCAGAGACCCGGGCATTCCAGACGTGCAAGCGCAATTAAGGAAAATGCGGCAGAGAGAGGACTCTGAAATTTGGCTTAGCTATTGAGAAGGCTACAATATGTGGAAGTGTTTATCAGATATCTGCGCTGAGAGCATAACTTCCTGTCAGCCCAAATAGTGGCAAATTTTTTAAAGGCTAAAGAATAATCAGAGGGAGAGGATTTGGAGCCGACCTGGGCTGAGTTGAGTATTGCCTCACTTTGCAGGACTGGCTGACTGGGGCGGATGATTCGGTAGGTGGCATTCTTCCCTTGGAGTCAGGACTCCATAGGGCTGATTAGTGATGAAGGACACCGCTCTATGATACTAGCTTGTGGAAGAGGTTTGTTTGTTTTTCTGTAAGAAATAACAGATTGAGGCCCCTGCTGGGTTGGGCTGTTATCAGGTCAGGTTGTAGAAGAATAGGGTTCTGGCCAGCTCTGTTCCAAGCAGAAGTTGCTGTCCAAAACCTACCCACACACTACCACCACCACCAAACCCCGGAATTGTTTATTGTGGAAGTAGTGGGGAGAAAATATTCCAGCCCAATTTAAGCCTCGTCCATATCACATTGTTTAAAGTAGGCTTACACAGGCTTTGTAAATCATGCATGCACATATATATATATATAATTTTATAAATCATATACACACACACACACACGTTTTCAGGTTGACTCTCTGTGCTTAGATCCATGTCCAGAGACAGGACTTTGCACTCACCCTAGAGTTTTTCATGAATTTTACACTGCAGAGGGCTTTGCAGCTCTTTTCATTCCTTGTTGAAATCATGCTATTGTGATTCCTATCATGAATGGATGATTTCAGTTCTCTTGCTCTGCTTCATTTTTTAATTTCAATAATTTTTTAAGAATATTTCATGTAATTTACTTATTATGATTAAGGTTTATTATCTTTGTCTTCCAGAGAGCAAGACTCCTTATTGTTGTTCATCCCAAGTGCCTAGACCAGTGTCTGGCACAATAAATATTTGTTGACTCAATGAATGAATGACACGCAAAAAGGATATGAGATAGATCCAGAAGGGCCAGGCTGGAGTTGGTTATTTCAGAGCCTCGTGTATTAACAGCTGTTTCTTTTTGAGATAAATACCTCGTGCTCCAAATCAAAGTATTACTTAGACTGCATATATGGAAAACCCACTTTCACTTCTTAATTTCTAAGCACTTTTATTTCAAAATCCGTTAGTTCTGATTTGCTTAGAAAACTGTCCTACCCCTCTCCTATAAGGAGTTTTGAGGGAGGTCTCACTTCCTAAATAAAACTGAGTTTGCTCAGATTAATATGATTACCAGTGTAATGATTTAAGAGCACAAATCAGATCACATCACTCCTCTGCTTAAAACCTTCTTTGGCTCCTTATGTCTATGGAATAAATTTCAAATGCTATAGTACAAATGTCAGTACAATCTGATACCCTTGCCATCACTTCTTTCTTTTCTCATTTCTTACCCCTTTTCACCTCTCACCCTTTTCTCCCTCTCATTGAACTATTTGCACTTCAAGAACTTGTCTTGACCTCTCACATCTTCATGGCTTTGAACCTGCTGTTTCCATTGCCTGGGAAATTTTCCTTCTATATTTTCCAACCTACTGCTTTATACTTACTTATCTAGTGCAGGGTGCATAGTAAATACCCAATAAATATTTGTTGAGGAAATAAATCTTCAACAGTTACATTAATAATTAAATCAGGGAAATCTTCCTGACTTTATTACTCTTTACCTAGCTACCTCCACACACCAATCACACACAAAGGGTTAAGTGCACCTTCTGTAGTAGTAACAGATAACATTTATTGAGTGCTTACTTGTTTATTGAGCGCTTACTTCATATCAGACACTATTCTAAGCATTTTACACATACTAATTTACTTAAATCTTCATAATAATCTTGCAGGGTAGATTTCCTCACACTTTACTTTCCAAATTGGAAAACCAAGCCACAGAGATGTTAAATAACTTGTTAAACAGCTGTTAAGAAGTGAAGCCAAGCTTGGAACCTGGGGAGTCTGCTCCAGAACCAGTGCTCTTAACCACTTGGATGTACTGTCTCTCCTGTGTGTGGTTTCTTCTCTTTATAGCATGTATTACACTATACTATTATTATCTGTTTTACCTGCCTGTAAGCTCCTTGAAATTGAAGGTTATATTTATTTGTCTTCTTTGTGCCAGGCACAGAAGTATGCTTTCAATGATTTTTTTTTCAATGACTTACCTTTGAAGGAATGAATGAATAAAGTATTAGAAACAACCATCTTCATTTTGCTGCACAGTAATAAGG
This sequence comes from Grampus griseus, assembly GCF_964374135.1. Classification (NCBI taxonomy): domain Eukaryota; kingdom Metazoa; phylum Chordata; class Mammalia; order Artiodactyla; family Delphinidae; genus Grampus; species Grampus griseus. The sequence goes on along the minus strand of NC_139002.1, from coordinate 22,249,805 downwards.
AAGATGCTCTGATAGCGAAGAAACAGTCCTAGGCTAGTCCTGTCATCCCTTAGATAGTAAAAACTATTTTCCCTTCACTGGGAATGTTATGTTGTAGAAAAGGGTGATGCCAAAAAACAAAAGTGATGACAAGGCAGTTGAAGGAGTGTGATGACCATGTCTGACACAAGCAGGATATATCCAGAAGATTTTGAAACAAACCATTAAGCAAAGTACTAAGAATAGCAACATTTAACAGCTGGGAAATACCAATAGCAGACCTTTAACAGGAACCAATCTAGGAATGAATCCAAAATGTTTTGCCAACCATTAGATTGAATAACTGTGAATAAGGTTAGCTGTAAAGTGAGATGTCTATGCAAGGTGTTCATTCAGTGTATATTTATTGTGCACCTGCTATGTGCCAGACACCGTGCCAGGCGCTTGGAATATGGTTGAGTCCACAGGTATAGTCCTTGCAAGCCCCAAAATGCACACAAGAATCATTGGCAGTGCTATCCAAATATCCTAGAGCCAAGCTGCAAACAGATAGCCCACAGAGTGAATTCAGGCATGTTTTTCAACGTATACACTCTTTTTTTTCAAACTTGTTGCCAACCTTTAAAATCAAGATAGTTTACGTAAAAATCTCTGTCGTCTTGAAAAAAATCAGAAAATATTGTCAACACTCAGCTCAGTTTCTGCAAGGCAACAATCAGCTAAAACTGAGTTGTAGCTGTTATTACATTTCATGCTCACAACAACCCTATGATTGTCCTCTCACCACTGTCCCTAATGCTGGGGAACCACTAATAGGTAAGGCAATGGAAAATGAAAAACTGGCAAGAGAGGGAGAGAATAGGGCAGAGTAAAATGAGAAACACCGTTTGTGTGTGTGTGTGTGTGTGTGTGTGTGTGTGTGTGTTTAAAGCCAAAGTAATAAGAGGTTTTCAACAAGAGAGAAGATTGACAGTGTCTAATGTTGTAAGAGATCAAGCCCTCTCCGAGGTAACTAGGAGCCTTGATAGAAGAGAGCTTTTGACTTTACTTAATTATCAAGATCAGATGTGGGGCTTTCTTTATCATCCTTGTTTAGAATCTCAGAAGGGGCTGTTTCCTTACAGAACATAATCCCAGTTCTAAGAGTGGAAGCTTATGAAGTGGAAGACGTGGGAGTTAGGGAAGGGAGGAAGGAAGAGATAGAGGATGTTAGGAGTTCAGGCTAGAAAAAGAGCTAGGGACCAGACCGTGAAGGACCTTAGATTCTATGGTAAATATTTGGTTATTTCCTAGGGAAAGTGGTAGAAAGGGAACTGGCATCTGTTGAATGCCTGCCATGTGTTAGGTATACCTTACATACATTATCTCATTTAACCTTGACCATCACCAAAGATGTGGGTATTATTATACTCACTTTAAATATGAAGATGAGGCTCAGAGAATTGTTAAGCAATTTTCTGAAGTCACACAACCAAAAAGTGATGGAGTCAGGATTTGAACCCAGGTCTGATTGAATCCAAAGGCCATATGCTTATGATGTGAACAGTATTATAATATTATTAACAATAAATACCATTCATTGAGGGTTAGCTTTGTAGAAATATGGATTAGGTAGCCAAACACTTTGCTAAGCGTTTTACGCACTATCAAAATATTTGAAACAAAACTAAGGGCTTTATGCCCACCCTACAAATGAAGAGCCTGATACTCAGAGATATCAAGCTACTTGTCAAAGATTATATAGCTATTGAGTCCAAGAGCCAGAATCAAACCCAGGGCCCCCAAACCTATGTTCTTAACTGCTACACTTAATGGTATTGTCTTAGTTTTTTTCCTTATGAATGAAGAGCATCATACATTGTGTTGCATCCATTTCATGTGAGATAAAACTAGATATGACCCTAAACCCTTCTGCTTAGTCCATGGTAAGCTTGCTTGCTGGTCAGAGGCTTAACTTAATCATTTAAAAAAATGTATTTTACAAAGCAACTTGATATTTTAATAAATAGCAAAAAAAAAGGAAGAAAAAGGTGTTTTCCATCGAAGTTTAGGTTGCTCTGTAAGCCAGGCTAAGTCTACCACATGCCTCGTGCTCCTGCCTGTCCTTCAAAGGTAAGCACAATCTGTGACACTTCTCTCCCCCACAAATCACTTTGGGTTTAAAAATTTTTTTCTCTTTGTTTTTCCTAGGCATTTCAATTGACTGAATGTTTTTTAGCTCTGTCTACATGTTTATGTTATAATCCTCTCCAGAGATTTGTGGAAACTAGCTCTTTTAATTATACTCCTGTTTCTCTGCTAGATCTGCTGCACAGTTGATTATTATCTTGCTGATACGGTAGAGTTAGGGAGCTCAGTAGATTCAGGAATCTGTGCAAGATTGCTCGACTAATAAGTGGTGGAACAGCATTCTAGTCCACTTGTTACTCTCAAAACTGTGAGACTTAAATTCTTAACCTTAAATCCTATTTAAATTATAAATGAAAATCACCTGTTGCATACTTGCAATATAAAATAACAGAAAATGGTACTGGTAATTAAACAAAAATATGGCTTATTTTTTAATAGTGCTTATGTCAAATAAAAAGAACTTAGAGATGAACATTCTGAAAGAATTTTTACTTTAAAGCATATTTTTCAAAGCATCTTATGTGCAACACTAGTCCCTTAAGATGCTTTTAGGGAAAAAAGGGTTCCATAGTGAAGGGTTTCATTGGAAATACTGCTAACGTGTATTAGCACTTACTACGGTCCCTTGCCCCCAACTTTTTTTTTCTTCACTGCCAGCTTTTGGAGAAGGGAATCCATATGAACTGCCTCCACTTTTTCATTGCCTTCCTTGTAAATATGAGATACCTTCCATGATTTCCCAAAGATCAAATGCAAATAGCTTCTATAATCAATTCAAGGATAACTCTTTGTAGCATATGATCGGCCACTCTTCTCTTGGCAGCTGTGACACTGTACTTCTCATTCATTCATTTCACAAATCTATATCAATTACCCAGTTGTGCTTGCTACCATCTTAAGCACTGATGGTACAAAATGAACAATTTAGACATGCTTTCTACTCTCCTGAAGCTTACATTCCAGTTGCTCTCCTATTCCTCTGAATTCTCTAAGTCACCTTCACTGGATCCTCTTTTCCTACTCATATGTTTAATATATGCATCTCCCAAGCCCCTACCATTTCTCTTTTTCCAACATACACTTGCACATGCAGTCTCTCTTACTCTTTCTCTCCCCGCCTGCCCCCCCGTTGAAGTGTCATGACTTTTGATCCCACAAATGACTTTTGATCCCACAAATGTTTGTCAAATAAGTGAATTTATGATTTTCCTAATACTGGATATAATTATAGCACTTATACTGTTACTTTTATTCAAAATATAGATTGTTATATTACCCACAAATGGAATGAGGAGGAGGTTTTTTGCCCCCATGATAAATAGTTCTGTGTTGAGTGAGGGAAAGGCAGAAGTGGATTTCAGAGGACTGTATCATACATAGGAAAAAGACAATGTAAGCAATTAGCAAATAGTTATTGAGAACTATTCAATTTCCTGTTAAGAAGTTATTAGGAAGATGGCAGGTTAAAATTTTACCATAGAACTTCTCTCCCAAAGCATATCACAAAATGAGCAAAAAGGGTGTTTAAAAAAATTACCAACTGTCACCAAAGAAGGAAAAGAGCATAACCTAAGCTTGTGGTTCTTAAGCTTGGGTCTCAAGCATTGAAACCACCTTGGGAGCTTTTGATAATTGTATTTGGATTTCGTATCCAAAGAGTCTAATTTAACTGGTCTGGGGTGCAGCCTGAATGTCAGAATTTTTTAAAACTCCATAGCTGCCTCCAAGGTTAGAAAACACTGACCTAAGTAAAACATTTCAAAACCTGGTTGTTGAGGGGGTGAAAAAGATTCTGGAGAGTAGTAAAAAAGAGTAGTAGGGCTGTATTTCTTACCTCACTACAAATCCTAGAGGATGAACTTCTAAACTGGCCAAATAGAACTCTCCCTAGTATCACTAAATCTAGAAAGAAACAAAATGGGTAAGTATCCTTATTTTTTCTCCCTTCCTTCTGACCGTTGATTAACAGGAACTATTGCTGGAGAGAAACAGGTGATAATACCTCTTCCTTATGGGCAGAGAGGCTCCATAACTGCAGTTCAAGAAATGATCTAAGCTTAAAGGTTTTCCCTTACTGGAATGGCCTCCACCCCAACTAGAAGCAGAGAATCCTAATACAGAATATATAACAAAATCTCAAAAGAGATAAGAGAATGAACAAGATGAAACAAATGGCTTGACAACAATGCAAAAATACTACAGCACAACATGAAATCATGAATTAGATGCAAAAGATAGAGTCCAACCTAAATGAAAATATAAAGTAAAGGAACAGAAAATTCATAAATTCTGCATTCTATAGAACAACTTAATATGAACCCATATTCAATGAACAAGAGCTCAAAGATGAAAAGAAAGGTTGCGTGCCTAAGAAAATAAAATGACCAAAACCAATGTCATTACAGAAAAATTAAATAAATTTGGCACAAAAATTTAATTTTAAGATCAAAAGAGCACACTCTGTTCTTGGTAAATTTAAAATAAAATGCTTAACACAAAGATATATTCTTATTAAAGTACTCAACTTCAAGTTTCCACTATCATGCAAGTTCCATGAAGGCATGATGTTTTGTTCACTCTTATAATACCAGTGCTTGGAACCCAGTCTGGGAAGTTATAGGTGCCCAGTAAATATTTGTTGAATGAATGAAAGGATGAAGAAAAATTTCTTCACTTATTCAGGAATAAAAAGCAAATTATTGAATTTCTGGTTTTGCTTATAAGGCGCTTAGGAGTCACCACTAGCTCTTAACAAGTAAAAAGCTGAATGGACTGAAAAGTAAACCACCCTTCTTAGATCCATAAGAAGGGAGGACACAAGGCAAATGGCTGTCCCCAAGATTGAGAGGCAGGCAGGCAAATACAGGCAGGGAGCCACAGCTTACTGGAGCAAAGACTCACAAGCAGAAACTTGCCACTGGAACCAGTGCCAGTGTAGGAAAACCTGAACTGTAATTGATTAATTGCTGGAGGCTCAATGTGTATAGCTCTGAAAATTAAAAACTCTAGGGATCTCAGACATAGGAGGTGTCCCACATATTGTGATATTTACTTCCAGGAGCTCAATCAGGTTCCCATACTAAGTATTGGAGTGAAATCCCTGAGGGTTTCCACCAGGGAGAAGGGAAAAGGAATCATTTTGAAATATGCCAGAGCATTCTGTTCTTCTTAATAAGGCCTGCCCTCAGGGAAAACTAGTTAACCAGAGCCTAGCCTCCTGGAGTATTATCACAGCTTAAGTGACCTGGGAAAGGAAATACGCAATTCCAGCCAACTCTAGCCATCCTATTCTACGTAAGTTGGGAGAAAAAAAAACAAACCTGAGGAATGCTTGTGAAGTTCACAGTCCAGAAGGATAGGCTCACCAAAACAGTAAGACCTGATCATAGGACTATAGGACACTTCCCCTCCCACACACCTCACCATCACATTACTAAAGGCCTACTTACAGCAGTTCCTTTTACCCAGTACACCATATCTGGCTATCAAGATAAAGTTACCAGGCATAACAAAAGGCAAAAAACCCAACTGGAAGAGCCAGAGCAAGCATCAGATCCAGACAAGGCAGGGATGTTTGAATTATCAGACCAGGAACTTGAAACAACTATGACTAATATAGTAAGGGCTCTAATGGTAAAGTAGACAGCATGTAAGAACAGATGGGCAATGTAAGCAGAGAGGTAGGTAATCCCAGAAAGAACCAAAAAGAAATGCTAGAGATAAAGAAAACCCACCATAACAGCTCATTAGTAGGTTGGATAATGCTGGGGAAAAACCCTCTACACTAGGTTATATATCAATAGAATCCTTAAAAACTGAAAAGGAAGGAAAACAAAGGCTGAAAAAAAAAGAACAGAATATCCAAGGACTGTGGGACAACTACAAAAGGTGTAACAAACACATAATGGGAGTACCAGAAGGAGAGGAATAGAAGAAATATTTGAAACAATAATAACTGAAATTTCCCCAAATTAATGTCAGACACCAAACCAGGAATCCAAGAAGCTTGAGAAGACCAAGCAGAATAAATGCCAACAAATGACACCTACACATATTATTTTCAAATTATAGAAAAAGAATGATGAAGAAAAAAATCCTGGAAGAAGCCAGAGGAAGAAAACTTACTTATAGACGAGCAAAGAGAACAATTACGTCTGACTTCTCAGAAACTATGCTAATAAGAGAGTGGAGGGAAATATTTAAAGTGTTGAGAGAAAAAAAAAGCCGACAACCTAGAATCCTGTACCCTGAAAAACATTATCATTCAAAAGTAAAGGAGAAATAAAAACTTTCTCAGAGAAACAAAAATTGAGGGAATGTGTTGCCAGTAGACCTGCCATGTATGAAAAGTTAAAAGAAGTTCTTTAGAGACAGGGAAAATAATATAGATCAGAAATTCAGTTCTACATTTTAAAAAAGAAAGAACATCAAAGAAGGAATAAGTGAAGATAAAATAAAAACTTTTTTCTTATTCTTTATTGGTCTAACAGATAACAGTTTATTAAAAATAATAATAGCAATAATGTATTTGGTTATGTATGCTTATGAATATGTCATACATATGCTTATGTATGCTTATATATAAGATAAATAAATGATAGGAGAAAGAAATTAAGAATATTTTGTTACTATAAGGTACTCACTACGTGTGAAGTGGTGTAGTGTTATTTGAATGTGGATTTGGCTTAGTTATAAAAGTATATTGCAAATTCTAGGGCAAGCACTAAGAATAGTTTTTAAAAAAGTATAACTGATGTGCTAAGAGGAGAAAATGTGAACATAAAAAATGGTCAATTAAAACTACAAGAGGCAGAAAAAGAATGGAAGATAAAAATAGGAACAAAGAATAAGGGCAACATATGCAGCACAGTAACAATGATGGTAGAGATTAATCCAACTATATCAGCAATCACTTTGGATGTCAGTGGTCTAAATGCACCAATTAAAAAACAGATTTTCAGAATGGATCAAAAAACATGACCCAACTATACATTATTTGCAAGAAACCTACTTTAAATATAAAGATACATATAGATTAAAAGTAAAGGGATGGAGAAAAATATACCATGCTAACACTAATCAAAATAAAGTAGGAGTAGCTATATTAATTTCAGACAGAGCAGACTTCAAAGTAAGGACAGTTATTGTGGATAAAGAGGGCATTACATACGATAAAAGACTCAATTCCCCAAGAAGACGTTACAATTATTAACATGTAAGTGCCGAACAACAGAGTGTCAGACTATGTGAGGCAAAACCTGCAAGGAGAAACAGATGAATTCATTATTCATAGTTAGAGACTTCAATACTCCTCTCTCCCTTTCTGTCTCAGAAAGGGATAGATCCAGCATGCAGAAAATCAGTATGGACATAGATGACCTCAACTGGATATAATTTTCTTCTATAGACTACTTTAGCCAACAACAGCACATTACACATTTTTCTCAAGCTCACATGGAATAATCACCAAGACAGACCACATTCTTGGCTATAAAACACACCTTAACAAACTAAGAATAGACAGGGAATTTCTTCATTTGATAAAGACTATCTATAAAAAACCTACAGCTAACTTCATACTTAGTGATGAGAAACCCAAAGCTTTCCCACTAAGATCAGTTATAAGGCACCTTTTGTCCCTTCTCACCACTCCTTTTCAACGTCATACTGGAATTTCTTGCTAATTCAATAAGGCAAGAAAAGGAAATTAAAAGTATACAGATTGGGAAGGAAGACAGAAAATTGTCTTATTTGCAGATGACCTAATCATCTATGTAGAACATCAAAAGAATCAGTAAAATAACTCCTTGACCTAATAAGTGACATAGCAAGGTTGCAGAATACAAAGTTAATATACAAAAGTCAGTTGCTTTCCTATGTACCAATAATGAACAAGTGGAATTTGAAATTAAAAACAGAATAACATTTACATTAGCAACCCACAAATGAAATACTTAGGTATAAATCTAACAAAATATATGCAAGATCCATATGAGGAAAACTGTAAAACTTTGATGAATGATATTAAAAAAGAACTAAATAAATGGAAGGATTTCCATGATCATGGATAGGAAGACAATATTGTTAAGATATAAATTATCCCCCAGCTTGATCTATGGATTCAATGTAATACCAATCAAAATCCCAGCAATTTATTTTATAGATATCAATAAACTTATAAAGTTTATATGGAGAGGCTAAAACCCAGAATAGCCAACACAATATTTGAAGAAGAACAAAGTTGGAGGACTGATGCTACTCGACTTCAGGACTTACCGTGAAAATATAGTAATTAAGACAGTGTGGTATTGGTGAAAGAATATACAAGTAGATCAGTGAAACAGAATAGAGAGCCCAGAAATAGGCCCCCCATAAATATAGCTAAATTGTCTTTGGAAAAGGGGCAAAGACATATGGTGGAGCAAAGTTAGTCTCTTCAACAAATGGTACTGGAACAACTGAACATCCATATGCAAAAAAACAAAAAGAAACCTAAACACAGACCTTACACGTTTCACAAATATTAGCTCAAAGTGGATTATAGACCTAAATGTAAAATGCAAAACTATAAGGAGAAAACCTAGGTGGTGATGTCTTTTTAGATACAACACCAAAGGCATAATTGATAAAAGAAATAATTAATAAATTAAAAACTTCTGCAGTGCAAAAAACAGTATCAAGAGAATTAGAAAAACAAGCCACAGATTGGTAGAAAATATTCACAAAAGACACATCTGATAAAGAAATGTCATCCAAAATAAAGAAAACTCAAAACTCAACAATAAGAAAACAGACAACCTGATTGAAAATTGGGCCAAAGCACTTAATAGACACCTCACTAAGGAAGATATACAGATGGCAAATAAGCATAAGAAAAGCATAAGAAAAGATGCTCCACGTGATATGTCATCAGTGAAATATAAATTAAAACAACAACAGTGAGATACCACTACTCACCTATTAGAATGGCCAAAATCCAGAACAGTGACAACACCAAATGCTGGTGAGGCTGTGCAACAACAGCAACTCTCATTCATTGCTAGTGGTACATCCACTTTGGAAGACAGTTTGGCTGTTTCTTACAAAACTAAACATACTTTTACCATATGATCCAGTAATTGCGCTCTTTGGTATTTACCCAAAGGAGTTGAAAACTTATGTCCACACAAAAACCTGTACATTGATGTTTACAGCAGCTTTATTCATAATTGCCAAACCTTGGAAGCAACCAGGATGTCCTTCAGTAGGTGAATGGATAACTAAACTGTAGTATATCAGACAATGGAATAGCATTCAGTACTAAAAAGAAATGAGCTATCAAGCCATGAAAAGACATGGAGGAACTTAAATGCATATTACTACATGAAAGAAGCCACACTGAGAAGGCTACATACCGTATGATACCAACTATATGACATTCTGGAAAAGGCAAAACTATGGAGACAATAGAAAGATCAGTGATTGCCAGTGGTGGGGGAGGAGAGGAGATGAATAGGCAAAGCACAGAGGACTTTCAGGGCAGTGAAAATACTCTGTGTGATATTATAAAGATGAATATATGTCATTATACATTTGTCCAAGCTTTTTAAATGTACAACACCAAGAGTGAACCCTTAAGTAACTATGGATTTTGTGTGATTACAATTGTCAATGTAGGTTCATCCTTGGTAAAAAAAAATGTACCATTCTGGTGAGTGATGTTGATAAAAGGGGAGGCTATACATTTATTGGGGCAGAGGGTATATGGGAAATCTGTATACCTTCCTCTCAGTTTTATTGCAAACCTAAAACTGCTCCAAAAAGTCATCTTAATAAAAAGCAAATTACCTACAAGGGGAAAGGGTTGATTGAGGCTGGCTTCATACTTCTCCACAGAGCGTCAAGAACTGTATCTAGCCAAAATGGCATTATGATATAAAGGCAGCAAACAGACATTCTCAAACAGTTTGGAGAACACAGCATTACTGAAAGAATATTTTGACATAAATCTAGCCATTTAAGAAATGAATCAAAATAAAGAATTCAGGAATATAGAAATCATAGTAAAAGACTGGTGGGTAAGCACTGAGTCAATTTAAGTATAAAACCAATATAAATTAATTATGGGGTATGGAAACAGGACAAGAAATGAGCATGGTTAAATATTGACAATGGAAAGATAAAAAAAATGAAACTTTTTTGAGAGATCAAAGGAAGAGACTAGGAAAGAAGACCATTAACATCTTTTAAAGCATGGCATCAATGAATATTAACTAAAATTGATAATTATATGTTTTTAAAAAATGACAGGTCATTAATATTTTATAGTCTCTCTTTGTCTCCCTCAATCCCTACAATTCCTTCAATTTATTTAAATGTTTTTAAAATAAACTTCAAGGGAAATAGAATTTAATTATTTTTCTATCCATCCATCCATCCATCCATAAACACATTCATGAATACATCCAGCTATCTTTAGTAGGAAATACCTTGAATTATTTTCTTCTAATATTAATAACAGTAATTTATGCATAGTGTGGTTTAAAGTGATTTTAAAACTTTAGTTTTCTGGAGTTCTTGATCCTTTTTAATTAGCACGTATTATTTTTACAAAAACAATAGAGCAACTTTTGTTTAAAACAAAAAATATTTAGAAGCTAATTTGCTAAGATGTTAACAGTAATTAATTCTGGGTGCAGGAATCTTTTCATTTTTTTCTTTTACTATATATATATATATATTTTGTTTCTAAAAAGCATAAACAACATATTTTTAAGATAAAACATCTTTAGAAATTTGTTTAATCAACAGAACATTGGTAAACAGGAACATTTACTAAGTTTCACTTTCAGAATGAAATTTAAGATGAATTTTTCCCTAGATTTCTAAATTTTAATAGTGGGGAGTTTGATAGAAGTTATTAGAGTGTTTAATAAGAATAATTGCAAGAAAGAAAGTTACATTTGGGAACTAAAGGGAAGGGAAAAAGAGAATGATCATTTCATGAATGTGTACTATATGCTTGGTACTGGACTAAGTCCTTTATACATGATCTCATTCAGTCTTTACAATAAACCTATGAGAAATGCACTATTATTATACCTGTTTTTAAAAATGAGGAGTTTGAGGTCCTACAACATTAAATCACTTGCCAGGATTGTGTGAGCCAGGAATCTAACCCAGGTGTATAACTTCAAAACCCTTTATATTCATTCTTTCATTTAATTATAATGATTCTGTGGATGATGTTTTCCCCTCAGATAAGAAAACTGAAGTATTAAAAGGTGAAATAATTTTCCCAACTTATGATAGGGCTGGGATTCAATTCAGACCTATACGATTCCATCAATCATGGACTTTCCAGTGGATCAACCTTTAATATTGTGTGTGTGTGTGTGTGTGTGTGTGTGTGTGTGTTTAATAATAATTTGATTTGATTTCCATCCATTCTCCTCCCCTATTCACCTTTTCTTGGAAAACATGCTATACAGAAAGAGATAGCATGATTGATTCCTAAGGCTTTCACTTAACAACCCTATTTTATGATCTAGTAAACATGCCCTAGTCAATTTTCATTCAAGATCAGAATTGAACTTTGTGACAAGAGAGCTTTGGTTCTAGGTGTGCTTCAGAAACGAAAGAAATTGGAGAAGGGCAGAGAGTGGTGATATTCTCACAAGATAACTAAGCACTGCTATTCTACTTACTTCCTTAGTAATTTTTCCTGTGGAAAACAAAACAAACCTAATAAGCTCTGGTTTCTCTGCCTGTTCAGATACCTCTTTATTTGTCCTTTCTTTTGTTTTTGAGAAAAATATATATATTTTAAGATTTAGAATAAAAGATTTCCAGTTACTGGCCAGATCAGGAGATATTTTATAGTATGATTCTATGAAGCAATAGCCAAATCCTTGTGTTTGTGAATTAGAAAATAGAAAACTTTGGAGGAGTGATTACTTTGGGACTGGTTATATGTACAGAAGTATATAATACAGACAGTCAAATTGCTTCAGGGATGAGCAAATCAATGAATGTAGATTTTATTTTTGTATAAGAGACCAACATATCAGTTACGACTATGCTCTGATTTTATTTTACTGTTATGAACCCACATTCTGAGGTAATGGGCCATGAAAAGAAATTCCCACCATGATTTGAACTGAGTCTTTAGTTTCTTGGAGGGCATAATATGCCCTGTGAGAATTTTAAAGTCATAGATGAAAAAAATTCTTAGATGCTCTTCTGAAATTTTAAAAACAAGACTTTTTTTTAAAAAAGTTCTTCTTCAGGCAAATAGTTAATTTTAGATTACATTACTAATGGACCCGAGTGTAGCTAATCCCAAACCACAATGAGCCAAAAAGAATGTATTCATTTTGTTTGGAAATACTAGTAGAGGTTTTTTGGTGGTCGGTGTTAATTGTACCATATTTAGGCTAATGTTAAAATTGATTTGATTACCTAGAATAGTAAATGTTGACTGGTTGATTCAGGGAGAAAACTGGTCTGGGATTATAGCTTTTCAACTATTTGTTGTTCCTGTCTGGGATTATAACTTTGCAACTATTTGTTGTTCCTGGGTAAGGATCACTTAAATAGCAATCAACCTTGAATCTGTCCACTTCATTCTTTTTGTACCTGGGTTGGGATAGCAAAACCATTTTATGAAATGGCCATTTGAAGGAAGATTTTATAGCTGATTTTAAGTATGAATCCTAAAAACTGTTTGAAAACAATCAAGAAGACCTGCAATGTTTATTCCAGGGAAGAACAAATAGCTAGTGCATACAAATAATTTTAAATCTCCACAAGCATATTTACATTATTTTTTGTAGTCATTGTATGTTCCTGGCATTCTCATGTACATTATTGATACCCAATAACTTGACCACCTAGCATTTTATTTAAACTGAAAGCTTATTTATCCTTAAAAATAGAAATTAAAAAGACATCTAAGATGGGTGAAGGTCATCAAATGTACAAAGTTCTAGTTATAAAATAAATAAGTCCAGGGGATGTAATGTACAACATGGCGACTATAGTTAATAGTACTGTAATGTATATTTAAAAGTTGCTAAGAGATTAGATCTTAAATATCTCATCATAAGAAAAAACTGTAACTGTGTGTGGTGATGGATGTTAACTGAACTTACTGTGGTGATCATTTTGCAGTATACACATATATCGAATCATGTTGTACACCTGAAAGTAATATAATATTATATCTCAATTATATCTCAATTAAAATAAACAGATATTAACTATATCTCAATTTTAAAAGTTTATGAATTTGCTGCTGGTACTTTCCTTTAAGAACCATTAGCACAAAGCATGGAATTAAGCAGAGAAACTCCACTTGGAATCAAGGATCTAAGTTTGCTTCCTGGCTCTACTTCCCAACTGAGTAAACACAGGCAAATTACTTAACTGCTCTGCACTTCAATTCAGATATATTTAACACTTACCTCAAGGGTTTGCTGGCTTGGCATATATGAGATGTAGGTAAAACCATGTTGAATAATGTAGAGCACGACACAGGTGGTATTTACTGTTATCTTCGGTTTAATACAGACATGAATTCCCCTGAACCTTAGCTCTAGGGTGGGAGCCTCAAGTTAATTTTGCAGTTTCTTGACTAAGTCTTGTGATAGGCACAGGCTATGGTCTGAGAGGAGAGGGTGGGGTGGGAAGGAGAGAAATGATCTTTTCATCTTTCCTAAGCCATGAAAAAAGGCCTTACAAAATAAGAGAGTATGCAAATAAGAGTGAAACAATGGGAATTCACTCTCCGGTAAATTAAACTTGAGAGGACTTTTCTCTCTTCTGTGAGCTAATCATTAAGACACTGAAAGCTTTGTCCATAGTTCCAGTGATAAAATACTTCAATGTTAAATTACTGAATGATACCATAACTCAAAGAACAGAGCAGGAATAGGAGAGCAATGAGAAAAGAAAATGCTTATGTTGACATATAGCAATCCTTTAGTAATCAGCAAGGAATGGAATGAAATAAAGTATACATGAATGTTTAATGGGGTTTTAGCAAATTAAATTTTGCAGAAATATGCTTAAACATGTGGCATTGCTAAGGGCTAGCCCCATCAGGTCAGGTGAGACAGTCTTTTGTTTGCATACCCTGCATGGCAAGGAAGACAGAGAAATACACATTCATTTTCAAGGAACGTAGGATGTGTGAGTTAGAGCAGTAATATATCTTCTGCTAAGTCTTTTGGTTAGGAACATTAGGCACCATCTACACTGAATCCCTGGACAAGGTCAGAAAATAATGCTTTCTAGAAAGAAAAGACCAAGTGAAGAAAGCTTCATTGTATCACAGAATGTGTTGCTATAGGCATACTGTTGCTCTGTAGGGAGATATTAAGAGGGGACAAGATAAAATTACAGCAGATACTGCACTTTTTTGTTATCTTGACAAGAACAGCAGCAGGACTTAGCTTAACCAAATGTTAACACTCTTCCCAAATGCTAATGAAATACAAGTAGAAAAATTGGGGGGATTTCCAATTTAAGTATTTTATTGGCTGGTGCTTTACACATGTATCATGTGTCTTGTTTACACAGGCACCAACAAAGAATTGGAGACACATGTCCCCCCACCTACACAATCACATTCCCTGAATTGTCATAGTCATCTTGCTGTCCTTCAAGTATCCAGATCTATGTTTAGGAAAGAAGGACTGGGGGGTGGAGAGAGAGAGGAGGAAAGGAGGAATGGGGAGGGAGGAAGGGAAGGAGAAAGAAAAGGAGGGAAGGAGAGGAAAAGAAGGAAAGGAAAGGAAAAAGAAAAGAAAAGATATTGTGTGCAAACAAGCATTAGTTTGCCAAATCTCTAAGAAGTATGTGAAGGACTGACCTATGATTGGAAGGTAGAAAAAGATTAGGCCTAACTGCATTCATCAGAAATAGCCTACGTGGAGAAGAAACACACCCAAGAGCTTTACATCCTCCTCTGCAGTACACTGCAAATTGATTAGAATATCCTTCCTAACTACTGCTGCTGCCTTGCCTAAGGAAGGAAATCTATTGCAGATGAATAGTTTAGTGACTTAAAAGATAATGTGAGAGAGGAGCTCTGCATAATTAAATTTAAAAAACAGTGTTTTCTCAAACCAGTAAAGTAATTTATAGCAGGATAGGCTGACTTGATCAAGTTTTCTTATAGAGTCTTTTTCGCATAGACTGATATGGTTTGTATGCCTCTGATAGTTCTCTGCAAAACTTCTCTGCAAAATAAAGACATTCTACTTTGACTTCAGGGAAATATTTTTGTGTATCTCTCCATTGAAGATACAGTCTCGTATGTCAAAGATTTTCCTATTTATTTTATGAATCTCTCCACCTCGTAGATACAATTATATTCCATCCCGTTTTATTTTTTGAAAGAAAAAATGTTATAAAGATTGATATTTCTTAAAGCGTTCCTGCCGGAGGAATTCCATACCTCAAGTCTGGAGGTAGGAACAATGAAGAGGAGAAACCTCTAGCATTGTGCTGTCCTTCCAGTTGTGGTCTAGTGAAGTTCACCCTCATCACTTACAGGCTGTTAAAAGAACAAAATTCAACAGAGTAAATTTGAAGATCTACTTGGCTTTATTCAACTATTCATGAACCAGGCAGCATCCCATCTAGCAACTAGCAGGGCACTCTGAGGAAGGCGCTATAAGAAGGAAGGCTTTTACAGAAAGGAGGATGGGCCAAGGAAGACTTAGCAAAAGAAAAGAAAGGGTTATTTGGGGGTCAGGTCATCTTCTTTTGTGGGGGAAGGGAACAAGTGTTTTATCATGCAGTTTACCTAGTGTGGAGCAGGAAGTTTCAGGTCGATAGTTTTAAAGGTCACATTTCTGGGAAGGGTTGAAACTGCAATTAAATCTTGACTTGTTGTGGGTAGGGAGCAAATGACTTCATTTTGGGTGTTCATTTTTTTTTAAAAAAAAATTATTTTATTTATTTATTTATTTTTGGCTGCATTGGGTCTTCCTTGCAGTGTGCGGACTTCTCATTGCGGAGGCATCTCTCTGGGGGAGCCCGGGCTCGAGGCACGTGGGCTTCAGTAGTTGTGGCACTCAGTTAAGATGACTTAGTTGCTCCACGGCATGTGGGATCTTCCCGGACCAGGACTCGAACCCATGTCCCCTGCAATAGCAGACAGATTCTTAACCACTGTGCCACCAGGAAAGCCCCATTAATTTCTTTTTTTTTCTTTTTTGTGGTACACGGGTCTCTCACTGCTGTGGCCTCTCCCGTTGCGGGGCACAGGCTCCGGACACGCAGGCTCAGCAGCCATGGCTCACGGGCCCAGCTGCTCCACGGCGTGTGGTATCTTCCCGGACCGGAGCAGGAACCAGTGTCCCCTGCATCGGCAGGCGGACTCTCAACCACTGCGCCACCAGGGAAGCCCCCGTTAGTTTCTTTTTAACGAGGTCTTGTGTAGGAAAAAATCTTTTCACAAGGATGGCTGAGGAGCTGTCCCTACTCACTCAATGGTTTCCATTAAATGTATTAAAGTTATGGCATTTCCTTCAGATATACAGTCAAATGCAACAGGTTTAGGTGGACGCTTCCTCATCCCCCATTACGTTGGCTCCTCTTCTTTCCTCTCAGTTTTACTACCTTTCTGTCAACCCCCAAAAGTAAAACTACCTTTTCAGTTTTACTTTTTTACTCAGTCTTACTACCTTTCTGTCAACCCCCAAAAGTGACTCCTACCTTTTCCTCAATCTCCATGTTAAATCAGTAAGGAATGCTCAAACATGCATCTTCTTCTAACCTCAGCGAGTGCACGTGCGTGCACGCGCGCACACACACACACACACTCCTCTTCTTCTCAGTGCTTGGATTCTTACAAACTGGTCTTCATACCTCCATTCTCTTCATGTCCACCCCTCCTACAGATCCTGTGATTTGTGTGTAGGAGGGTTATCAGAAAGTGCTCACAGAAACATATGTGAGGGAATAAAGGAAGCAGGACTGGGCAGATGGAAATGTAAAATTGCAACGTAGTTGCAACAGAGGCCTTAACCAATTCCACAGGGAACTCTGAGGGGCTGGACCTTCAGAGAGATCCACAATTGAGGCAAGTGGGCTGGGCGCTTGTAATCCCACAGAGAGCTGTCATTAGAGGTGGGCTGCCTATGGAGATGTAGGCATAATCTTGGGCAAGGTAGCTCTCTTTAGCCACCATGCCCTCCTCAGGCTATGGCTGTAGCATTTGTCTATTTACCACCAAAACTGTGCATAAGAATACCAAAAATTCCCCAGTTGGTCACCTGGGGTCCTAAATAGACTGCATACTGGCCCAGAGAATGGCACTTGCAGGGTATTGTCTCTGAAAGCTCTCAGTTGGTGATACTGTTTGAGGCCTTGTGGGCAGGAAAGGCAAACCCTACCTGGAATATGTGGCACTTCTAGTCAAGGTGAATTGTTGCCCCTTCCAGTGTGGAGGGAATCCACTGTACTAAATCTGCTAAGAGGCTAATTGATCTCTTCAAGAGATAGTGCTGTAACAGGGACTCAGCATGGGTTTCTGTTTTTGGCAGGGGGGACATTTGGCAGTGGTAGTAACTGAATCAACCCTGGTGATTGGGAGCCTGTGCAATTGGGCCCATGAGTATCCTCTATGGCTTTTCTTTATATAAAACAATTGTACTAGCACTTATTTTTCCAGTGGCAAAGGTAGGCTGACATCAAATGGCTAGGCCGTTCTGTCTACTTGGGGGTTAAGTGCCTCTTCTGTGTGTGTGTGCTCTCTGGTGGCGATAACATGTGACACAAAGATCTTTACCATTTGTACTCTCTCCCATTTGTCTGTCCACATGCCTCCTCCCCAAACTTGTACACAATCTCCCAATCTTTCTCCTTCATGCCCCTGCCAAGTCAATCATCACTGCCATGGGTTTATATTCTTTCCTTGGCCTACTGCTCTTTTCTTACGAAGTGGATGACCAGTACACTATCCAAAGATTCCCCATCACTAGCTTGCTTACATTCTCTTCTTATTCTTATGCTCAACTCCAGATATAGCCCTTCTATCTTAAGATGGATTGATGCTGGGAAAGGCCAGTCTTGGTAGGTCTGACAGAATGATGGACTGTTCTGGCCTCATAGTCACCTGACGTTTCACAGTCAAATCTCCATCTCTACTAGGGCCCCGTATATATTGGGATACATATATTGTAGTATGTTTGTCAAATGCTGTATAATTTTGTGTTATAGATGGCATGACCCTAGGATCTACTTGTGATTCTTCTATGGCTGCTTTCCAAAAATTCCACACAGTGTCTTTTCCCACCAGAAGTATAGTAGGGTCTGCTGGGTTGTATGAGTCATATGGCCCGAGTGGCAAGGCTATTGACACCACAGCCTGGACCTGTGCAGGGCATGTCCTTGCTCCAGGTCTCACTCAAAGCTAGCAGCATTATGGGTCACTCAGTAAATGGGCAGAGTAGTATTTCCAGTTGGGGAATATGCTGACTCCAGAATTCAATAAAGAAGTTTTGTGTTTCTTTTTTCATGGTCAGAGGGACAAGATGTAATAATTTGTACTTTACTTTGATAAGATATCTTAGGCTCCCCCACTAGCTTCCTGAACATTGCACCGATCTGGCAGGTCTTCCATCTTTAGAGTGCACATATCTTACCAAGTCCTGCAATGTACTTGCCAAGGTTCTTTCTTATTTTGTTCAATTAATGTGATCTCTTCTGCCCACTGAGATATTCTGCAGAGTGTCTAGATGGTCTAGGTTCCTTTGGATTATATTAAGACAGACAGCAGGATAGTTAACATCCCTGGGGCATGACTATAACTTTATACTGACGTTTGTCCCACATGAATGTACATTGCTTCTAGCCCTCCTTCCAGATAGGGTAAAAAAAACCCCAAAACATATTCCTCAGATTAGTAGCCTTATACCAAGTACCCAAGGCCATGGTATACAGTTTTAGCTACATCTGGCACAACAATTGGGCCTACTACTTGGTTGATTTTGCATTATCCCACTTTCATTCTGTGGGATCTATCTAATTTTTGTAGGACCCAGACTAGTGAATTAATGGAGACTCAATGTGGACACCCTTTCTGTATCCTTCAGGTTTTTTTAAGTTGGCAATCTTCTCTTCCATTCCTGGGAAGCAATTTTATATTCTCAACTGGGAAATTTCAGAGGCTTCCACTTGGCCTTCTCTAGAGTCATAGTTTGTACTTCATAGGCCAAGGAACCAATGTTGAGGAGATGACCATGGATCAAGTAGATGCACTCTGAGTCAAACCTTTTATTATCTGGACCCCATAAACCTCACTCTAAAAAACAAGTCAAGGATGGGTAATCAGGCTCTAAGCCCTGATTATCCATTCATGATTTCTTTTGATTTACAAAATTTAACAATATCTTTATTGGCTGTCCATTTATATTGCCCATAGGGGTGCCATGTTCTATTAACCTAGTGGTTCTCAAGTTGTGATTTCAAACTACCAGCATCAGTATCAAAAGAGAGCTTATTTACAATGCAGTTTATCAAGTTCCACCTCAGACCTACTGAATCAGAAATCTGGAGGGTGAGGTCCAGCAAGTTGTGTTTTAGAAACTCTCCAGATGATTTTGGTGCATGCTCAAATTTGAGAATAATTATATTAACCATTACCTTAGCTCTCTTTGAGTCAGGTCTCTCTGACATCCACTCTCAGTTGTTTTTTTTTTTTTTAAACATCCTTATTGGAATACAATTGCTTTACAATGGTATGTTAGTTTCTGCTTTATAACAAAGTGAATCAGCTATACATATACAGATATCACCATATATCCTCCCTCTTGCATCTCCCTCCCACTCTCCCTATCCCACCCCTCTAGGTGATCAGAAAGCACCGAGCTGATCTCCCTGTGCTATACGGCTGCTTCCCACTAGCTATCTATTTTACCTTTGGTAGTGTATATATGTCCATGCCACTCTCTCACTTCATCCCAACTCACCCTTCCCACTCGCCATGTCCTCAAGTCCATTCTCTATATCTGCATCTTTATTCCTGTCCTGCCCCTATGTTCTTCAGAACCATTTTTTTTCTTAGATTCCATATATATGTGTTAGCATACGGTATTTGTTTTTCTCTTTCTGAATTACTTCACTCTGTATGACAGTCTCTAGGTCCATCCACCTCACTACAAATAACTCAATTTCGTTTCTTTTTATGGCTGAGTAATATTCCATTGTATATATGTGCCACATCTTCTTTATGCATTCATCTGTCAATGGACACTTAAGTTGTTCCATGTCCTGGCTATAGTAAATAGAGCTGCAATAAACATTGTGGTACATGACTCTTTTTTTTTTTTTAATTAACTTATTTATTTATTTTTGGCTGTGTTGGGTCTTTGTTTCTGTGCAAGGGCTTCCTCTAGTTGCAGCAAGCGGGGGCCACTCTTCATCGTGGTGCGTGGGCCTCTCACTATCATGGCCTCTCTTGTTGCAGAGCACAGGCTCCAGACACGCAGGCTCAGTAGTTGTGGCCCACAGGCCCAGTTGCTCCGCACCATGTGGGATCTTCCCAGACCAGGGCTTGAACCCGTGTCCCATTCACAGTCAGGCAGATTCTCAACCACCGCGCCACCAGGGAAGCCCCCATGACTCTATTTGAAATATGGTTTTCTCAGGATATATGCCCAATACTGGGTTAGCAGGGTCATATGGTATCTCTATATTTAGATTTTTTTTTTTTTTTTTGCATGGACCTCTCACTGTTGTGGCCTCTCCCGTTGCAGAGCACAGGCTCCAGACACGCAGGCTCAGTAGTTGTGGCCCACAGGCCCAGTTGCTCCGCACCATGTGGGATCTTCCCAGACCAGGGCTTTAACCCGTGTCCCCTTCACAGGCAGGCAGATTCTCAACCACTGCGCCACCGGGGAAGCCCCCATGACTCTTTTTGAAATATGGTTTTCTCAGGATATATGCCCAATACTGGGTTAGCAGGGTCATATGGTAGCTCTATTTTTAGATTTTTTTTTTTTTTCTGTGCATGGGCCTCTCACTGTTGTGGCCTCTCCCGTTGCGGAGCACAGGCTCCAGACGCGCAGGCTCAGCAGCCATGGCTCACGGGACGTCCAGCCACTCCGCGGCATGTGGGACCTTCCCGGACCGGGGCACGAACCCGTGTCCCCTGCATCGGCAGGCGGACTCTCAACCACTGCGCCACCAGGGAAGCCCCCGTTAGTTTCTTTTTAACGAGGTCTTGTGTAGGAAAAAATCTTTTCACAAGGATGGCTGAGGAGCTGTCCCTACTCACTCAATGGTTTCCATTAAATGTATTAAAGTTATGGCATTTCCTTCAGATATACAGTCAAATGCAACAGGTTTAGGTGGACGCTTCCTCATCCCCCATTACATTGGCTCCTCTTCTTTCCTCTCAGTTTTACTACCTTTCTGTCAACCCCAAAAGTAAAAGCGTAACTCCTACCTTTTCCTCAATCTCCATGTTAAATCAGTAAGGAATGCTCAAACATGCATCTTCTTCTAACCTCAGCGAGTGCACGTGCGTGCACGCGCACACACACACACACACACACACACACACACTCCTCTTCTTCTCAGTGCTTGGATTCTTACAAGCTGGTCTTCATACCTCCATTCTCTTCATGTCCACCCCTCCTACAGATCCTGTGATTTGTGTGTAGGAGGGTTATCAGAAAGTGCTCACAGAAACATCTGTGCGGGAATAAAGGAAGCAGGACTGGGCAGATGGAAATGTAAAATTGCAACGTAGTTGCAACAGAGGCCTTAACCAATTCCACAGGGAACTCTGAAGGGCTGGACCTTCAGAGAGATCCACAATTGAGGCAAGTGGGCTGGGTCCTTGTAATCCCACAGAGAGCTGTCATTAGAGGTGGGCTGCCTATGGAGATGTAGGCATAATCTTGGGCAAGGTAGCTCTCTTTAGCCACCATGCCCTCCTCAGGCTATGGCTGTAGCATTTGTCTATTTACCACCAAAACTGTGCATAAGAATACCAAAAATTCCCCAGTTGGTCACCTGGGGTCCTAAATAGACTGCATACTGGCCCAGAGAATGGCACTTGCAGGGTATTGTCTCTGAAAGCTCTCAGTTGGTGATACTGTTTGAGGCCTTGTGGGCAGGAAAGGCAAACCCTACCTGGAATATGTGGCACTTCTAGTCAAGGTGAATTGTTGCCCCTTCCAGTGTGGAGGGAATCCACTGTACTAAATCTGCTAAGAGGCTAATTGATCTCTTCAAGAGATAGTGCTGTAACAGGGACTCAGCATGGGTTTCTGTTTTTGGCAGGGGGGACATTTGGCAGTGGTAGTAACTGAATCAACCCTGGTGATTGGGAGCCTGTGCAATTGGGCCCATGAGTATCCTCTATGGCTTTTCTTTATATAAAACAATTGTACTAGCACTTATTTTTCCAGTGGCAAAGGTAGGCTGACATCAAATGGCTAGGCCGTTCTGTCTACTTGGGGGTTAAGTGCCTCTTCTGTGTGTGTGTGTGCTCTCTGGTGGTGATAACATGTGACACAAAGATCTTTACCATTTGTACTCTCTCCCATTTGTCTGTCCACATGCCTCCTCCCCAAACTTGTACACAATCTCCCAATCTTTCTCCTTCATGCCCCTGCCAAGTCAATCATCACTGCCATGGGTTTATATTCTTTCCCTGGCCTACTGCTCTTTTCATACAAAGTGGATGACCAGTACACTATCCAAAGATTCCCCATCACTTGCTTGCTTACATTCTCTTCTTATTCTTATGCTCAACTCCAGATATAGCCCTTCTATCTTAAGATGGATTGATGCTGGGAAAGGCCAGTCTTGGTAGGTCTGACAGAATGATGGACTGTTCTGGCCTCATAGTCACCTGACGTTTCACAGTCAAATCTCCATCTCTACTAGGGCCCCGTATATATTGGGATACATATATTGTAGTATGTTTGTCAAATGGTGTATAATTTTGTGTTGTAGATGGCATGACCCTGGGATCTACTTGTGATTCTTCTATGGCTGCTTTCCAAAAATTCCACACAGTGTCTTTTCCCACCAGAAGTATAGTAGGGTCTGCTGGGTTGTATGAGTCATATGGCCCGAGTGGCAAGGCTATTGACACCACAGCCTGGACCTGTGCAGGGCATGTCCTTGCTCCAGGTCTCACTCAAAGCTAGCAGCATTATGGGTCACTCAGTAAATGGGCAGAGTAGTATTTCCAGTTGGGGAATATGCTGACTCCAGAATTCAATAAAGAAGTTTTGTGTTTCTTTTTTCATGGTCAGAGGGACAAGATGTAATAATTTGTACTTTACTTTGATAAGATATCTTAGGCTCCCCCACTAGCTTCCTGAACATTGCACCGATCTGGCAGGTCTTCCATCTTTAGAGTGCACATATCTTACCAAGTCCTGCAATGTACTTGCCAAGGTTCTTTCTTATTTTGTTCAATTAATGTGATCTCTTCTGCCCACTGAGATATTCTGCAGAGTGTCTAGATGGTCTAGGTTCCTTTGGATTATATTAAGACAGACAGCAGGATAGTTAACATCCCTGGGGCATGACTATAACTTTATACTGACGTTTGTCCCACATGAATGTACATTGCTTCTAGCCCTCCTTCCAGATAGGGTAAAAAAAACCCCAAAACATATTCCTCAGATTAGTAGCCTTATACCAAGTACCCAAGGCCATGGTATACAGTTTTAGCTACATCTGGCACAACAATTGGGCCTACTACTTGGTTGATTTTGCATTATCCCACTTTCATTCTGTGGGATCTATCTAATTTTTGTAGGACCCAGACTAGTGAATTAATGGAGACTCAATGTGGACACCCTTTCTGTATCCTTCAGGTTTTTTTAAGTTGGCAATCTTCTCTTCCATTCCTGGGAAGCAATTTTATATTCTCAACTGGGAAATTTCAGAGGCTTCCACTTGGCCTTCTCTAGAGTCATAGTTTGTACTTCATAGGCCAAGGAACCAATGTTGAGGAGATGACCATGGATCAAGTAGATGCACTCTGAGTCAAACCTTTTATTATCTGGACCCCATAAACCTCACTCTAAAAAACAAGTCAAGGATGGGTAATCAGGCTCTAAGCCCTGATTATCCATTCATGATTTCTTTTGATTTACAAAATTTAACAATATCTTTATTGGCTGTCCATTTATATTGCCCATAGGGGTGCCATGTTCTATTAACCTAGTGGTTCTCAAGTTGTGATTTCAAACTACCAGCATCAGTATCAAAAGAGAGCTTATTTACAATGCAGTTTATCAAGTTCCACCTCAGACCTACTGAATCAGAAATCTGGAGGGTGAGGTCCAGCAAGTTGTGTTTTAGAAACTCTCCAGATGATTTTGGTGCATGCTCAAATTTGAGAATAATTATATTAACCATTACCTTAGCTCTCTTTGAGTCAGGTCTCTCTGACATCCACTCTCAGTTGTTTTTTTTTTTTTTAAACATCCTTATTG
Source organism: Grampus griseus (assembly GCF_964374135.1). NCBI lineage: Eukaryota > Metazoa > Chordata > Mammalia > Artiodactyla > Delphinidae > Grampus > Grampus griseus. Next base: position 22,225,236 of record NC_139002.1, on the reverse strand, counting down.
GAATACAATTGCTTTACAATGGTATGTTAGTTTCTGCTTTATAACAAAGTGAATCAGCTATACATATACAGATATCGCCATATATCCTCCCGCTTGCATCTCCCTCCCACCCTCCCTATCCCACCCCTCTAGGTGGTCAAAAAGCACCGAGCTGATCTCCCTGTGCTATACGGCTGCTTCCCACTAGCTATCTATTTTACCTTTGGTAGTGTATATATGTCCATGCCACTCTCTCACTTCATCCCAACTTACCCTTCCCACTCGCCATGTCCTCTCGTCCATTCTCTATATCTGCATCTTTATTCCTGTCCTGCCCCTATGTTCTTCAGAACCATTTTTTTTCTTAGATTCCATATATATGTGTTAGCATACGGTATTTGTTTTTCTCTTTCTGAATTACTTCACTCTGTATGACAGTCTCTAGGTCCATCCACCTCACTACAAATAACTCAATTTCGTTTCTTTTTATGGCTGAGTAATATTCCATTGTATATATGTGCCACATCTTCTTTATGCATTCATCTGTCAATGGACACTTAAGTTGTTCCATGTCCTGGCTATAGTAAATAGAGCTGCAATAAACATTGTGGTACATGACTCTTTTTTTTTTTTTTAATTAACTTATTTATTTATTTTTGGCTGTGTTGGGTCTTTGTTTCTGTGCAAGGGCTTCCTCTAGTTGCAGCAAGCGGGGGCCACTCTTCATCGTGGTGCGTGGGCCTCTCACTATCATGGCCTCTCTTGTTGCAGAGCACAGGCTCCAGACACGCAGGCTCAGTAGTTGTGGCCCACAGGCCCAGTTGCTCCGCACCATGTGGGATCTTCCCAGACCAGGGCTTGAACCCGTGTCCCCTTCACAGGCAGGCAGATTCTCAACCACTGCGCCACCAGAGAAGCCCCATGACTCTTTTTGAAATATGGTTTTCTCAGGATATATGCCCAATACTGGGATAGCAGGGTCATATGGTAGCTCTATTTTTAGATTTTTTTTTTTTCTGTGCATGGGCCTCTCACTGTTGTGGCCTCTCCCGTTGCGGAGCACAGGCTCCGGACGCGCAGGCTCAGCAGCCATGGCTCACGGGTCCAGCCGCTCCGCGGCATGTGGGACCTTCCCGGACCGGGGCACGAACCCGTGTCCCCTGCATCGGCAGGCGGACTCTCAACCACTGCGCCACCAGGGAAGCCCCCGTTAGTTTCTTTTTAACGAGGTCTTGTGTAGGAAAAAATCTTTTCACAAGGATGGCTGAGGAGCTGTCCCTACTCACTCAATGGTTTCCATTAAATGTATTAAAGTTATGGCATTTCCTTCAGATATACAGTCAAATGCAACAGGTTTAGGTGGACGCTTCCTCATCCCCCATTACATTGGCTCCTCTTCTTTCCTCTCAGTTTTACTACCTTTCTGTCAACCCCAAAAGTAAAAGCGTAACTCCTACCTTTTCCTCAATCTCCATGTTAAATCAGTAAGGAATGCTCAAACATGCATCTTCTTCTAACCTCAGCGAGTGCACGTGCGTGCACGCGCGCACACACACACACACACACACACACTCCTCTTCTTCTCAGTGCTTGGATTCTTACAAGCTGGTCTTCATACCTCCATTCTCTTCATGTCCACCCCTCCTACAGATCCTGTGATTTGTGTGTAGGAGGGTTATCAGAAAGTGCTCACAGAAACATCTGTGCGGGAATAAAGGAAGCAGGACTGGGCAGATGGAAATGTAAAATTGCAACGTAGTTGCAACAGAGGCCTTAACCAATTCCACAGGGAACTCTGAAGGGCTGGACCTTCAGAGAGATCCACAATTGAGGCAAGTGGGCTGGGTCCTTGTAATCCCACAGAGAGCTGTCATTAGAGGTGGGCTGCCTATGGAGATGTAGGCATAATCTTGGGCAAGGTAGCTCTCTTCAGCCACCATGCCCTCCTCAGGCTATGGCTGTAGCGTTTGTCTATTTACCACCAAAACTGTGCATAAGAATACCAAAAATTCCCCAGTTGGTCACCTGGGGTCCTAAATAGACTGCATACTGGCCCAGAGAATGGCACTTGCAGGGTATTGTCTCTGAAAGCTCTCAGTTGGTGATACTGTTTGAGGCCTTGTGGGCAGGAAAGGCAAACCCTAGCTGGAATATGTGGCACTTCTAGTCAAGGTGAATTGTTGCCCCTTCCAGTGTGGAGGGAATCCACTGTACTAAATCTGCTAAGAGGCTAATTGATCTCTTCAAGAGATAGTGCTGTAACAGGGACTCAGCATGGGTTTCTGTTTTTGGCAGGGGGGACATTTGGCAGTGGTAGTAACTGAATCAACCCTGGTGATTGGGAGCCTGTGCAGTTGGGCCCATGAGTATCCTCTATGGCTTTTCTTTATATAAAACAATTGTACTAGCACTTATTTTTCCAGTGGCAAAGGTAGGCTGACATCAAATGGCTAGGCCGTTCTGTCTACTTGGGGGTTAAGTGCCTCTTCTGTGTGTGTGTGCTCTCTGGTGGCGATAACATGTGACACAAAGATCTTTACCATTTGTACTCTCTCCCATTTGTCTGTCCACATGCCTCCTCCCCAAACTTGTACACAATCTCCCAATCTTTCTCCTTCATGCCCCTGCCAAGTCAATCATCACTGCCATGGGTTTATATTCTTTCCCTGGCCTACTGCTCTTTTCATACAAAGTGGATGACCAGTACACTATCCAAAGATTCCCCATCACTAGCTTGCTTACATTCTCTTCTTATTCTTATGCTCAACTCCAGATATAGCCCTTCTATCTTAAGATGGATTGATGCTGGGAAAGGCCAGTCTTGGTAGGTCTGACAGAATGATGGACTGTTCTGGCCTCATAGTCACCTGACGTTTCACAGTCAAATCTCCATCTCTACTAGGGCCCCGTATATATTGGGATACATATATTGTAGTATGTTTGTCAAATGGTGTATAATTTTGTGTTGTAGATGGCATGACCCTGGGATCTACTTGTGATTCTTCTATGGCTGCTTTCCAAAAATTCCACACAGTGTCTTTTCCCACCAGAAGTATAGTAGGGTCTGCTGGGTTGTATGAGTCATATGGCCCGAGTGGCAAGGCTATTGACACCACAGCCTGGACCTGTGCAGGGCATGTCCTTGCTCCAGGTCTCACTCAAAGCTAGCAGCATTATGGGTCACTCAGTAAATGGGCAGAGTAGTATTTCCAGTTGGGGAATATGCTGACTCCAGAATTCAATAAAGAAGTTTTGTGTTTCTTTTTTCATGGTCAGAGGGACAAGATGTAATAATTTGTACTTTACTTTGATAAGATATCTTAGGCTCCCCCACTAGCTTCCTGAACATTGCACCGATCTGGCAGGTCTTCCATCTTTAGAGTGCACATATCTTACCAAGTCCTGCAATGTACTTGCCAAGGTTCTTTCTTATTTTGTTCAATTAATGTGATCTCTTCTGCCCACTGAGATATTCTGCAGAGTGTCTAGATGGTCTAGGTTCCTTTGGATTATATTAAGACAGACAGCAGGATAGTTAACATCCCTGGGGCATGACTATAACTTTATACTGACGTTTGTCCCACATGAATGTACATTGCTTCTAGCCCTCCTTCCAGATAGGGTAAAAAAAACCCCAAAACATATTCCTCAGATTAGTAGCCTTATACCAAGTACCCAAGGCCATGGTATACAGTTTTAGCTACATCTGGCACAACAATTGGGCCTACTACTTGGTTGATTTTGCATTATCCCACTTTCATTCTGTGGGATCTATCTAATTTTTGTAGGACCCAGACTAGTGAATTAATGGAGACTCAATGTGGACACCCTTTCTGTATCCTGCAGGTTTTTTTAAGTTGGCAATCTTCTCTTCCATTCCTGGGAAGCAATTTTATATTCTCAACTGGGAAATTTCAGAGGCTTCCACTTGGCCTTCTCTAGAGTCATAGTTTGTACTTCATAGGCCAAGGAACCAATGTTGAGGAGATGACCATGGATCAAGTAGATGCACTCTGAGTCAAACCTTTTTATTATCTGGACCCCATAAACCTCACTCTAAAAAACAAGTCAAGGATGGGTAATCAGGCTCTAAGCCCTGATTATCCATTCATGATTTCTTTTGATTTACAAAATTTAACAATACCTTTATTGGCTGTCCATTTATATTGCCCATAGGGGTGCCATGTTCTATTAACCTAGTGGTTCTCAAGTTGTGATTTCAAACTACCAGCATCAGTATCAAAAGAGAGCTTATTTACAATGCAGTTTATCAAGTTCCACCTCAGACCTACTGAATCAGAAATCTGGAGGGTGAGATCCAGCAAGTTGTGTTTTAGAAACTCTCCAGATGATTTTGGTGCATGCTCAAATTTGAGAATAATTATATTAACCATTACCTTAGCTCTCTTTGAGTCAGGTCTCTCTGACATCCACTCTCAGTTGTTGTTTTTTTTTTTAAACATCCTTATTGGAATACAATTGCTTTACAATGGTATGTTAGTTTCTGCTTTATAACAAAGTGAATCAGCTATACATATACAGATATGGCCATATATCCTCCCTCTTGCATCTCCCTCCCACCCTCCCTATCCCACCCGTCTAGGTGGTCACAAAGCACCGAGCTGATCTCCCTGTGCTATACGGCTGCTTCCCACTAGCTATCTATTTTACCTTTGGTAGTGTATATATGTCCATGCCACTCTCTCACTTCATCCCAACTTACCCTTCCCACTCGCCATGTCCTCAAGTCCATTCTCTATATCTGCATCTTTATTCCTGTCCTGCCCCTATGTTCTTCAGAACCATTTTTTTTCTTAGATTCCATATATATGTGTTAGCATACGGTATTTGTTTTTCTCTTTCTGAATTACTTCACTCTGTATGACAGTCTGTAGGTTCATCCACCTCACTACAAATAACTGAATTTCGTTTCTTTTTATGGCTGAGTAATATTCCATTGTATATATGTGCCACATCTTCTTTATGCATTCATCTGTCAATGGACACTTAAGTTGTTCCATGTCCTGGCTATAGTAAATAGAGCTGCAATAAACATTGTGGTACATGACTCTTTTTTTTTTTTTTAATTAACTTATTTATTTATTTTTGGCTGTGTTGGGTCTTTGTTTCTGTGCAAGGGCTTCCTCTAGTTGCAGCAAGTGGGGGCCACTCTTCATCGCGGTGCGTGGGCCTCTCACTATCATGGCCTCTCTTGTTGCAGAGCACAGGCTCCAGACACGCAGGCTCAGTAGTTGTGGCCCACAGACCCAGTTGCTCCGCACCATGTGGGATCTTCCTAGACCAGGGCTTGAACCCGTGTCCCCTGCACAGGCAGGCAGATTCTCAACCACTGCGCCACCAGGGAAGCCCCCATGACTCTTTTTGAAATATGGTTTTCTCAGGATATATGCCCAATACTGGGATAGCAGGGTCATAAGGCAATTCTACTTTTAGATTTTTTTTTTTTTCTGTGCATGGGCCTCTCACTGTTGTGGCCTCTCCCGTTGCGGAGCACAGTCTCCGGACGCGCAGGCTCAGCAGCCATGGCTCACGGGTCCAGCCGCTCCGCGGCATGTGGGACCTTCCCGGACCGGGGCACGAACCCGTGTCCCCTGCATCGGCAGGCAGACTCTCAACCACTGCGCCACCAGGGAAGCCCCCGTTAGTTTCTTTTTAACGAGGTCTTGTGTAAGACAAAATCTTTTCACAAGGATGGCTGAGGAGCTGTCCCTACTCACTCAATGGTTTCCATTAAATGTATTAAAGTTATGGCATTTCCTTCAGATATACAGTCAAATGCAACAGGTTTAGGTGGACGCTTCCTCATCCCCCATTACATTGGCTCCTCTTCTTTCCTCTCAGTTTTACTACCTTTCTGTCAACCCCCAAAAGTAAAAACGTAACTCCTACCTTTTCCTCAATCTCCATGTTAAATCAGTAAGGAATGCTCAAACATGCATCTTCTTCTAACCTCAGCGAGTGCACGTGCGTGCACGCGCGCACACACACACACACACACACACTCCTCTTCTTCTCAGTGCTTGGATTCTTACAAGCTGGTCTTCATACCTCCATTCTCTTCATGTCCACCCCTCCTACAGATCCTGTGATTTGTGTGTAGGAGGGTTATCAGAAAGTGCTCACAGAAACATCTGTGCGGGAATAAAGGAAGCAGGACTGGGCAGATGGAAATGTAAAATTGCAACGTAGTTGCAACAGAGGCCTTAACCAATTCCACAGGGAACTCTGAAGGGCTGGACCTTCAGAGAGATCCACAATTGAGGCAAGTGGGCTGGGTCCTTGTAATCCCACAGAGAGCTGTCATTAGAGGTAGGCTGCCTATGGAGATGTAGGCATAATCTTGGGCAAGGTAGCTCTCTTTAGCCACCATGCCCTCCTCAGGCTATGGCTGTAGCATTTGTCTATTTACCACCAAAACTGTGCATAAGAATACCAAAAATTCCCCAGTTGGTCACCTGGGGTCCTAAATAGACTGCATACTGGCCCAGAGAATGGCACTTGCAGGGTATTGTCTCTGAAAGCTCTCAGTTGGTGATACTGTTTGAGGCCTTGTGGGCAGGAAAGGCAAACCCTACCTGGAATATGTGGCACTTCTAGTCAAGGTGAATTGTTGCCCCTTCCAGTGTGGAGGGAATCCACTGTACTAAATCTGCTAAGAGGCTAATTGATCTCTTCAAGAGATAGTGCTGTAACAGGGACTCAGCATGGGTTTCTGTTTTTGGCAGGGGGGACATTTGGCAGTGGTAGTAACTGAATCAACCCTGGTGATTGGGAGCCTGTGCAATTGGGCCCATGAGTATCCTCTATGGCTTTTCTTTATATAAAACAATTGTACTAGCACTTATTTTTCCAGTGGCAAAGGTAGGCTGACATCAAATGGCTAGGCCGTTCTGTCTACTTGGGGGTTAAGTGCCTCTTCTGTGTGTGTGTGCTCTCTGGTGGCGATAACATGTGACACAAAGATCTTTACCATTTGTACTCTCTCCCATTTGTCTGTCCACATGCCTCCTCCCCAAACTCGTACACAATCTCCCAATCTTTCTCCTTCATGCCCCTGCCAAGTCAATCATCACTGCCATGGGTTTATATTCTTTCCCTGGCCTACTGCTCTTTTCATACAAAGTGGATGACCAGTACACTATCCAAAGATTCCCCATCACTAGCTTGCTTACATTCTCTTCTTATTCTTATGCTCAACTCCAGATATAGCCCTTCTATCTTAAGATGGATTGATGCTGGGAAAGGCCAGTCTTGGTAGGTCTGACAGAATGATGGACTGTTCTGGCCTCATAGTCACCTGACGTTTCACAGTCAAATCTCCATCTCTACTAGGGCCCCGTATATATTGGGATACATATATTGTAGTATGTTTGTCAAATGGTGTATAATTTTGTGTTGTAGATGGCATGACCCTGGGATCTACTTGTGATTCTTCTATGGCTGCTTTCCAAAAATTCCACACAGTGTCTTTTCCCACCAGAAGTATAGTAGGGTCTGCTGGGTTGTATGAGTCATATGGCCCGAGTGGCAAGGCTATTGACACCACAGCCTGGACCTGTGCAGGGCATGTCCTTGCTCCAGGTCTCACTCAAAGCTAGCAGCATTATGGGTCACTCAGTAAATGGGCAGAGTAGTATTTCCAGTTGGGGAATATGCTGACTCCAGAATTCAATAAAGAAGTTTTGTGTTTCTTTTTTCATGGTCAGAGGGACAAGATGTAATAATTTGTACTTTACTTTGATAAGATATCTTAGGCTCCCCCACTAGCTTCCTGAACATTGCACCGATCTGGCAGGTCTTCCATCTTTAGAGTGCACATATCTTACCAAGTCCTGCAATGTACTTGCCAAGGTTCTTTCTTATTTTGTTCAATTAATGTGATCTCTTCTGCCCACTGAGATATTCTGCAGAGTGTCTAGATGGTCTAGGTTCCTTTGGATTATATTAAGACAGACAGCAGGATAGTTAACATCCCTGGGGCATGACTATAACTTTATACTGACGTTTGTCCCACATGAATGTACATTGCTTCTAGCCCTCCTTCCAGATAGGGTAAAAAACCCCCCAAAACATATTCCTCAGATTAGTAGCCTTATACCAAGTACCCAAGGCCATGGTATACAGTTTTAGCTACATCTGGCACAACAATTGGGCCTACTACTTGGTTGATTTTGCATTATCCCACTTTCATTCTGTGGGATCTATCTAATTTTTGTAGGACCCAGACTAGTGAATTAATGGAGACTCAATGTGGACACCCTTTCTGTATCCTTCAGGTTTTTTTAAGTTGGCAATCTTCTCTTCCATTCCTGGGAAGCAATTTTATATTCTCAACTGGGAAATTTCAGAGGCTTCCACTTGGCCTTCTCTAAAGTCATAGTTTGTACTTCATAGGCCAAGGAACCAATGTTGAGGAGATGACCATGGATCAAGTAGATGCACTCTGAGTCAAACCTTTTTATTATCTGGACCCCATAAACCTCACTCTAAAAAACAAGTCAAGGATGGGTAATCAGGCTCTAAGCCCTGATTATCCATTCATGATTTCTTTTGATTTACAAAATTTAACAATATCTTTATTGGCTGTCCATTTATATTGCCCATAGGGGTGCCATGTTCTATTAACCTAGTGGTTCTCAAGTTGTGATTTCAAACTACCAGCATCAGTATCAAAAGAGAGCTTATTTACAATGCAGTTTATCAAGTTCCACCTCAGACCTACTGAATCAGAAATCTGGAGGGTGAGGTCCAGCAAGTTGTGTTTTAGAAACTCTCCAGATGATTTTGGTGCATGCTCAAATTTGAGAATAATTATATTAACCATTACCTTAGCTCTCTTTGAGTCAGGTCTCTCTGACATCCACTCTCAGTTGTTTTTTTTTTTTTTTTAAACATCCTTATTGGAATACAATTGCTTTACAATGGTATGTTAGTTTCTGCTTTATAACAAAGTGAATCAGCTATACATATACAGATATCGCCATATATCCTCCCTCTTGCATCTCCCTCCCACCCTCCCTATCCCACCCCTCTAGGTGGTCAAAAAGCACCGAGCTGATCTCCCTGTGCTATACGGCTGCTTCCCACTAGCTATCTATTTTACCTTTGGTAGTGTATATATGTCCATGCCACTCTCTCACTTCATCCCAACTTACCCTTCCCACTCGCCATGTCCTCTCGTCCATTCTCTATATCTGCATCTTTATTCCTGTCCTGCCCCTATGTTCTTCAGAACCATTTTTTTTCTTAGATTCCATATATATGTGTTAGCATACGGTATTTGTTTTTCTCTTTCTGAATTACTTCACTCTGTATGACAGTCTCTAGGTCCATCCACCTCACTACAAATAACTCAATTTCGTTTCTTTTTATGGCTGAGTAATATTCCATTGTATATATGTGCCACATCTTCTTTATGCATTCATCTGTCAATGGACACTTAAGTTGTTCCATGTCCTGGCTATAGTAAATAGAGCTGCAATAAACATTGTGGTACATGACTCTTTTTTTTTTTTTAATTAACTTATTTATTTATTTTTGGCTGTGTTGGGTCTTTGTTTCTGTGCAAGGGCTTCCTCTAGTTGCAGCAAGCGGGGGCCACTCTTCATCGCGGTGCGTGGGCCTCTCACTATCATGGCCTCTCTTGTTGCAGAGCACAGGCTCCAGACACGCAGGCTCAGTAGTTGTGGCCCACAGGCCCAGTTGCTCCGCACCATGTGGGATCTTCCCAGACCAGGGCTTGAACCCGTGTCCCCTTCACAGGCAGGCAGATTCTCAACCACTGTGCCACCAGGGAAGCCCCCATGACTCTTTTTGAAATATGGTTTTCTCAGGATATATGCCCAATACTGGGATAGCAGGGTCATATGGTAGCTGTATTTTTAGATTTTTTTTTTTTTCTGTGCATGGGCCTCTCACTGTTGTGGCCTCTCCCGTTGCGGAGCACAGGCTCCAGACGCGCAGGCTCAGCAGCCATGGCTCACGGGTCCAGCCGCTCCGCGGCATGTGGGACCTTCCCGGACCGGGGCACGAACCCGTGTCCCCTGCATCGGCAGGCGGACTCTCAACCACTGCGCCACCAGGGAAGCCCCCGTTAGTTTCTTTTTAACGAGGTCTTGTGTAGGAAAAAATCTTTTCACAAGGATGGCTGAGGAGCTGTCCCTACTCACTCAATGGTTTCCATTAAATATATTAAAGTTATGGCATTTCCTTCAGATATACAGTCAAATGCAACAGGTTTAGGTGGACGCTTCCTCATCCCCCATTACATTGGCTCCTCTTCTTTCCTCTCAGTTTTACTACCTTTCTGTCAACCCCAAAAGTAAAAGCGTAACTCCTACCTTTTCCTCAATCTCCATGTTAAATCAGTAAGGAATGCTCAAACATGCATCTTCTTCTAACCTCAGCGAGTGCACGTGCGTGCACGCGCGCGCGCACACACACACACACACACACACACACACACACTCCTCTTCTTCTCAGTGCTTGGATTCTTACAAGCTGGTCTTCATACCTCCATTCTCTTCATGTCCACCCCTCCTACAGATCCTGTGATTTGTGTGTAGGAGGGTTATCAGAAAGTGCTCACAGAAACATCTGTGCGGGAATAAAGGAAGCAGGACTGGGCAGATGGAAATGTAAAATTGCAACGTAGTTGCAACAGAGGCCTTAACCAATTCCACAGGGAACTCTGAAGGGCTGGACCTTCAGAGAGATCCACAATTGAGGCAAGTGGGCTGGGTCCTTGTAATCCCACAGAGAGCTGTCATTAGAGGTGGGCTGCCTATGGAGATGTAGGCATAATCTTGGGCAAGGTAGCTCTCTTTAGCCACCATGCCCTCCTCAGGCTATGGCTGTAGCATTTGTCTATTTACCACCAAAACTGTGCATAAGAATACCAAAAATTCCCCAGTTGGTCACCTGGGGTCCTAAATAGACTGCATACTGGCCCAGAGAATGGCACTTGCAGGGTATTGTCTCTGAAAGCTCTCAGTTGGTGATACTGTTTGAGGCCTTGTGGGCAGGAAAGGCAAACCCTACCTGGAATATGTGGCACTTCTAGTCAAGGTGAATTGTTGCCCCTTCCAGTGTGGAGGGAATCCACTGTACTAAATCTGCTAAGAGGCTAATTGATCTCTTCAAGAGATAGTGCTGTAACAGGGACTCAGCATGGGTTTCTGTTTTTGGCAGGGGGGACATTTGGCAGTGGTAGTAACTGAATCAACCCTGGTGATTGGGAGCCTGTGCAATTGGGCCCATGAGTATCCTCTATGGCTTTTCTTTATATAAAACAATTGTACTAGCACTTATTTTTCCAGTGGCAAAGGTAGGCTGACATCAAATGGCTAGGCCGTTCTGTCTACTTGGGGGTTAAGTGCCTCTTCTGTGTGTGTGTGCTCTCTGGTGGCGATAACATGTGACACAAAGATCTTTACCATTTGTACTCTCTCCCATTTGTCTGTCCACATGCCTCCTCCCCAAACTCGTACACAATCTCCCAATCTTTCTCCTTCATGCCCCTGCCAAGTCAATCATCACTGCCATGGGTTTATATTCTTTCCCTGGCCTACTGCTCTTTTCATACAAAGTGGATGACCAGTACACTATCCAAAGATTCCCCATCACTAGCTTGCTTACATTCTCTTCTTATTCTTATGCTCAACTCCAGATATAGCCCTTCTATCTTAAGATGGATTGATGCTGGGAAAGGCCAGTCTTGGTAGGTCTGACAGAATGATGGACTGTTCTGGCCTCATAGTCACCTGACGTTTCACAGTCAAATCTCCATCTCTACTAGGGCCCCGTATATATTGGGATACATATATTGTAGTATGTTTGTCAAATGGTGTATAATTTTGTGTTGTAGATGGCATGACCCTGGGATCTACTTGTGATTCTTCTATGGCTGCTTTCCAAAAATTCCACACAGTGTCTTTTCCCACCAGAAGTATAGTAGGGTCTGCTGGGTTGTATGAGTCTTATGGCCCGAGTGGCAAGGCTATTGACACCACAGCCTGGACCTGTGCAGGGCATGTCCTTGCTCCAGGTCTCACTCAAAGCTAGCAGCATTATGGGTCACTCAGTAAATGGGCAGAGTAGTATTTCCAGTTGGGGAATATGCTGACTCCAGAATTCAATAAAGAAGTTTTGTGTTTCTTTTTTCATGGTCAGAGGGACAAGATGTAATAATTTGTACTTTACTTTGATAAGATATCTTAGGCTCCCCCACTAGCTTCCTGAACATTGCACCGATCTGGCAGGTCTTCCATCTTTAGAGTGCACATATCTTACCAAGTCCTGCAATGTACTTGCCAAGGTTCTTTCTTATTTTGTTCAATTAATGTGATCTCTTCTGCCCACTGAGATATTCTGCAGAGTGTCTAGATGGTCTAGGTTCCTTTGGATTATATTAAGACAGACAGCAGGATAGTTAACATCCCTGGGGCATGACTATAACTTTATACTGACGTTTGTCCCACATGAATGTACATTGCTTCTAGCCCTCCTTCCAGATAGGGTAAAAAACCCCCCAAAACATATTCCTCAGATTAGTAGCCTTATACCAAGTACCCAAGGCCATGGTATACAGTTTTAGCTACATCTGGCACAACAATTGGGCCTACTACTTGGTTGATTTTGCATTATCCCACTTTCATTCTGTGGGATCTATCTAATTTTTGTAGGACCCAGACTAGTGAATTAATGGAGACTCAATGTGGACACCCTTTCTGTATCCTTCAGGTTTTTTTAAGTTGGCAATCTTCTCTTCCATTCCTGGGAAGCAATTTTATATTCTCAACTGGGAAATTTCAGAGGCTTCCACTTGGCCTTCTCTAGAGTCATAGTTTGTACTTCATAGGCCAAGGAACCAATGTTGAGGAGATGACCATGGATCAAGTAGATGCACTCTGAGTCAAACCTTTTTATTATCTGGACCCCATAAACCTCACTCTAAAAAACAAGTCAAGGATGGGTAATCAGGCTCTAAGCCCTGATTATCCATTCATGATTTCTTTTGATTTACAAAATTTAACAATATCTTTATTGGCTGTCCATTTATATTGCCCATAGGGGTGCCATGTTCTATTAACCTAGTGGTTCTCAAGTTGTGATTTCAAACTACCAGCATCAGTATCAAAAGAGAGCTTATTTACAATGCAGTTTATCAAGTTCCACCTCAGACCTACTGAATCAGAAATCTGGAGGATGAGGTCCAGCAAGTTGTGTTTTAGAAACTCTCCAGATGATTTTGGTGCATGCTCAAATTTGAGAATAATTATATTAACCATTACCTTAGCTCTCTTTGAGTCAGGTCTCTCTGACATCCACTCTCAGTTGTTTTTTTTTTTTTTTTAAACATCCTTATTGGAATACAATTGCTTTACAATGGTATGTTAGTTTCTGCTTTATAACAAAGTGAATCAGCTATACATATACAGATATCGCCATATATCCTCCCTCTTGCATCTCCCTCCCACCCTCCCTATCCCACCCCTCTAGGTGGTCAAAAAGCACCGAGCTGATCTCCCTGTGCTATACGGCTGCTTCCCACTAGCTATCTATTTTACCTTTGGTAGTGTATATATGTCCATGCCACTCTCTCACTTCATCCCAACTTACCCTTCCCACTCGCCATGTCCTCTCGTCCATTCTCTATATCTGCATCTTTATTCCTGTCCTGCCCCTATGTTCTTCAGAACCATTTTTTTTCTTAGATTCCATATATATGTGTTAGCATACGGTATTTGTTTTTCTCTTTCTGAATTACTTCACTCTGTATGACAGTCTCTAGGTCCATCCACCTCACTACAAATAACTCAATTTCGTTTCTTTTTATGGCTGAGTAATATTCCATTGTATATATGTGCCACATCTTCTTTATGCATTCATCTGTCAATGGACACTTAAGTTGTTCCATGTCCTGGCTATAGTAAATAGAGCTGCAATAAACATTGTGGTACATGACTCTTTTTTTTTTTTTAATTAACTTATTTATTTATTTTTGGCTGTGTTGGGTCTTTGTTTCTGTGCAAGGGCTTCCTCTAGTTGCAGCAAGCGGGGGCCACTCTTCATCGCGGTGCGTGGGCCTCTCACTATCATGGCCTCTCTTGTTGCAGAGCACAGGCTCCAGACACGCAGGCTCAGTAGTTGTGGCCCACAGGCCCAGTTGCTCCGCACCATGTGGGATCTTCCCAGACCAGGGCTTGAACCCGTGTCCCCTTCACAGGCAGGCAGATTCTCAACCACTATGCCACCAGGGAAGCCCCCATGACTCTTTTTGAAATATGGTTTTCTCAGGATATATGCCCAATACTGGGATAGCAGGGTCATATGGTAGCTGTATTTTTAGATTTTTTTTTTTTTCTGTGCATGGGCCTCTCACTGTTGTGGCCTCTCCCGTTGCGGAGCACAGGCTCCAGACGCGCAGGCTCAGCAGCCATGGCTCACGGGTCCAGCCGCTCCGCGGCATGTGGGACCTTCCCGGACCGGGGCACGAACCCGTGTCCCCTGCATCGGCAGGCGGACTCTCAACCACTGCGCCACCAGGGAAGCCCCCGTTAGTTTCTTTTTAACGAGGTCTTGTGTAGGAAAAAATCTTTTCACAAGGATGGCTGAGGAGCTGTCCCTACTCACTCAATGGTTTCCATTAAATATATTAAAGTTATGGCATTTCCTTCAGATATACAGTCAAATGCAACAGGTTTAGGTGGACGCTTCCTCATCCCCCATTACATTGGCTCCTCTTCTTTCCTCTCAGTTTTACTACCTTTCTGTCAACCCCAAAAGTAAAAGCGTAACTCCTACCTTTTCCTCAATCTCCATGTTAAATCAGTAAGGAATGCTCAAACATGCATCTTCTTCTAACCTCAGCGAGTGCACGTGCGTGCACGCGCGCGCACACACACACACACACACACACACACACACACTCCTCTTCTTCTCAGTGCTTGGATTCTTACAAGCTGGTCTTCATACCTCCATTCTCTTCATGTCCACCCCTCCTACAGATCCTGTGATTTGTGTGTAGGAGGGTTATCAGAAAGTGCTCACAGAAACATCTGTGCGGGAATAAAGGAAGCAGGACTGGGCAGATGGAAATGTAAATTTGCAACGTAGTTGCAACAGAGGCCTTAACCAATTCCACAGGGAACTCTGAAGGGCTGGACCTTCAGAGAGATCCACAATTGAGGCAAGTGGGCTGGGTCCTTGTAATCCCACAGAGAGCTGTCATTAGAGGTGGGCTGCCTATGGAGATGTAGGCATAATCTTGGGCAAGGTAGCTCTCTTTAGCCACCATGCCCTCCTCAGGCTATGGCTGTAGCATTTGTCTATTTACCACCAAAACTGTGCATAAGAATACCAAAAATTCCCCAGTTGGTCACCTGGGGTCCTAAATAGACTGCATACTGGCCCAGAGAATGGCACTTGCAGGGTATTGTCTCTGAAAGCTCTCAGTTGGTGATACTGTTTGAGGCCTTGTGGGCAGGAAAGGCAAACCCTACCTGGAATATGTGGCACTTCTAGTCAAGGTGAATTGTTGCCCCTTCCAGTGTGGAGGGAATCCACTGTACTAAATCTGCTAAGAGGCTAATTGATCTCTTCAAGAGATAGTGCTGTAACAGGGACTCAGCATGGGTTTCTGTTTTTGGCAGGGGGGACATTTGGCAGTGGTAGTAACTGAATCAACCCTGGTGATTGGGAGCCTGTGCAATTGGGCCCATGAGTATCCTCTATGGCTTTTCTTTATATAAAACAATTGTACTAGCACTTATTTTTCCAGTGGCAAAGGTAGGCTGACATCAAATGGCTAGGCCGTTCTGTCTACTTGGGGGTTAAGTGCCTCTTCTGTGTGTGTGTGCTCTCTGGTGGCGATAACATGTGACACAAAGATCTTTACCATTTGTACTCTCTCCCATTTGTCTGTCCACATGCCTCCTCCCCAAACTCGTACACAATCTCCCAATCTTTCTCCTTCATGCCCCTGCCAAGTCAATCATCACTGCCATGGGTTTATATTCTTTCCCTGGCCTACTGCTCTTTTCATACAAAGTGGATGACCAGTACACTATCCAAAGATTCCCCATCACTAGCTTGCTTACATTCTCTTCTTATTCTTATGCTCAACTCCAGATATAGCCCTTCTATCTTAAGATGGATTGATGCTGGGAAAGGCCAGTCTTGGTAGGTCTGACAGAATGATGGACTGTTCTGGCCTCATAGTCACCTGACGTTTCACAGTCAAATCTCCATCTCTACTAGGGCCCCGTATATATTGGGATACATATATTGTAGTATGTTTGTCAAATGGTGTATAATTTTGTGTTGTAGATGGCATGACCCTAGGATCTACTTGTGATTCTTCTATGGCTGCTTTCCAAAAATTCCACACAGTGTCTTTTCCCACCAGAAGTATAGTAGGGTCTGCTGGGTTGTATGAGTCATATGGCCTGAGTGGCAAGGCTATTGACACCACAGCCTGGACCTGTGCAGGGCATGTCCTTGCTCCAGGTCTCACTCAAAGCTAGCAGCATTATGGGTCACTCAGTAAATGGGCAGAGTAGTATTTCCAGTTGGGGAATATGCTGACTCCAGAATTCAATAAAGAAGTTTTGTGTTTCTTTTTTCATGGTCAGAGGGACAAGATGTAATAATTTGTACTTTACTTTGATAAGATATCTTAGGCTCCCCCACTAGCTTCCTGAACATTGCACCGATCTGGCAGGTCTTCCATCTTTAGAGTGCACATATCTTACCAAGTCCTGCAATGTACTTGCCAAGGTTCTTTCTTATTTTGTTCAATTAATGTGATCTCTTCTGCCCACTGAGATATTCTGCAGAGTGTCTAGATGGTCTAGGTTCCTTTGGATTATATTAAGACAGACAGCAGGATAGTTAACATCCCTGGGGCATGACTATAACTTTATACTGACGTTTGTCCCACATGAATGTACATTGCTTCTAGCCCTCCTTCCAGATAGGGTAAAAAACCCCCCAAAACATATTCCTCAGATTAGTAGCCTTATACCAAGTACCCAAGGCCATGGTATACAGTTTTAGCTACATCTGGCACAACAATTGGGCCTACTACTTGGTTGATTTTGCATTATCCCACTTTCATTCTGTGGGATCTATCTAATTTTTGTAGGACCCAGACTAGTGAATTAATGGAGACTCAATGTGGACACCCTTTCTGTATCCTTCAGGTTTTTTTAAGTTGGCAATCTTCTCTTCCATTCCTGGGAAGCAATTTTATATTCTCAACTGGGAAATTTCAGAGGCTTCCACTTGGCCTTCTCTAAAGTCATAGTTTGTACTTCATAGGCCAAGGAACCAATGTTGAGGAGATGACCATGGATCAAGTAGATGCACTCTGAGTCAAACCTTTTTATTATCTGGACCCCATAAACCTCACTCTAAAAAACAAGTCAAGGATGGGTAATCAGGCTCTAAGCCCTGATTATCCATTCATGATTTCTTTTGATTTACAAAATTTAACAATATCTTTATTGGCTGTCCATTTATATTGCCCATAGGGGTGCCATGTTCTATTAACCTAGTGGTTCTCAAGTTGTGATTTCAAACTACCAGCATCAGTATCAAAAGAGAGCTTATTTACAATGCAGTTTATCAAGTTCCACCTCAGACCTACTGAATCAGAAATCTGGAGGGTGAGGTCCAGCAAGTTGTGTTTTAGAAACTCTCCAGATGATTTTGGTGCATGCTCAAATTTGAGAATAATTATATTAACCATTACCTTAGCTCTCTTTGAGTCAGGTCTCTCTGACATCCACTCTCAGTTGTTTTTTTTTTTTTTTTTAAACATCCTTATTGGAATACAATTGCTTTACAATGGTATGTTAGTTTCTGCTTTATAACAAAGTGAATCAGCTATACATATACAGATATCGCCATATATCCTCCCTCTTGCATCTCCCTCCCACCCTCCCTATCCCACCCCTCTAGGTGGTCAAAAAGCACCGAGCTGATCTCCCTGTGCTATACGGCTGCTTCCCACTAGCTATCTATTTTACCTTTGGTAGTGTATATATGTCCATGCCACTCTCTCACTTCATCCCAACTTACCCTTCCCACTCGCCATGTCCTCTCGTCCATTCTCTATATCTGCATCTTTATTCCTGTCCTGCCCCTATGTTCTTCAGAACCATTTTTTTTCTTAGATTCCATATATATGTGTTAGCATACGGTATTTGTTTTTCTCTTTCTGAATTACTTCACTCTGTATGACAGTCTCTAGGTCCATCCACCTCACTACAAATAACTCAATTTCGTTTCTTTTTATGGCTGAGTAATATTCCATTGTATATATGTGCCACATCTTCTTTATGCATTCATCTGTCAATGGACACTTAAGTTGTTCCATGTCCTGGCTATAGTAAATAGAGCTGCAATAAACATTGTGGTACATGACTCTTTTTTTTTTTTTAATTAACTTATTTATTTATTTTTGGCTGTGTTGGGTCTTTGTTTCTGTGCAAGGGCTTCCTCTAGTTGCAGCAAGCGGGGGCCACTCTTCATCGCGGTGCGTGGGCCTCTCACTATCATGGCCTCTCTTGTTGCAGAGCACAGGCTCCAGACACGCAGGCTCAGTAGTTGTGGCCCACAGGCCCAGTTGCTCCGCACCATGTGGGATCTTCCCAGACCAGGGCTTGAACCCGTGTCCCCTTCACAGGCAGGCAGATTCTCAACCACTATGCCACCAGGGAAGCCCCCATGACTCTTTTTGAAATATGGTTTTCTCAGGATATATGCCCAATACTGGGATAGCAGGGTCATATGGTAGCTGTATTTTTAGATTTTTTTTTTTTTCTGTGCATGGGCCTCTCACTGTTGTGGCCTCTCCCGTTGCGGAGCACAGGCTCCAGACGCGCAGGCTCAGCAGCCATGGCTCACGGGTCCAGCCGCTCCGCGGCATGTGGGACCTTCCCGGACCGGGGCACGAACCCGTGTCCCCTGCATCGGCAGGCGGACTCTCAACCACTGCGCCACCAGGGAAGCCCCCGTTAGTTTCTTTTTAACGAGGTCTTGTGTAGGAAAAAATCTTTTCACAAGGATGGCTGAGGAGCTGTCCCTACTCACTCAATGGTTTCCATTAAATATATTAAAGTTATGGCATTTCCTTCAGATATACAGTCAAATGCAACAGGTTTAGGTGGACGCTTCCTCATCCCCCATTACATTGGCTCCTCTTCTTTCCTCTCAGTTTTACTACCTTTCTGTCAACCCCAAAAGTAAAAGCGTAACTCCTACCTTTTCCTCAATCTCCATGTTAAATCAGTAAGGAATGCTCAAACATGCATCTTCTTCTAACCTCAGCGAGTGCACGTGCGTGCACGCGCGCGCACACACACACACACACACACACACACACACTCCTCTTCTTCTCAGTGCTTGGATTCTTACAAGCTGGTCTTCATACCTCCATTCTCTTCATGTCCACCCCTCCTACAGATCCTGTGATTTGTGTGTAGGAGGGTTATCAGAAAGTGCTCACAGAAACATCTGTGCGGGAATAAAGGAAGCAGGACTGGGCAGATGGAAATGTAAATTTGCAACGTAGTTGCAACAGAGGCCTTAACCAATTCCACAGGGAACTCTGAAGGGCTGGACCTTCAGAGAGATCCACAATTGAGGCAAGTGGGCTGGGTCCTTGTAATCCCACAGAGAGCTGTCATTAGAGGTGGGCTGCCTATGGAGATGTAGGCATAATCTTGGGCAAGGTAGCTCTCTTTAGCCACCATGCCCTCCTCAGGCTATGGCTGTAGCATTTGTCTATTTACCACCAAAACTGTGCATAAGAATACCAAAAATTCCCCAGTTGGTCACCTGGGGTCCTAAATAGACTGCATACTGGCCCAGAGAATGGCACTTGCAGGGTATTGTCTCTGAAAGCTCTCAGTTGGTGATACTGTTTGAGGCCTTGTGGGCAGGAAAGGCAAACCCTACCTGGAATATGTGGCACTTCTAGTCAAGGTGAATTGTTGCCCCTTCCAGTGTGGAGGGAATCCACTGTACTAAATCTGCTAAGAGGCTAATTGATCTCTTCAAGAGATAGTGCTGTAACAGGGACTCAGCATGGGTTTCTGTTTTTGGCAGGGGGGACATTTGGCAGTGGTAGTAACTGAATCAACCCTGGTGATTGGGAGCCTGTGCAATTGGGCCCATGAGTATCCTCTATGGCTTTTCTTTATATAAAACAATTGTACTAGCACTTATTTTTCCAGTGGCAAAGGTAGGCTGACATCAAATGGCTAGGCCGTTCTGTCTACTTGGGGGTTAAGTGCCTCTTCTGTGTGTGTGTGCTCTCTGGTGGCGATAACATGTGACACAAAGATCTTTACCATTTGTACTCTCTCCCATTTGTCTGTCCACATGCCTCCTCCCCAAACTCGTACACAATCTCCCAATCTTTCTCCTTCATGCCCCTGCCAAGTCAATCATCACTGCCATGGGTTTATATTCTTTCCCTGGCCTACTGCTCTTTTCATACAAAGTGGATGACCAGTACACTATCCAAAGATTCCCCATCACTAGCTTGCTTACATTCTCTTCTTATTCTTATGCTCAACTCCAGATATAGCCCTTCTATCTTAAGATGGATTGATGCTGGGAAAGGCCAGTCTTGGTAGGTCTGACAGAATGATGGACTGTTCTGGCCTCATAGTCACCTGACGTTTCACAGTCAAATCTCCATCTCTACTAGGGCCCCGTATATATTGGGATACATATATTGTAGTATGTTTGTCAAATGGTGTATAATTTTGTGTTGTAGATGGCATGACCCTAGGATCTACTTGTGATTCTTCTATGGCTGCTTTCCAAAAATTCCACACAGTGTCTTTTCCCACCAGAAGTATAGTAGGGTCTGCTGGGTTGTATGAGTCATATGGCCTGAGTGGCAAGGCTATTGACACCACAGCCTGGACCTGTGCAGGGCATGTCCTTGCTCCAGGTCTCACTCAAAGCTAGCAGCATTATGGGTCACTCAGTAAATGGGCAGAGTAGTATTTCCAGTTGGGGAATATGCTGACTCCAGAATTCAATAAAGAAGTTTTGTGTTTCTTTTTTCATGGTCAGAGGGACAAGATGTAATAATTTGTACTTTACTTTGATAAGATATCTTAGGCTCCCCCACTAGCTTCCTGAACATTGCACCGATCTGGCAGGTCTTCCATCTTTAGAGTGCACATATCTTACCAAGTCCTGCAATGTACTTGCCAAGGTTCTTTCTTATTTTGTTCAATTAATGTGATCTCTTCTGCCCACTGAGATATTCTGCAGAGTGTCTAGATGGTCTAGGTTCCTTTGGATTATATTAAGACAGACAGCAGGATTGTTAACATCCCTGGGGCATGACTATAACTTTATACTGACGTTTGTCCCACATGAATGTACATTGCTTCTAGCCCTCCTTCCAGATAGGGTAAAAAACCCCCCAAAACATATTCCTCAGATTAGTAGCCTTATACCAAGTACCCAAGGCCATGGTATACAGTTTTAGCTACATCTGGCACAACAATTGGGCCTACTACTTGGTTGATTTTGCATTATCCCACTTTCATTCTGTGGGATCTATCTAATTTTTGTAGGACCCAGACTAGTGAATTAATGGAGACTCAATGTGGACACCCTTTCTGTATCCTTCAGGTTTTTTTAAGTTGGCAATCTTCTCTTCCATTCCTGGGAAGCAATTTTATATTCTCAACTGGGAAATTTCAGAGGCTTCCACTTGGCCTTCTCTAGAGTCATAGTTTGTACTTCATAGGCCAAGGAACCAATGTTGAGGAGATGACCATGGATCAAGTAGATGCACTCTGAGTCAAACCTTTTTATTATCTGGACCCCATAAACCTCACTCTAAAAAACAAGTCAAGGATGGGTAATCAGGCTCTAAGCCCTGATTATCCATTCATGATTTCTTTTGATTTACAAAATTTAACAATATCTTTATTGGCTGTCCATTTATATTGCCCATAGGGGTGCCATGTTCTATTAACCTAGTGGTTCTCAAGTTGTGATTTCAAACTACCAGCATCAGTATCAAAAGAGAGCTTATTTACAATGCAGTTTATCAAGTTCCACCTCAGACCTACTGAATCAGAAATCTGGAGGGTGAGGTCCAGCAAGTTGTGTTTTAGAAACTCTCCAGATGATTTTGGTGCATGCTCAAATTTGAGAATAATTATATTAACCATTACCTTAGCTCTCTTTGAATCAGGTCTCTCTGACATCCACTCTCAGTTGTTTTTTTTTTTTTTTTAAACATCCTTATTGGAATACAATTGCTTTACAATGGTATGTTAGTTTCTGCTTTATAACAAAGTGAATCAGCTATACATATACAGATATCGCCATATATCCTCCCGCTTGCATCTCCCTCCCACCCTCCCTATCCCACCCCTCTAGGTGGTCAAAAAGCACCGAGCTGATCTCCCTGTGCTATACGGCTGCTTCCCACTAGCTATCTATTTTACCTTTGGTAGTGTATATATGTCCATGCCACTCTCTCACTTCATCCCAACTCACCCTTCCCACTCGCCATGTCCTCAAGTCCATTCTCTATATCTGCATCTTTATTCCTGTCCTGCCCCTATGTTCTTCAGAACCATTTTTTTCCTTAGATTCCATATATATGTGTTAGCATACGGTATTTGTTTTTCTCTTTCTGAATTACTTCACTCTGTATGACAGTCTCTAGGTCCATCCACCTCACTACAAATAACTCAATTTCATTTCTTTTTATGGCTGAGTAATATTCCATTGTATATATGTGCCACATCTTCTTTATGCATTCATCTGTCAATGGACACTTAAGTTGTTCCATGTCCTGGCTATAGTAAATAGAGCTGCAATAAACATTGTGGTACATGACTCTTTTTTTTTTTTTTAATTAACTTATTTATTTATTTTTGGCTGTGTTGGGTCTTTGTTTCTGTGCAAGGGCTTCCTCTAGTTGCAGCAAGAGGGGGCAACTCTTCATCGCGGTGCGTGGGCCTCTCACTATCATGGCCTCTCTTGTTGCAGAGCACAGGCTCCAGACACGCAGGCTCAGTAGTTGTGGCCCACAGGCCCAGTTGCTCCGCACCATGTGGGATCTTCCCAGACCAGGGCTTGAACCCGTGTCCCCTTCACAGGCAGGCAGATTCTCAACCACTGCGCCACCAGGGAAGCCCCCATGACTCTTTTTGAAATATGGTTTTCTCAGGATATATGCCCAATACTGGGATAGCAGGGTCATATGGTAGCTCTATTTTTAGATTTTTTTTTTTTTTCTGTGCATGGGCCTCTCACTGTTGTGGCCTCTGCCGTTGCAGAGCACAGGCTCCGGACGCGCAGGCTCAGCAGCCATGGCTCACGGGTCCAGCCGCTCCGCGGCATGTGGGACCTTCCCGGACCGGGGCACGAACCCGTGTCCCCTGCATCGGCAGGCGGACTCTCAACCACTGCGCCACCAGGGAAGCCCCCGTTAGTTTCTTTTTAACGAGGTCTTGTGTAGGAAAAAATCTTTTCACAAGGATGGCTGAGGAGCTGTCCCTACTCACTCAATGGTTTCCATTAAATGTATTAAAGTTATGGCATTTCCTTCAGATATACAGTCAAATGCAACGGGTTTAGGTGGACGCTTCCTCATCCCCCATTACATTGGCTCCTCTTCTTTCCTCTCAGTTTTACTACCTTTCTGTCAACCCCAAAAGTAAAAGCGTAACTCCTACCTTTTCCTCAATCTCCATGTTAAATCAGTAAGGAATGCTCAAACATGCATCTTCTTCTAACCTCAGCGAGTGCACGTGCGTGCACGCGCGCGCACACACACACACACACACACACACACTCCTCTTCTTCTCAGTGCTTGGATTCTTACAAGCTGGTCTTCATACCTCCATTCTCTTCATGTCCACCCCTCCTACAGATCCTGTGATTTGTGTGTAGGAGGGTTATCAGAAAGTGCTCACAGAAACATCTGTGCGGGAATAAAGGAAGCAGGACTGGGCAGATGGAAATGTAAAATTGCAACGTAGTTGCAACAGAGGCCTTAACCAATTCCACAGGGAACTCTGAAGGGCTGGACCTTCAGAGAGATCCACAATTGAGGCAAGTGGGCTGGGTCCTTGTAATCCCACAGAGAGCTGTCATTAGAGGTAGGCTGCCTATGGAGATGTAGGCATAATCTTGGGCAAGGTAGCTCTCTTTAGCCACCATGCCCTCCTCAGGCTATGGCTGTAGCATTTGTCTATTTACCACCAAAACTGTGCATAAGAATACCAAAAATTCCCCAGTTGGTCACCTGGGGTCCTAAATAGACTGCATACTGGCCCAGAGAATGGCACTTGCAGGGTATTGTCTCTGAAAGCTCTCAGTTGGTGATACTGTTTGAGGCCTTGTGGGCAGGAAAGGCAAACCCTACCTGGAATATGTGGCACTTCTAGTCAAGGTGAATTGTTGCCCCTTCCAGTGTGGAGGGAATCCACTGTACTAAATCTGCTAAGAGGCTAATTGATCTCTTCAAGAGATAGTGCTGTAACAGGGACTCAGCATGGGTTTCTGTTTTTGGCAGGGGGGACATTTGGCAGTGGTAGTAACTGAATCAACCCTGGTGATTGGGAGCCTGTGCAATTGGGCCCATGAGTATCCTCTATGGCTTTTCTTTATATAAAACAATTGTACTAGCACTTATTTTTCCAGTGGCAAAGGTAGGCTGACATCAAATGGCTAGGCCGTTCTGTCTACTTGGGGGTTAAGTGCCTCTTCTGTGTGTGTGTGTGCTCTCTGGTGGTGATAACATGTGACACAAAGATCTTTACCATTTGTACTCTCTCCCATTTGTCTGTCCACATGCCTCCTCCCCAAACTTGTACACAATCTCCCAATCTTTCTCCTTCATGCCCCTGCCAAGTCAATCATCACTGCCATGGGTTTATATTCTTTCCCTGGCCTACTGCTCTTTTCATACAAAGTGGATGACCAGTACACTATCCAAAGTTTCCCCATCACTAGCTTGCTTACATTCTCTTCTTATTCTTATGCTCAACTCCAGATATAGCCCTTCTATCTTAAGATGGATTGATGCTGGGAAAGGCCAGTCTTGGTAGGTCTGACAGAATGATGGACTGTTCTGGCCTCATAGTCACCTGACGTTTCACAGTCAAATCTCCATCTCTACTAGGGCCCCGTATATATTGGGATACATATATTGTAGTATGTTTGTCAAATGGTGTATAATTTTGTGTTGTAGATGGCATGACCCTGGGATCTACTTGTGATTCTTCTATGGCTGCTTTCCAAAAATTCCACACAGTGTCTTTTCCCACCAGAAGTATAGTAGGGTCTGCTGGGTTGTATGAGTCATATGGCCCGAGTGGCAAGGCTATTGACACCACAGCCTGGACCTGTGCAGGGCATGTCCTTGCTCCAGGTCTCACTCAAAGCTAGCAGCATTATGGGTCACTCAGTAAATGGGCAGAGTAGTATTTCCAGTTGGGGAATATGCTGACTCCAGAATTCAATAAAGAAGTTTTGTGTTTCTTTTTTCATGGTCAGAGGGACAAGATGTAATAATTTGTACTTTACTTTGATAAGATATCTTAGGCTCCCCCACTAGCTTCCTGAACATTGCACCGATCTGGCAGGTCTTCCATCTTTAGAGTGCACATATCTTACCAAGTCCTGCAATGTACTTGCCAAGGTTCTTTCTTATTTTGTTCAATTAATGTGATCTCTTCTGCCCACTGAGATATTCTGCAGAGTGTCTAGATGGTCTAGGTTCCTTTGGATTATATTAAGACAGACAGCAGGATAGTTAACATCCCTGGGGCATGACTATAACTTTATACTGACGTTTGTCCCACATGAATGTACATTGCTTCTAGCCCTCCTTCCAGATAGGGTAAAAAAACCCCCAAAACATATTCCTCAGATTAGTAGCCTTATACCAAGTACCCAAGGCCATGGTATACAGTTTTAGCTACATCTGGCACAACAATTGGGCCTACTACTTGGTTGATTTTGCATTATCCCACTTTCATTCTGTGGGATCTATCTAATTTTTGTAGGACCCAGACTAGTGAATTAATGGAGACTCAATGTGGACACCCTTTCTGTATCCTTCAGGTTTTTTTAAGTTGGCAATCTTCTCTTCCATTCCTGGGAAGCAATTTTATATTCTCAACTGGGAAATTTCAGAGGCTTCCACTTGGCCTTCTCTAAAGTCATAGTTTGTACTTCATAGGCCAAGGAACCAATGTTGAGGAGATGACCATGGATCAAGTAGATGCACTCTGAGTCAAACCTTTTTATTATCTGGACCCCATAAACCTCACTCTAAAAAACAAGTCAAGGATGGGTAATCAGGCTCTAAGCCCTGATTATCCATTCATGATTTCTTTTGATTTACAAAATTTAACAATATCTTTATTGGCTGTCCATTTATATTGCCCATAGGGGTGCCATGTTCTATTAACCTAGTGGTTCTCAAGTTGTGATTTCAAACTACCAGCATCAGTATCAAAAGAGAGCTTATTTACAATGCAGTTTATCAAGTTCCACCTCAGACCTACTGAATCAGAAATCTGGAGGGTGAGGTCCAGCAAGTTGTGTTTTAGAAACTCTCCAGATGATTTTGGTGCATGCTCAAATTTGAGAATAATTATATTAACCATTACCTTAGCTCTCTTTGAGTCAGGTCTCTCTGACATCCACTCTCAGTTGTTTTTTTTTTTTTTTTAAACATCCTTATTGGAATACAATTGCTTTACAATGGTATGTTAGTTTCTGCTTTATAACAAAGTGAATCAGCTATACATATACAGATATCGCCATATATCCTCCCTCTTGCATCTCCCTCCCACCCTCCCTATCCCACCCCTCTAGGTGGTCAAAAAGCACCGAGCTGATCTCCCTGTGCTATACGGCTGCTTCCCACTAGCTATCTATTTTACCTTTGGTAGTGTATATATGTCCATGCCACTCTCTCACTTCATCCCAACTTACCCTTCCCACTCGCCATGTCCTCTCGTCCATTCTCTATATCTGCATCTTTATTCCTGTCCTGCCCCTATGTTCTTCAGAACCATTTTTTTCCTTAGATTCCATATATATGTGTTAGCATACGGTATTTGTTTTTCTCTTTCTGAATTACTTCACTCTGTATGACAGTCTCTAGGTCCATCCACCTCACTACAAATAACTCAATTTCGTTTCTTTTTATGGCTGAGTAATATTCCATTGTATATATGTGCCACATCTTCTTTATGCATTCATCTGTCAATGGACACTTAAGTTGTTCCATGTCCTGGCTATAGTAAATAGAGCTGCAATAAACATTGTGGTACATGACTCTTTTTTTTTTTTTAATTAACTTATTTATTTATTTTTGGCTGTGTTGGGTCTTTGTTTCTGTGCAAGGGCTTCCTCTAGTTGCAGCAAGCGGGGGCCACTCTTCATCGCGGTGCGTGGGCCTCTCACTATCATGGCCTCTCTTGTTGCAGAGCACAGGCTCCAGACACGCAGGCTCAGTAGTTGTGGCCCACAGGCCCAGTTGCTCCGCACCATGTGGGATCTTCCCAGACCAGGGCTTGAACCCGTGTCCCCTTCACAGGCAGGCAGATTCTCAACCACTGTGCCACCAGGGAAGCCCCCATGACTCTTTTTGAAATATGGTTTTCTCAGGATATATGCCCAATACTGGGATAGCAGGGTCATATGGTAGCTGTATTTTTAGATTTTTTTTTTTTCTGTGCATGGG
Source organism: Grampus griseus (assembly GCF_964374135.1). Taxonomy (NCBI): domain Eukaryota; kingdom Metazoa; phylum Chordata; class Mammalia; order Artiodactyla; family Delphinidae; genus Grampus; species Grampus griseus. The sequence continues at coordinate 22,197,476 of NC_139002.1, read as the reverse complement.
CCTCTCACTGTTGTGGCCTCTCCCGTTGCGGAGCACAGGCTCCAGACGCGCAGGCTCAGCAGCCATGGCTCACGGGTCCAGCCGCTCCGCGGCATGTGGGACCTTCCCGGACCGGGGCACGAACCCGTGTCCCCTGCATCGGCAGGCGGACTCTCAACCACTGCGCCACCAGGGAAGCCCCCGTTAGTTTCTTTTTAACGAGGTCTTGTGTAGGAAAAAATCTTTTCACAAGGATGGCTGAGGAGCTGTCCCTACTCACTCAATGGTTTCCATTAAATATATTAAAGTTATGGCATTTCCTTCAGATATACAGTCAAATGCAACAGGTTTAGGTGGACGCTTCCTCATCCCCCATTACATTGGCTCCTCTTCTTTCCTCTCAGTTTTACTACCTTTCTGTCAACCCCAAAAGTAAAAGCGTAACTCCTACCTTTTCCTCAATCTCCATGTTAAATCAGTAAGGAATGCTCAAACATGCATCTTCTTCTAACCTCAGCGAGTGCACGTGCGTGCACGCGCGCGCACACACACACACACACACACACACACACACACTCCTCTTCTTCTCAGTGCTTGGATTCTTACAAGCTGGTCTTCATACCTCCATTCTCTTCATGTCCACCCCTCCTACAGATCCTGTGATTTGTGTGTAGGAGGGTTATCAGAAAGTGCTCACAGAAACATCTGTGCGGGAATAAAGGAAGCAGGACTGGGCAGATGGAAATGTAAATTTGCAACGTAGTTGCAACAGAGGCCTTAACCAATTCCACAGGGAACTCTGAAGGGCTGGACCTTCAGAGAGATCCACAATTGAGGCAAGTGGGCTGGGTCCTTGTAATCCCACAGAGAGCTGTCATTAGAGGTGGGCTGCCTATGGAGATGTAGGCATAATCTTGGGCAAGGTAGCTCTCTTTAGCCACCATGCCCTCCTCAGGCTATGGCTGTAGCATTTGTCTATTTACCACCAAAACTGTGCATAAGAATACCAAAAATTCCCCAGTTGGTCACCTGGGGTCCTAAATAGACTGCATACTGGCCCAGAGAATGGCACTTGCAGGGTATTGTCTCTGAAAGCTCTCAGTTGGTGATACTGTTTGAGGCCTTGTGGGCAGGAAAGGCAAACCCTACCTGGAATATGTGGCACTTCTAGTCAAGGTGAATTGTTGCCCCTTCCAGTGTGGAGGGAATCCACTGTACTAAATCTGCTAAGAGGCTAATTGATCTCTTCAAGAGATAGTGCTGTAACAGGGACTCAGCATGGGTTTCTGTTTTTGGCAGGGGGGACATTTGGCAGTGGTAGTAACTGAATCAACCCTGGTGATTGGGAGCCTGTGCAATTGGGCCCATGAGTATCCTCTATGGCTTTTCTTTATATAAAACAATTGTACTAGCACTTATTTTTCCAGTGGCAAAGGTAGGCTGACATCAAATGGCTAGGCCGTTCTGTCTACTTGGGGGTTAAGTGCCTCTTCTGTGTGTGTGTGCTCTCTGGTGGCGATAACATGTGACACAAAGATCTTTACCATTTGTACTCTCTCCCATTTGTCTGTCCACATGCCTCCTCCCCAAACTCGTACACAATCTCCCAATCTTTCTCCTTCATGCCCCTGCCAAGTCAATCATCACTGCCATGGGTTTATATTCTTTCCCTGGCCTACTGCTCTTTTCATACAAAGTGGATGACCAGTACACTATCCAAAGATTCCCCATCACTAGCTTGCTTACATTCTCTTCTTATTCTTATGCTCAACTCCAGATATAGCCCTTCTATCTTAAGATGGATTGATGCTGGGAAAGGCCAGTCTTGGTAGGTCTGACAGAATGATGGACTGTTCTGGCCTCATAGTCACCTGACGTTTCACAGTCAAATCTCCATCTCTACTAGGGCCCCGTATATATTGGGATACATATATTGTAGTATGTTTGTCAAATGGTGTATAATTTTGTGTTGTAGATGGCATGACCCTGGGATCTACTTGTGATTCTTCTATGGCTGCTTTCCAAAAATTCCACACAGTGTCTTTTCCCACCAGAAGTATAGTAGGGTCTGCTGGGTTGTATGAGTCATATGGCCTGAGTGGCAAGGCTATTGACACCACAGCCTGGACCTGTGCAGGGCATGTCCTTGCTCCAGGTCTCACTCAAAGCTAGCAGCATTATGGGTCACTCAGTAAATGGGCAGAGTAGTATTTCCAGTTGGGGAATATGCTGACTCCAGAATTCAATAAAGAAGTTTTGTGTTTCTTTTTTCATGGTCAGAGGGACAAGATGTAATAATTTGTACTTTACTTTGATAAGATATCTTAGGCTCCCCCACTAGCTTCCTGAATATTGCACCGATCTGGCAGGTCTTCCATCTTTAGAGTGCACATATCTTACCAAGTCCTGCAATGTACTTGCCAAGGTTCTTTCTTATTTTGTTCAATTAATGTGATCTCTTCTGCCCACTGAGATATTCTGCAGAGTGTCTAGATGGTCTAGGTTCCTTTGGATTATATTAAGACAGACAGCAGGATTGTTAACATCCCTGGGGCATGACTATAACTTTATACTGACGTTTGTCCCACATGAATGTACATTGCTTCTAGCCCTCCTTCCAGATAGGGTAAAAAAACCCCCAAAACATATTCCTCAGATTAGTAGCCTTATACCAAGTACCCAAGGCCATGGTATACAGTTTTAGCTACATCTGGCACAACAATTGGGCCTACTACTTGGTTGATTTTGCATTATCCCACTTTCATTCTGTGGGATCTATCTAATTTTTGTAGGACCCAGACTAGTGAATTAATGGAGACTCAATGTGGACACCCTTTCTGTATCCTTCAGGTTTTTTTAAGTTGGCAATCTTCTCTTCCATTCCTGGGAAGCAATTTTATATTCTCAACTGGGAAATTTCAGAGGCTTCCACTTGGCCTTCTCTAGAGTCATAGTTTGTACTTCATAGGCCAAGGAACCAATGTTGAGGAGATGACCATGGATCAAGTAGATGCACTCTGAGTCAAACCTTTTTATTATCTGGACCCCATAAACCTCACTCTAAAAAACAAGTCAAGGATGGGTAATCAGGCTCTAAGCCCTGATTATCCATTCATGATTTCTTTTGATTTACAAAATTTAACAATATCTTTATTGGCTGTCCATTTATATTGCCCATAGGGGTGCCATGTTCTATTAACCTAGTGGTTCTCAAGTTGTGATTTCAAACTACCAGCATCAGTATCAAAAGAGAGCTTATTTACAATGCAGTTTATCAAGTTCCACCTCAGACCTACTGAATCAGAAATCTGGAGGATGAGGTCCAGCAAGTTGTGTTTTAGAAACTCTCCAGATGATTTTGGTGCATGCTCAAATTTGAGAATAATTATATTAACCATTACCTTAGCTCTCTTTGAGTCAGGTCTCTCTGACATCCACTCTCAGTTGTTTTTTTTTTTTTTTAAACATCCTTATTGGAATACAATTGCTTTACAATGGTATGTTAGTTTCTGCTTTATAACAAAGTGAATCAGCTATACATATACAGATATGGCCATATATCCTCCCTCTTGCATCTCCCTTCCACCCTCCCTATCCCACCCCTCTAGGTGGTCACAAAGCACCGAGCTGATCTCCCTGTGCTATACGGCTGCTTCCCACTAGCTATCTATTTTACCTTTGGTAGTGTATATATGTCCATGCCACTCTCTCACTTCATCCCAACTCACCCTTCCCACTCGCCATGTCCTCAAGTCCATTCTCTATATCTGCATCTTTATTCCTGTCCTGCCCCTATGTTCTTCAGAACCATTTTTTTTCTTAGATTCCATATATATGTGTTAGCATACGGTATTTGTTTTTCTCTTTCTGAATTACTTCACTCTGTATGACAGTCTCTAGGTCCATCCACCTCACTACAAATAACTCAATTTCATTTCTTTTTATGGCTGAGTAATATTCCATTGTATATATGTGCCACATCTTCTTTATGCATTCATCTATCAATGGACACTTAAGTTGTTCCATGTCCTGGCTATAGTAAATAGAGCTGCAATAAACATTGTGGTACATGACTCTTTTTTTTTTTTTAATTAACTTATTTATTTATTTTTGGCTGTGTTGGGTCTTTGTTTCTGTGCAAGGGCTTCCTCTAGTTGCAGCAAGTGGGGGCCACTCTTCATCGCGGTGCGTGGGCCTCTCACTATTATGGCCTCTCTTGTTGCAGAGCACAGGCTCCAGACACGCAGGCTCAGTAGTTGTGGCCCACAGGCCCAGTTGCTCCGCACCATGTGGGATCTTCCCAGACCAGGGCTTGAACCCGTGTCCCCTTCACAGGCAGGTAGATTCTCAACCACTGCGCCACCAGGGAAGCCCCCATGACTCTTTTTGAAATATGGTTTTCTCAGGATATATGCCCAATACTGGGTTAGCAGGGTCGTATGGTAGTTCTATTTTTAGATTTTTTTTTTTTTTCTGTGCACGGACCTCTCACTGTTGTGGCCTCTCCCGTTGCGGAGCACAGGCTCCAGACGCGCAGGCTCAGCAGCCATGGCTCACGGGTCCAGCCGCTCCGCGGCATGTGAGACCTTCCCGGACCGGGGCACGAACCCGTGTCCCCTGCATCAGGGGACTGTTCTTCATAGTGAGTGTATCAATTTACATTCTCACCGACACTGCAAGAGGTTGCCCTTTTCTCCACACTCTCTTCAGCATTTATTGTTTGTAGATTTTTTGATGATGGCCATTCTGACTGGTGTGAGGTGATACCTCACTGTAGTTTTGATTTGCATTTCTCTGATGATTAGTGATGCTGAGCATTTTTCATGTGTTTGTTGGCAATTTGTATGTCTTCTTTGGAGAAATGTCTATTTAGGTGTTCTGCCCATTTTTGATTGGGTTGTTTGTTTTTTTGATATTGAGCTGCCTGAGCTGCCTGTATATTTTAGAAATTAATCCTTTGTCAGTTGCTTCATTTGCAAATATTTTCTCCCATTCTGAGGGTTGTCTGTTCATCTTGTTTATGGTTTCCTTTGCTGTGCAAAAGCTTTTAAGTTTCATTAGGTCCCATTTCATTAGGTCCCATTTATTTTCGTTTTTATTTCCATTTCTCTAGGAGGTGGGACAAAAAGGATCTTGTTTTGATGTATGTCATAGAGTGTTCTGCCTATGTTTTCCTCTAAGACTTTTATAGTGTCTGGCCTTACATTTAAGTCTTTAATCCATTTTGAGTTTAGTTTTGTGTATGGTTTTAGGGAGTGTTCTAAATTCATTCTTTTACATGTAGCTGTCCAGTTTTCCCAGTACCACTTATTTAAGAGGCTGTCTTTTCTCCATTGTATATTCTTGCCTCCTTTATCAAAGATAAGGTGACCATATGTGCGTGGGTTTATCTCTGGGCTTTCTATCCTGTTCCATTTATCCATATTTCTGTTTTTGTGCCAGTACCATACTGTCCTGATTACCATAGCTTTGTAGTATAGTCTGAAGTCAGGGAGCCTGATTCCTCCAGCTCTGTTTTTCTTTCTCAAGATTGCTTTGGCTATTCGGGGTCTTTTGTGTTTCCATACACATTGTGAAATTTTTTGTTTTCGTTCTGCGAAAAATGCCATTGGTGGTTTGATAGAGATTACATTGAATCTGTAGATTGCTTTGGTAGTATTTCACAATATTGATTCTTCCAATCCAAGAACTTGGTATATCTCTCCATCTGTTTGTATCATCTTTAATTTCTTTCATCAGTGTCTTACAGTTTTCTGCATACAGGTCTTTTGTTTCCTTAGGTAGGTTTGTTTCCTAGGTATTTTATTCTTTTTGTTGCAGTGGTAAATGAGAGTGTTTCCTTAATTTCTCTTTCAGATTTTTCATCATTTGTGTATAGGAATGCAAGAGATTTCTGTGCATTAATTTTGTATCCTGCTACTTTACCAAATTCATTGATTAGCTCTAGTAGTTTTCTGGTAGCATCTTTAGGATTCTCTATGTATAGTGTCATGTCATCTACATGCAAACAGTGACAGCTTTACTTCTTTTCTGATTTGGATTCCTTTTATTTCTTTTCTTCTCTGATTTCTGTGGCTAAAACTTCCAAAACTATGTTGAATAATAGTTGTGAGAGTTGGCAACCTTGTCTTGTTCCTGGTCTTAGTGGAAATGCTTTCAGTTTTTCACCATTGAGAATGATGTTGGCTGTGGGTTTGTCTTATATGGCCTTCATTTTTTTATTTTTTGTTATTTTTTTTTTTTTTCCAGTACGCAGGCCTCTCACTGCTGTGGCCTTTCCCACCGTGGAGCACAGGCTCCGGACGCACAGGCCCAGCGGCTACGGCTCATGGGCCCAGCCGCTCCACGGCACGCAGGATCCCCCCGGATGGGGGCACGAACCCACGCCCCCTGCATTGGCAGGCAGACCCCCAACCACTGCGCCACCAGGGAAGCCCCATGGCCTTTATTTTGTTGAGGGAAGTTCCCTCTATGCCTGCTTTCTGTAGGGTTTTTATCATAAATGTGTGTTGAATTTTTCAAATGATTTTTCTGCATCTATTGAGAGGATCATATGGTTTTTCTCCTTCAGTTTGTTAATATGGTTTATCACATTGATTGATTTGCATATATTGAATAATCCTTGCATCCCTGGGATAAACCCCACTTGATCATGGTGTATGATCCTTTTAATGTGCTGTTGGATTCTGTTTGCTAGTATTTTGTTGAGGATTTTTGCATCTATGTTCATCAGTGATATTGGCCTGTACTTTTCTTTCTTTGTGACATCTTTGTCTGGTTATGGTATCAGGGTGCTGGTTGCCTGGTAGAATGAGTTTGGGAGTGTTCCTCCCTCTGCTATATTTTGGAAGAGTTTGAGGAGGATAGGTGGTAGTTCTTCTCTAAATGTTTGATAGAATTTGCCTGTGAAGCCATCTGGTCCTGGGCTTTTGTTTGTTGGAAGATTTTTAATCACAGTCTCAATTTTAGTGCTTGTGATTGGTCTGTTTATATTTTCTATTTCTTCCTGGTTCAGTCTCGGAGGGTTGTGCTTTTCTAAGAATTTGTCCATTTCTTTGTGGTTGTCCATTTTATTGGCATAGCGTTTCTCGTAGTAATCTCTTATGATCCTTTGTATTTCTGCAGTGTCAGTTGTTACTTCTCTCCTTTTTCATTTCTAATTCTATTGATTTGAGTCTTCTCCCTTTTTTTCTTGATGAGTCTTGCTATTGGTTTATCAATATTGTTTATCTCCTCAAAGAACCAATTTTTACTTTTTTTGATCTTTGCTATTGTTTCCTTCATTTCTTTTTCATTTATTTCTGATCTGATCTTTATGATTTTTTTCTGTTGCTCACTTTGGGGTTTTTTTGTTCTTCTTTTTCTAATTGTTTTAGGTGTAAATTTAGGTTGTTTATTTGAGATGTTTCTTGTTTCTTGAGGTAGGATTTTATTGCTATAAACTTCCCTCTTAGAACTGCTTTTGCTGCCTCCCATAGATTTTGATCGTCGTGTTTTCATTGTTATTTGTTTCTAGGTATTTTTTGATTTCCTGTTTGATTTCCTCAGTGATCTCTTGGTTATTTAGTAGTGTGTTGCTTAGCCTCCATGTGTTTGTGTTTTGTGCAGATTTTTTCCTGTAATTGATATCTATTTTCATAGCGTTGTGGTCAGAAAAGATACCTGATATTTCAATTTTCTTAAATGTACCGAGGCTTGATTTGTGACCCAAGATATGACCTATCCTGGAGAATACTAGCTGTGGCACACTGGATCCCTTCAGGCTGTCTTCATTTAGCCAACCCCAGTCTTCTCCCTGCGGTCTGTTCTCCAACGTCTGAGCCTCAGCTCCCAACCCCGCCCACCCCAGCGGGTGAGCAGACAAGCCTTTCAGGGTGGTGAGTGCTGGTTGGATCCAATCCTCTGTGCAGGGATCTCTGTGCTTTGCCCTCTGCACCCCTGTTTCTGCGCTCTCCTCCGTGGCTCTGAGCTTCACCTCCCACCCACTCAACATCTCCTCCAGTAAAAGGGCTTCCTGGTGTGTGGAAACTATTCCTCTTTCACAGCTCCTTCCACGAGGTGCAGGTCCTATCTCTATTCTTTTGTCTCTGTTTTTTTCTTTTTTCTTTTGCCCTACCCAGGTATGTGGGGATTTTCTTGCCTTTTGGGAAGTCTGAGGTCTTCTGCCAGCATTCAGTAGGTGCTCTGTTGGAGTTTTCCACATGAAGATGTATTTCTGACGTATTTGTGGGGAGGATGATGATCTCCATGTTTTACACCTCTGCCATCTTGAAGGTCTCCTCCCACTCTCACCTTTCGAGTTGTATGAGTTATTTTTATATTTTGGATATTAACCCCTTATTGATACATCATTTTCAAATATCTTCCCCATGCAGTTGGCAGGTTTTTTGTTTTGTTGATACTTTCCTTTGCTGTACATGAGCTTTTTAGTTTGATGTAGTCCCATTTGTCTATTTTTCTTTTGTTTCCTTTGCCTAAGGAGACATATCCAAAAAATATTGCTAAGATCCATGTCAAAGAGCTTACTGCCTGTTTTTTTCTAAAAATTTTCTGGTTTTGGGTCTTACATTTAAGTCTCTAATACATTTTGAATTTATTTTTATATATGGTGTGAGAAAGTAGTCCAGTTTGAGTCTTATGCATGTAACTGTCCAGTTTTCCCAACACCAATTATTGATGTGGCTGTCTTTCCCCCATTGTAATTCTTGCCTCCTTTGTCCTAGATTAATTGACCATGTAAGTGTGGGTTTATTTCTGGGATCTCTATTTAGTTTCATTGATCTATGTGTCTGTATGGGGGCCAGTACCATACTGTTTTGATTACTGTAGCTTTATAGTATAGATTGAAATCAGCAAGTGTGATACTTCGATCTTTGTTCTTTTTTCTCAAGATTGCTTTGGCTATTCTGGGTTACCTGTGGTTCCATATAAATTTTAGGACTATTTGTTCTAGTTCTGTGAAAAATGTTATCAGTATTTTGATAGGGATTGCATTGAATCTATAGATTGCCTTGGGTAGTATGGTCATTTTAACAATATTAGTTCCTTCAGTTCATGAGCATGTTTTATCTTTCCATCTGTTTGTGTCATTTCCAATTTCTTTCATCAGTGTCTTATAATTTTCTGAGTACAGATATTACCTCCTTGGTTAGATTTATTTGTAGGTATTTTATTCTTTTTGATGCAATTGTAATGGGATTGTTTTCTTAATTTCTATTTCTGATAGTTTGTTGTTAGTGTATAGAAACAAAAACAGATTTATGTATATTAATTTTGTATCCTGCAACTTTATTGAACTCATTGATGACTTCTAATTTTTTTTGGTGGTGTCTTTAGGATTTTCTATGTATAGTATCATGTCATCTACAAACAGTGATGATTTTACTTTTTCCTTTCCAATTTGCATTCCTTTTGTTTCTTTTTCTTGTCTTATTGCTGTGGCTAGGACTTCCAATAATATGATGAATAAAAGTAGTGGGAGTTACCATCCTTGTCTTGTTTCAGATCTTAGAGGAAATGTTTTCAGCTTTTCACCATTGAGCTTGATGTTGGCTGTAGGTTTGCCATATATAGCCTTTATTACATTGAAAGTTTATATCTCTATAACCACTTTTTTGAGAATTTTTATTATAAATGGATGTTGAATTTTATCAAAACCTTTTTCTGGATTTATTGAGATGACTATATGATTTTTATTCTTCAGTTGTTAATGTGGTGTATCACATTGATTTATTTGTGAATATTGAAATATTCTTGCATCCCTGACATTTATCGAACTTTATCATGGTGTATGACCCTTTTAATGTATTGTTGAATTTATTTGCTAAAATTTTGTTGAGAATTTTTGCATCAATGTTCATCAGTCATATTGGCTTGTAATTTTTTTTCATTGTGTGTTTGTCTGGTGATGCTGGCTTGGTAGAATGAATTTAGAAGCATTACTTCCTCTTCAACTTTTTGGTATCGTTTAAGAAAGATAGGCATTAACTCTTCTTTAAATGTTTGGTAGAATTCACCTATGAATTAATCTCATTTTGCACTTTTGTTTTTGTAGGATTTTCTTTGATACTGATTCAATTTCATTACTAGTAAACAATCTGTTTATGTTTTCTATTTCTTCCTGATTCTGTCTTGGAAGAGTGTACATTTCTAGGAATTTATCCATTTCTTCTAGACTGTCCTTTGTTAGCACATAATTTTTTTGTAGTAATCTCTTGTGATCTTTTGTAGTAATCTCTTGTGATCCTTTGTATATCTGTGGTGTTGTAACTTCTCCTCTTTCATTTCTTATTTTATTTACTTGGGCCCTCTCTCTTTTTTTTCTTGATGAGTCTGGCTAATGGTTCATCAATTTTGATTATCTTTTCAAAGAACCAACTCTTGAACCAGTTTCATTGATCTTTTCTATTTTTTTTGTCTCTATTTCATTTGTTTCTGTTCCAATCTTTATTATTTCTTTTCTTTTACTAACATTGGATTTTGTTTGTTCTTTGTTTTCTAATTACTTTAGTTGTAAGGTTAGAGTGTTTATTTGAGATGTTTCTTGTTTCCTGTAGTAGGCTTGTATCATTATAATCTTTCCTCCCAGGACAGCTTTTGAATCATTGTGTTTTCATTTTGTTTTGTCTCCAAGTATTTTTTGATTTCTTCTTCAACTTTTTCAGTGATCCATTCGTTGTTTAGTAGCATATTGCTTAGCCTGTATATGTTTGTGTTTTTTGTAGTTTCTTTTCTTGTCCTTGATGTAGTCTCATACTGTGGTGGTTGGAAAAGATGCTTTATATGATTGCAGTCTTCTTAAATTTATTGGGACTTGTTTTGTGGCCTAACATGTGATCTATCCTGGAGAATGTTGCAAGTGCTTTTGAAAAGAATGTTCATTCTGCTATTTTTGGATGGAATGTTCTGTAGATATCTATTAAGTCCACTGACCTATGTGTCACTTAAGACCACATTGCCTGAGAGGTGGAGTCAAGATGGTGGTATGGGAAGACGTGGAGTTAGCATCTCCCCAGAACTGGGGCACCTGCCAGCCGCTGGTGGAGAACTCTGATGCCCAAGGAGATGGAAGAAACCCCAAAGTGAACCGGTAGGACATAGGGAGACTGAGGGGGGAGAAGTGGAGGCCAGACAGGATCAGGACCCCTGAGCCAAGGGAGATCAGGAGAGGCGGGGAGAGGGACTCTCCAGGAAGAGCAAGAGAGGAGCGGAGGGCGATTGTATGGCCCACTTGAGCCAGGGAGCCTGCTGAGCTCCCAAGACAGTGTCCCCACTCCAAAGCCCCATCCAGGCCACGTGGGTCCTGGGGGAATAGGAGGGAGGCTGGGGAGATCAGGAGAGGCAGGGGGGAGGAGCCATCCAGGAGGAGCAGGAGAGGAGCAGAGGGCGATTGCCCCAACCACTTGGGTACAGGAGCCTGCTAAGCTCCCAGGCTGGCCCCCTGCTCTCAAGAGCCCCCTCCAGGCTGCGTAGGTCCTTGTTGGCATAAGAGGTAGTTTGGGGAGATCAGAAGAGGCAGGTGGGAGGGGACTTTCCAGTTAAGAGGAGCAGGAGAGGAGAGAAGGGCATTTGCCCCACTCACTCGAGCCCAGGAAGCCTGCTATGCTCCCAGATGAGGTCCCCTGCCCTCTGAGACCAGGTATTGGGAGCAAACCTGGGCCCCTTCTGTTCCTTGAGCCTAAGCCCCACCATCCACAGCCCCCAGGGCCTTTTCCAGCCCTGTGAGTCCTGAGCATTGGCCCCACCCACCACCCAAACATCATCCTTGCTTAGGCCCCACGCTCCATAGCCAAGGCCTTTAACCCCTTTTTTTTTTCTTTTCCCTCTTCCTCTTTTTTACTATTGTGGTACTGATGTACCTTCCGCTTGATGATTCATCTTATTTTTATTTTCTTCCTAACATATCTGTAAGTTTCCTAGTCTAATTTTATTTTTTACTTTGTTATTGTTCTTTTTCTTTTTTTGCTGCCCCAGGTGGCTTGTGGGATCTTGGTTCATGAACCTGGGGTCAGGCCGAAGCTCCTGCAGTAGGAGCTACAAGTCTGAACCACTGGACTAACAGAGAACCTCAGACCCCAGGAAATATTCATCGGAGTTAGGTCTCACAGAGTTCCTCATCTCAGTACCAAGACTCAGCTCTACTCAATAGGCTACAAACTCATATGTTGGAGGCCTCAGGCCAAACAACCAGTAAGACAGGAACACAATCCCACTCATAAAAAAAGAAAAAAAAATTACACGGCAAAAAAAAATCTTACCAATGAAGGAGCAAGGTAAAAACCTACAAGACCAAATAAATGATGAGGGAATAGGCAATCAACCTGAGAAAGAATTCAGAGTAATGATAGTAAAGATGATGCAGAATCTTGGAAATAGAATGGAGGCACGGATTGAGCAAATACAAGAAATGTTGAACAAACATCTAGAAGAAGTAAAGAACAAACAGAGATGAACAACACAATAACTGAAATGAAAAATTCACTAGAATGAAGCAATAACAGAATAACGGAGGCAGAAGAATAAGTGAGCTGGAAGACAAAATGGTGGAAATAACTGCCAAGAAGCAGAATAAAGAAAAAAAAAAAGAAAAGAATTGAAGACAACCTCAAAGACCCCTGGAACAACACTAAATACACCAACATCTGAATTTTAGGGGTCCCAGAAGAAGAAGAGACAAAGAAAGAGTCTGACAAAATACTTGAAGAGATTACAGTCAAAAACTTCCCTAACATGGGAAAGGAAACAGTCACCCAAGTCCAGGAAGCACAGAGAGTCCCATACAGGATAAACTCCAGAAGAAACACACCAAGACACATATTAATCAAGCTAACAAAAATTAAATTCAGAGAAAAAAATATTAAAAGCAGCAAGGGAAAAACAAAAAATAACATACAAAGGAATCCCCATAAGGTTATCAGCTGATTTTTCAGTGGAAACTCTTCAAGCCATAAGGGAGTGGCAGGATATACTTAAAGTGATGAAAGAGAAAAACCTATAACCAAAATTACTCTACCCAGCAAGGATGTCATTTATATTCTATGGAGAAGACAAAAGCTTTTCAGACAAGCAAAAGCTAAGAGAATTCTGCACGACCAAACCAGCTATACGACAAATGCTAAAGAAACTTCTCTAAGTGGGAAACACAAGAGAAGAAAAGACCCACAAAAACAAACCCAAAACAATTAAGAAAATAGTAATAGGACCATACATATTGATAATAAACTTGAATGTAGATGGATTAAATGCCCCAACCAAAAGACACAGGCTGACTGAATGGATACAAAAACAAAAGCCATATATATGCTGTCTATAAGAGACCCACTTCAGACCTAGGGACACATACAGACTGAAAGTGAAGGGATGGAAAAAGATATTCCATGCAAATGGAAATCTAAAGAAAGCTGGAGTAGCAATACTGGTATCAGATAAAATAGAATTTAAAATAAAGACTTTTACAAGAGATAAGGAGGGACACTACATAATGATCAAAGGATCAATCCAAGAAGAAGATATAACAATTACAAATGTTTATGCACCCAACATAGGAACACCTCAGTACATAAGGCAAATGTTAACAACCATGAAAGGAGAAATCGACAGTAACACAATAATAGTAGGGGACTTTAACACCCCACTTACACCAATGGACAGATCATCCAAACAGAAAATCTATTCTCCAGGATAGATCACATCTTGGGTTACAAATCAAGCCTAGGAAAATTGAAATTATATGAAGCATCATTTCTGATCACAACACTATGAGACTGGAAATCAATTAATAAACTGTAAAAAACACAAATACATGGAGGCTAAATAGTGTGCTACTAAATAACCAAGAGATCACTAAAGAAATCAATGAAGAAATAAATAAAATACATATGACAATGAAAACATGATGACCCAAAATCTATGGGATGCAGCAGAAGCAGTTCTAAGATGGAAGTTACTAGCAATACAATCTCCCCTCAAGTAACAAGAAAAATCTCAAATAAACAATCTAACCTTACACTTAAAACCACTAGAGAAAGACGAAAAATGAAAGCCCTAAGTCAGCAGAAGGAAAGAAATCATAAATATCAGAGCAGAAATAAATGAAATAGAAATGAAGAAAACAATAGCAAAGATCAATAAAATTAAAAACTGGTTCTTTGAGAAGATAAACAAAATTGATAAACCCTTAGCAAGACTCATCAAGTAAAAAAGGGAAAGGATGCAAATCAATAAAATTAGAAATGAAAAGGAGAAATCACAACTGACACTGCAGAAATACAAAAGATTTTAAGAGACTACTACAAACAACTATATGCCAGTAAAATGGACAACCACGAAGAAATGGACGAATTCTTGGAAAGGTACAATTTTCCAAGACTGAATGAGGAAGAATTAGAAAATATAAACAGACCTATCACAAGTAATGAAATTGAAACTGTAACTAAAAATTTTCCAAAAAACAAAAATCCAGGACAAGGTGGCTTCACAGGCGAATTCTATCAAAGACTCAGAGAAGAGCTAAAACTGATCCTTCTCAAAATCTTCCAAAAAATTGCAGATGGAGAAACACTCCCTAATTCATTCTGCGAAGCTACCATCACCCTGATACCAAAACCAGAAAAAGGTATCACAAAAAAAGAAAATTATAGACCAATATCACTGATGAACATAGATGCAAAACTCCTGAACAAAATATTAGCAAACAGAATCCAACAGCACATTAAAAGGGTCATACACCATGATCAAGTGGGATTTATCCCAGGGATGCAAGGATTACTGAATATAGGCAAATCAATCAATGTGATACACCACATTAACAATTTAAGGAATAAAAACCATATGATCATCTCAATAGATGCAGAGAAAGCTTTTGACAAAGTTCAACACCGATTTATGATCAAAACTCTCCAGAAAATGGGCATAGAGGCAACCTACCTCAACATAATAAAGTCCATATATGACAAACCCACAGCAAGCATCATACTCAATGGTGAAAAAACTGAAAGCATTTTCACCTAAGATCAGGAACAAGACAAGGATGTCCACTCTCGCCACTCTTATTTAACATAGTTTTGGAATTCCTAGCCACAGTAATCAGAAAAGAAAAAGAAATAAAAGGACTACAAATTGGAAAAGCAGAAGTAAAACTGTCACTGTTTGCCAATTACATGATACTATACATAGAAAACCCTAAAGATGCCACCAGAAAACTACTAGAACTAATCAATGAATTTGGTAAGGTTTCAGGATACAAAATTAAAGCACAGAAATCTCTGGCATTCCTATACACCAACAACAAAAACTCAGAAAGAGAAATTAAGGAAACACTCCCATTTACCAATGCAACAAAAAGAATACAATACCTAGGAATAAAACTACCTAAGGAGGAGAAAGACTTGTACTCTGAAAACTATAAAACACTGATGAAAGTAATCAAAGATGACATAAGCAGATGGAGAAATATGCCATGTTCTTGGATTGGAAGAACGAAAGTTGTGAAAATGACTATACTACCCAAAGCCATGTACAGATTCAACGCAATCCCTATCAAACTACCAATGGCATTTTTCACAGAATTAGAATAAAAAAATTTGCAATTCACATGGAAACACAAAAGACCCTGAATAGCTAAAGCAGTCTTGAGAAAGAAAAACGGAGTTGGAGGAATCAGGTTCCCTGACTTCAAACTATACCACAAAGCTACAGTAATCAAGACAGTATAGTACTGGCAGAAAAACAGAAATATAGATCAATGGTACAGGATAGAATGCCAGAGATAAACTCATGCACATATGGGCACCTATTTTATGACAAAGGAGGCAAGAACATACGGTGGAGAAAAGACAGCCTCTTCAATAAGTGGTGCTGGGAAAAGTGGACAGCTACATGTAAAAAAATGAAATTAGAACACTACCTAGTGGGAAGCAGCTGCATAGCACAGGGAGATCAGCTTGGTGCTTTGTGACCACCTAAGGGGTGGGATAGGGAGGGTGGGAGGGAGGAAGATGCAAGAGGGAAGAGATATGGGGATATATGTATATGTATAACTGATTCAATTTGTTATAAAGCAGAAACTGACACACCACTGTAAAGCAATTATGCTCCAATAAAGATGTTAAAATAAAAAAGAACCTAACACCTACACACAAGAATAAATTCCAAATGGATTAAAGATTTAAATGTAAGACCAGACACTAAAAATGCTTAGAGCAAAACGTAGGAAAAACACTGTTTGCCATAAACCATAGCAAGATATTTTTTGATGCACCTCCTAGAGTAACAGAAATAAAGACAAAAATAAACAAATGGGACTTAATTAAACTTAAAAGCTTTTGCACAGCAAAGGAAACCATAACCAAGATGAAAAGACAACTCTCAGAATGGGAGAAGATATTTGCAAATGAAACAACAGACAAAGGATTAATCTCCAAAATATACAAACAGCTCATGGAGCTCAATATCAAAAAAAACCAAACAATTCAGTTAAAAAAATGGAAGATCTAAATACACATTTCACCAAGGAAGACATACAGTTGGCCAAGAGGCACATGAAAAGATGCCCAACATCACTAATTATTAGAGAAATGCAAATCAAAACTACAATGAGGTATCACCTCATGCCAGTCAGAATGGCCATTATCAAATAATCTAAAAACTATAAATGCTGGAACGGGTGTGATGAAAAGGGAACCCTCCTGTGCTGTTGGTGGGAATGTAAACTGATACAACCAATATGGAAAACAGTATGTAGGTTCCTTAAAAAACTAAAAATAGAACTATCATATGACCCAGCAATCCCAGTACTGGCCATATATCCTGAGAAAACCATAATTCAAAAAGAGACATGTACCACAATGTTCATTGCAGCACTGTTTACAATAGCCAGAATGTGGAACCAACCTAAATGTCCATTGACAGTTGAATGGATAAAGAAGATATGGCACATATATACAATGGAATATTACTCAGCCATAAAAAGAAATGAAATTGAGTTATTTGTAGTGAGGTGGATGGACGTAGAGTCTGTCATACAGAGTGAAGTAGTCAGATAGAGAACAACAAATACCGTATGCTAACACATATATATGGAATCTAAAAAAAAAAATTGTATTGATGAACCTAGTTGCAGGGTAGGAATAAAGAGGTAGACATAGAAAATGGACTTGAGGAAAACGGGTTGGAGTGTGAAGGTGGGGTGAAATGAGAGTAGCATCAACATATATACACTACTGAATGTAAAATAGTTGGCTGGTGGGAAGCAGCAGCATAGCACAGGGAGATCAGCTCAGTGCTTTGTGATGACCTATAGGGGTGGGATAGGGAGGAGGGGAGGGATGCTTAAGAGGGCGGGTATATGGGGACATGTATATGCATATGGTTGATTCGCTTTGTTGCACAACAAAAAACTAACACAGTATTGTGAAGCAATTATACTCCAATAAAGATGTTTAAAAAAAAAAAAGTACATGTACACCTTCCCTATGACCGAGTAATTCACTTCTAGAGAAATAAAAACAAACATCCAGAAAAAGAAAAAAAGAAAAGCGACTTTGATTCCCATGTTCATTGTACCATTATTCCTAGTAGCCAAAATGTAGAAACAACTCGTGTCTATCAGCAAATGAATGGATTAAAAAAATGTAGTCTATACATACAATAGGATATTATTCACCCATGTAAAGGAATACACTTGTGATATATGCTACAACATGGATGAATGTGAAAATATGCTATGTGAAATAAGGCAGTGACAAAAAGACAAAAGTTGTATGATTCTATTTATATGAAATATCTAGACAGGCAAATTCATAGAGACAGAAAGTAAAGTAGAGTTTCCCAGTGGCTGGGAGAAGAGGGGGATGGGAGATATATTCTTATGCTTATAGTTTCTTTTGGGGGTGATGGAAAAGATTTGGAAACAGCAGTGATGGTTGCACAACAGTGTGAATGTAATTACTACACTGAATTGTAAACTGAAAATGCTTAAAATGACATATTTTATGTCATATATATTTAATCACAATAAAGAATTTTTAACCCCCCCCCCACAGAAAAAAGACTACATTGCCTTATTGATTTTCTGTCTAGATGACCTGTACATTAATGTAAGTGGAGTGTTAAAGTCCTCTAGTATTATTGTATTATTGTCAATTTCTCCCTTTTATGTCTGTTAACATTTGCTTTATATATTTAGGTGATCCTGTATTGGGTGCATATATGTTAATGAAAGTAATATCCTCTTCTTTATTGATCTCTTTATCATTATATAATGCCCTTCTTTGAGTTTTGTTGTTGACTTTGTTTTAAAGTCTACTTTGTCTGATGTGAGTATTGCTACCTCAGCTTTCTTGCCTTTTCCAGTTGCATGAAATAGCTTTTTCCATCTCCTCACTTTCAGTCTTTGTGTTTCTTTAGCTCTGAAGTGAGTCTTTTGTAGGCAACATATATATGAGTCTTGATTTTTAAATCCATTTAACCACTCTATGTCTTTTGGTTGGAGCATTTAGTCCATTTAAAGTTAAAGCAAGTATTAACAGTTATGTACTTACTGCCATTTTGTTCATTGTTTTGGGGTTGTTTTGTAGTTCTTTTTTGTTTCTTTCTTCTTCTTTTGCTCTCTTCCCTTGTGATTTGATGACTACCTTTAGTGTTACGTTTGCATTTACTTTTCTTGTCTGTATCTGTTATACATTTTTGGTTTGTTATTACGAACCTTTATACATTATTGTTTTAAGTTGATAATCTCTTAGGTTTGAATGCATTTTAACTCGCCCCACCACATTTAATATTTCTGATATCACATTTTATGTTTTTTTTGTGCATTCCTTAACTACTTATTGTGGATATAGATGATTTTACTACTTTTGTCTTTTAACCTTTCTAAGTGGTTTATAAGTGGTTGATCTACTACCTTTACTATATGTTTGCTTTTACTCCTTAGATTTTTCTTTTCATAATTTTCATATTTGTAGTCATGGCCTTTTTTTTTTTTTTTTTTTTTAATGCTTAAAGAAGTCCCTTTAACATTTTTTGTAAAGCCAGTTTAGTGGTACTGAACTCTTAGCTTTTGCTTGTCTGTGAAACTCTTTATCTCTCCTTGAAATCTGAATGAAAGCATTGCCAAGTAGAGTATTCTTGATTGGAGGTTTTCCCCTTCATCATTTAAAATTTATCATACCACTCCCTTCTGGCCTGCCAAGTTTCTGATGGAAAGTCAGCTGATTATCTTATGGGAGTTCTCTGTTCTTACCTAGTTGCTTTTCTCTTGATGGTTTTAAGATTCTCTCTTTATTTTTAATTTTTGACATTTTAATTGTAATGTGTCTTGGTGTGGACGTCTTTGGTTTCCTCTTGTTTGGGACTCTCTGTGCTTCCTGAACCTGAATTTCTCTTTCCTTTCCCAGATTTGGAAGGTTTTTATTTTTTACTTTTTTTTTTTTTTTTTTTTGGTGGTACGCAGGCCTCTCACCGCTGTGGCCTCTCCCATTGCGGAGCACAGGCTCCGGACGTGCAGGCTCAGTGGCCATGGCCCACAGGCCCAGCCACTCTGCAGCATGTGGGATCCTCCCGGACCGGGGCACGAACCCACGTCCCCTGCATCAGCAGGCAGACTCTCAACCACGGCACCACCAGGGAGGCCCAATCGGGAAGTTTTCAGCTATTATTTCTTCAAATAATTTCTCTGTCCCTTTCTATCTATGCTTTTCTTCTGGGACCCCTATAATGGGGATGTTAGCATGCTCGATGTTGTCCCAGAGGTCTCTTAAACTATCATTCTTTAAAATTCTTATTTCTTTTTTCTGTTCAGCCCAGGTGATTTCCACTACCCTGTCTACCAGTTTTCTATGCTTCTCTGTATCACCCAATCTACTCTTTATTCTTTCTAGTGTATTTTTATTTCAGTTATACTCTACAGTTCCTTTAAGTTCTTCTTTATATTTTCTAACTCTTTGTTAAACATCTCTCTGTATTCATCCATTCTTCTCATGAGTTCATTGAGCATCTTAATAATCATAACCTTGAACTCTTTATCAGATAGATTTCTCGTCTCCATTTTACTTAGTTCTTCTTCTGGGGTTTTGTCTTATTCCTTCATTTGAAACATATTTCTCTCTCTCACCACATTTATTCTAATTCTCTCTGTTTATACCTATGTAATAGGTAGGTCAGTTACATTTCCCAATCTTGGAGAAGAGGCCTTATGTAGAAGACATTCTATAGAGCTCAGCAGCACACTCGTCTCTGGTTACCAGAGCTATATGCTCCAGGGGTGCCCACCTCTGGGCTTCATGGGCCCCTGTTGTTGTGTGGTTGACCACTATGGGCCTGCTGGTAGGTAGGGCTGGCCCCTGGTCTGGTTAGTTGCTAGGCCTTGCCTTGTGCGATGGCTGCTGGCCTGCTGGTGGGTGGGCGTGAGTCTCTGTGGGGCTGGCTGCTTGGTCTGGGGCTTCCAGTGCCTGGTTCAGGCCTGCTAGTGTGAAAGGCTGGGTCCCTCCATGACTGCCTACTCTGCCTGGAGGGGTCCCAGGACTGATGCCTGTTCACTGGTGGGTGGGTAAGCTCCTGGTGCTAATAGGCTAGAGAAGGAACTCCAAAATGGTGCTTGACAGCACTAGAGTGTCCCCATGGTAGAACAATCTTCCCAAATTTGCTACCACCAGTATCTCTGTTCCCAGGGGGTATCCCAGTGGCCTCTTGCCTCTCCAGGAGGCTCTCCAAGATCTGCAAGTGGGTCTGGCCGAGGTTCCTTTCCAATTATTGCCTCTGAACTCAGACTTGGAACATGAGAGATTTTGCATGCACACTTTAAGTGCAGAGTTTCTGTTTCTAGAGCCCTCTGACTCTCCCGCACCTAGGTCCCACTGGTTTTCAGAACCAGACATTTTGGGAGCTTGTCTTCCCAGTACAGGACCTCTAAGCTGGGAGCCTAATGTGGAGCTCAGACTCCTTGCCCCTTGGGGAGAAACTTTGTGATTGTGATTATTTTCCCTTTTGTGAGTTAGCTATCTCGGAGTGTGGGTCTTGACTATTCTACATCTCTGCCCCTCCTACCCATCTCACTGTGGTTCTTTCTTTATATCTTTAATTGTGGAAAATCTTTTCTGCTAGTCTTCAGTTCATTATTATAGATAGTTGAAATTTTTATGTGGCTATGGGAGATGGTGAGCTCAGGGTCTTCCTACTCTGCCATCTTGCCCACACTCCTCCAGCAAAAGTTTTAAATTTTCATGAATTTTGTTGTGGTTAGTGCTTTTGCATTTTGTCTAAGAACTCTGTCTATATCAAGGTCACAAAGATAATCTCCATGTTTTTTTCTAGGAGCTTTGTAGTCTGTAATTTGATCTTTCTCAAATTAAATTTGGGTATGATGTAAGAGAGAGAAGTAGAGGTTTTGTGCATGTGGTTTTTAAAAATGTATGATTATCCAATTGTGTCAAAGACCTTCCACATTTAAATTGCATTGATATATTTGATAAAAATCAGTTGATTATATATATGTATATATATATACATATACATATGTATATATATACATATATATGTATATCTATATACATATATATATGTGTATCTATATATAGGCTTATTTTTAGGTTCTTTAATTTGTTACATTGATCTGTTTGTCTATCTTTATGCCAGTTGGATACTGTCTTCATTACCCTTTATATAGTAAGTTTTGAAATCCTGTAGATAAGCTTTCCAATTTTGTTCATTTTCAAGATTGTTTTGGCTTTTCTAAGTCCTTTTTATTTCCATAAAATTTTAGAATTAGCTTCCCATTTTCTAAAAATATAAAGAACTTTAAACGGCCTGCTTAGATTTTAATTCAGATGGCATTGAGCCTATAAATCAATTAAGGACACTAGAATTAATCTTTTAATACATAATCTCAACTCTTTCAATCCATGAGCATGGGGTACCTTTACCTTTATTTAGGTCTTATTTAACTTTCTCAGAACATTTTAGTGTCTTTTATTATATAAGTCTCGTACATATTTTGTTAAATTTATCTCTAAACGTTTCATATTTTGTGCTATTTTAAATGGAATAATTTTTAAAAAATTGTTGCTAGTAAACAGAAATGCAATTAATTTTTGTATTTTTACCTTGTGTACTGTGACCCTCCTAAACTTACTTATCAGTTTTGGTATTTATTTTGTAGATTTCTTTGGATTGTCTATATAAGTCAATCATTTGTGAATTAAAACAGCTATATTCATTCATTTCCAACATTTATGCCTTTTAAAAAATTTTATTGACTATTTCACTTGCTAGATCTCCAAAATAACATTGAATAAAAGTGATGACAGTAAACATTCTTTTCTTCTCTCTGGTTGGGAAAGGGTTCAGTATTTCACCATTTAGTACGATGTTATTTGTAGTTTTTTTGAAAGATGCCCTTTATCAGATTGAGAAAATGTCTTTCTATTCTTAGTTTGATGAGAGTTTTATTTTTATATCATAAATGGATATTGAATTTTATCAAATCCTTTTAAAAAATCTTTTGAGATGATCACATAACTTTCTCCTTTATTCTTTAATGTAGTAAGTTACAGTTATTCGTTCTCCCAATAGTGAACTGGTCTTGTTTTCCAATAATAAATCCCACTTCATCATTTATTATCTTATTACTACTAAGTTTGGTTTTTATTGAAATTTAGTATTCCCATCCATTATGTTTGTAGACAACAAACCACAATAATATTATTGATGCTTGTGATTTAGTCACCAGTAAAAATGAGATGTTTTCATATTTCATTACAATTAATACAGATATCTTGAATATAGTTTATGCTCACTGCTGCATTGGTATTATATATCGTGGTTATTACACTTTCTGCTATATCATGTTACTCAATGAGTTAAAGAAGTAGTACCTCTTATTATAATATCATAAATCTATTTTCTTGTATTTGCTAACTGTGTTTCAGCACAATGTATTTCTTTTATAATAGTCTGTATTTTACTTATACATTTAAAAATGTTTTCCTGTGAAGTGGTCCCTAGACTTTATCAGACTGCTAGAGATGTTCATGGCACCGAAATTTAAGAATCCCTGGACTAGAGCTAAAAATTCAGTCTTTATCTTAAAACAGATAGAACTGGATGGGATCACCTAGAGAGTGTAGACAGAGAGGATTAGGGAGTGGAGGACACAGCCCCATATATTCTCAATGTTTAAAATTTGGTAGAAGTAGAGGATCTTACCAGGAGAAAAATCAAGTGATTGTGATATGAAAGATGTGTAGAAAAAGAGGTTCAGTAACACATCCAATGCTACTGAGAAGCCACAAAAGATGAAAATGGAGAATTGGGACGCTGACCAGGTTATGTCACTGATGAGTAGCAGCAACAAAAGCACAATTAGAGGAGGTCAAGAAGTGAATGAGAGTCAGGTTAAGTAGAGAAAGGAGCATAGATAACTCTTTTGAGTAGTTTTGCTGCTAAGGGAAGCTGAGAAACAGTGGAGCTAGAGAAATGTGGAATCAAGGGAGTCCAGTTTGTTTTTTTAAGACAGAAGACGTTAATTAAGTCATGTTTGTATGTCAATGAGAATGATCCATTAGAAAGGGAGAAATTTATGTAGAAGGGAAAAGATTGAAGGTGTAAGGAGGTTGGCAGAAGGATCACTAGGCAACGAGGTGGTTCTTTTTCTACTGGATTTATATTTTTCTATGAAGTATGAGGTAAGATCCTTAGGTATAAGGAGGAAGAGGAGGAGAAATTAGAGATTTGAAGAGAGAAGAGAAGGTTTGAAATAGATGCCTGGGGGAGTAGAAAGTTAATTTTCAGTATAAGTGATTTATTTAACCATCGGGTCTTATGACACTTGCTAAATAACTCTTATTAGGTATTAGGGCTGTCTTCAGCCACTCTTGTCAAGATAAATGTTATAAATTAGTTTTATAGGCAAAACACAGTCCTGGAATCCTTTCTAGTCTCTCCCATGTTAAGGTTTGTGTGACTGTTTAGGGGAGAGCACAGGGGGCAGGACTGTACCACAGCTGATGATAAATAGCCCTCTTCTAATCCTACAAAGTCAGAATCTGTAGGCAAGTGCTTTGTCATCCAGATTATTTAAAGATACTAGAAAGTTTCAAATGCTTAACACTAGTCAGTTTCACAAGGTATCTTTAAACCAACTTCCATCACACTCCCTTTGTACCACTTACCCATATGTTGCTTACTTAATCCTTTGGCAGAAGTTTCCATTCATATCTGGCTATTTGATATCAGCCAGTTTCAGCGTGTGGATCATCACTCCCATGTAATGGACTGAAATGTCATGAACACTGGCTTATGACAGTTCTAAATTAACAAGAAGATGAAAGGAACATTTGATTATTGAGCCATTTTTTTAAAAAAATGCATCTTGCTTGTTAGAAGTGATGGGAAAGGAAATACTGGAAAAGCACATGACGACTTAATGATGTTTTGGGAAAAAAAGTCAGTCTGTTTTCAGCAGTTCTTCCATGGAATGGCTGATTAGGCTTTGGTTGGTCCCACCTAAGTTTTATTTTTGGAAAAGAAAATTAACCTAACAGCTGTGGCTTATTGCAGTCAGCAAGGGCATCTACTTTATCAAGGGGCCTGTTATCTCAGGCCCCCATATGCTTCCATCCCTAGTCCATCCTTATGAAATGCAATCTCCTGGTGACAAAGGGGCTTGCGTTTAATGTCATGATAGTTTCCAAAAAATCTATCACAGGCCTGAAACCTTTGGGAACTGGATTCTAACTCTTTCACTTTATATATTTGCTCTCTCTTCCAATTTCAAGTCACCTACAAATTGTTGTTGTTGTTGGTGGTGGTGGTGGAGGTGGCGTGTGTGTATTTTAGTCACCTATACATCAAGAGATAGCACTGAAGAAATGCCCCGGGACTGCTCCCTCACTATACTGAGGTCCTTTGCAGTGAGAATCATGTGAGCCTGAGGTCCACCATGTTTTTGACACTATGGCCATGTCTTGCTTTTAGAAAATATAATATGTATATTTAGAAATATTTACCTAACAATTATAGTGTATATATGGTTGATTCTGATTACTCTTGGTACTTGTGTTCTGTAAAGTTCCAGCAACACTTAATTAGTGAATACTGAATCATTGGTCCTAGGAGAAATACAAGGTTCTTTTCTTTTACTTTAAAATTTTTTTATTTTATTGATGTATAGTTGGGTTAGTTTCAGATATACAGCAAGGTGATTCAGTTATACCTATATATACATTATTTTTTTCATATCCTTTTCCATTATGGTGTATCACAAGATATTGAATATAGTTCCCTGTGCTATACAGTAAGACCTTGCTGTTTATCCATTCTTTTTTTTTGAATTTTATTTTATTTATTTTTTTATACAGTTGGTTCTTAATAGTTATCAATTTTATACACATCAACGTATGCATCTCAATCCCAATTGCCCAATTCATCACACCACTACCCTCACCTCCCACCGCTTTCTCCCCTTTGTGTCCATACGTTTGTTCTCTACATCTGTGTCTCAATTTCTCCCTGCAAACCGGTTCATCTGCACAATTTTTCTAGGTTCCACATATAAGCATTAATATACGATGTTTGTTTTCCTCTTTCTGACTTACTTCACTCTGTATGACAGTCTCTAGATCCATCCACGTCTCAACAAATGACCCACGTCTCAACAAATGACCCAATATATACAATATTCCATTGTATATATGTACCACTCCTTCTTTATCCATTTGTCTGTTGATGGGCATTTAGGTTGTTTCCATGACCTGGCTATTGTAAATAGTGCTGCAATGAACATTGGGGTGCATGTGTCTTTTTGAATTATGGTTTTCTCTGGGTTTATGGCCAGTAGTGGGATTGCTGGATCATATGGTAATTCTATTTTCAGTTTTTTAAGGAATCTCCATACTGTTCTCCATAGTGGCTGTATCAATTTAAATTCCCACCAACAGTGCAAGAGGGTTCCCTTTTCTCCACACCCTCTCCAGCATTTGTTGTTTGTAGATTTTCTGATGATTCCCATTCTAACTGGTGTGAAGTAATACCTCATTGTAGTTTTGACTTGCATTGTTCTAATAGTGATGTTGAGCAGCTTTTCATGTGCTTCTTGGCCTTCTGTATGTCTTCTTTGGAGAAATGTCTATTTAGATCTTCTGCCCATTTTTGGATAGGGTTATTTGTTTTTTTAATATTGAGCTGCATGAGCCATTCTGACGGCTATCTTTTCATGTTGTTTATGGTTTCCTTTGCTGTGCAAAAGCTTATAAATTTCATTAGGTCCCATTTGTTTATTTTTGGTTTTATTTCCATTACTTTAGGAAGTGGATCAAAAAAGATGTGATTTATGTCATAGAGTGTTCTTCCTATGTTTTCCTCTAAGAGTTTTATCGTGTCTGGTCTTACATTTAGATCTCTAATCCATTTTGAGTTTATTTTTGTGTATGGTGTTAGGGAGTGTTCTGATTTAATTCTTTTACATGTAGCTGTCTAGTTTTCCCAGCACCACTTATTGAGGAGATGTCTTTTCTCCATTGTATATGCTTGCCTCCTTTCTTATAGATTATTTGACCATAGGTGCATGGGTTTATCTCTGGGCTTTCTATCTTGTTCCATTGATCTATATTTCTGTTTTTGTGCCAGTACCATATTGTCTTGATTGCTGTAGCTTTGTAGTATAGTCTGAAGTCAGGGAGTCTGATTCCTCCAGCTCCAGTTTTTTCCCTCAAGACTGCTTTGGCTATTCGGGGTCTTTTTTGTCTCCATACAAATTTTAAGATTTTTTGTTCTAGTTCTGTGGAAAATGCCATTGGTAATTTGATAGGGATTGCATTGAATCTGTAGATTGCTTTGGGTAGTATAGCCATTTTCACAATATTGATTCTTCCAATCTAAGAACATGGTATATTTCTCCATCTGTTGTTATCATCTTTAATTTCTTTCATCAGTGTCTTATAGTTTTCTGCATACAGGTCTTTTGTCTCCCTAAGTAGGTTTATTCCTCGGTATTTTATTCGTTTTGTTGCAATGGTAAATAAGCATGTTTCCTTAATTTCTCTTTCAGATTTTTCATCATTAGTATATAGGAATGCAAGAGATTGCTGTGCATTAATTTTGTATCCTGCTACGTTACCAAATTCATTGATTAGCTCTAGTAGTTTTCTTGTGACAAGTTTAGGATTCTCTATGTATAGTATCATGTCATCTGCAAACAGTGACAGTTTTACTTCTTATTTTCCAATTTGTATTCCTTTTATTTCTTTTTTTTCTCTGATTGCCATGGCTAGGACTTCCAAAACTATGTTGAATAATAGTGGTGAGAGTGGACATCCTTGTCTTGTTCATGATCTTAGAGGAAATGCTCTCAGTTTTTCACCATTGGGAATGATGTTTGCTGTGGGTTTGTCGATATGGCTGTTATTATTTGAGGTAGGTTCCCTCTATGCCCACTTTCTGGAGAGTTTTTATCATAAATGGGTGTTGAATTTTGTCAAAAGCTTTTTCTGCATCTATTGAGATGATCATATGGTTTTTATTCTTCAGTTTGTTAATATGGTGTATCACATTGATTGATTTGCGTATATTGAAGAATCCTTGCATCCCTGGGATAAATCCCACTTGATCATGGTGTATGATCCTTTTAATATGTTGTTGGTTTCTGTTTGCTAGTCTTTTGTTGAGGCTTTTTACATCTATATTCATCAGTGATATTGGTCTGTAATTTTCTTTTTTTGTAGTATCTTTGTCTGATTTTGGTATCAGGGTGATTGTGGCCTCATAGAATGAGTTTGGGAGTGTTCCTTCCTCTGAAATATTTTGAAAGCATTTGAGAAGGATGGGTGTTAGCTCTTCTCTAAATGTTTGATAAAATTCACCTGTGAAGCCATCTGGTCCTGGACTTTTGTTTGTTGGAAGATTTTTAATCACAGTTTCAATTACATTACTTGTGATTGATCTGTTCATATTTTCTATTTCTTCCTAGTTCAGTCTTGGAAGGTTATACCTTTCTAAGAATTTGTCCATTTCTTCCAGGTTGTCCATTTTATTGGCATGGATTTGCATGTAGTAGTCTCTTAGGATGCTTTGTATTTCTGTGATTCTGCTGTAACTTCTCCTTTTTCATTTCTAATTTTATTGATTTGAGTCCTCTTCCTCTTTTTTTTTGATGAGTCTGGCTAATGATTTATCAAATTTGTTTATCTTCTCAAAGAATCAGCTTTTAGTTTTATTGATATTTGCTATTTTTTCTTTGTTTCTATTTCATTTTTTTCTGCTCTCATCTTTATGATTTCTTCCCTTCTGCTAACTTTGGGTTTTGTTTGTTCTTCTTTCTCTAGTTCCTTTAGGTGTAACGTTAGGTTGTTTATTTGAGATTTTTCTTGTTTCTTGAGGTAGGATTTTATAGCTACAAACTTCCCTTTTAGAACTGCTTTTGCTGCATCCCATAGGTTTTGGATTGTCGTCTTTTCATTATCATTTATCTCTAGGTATTTTTTGATTTCCTGTTTGATTTCTTCAGTGATCTCTTGGTTATTTAGTAATGTACTTTTTAGCCTCCATGTGTTTGTGTTTTTTACATTTTTTTCCCTTTAATTCATTTCTAATCTCATAGCATTGTGGTCAGAAAAGATGCTTGATATGATTTCAATTTTCTTAAATTTACTGAGGCTTGATTTGTGACCCAGGATGTGATCTATCCCAGAGAATGTTCCATGCATACTTGAGAAGAAAGTGTAATCTGCTGTTTTTGGATGGAATGTACTTTAAATATCAATTAACTCTACCTGGTCTATTGTGTCATATAAAGCTTGTGTTTCCTTATTAATTTTCTGTTTGGATGATCTGTCCATTGGTGTAACTGAGGTGTTAAAGTCCCCCACTATTACTGTGTTAATGTCAATTTCCTCTTTTATTGCTGTTAGCAGTTGCCTTATGTATTGAGGTACTCCTTGTTGGGTGCATATATATTTATAATTGTTATATCTTCTTCTTGGATTGATCCCTTGATCACTATGTAGTGTCCTTCCTTATCTCTTGTAACATTCTTTATTTTAAAGTCTATTTTATCTGATATGAGTATTGCTACTCCAACTTTCTTTTGATTTCCATTTGCATGGAATATCTTTTTCCATCCCCTCACCTTCAGTCTGTATGTGTCCTTAGGTTTGAAATGGGTCTCTTGTAGACAGCATATATATGGTTCTTGTTTTTGTATCCATTCAACGAGCCTGTGTCTTTTGGTTGGAGCATTTAATCCATTCATGTTTAAGGTAATTTTCGATATGTATATTCTTATTACCATTTTCTTAATTGTTTTGGGTTTGTTTTTGTAGGCCCTTTTCTTCTCTTGTGTTTCCCACTTAGAGAAGTTCCTTTAGCATTTGTTGTAGAGCTGGTTTGGTGGTGCTGAATTCTCTTAGCTTTTGCTTGTCTCTAAAGCTTTTGATTTCTCCGTCGAATATGAATGAGATCCTTGCCAGGTAGAGTAATCTTGGTTGTAGATTCTTCCCTTTCATCACTTTAAGCATATCATGCCACTTCCTTCTGGCTTGTAGAGTTTCTGCTGAGAAATCTGCTGTTAACCTTATGGGAGTTCCCTTGTATGTTATTTGTCTTTTTTCCCTTGTTGCTTTCTATAATTTTTCTTTGTCTTTAATTTTTGCCAGTTTGATTACTATGTGTCTCAGTGTGTTTCTCCTTGGGTTTTTCCTGCATGGGACTCTCTGCGCTTCCTGGTCTTGGGTGACTATTTCCTTTTCCATGTTAGGGAATTTTTTGACTATAATCTCTTCAAATATTTTCTCAGGTCGTTTCTTTCTCTCTTCTCTTTCTGGGACCCCTATAATTCAAATGTTGTTTTAGTTAATGTTGTCCCAGAGGTCTCTTAGGCTGTCTTCATTTCTTTTCATTCTTTTTTCTTTTTTTTGTTCCACAGCAGTGAATTCCACCATTCTTTTTCTCCAGGTAACTTATCCATTCTTCTGCCTCAGTTATTCTGCTATTGATTCTTTGTAGTGTAGTTTTCATTTCAGTTATTATATTGTTCATCTCTGTTTGTTTGTTCTTTAATTCTTCTAGGTCTTTGTTAAACATTTCTTGCATCTTCTTGATCTTTGCCTCCATTTTTTTCCCAAGGTCCTGGATCATCTTCACTATCATTATTCTGATTCTTTTCCTGAAAGGTTTCCTATCTTTACTTCATTTAGTTGTTTTTCTGGGGTTTTATCTTGTTCCTTCATCTAGTACATAGCCCTCTGCCTTTTCATCTTGTCTATCTTTCTATGAATGTAGTTTTCATTCCACAGGCTGCAGGGTTATAGTTTTTCATGCTTCTGCTGTCTGCCCTCTGGTGGATGAGGCTATCTATCTATGAGGCTTCCACGGTTAAGTTCTGAGAACCTCTGATCATGACATTTTCATCTACTGATCAATAATACAGAGTCTTGTTTTATGTGTGTTTCTGTTTAAAGACACCTTATTTAATATACACCTTGAACTCAATTGCAAAAGCACTATAACTTTCACCTGAACAAAGCTTATCTTACACACATGTTTTCTCCTTAAGGCACATCACAGCTTTCTTGCCCTCAGGAACACCAGACAGCCCTTTAGCACTGTGCTTGGAGGCTTGTTTTAGATAGAAAAATCACCACCAAAAAGCACTAAAATGCAAAAACGTGACACTAAGTGGACAGTGAAAAGACAGACTATGGGAGTTGAAATAAGAAGGCAGAATGTCACCTAGTTTGACGTCAATTGGGAACGTACACATTGTGCAATTCAAAGTTTTCACTGATCTGTGCATGTTCACAAATGGCTGTGAAAGCACCATAGGTATTGATCTTGGCATTACGAGTACATTTTAGTGAGTAGGTGAATTCACAACTGCGGAATCTGCAAATAAGGAGGATGAACTATGTTTTTTTCAAGCAGATATGGAGCATTTACAGATATTGACCACACTTTAGGCAAAACAAAAGCAAAAAACAAAAACCCTCAACTATCAATGGATCAGTATCATACAGATTATATCATGTGTCTAGAGTGTAATTAAAGTACAAACTAATCTTACCTCCCCAAAACTTATCAAACACTTAGAATTGAATAATAACAAAAATAACATAATTTAAAATGTGTGGGATATAGCTAAAATAGGGGGCATAGAGAATTTTATAGCTTTAAATACTTCATTAAAAAAAAGTGAAATTGGATGTGCTAAGGGTATATCTTGTGTTAGAAAAGGAACAACAGAGCTAATCTAAAGAAAGTAAAAGTAATAAGATAATAAAAGTAGAGACTAGAAAAACAGAGCATAAATATATAATAATTTAGATTAATGTAACCAAAAATTAATAAACATACCTCTGCTGAAACTGATCATAAAAAAGGTAAAACAAACAAAATCTTAGGAATAAAAAGTGGTTATAATACAATATAGCAGACTTAGTGAAAGAATAATATATTTACATTTTGCTCATAAAATTTAAACATATACCAAATGACCATATTCCTCAAGGAGAAATAGAAAACCTAAATAGTCCTGTAATTAAAAAAATATTCTATCAGTAATCAACCACCTCCCTTGATTGAAGACATCTTACCAGATGATTTTATTAGTTCTACAAAACTCTAAAAACAGATCATTTTAGTTTTATACAAAGTCTTCAAGACAATAGAAAAATTCCCAAGTCATTTTACAATATTAAATAACCTTGATGTCAAATTTGGACAAAGAGAATAAATTAAAAATAAACAGGGCTTCCCTGGTGGCGCAGTGGTTGAGAGTCTGCCTGCCGATGCAGGGGACAAGGGTTCGTGTCCCGGTCCGAGAGGATCCCGCATGCCATGGAGCGGCTGGGCCCGTGAGCCATGGCCGATGAGCCTGCACGTCCGGAGCCTGTGCTCCGCAACGGGAGAGACCACAACAGTGAGAGGCCCGCGTATGGCAAAAAAAACCCCCAAAAAACAAAAAAAAACAAAATGCCAATTCACTTTCTTTCCCCTTTAGAAAACTAGAATGCTACTCACCTTTCTTACTATGTCTTTTAAGACCCCTTCTCTACTTCTCTTAGAGCTCACTTGTATGAACACAATGATTTTGCTTGCAAGATTTCTGAGTTCCCTGGCTTTAATCCCTGGCTGAGGAACTTGAACTGATTGGGAGCAGCCAGATGATTTCTTAGAATCTCTGAATCTACCTCATCCATTTTAATGTATCTTTCTCATCATGGAGATAATTTTCCTTGAAAAGGCAGAAGTAACACAGAAGTTAAACTCTATTTTCTCTTTGTTATCCATGAACATTACACTATCTTTCTTAAGTTAATGTCTAAAATTATTATTATTAATAACCCATAACTTAATAGATTCCAAAGGGTGATCACATACTTGGCCTGGAATAGTTATTGCAATTTAGCAAAGGAATATCCTGGAAAAAACTTGAACCCAAACCAAATAGAATAGATGGTTTCATTCATTTATTCAATAACTATTTATTGATCATCTGTTATATGTCAGGAATTATACTAGGCCCTATGGACACAGAGTTTTGTGTTCCTAACCTGGAGGAGCTCACAATTTAGGAGCTAGGAAGGGAGTGGGTTGGGGAAAAACATAAACTGAATGATAACACAGTAGCTAAAATTTCAGTTGGTTGTATATAAAAAAGATGATTAATAACTAGGTACTAACATGAAGGGAATTATTTCATGGTGCCAACGGGCTGTGTCCATGTCTGTCCTCTTCCAGAAACCTAGTGAAGATGTGGAAGGCATGCTCATCAAATCTACAGATAACACAAATCTGGGAGGAAGACTTAGGGCAGGGATGACACTTAGATTTAAAGCATTCCTAACAAGTCAAAAAAATAGGCTTAAAGCAGATAAAACGTAATACAGAAAACAATTATTATATAAAATTTTTGATTGCATAGTACAGGAAGGAAAAGACTTGAATAAGCAATACTTCATATGACAAAATCCGGAAGTTTCAGTTGACCGCAAGCTCAGTTTTAACTGGTAAAAAGTTAATGCATTTTATGCTACATTAGTAAAAGTAAAATATGAAGATATGCTTGTGCATGCAGCTAATTTAGCAAATATCAAGCTATATTAAAATTATTTGTTTAGTGTTCCTCCCAATAGATTGTGAAATCCTTGAGTATAGGGTTTGTAAATTGTTTATTTACATATTCCCAAGATGTAGCTCAGTTCTTGGAATATAGTGAATATTCAGGAAACAACTGTCAAATGACTAATGAATAATAATTTTGTGTAGAGGCTGCTCTAAGCTTGTTAATGTAATTAACTCACTTAATCCTCTCAATATACCCATTAAGGAAAGTACTATTACTATTTCCATTTTATAGATGAGGAAACTGGGTCCTCAATATGTGGTTTATGAAATAAGGGGCACAGAAAAGCAAAATACACAAAAACTTTCAAAATCTAAATATAGAAAATAGTTTCCAACTTCTCTCTTCAAGACTTTTTCAAGACACAAATAACTTGTCAAAGGTGACACACCTATAAGTGGCAGAGCTGAGAGTTGAACCCCTGAAGTCAAGCTCTTAAGCTTAGGTTCTTATCCACTTTGCTTTACTATAGTGTTTACATAACAATATGCTATTGGATTGCATGGCTCAGAGCATCATAAGGTTCAAAGGCCAATGGAGACACTTTTCCTTTGCTTCTTCCCTTTCTTCTTCTCTCCCTCCCTCTCTTTTCCTTCCTTACACTTTTATAAAAGAAAAAAAAGGATTTAAATTGGTTTATAAAAATAAATGTAACAAAATGGAAAACAAAAAGGAAAAGTTTCAGTGAAGGGAAAATTAAGATAGGTAAATAAGATGGAGTCATAGTGAGGTTAGTACAGAGAACACACATAGTGAGGTGTTATTTCCATGAAATTCTTTGTGACTGCCTAACTCCATCCTTAGAGCTCCCTTCTCTCATCTATTGCATTTCTTGTTTACATGATGCATTTGGCACTTTATCATAGACTTTTGATAATTTTATGTATATAATCTGTTTTCCCTATCTGTGAGTTCCACATCCCTGGATTCAACCAACTGTGGGTCAAAAATCACAGATATAAAGTGCTGATTGTACTATGCCATTTTATAAAAGGGGCTTGAGCATCTGTGGATTTTGGTATTCGAAGGGAGTCCTGGAACCAATCCTGCAGATACTGAGGGATGACTTTACAGCTTTTATCCCCTCAGTAAGATTGTACACTTATTGAGGTAGGGACCTTGTCATATTATCCTTCATATTCATTTCGCCGCTAACATGATGCTGGTTTCATAATAGATTCTGTGTAAACACCTATTAAATTGAAAGGACTTTCAATTACTGGGAGTTAATCCATATCTACTTCTGAACTTTTCCCAAATCCTTGTTTCTTCTCTTTGTCTTTCTGTCTTCCTGGAACTCCAGGCAGAATTAACCATTCTTCTTCAGTGCTTCTGCAAAGAACAATTTTCTTTATATTGTATTTCTACTCTAATACATTACCTACTACTTATATGTCTATTGTCCTGTATAGGCTGTGAATTGTTTGTGAACATTATTTATGCTCATATTCCACTATGAGTTCAATTCCTAGTAAAAATTCAGATTCAGTAAACAAACATGGTAAGGAGTAAAGAAGAAAGGGAGAGAGGAAGAATTTTTTTCCTTTTGCCATTTGATTACTGATCATCACCAGAAAGATGTTAGGAGAAAACACTTAGGTGACAAAACTTTGCATGGTATGGGCATGGGCCACAATACACCCTGTTGTGCATGGTAGGCCTAGCCCAATCCAGTGAAGGATGGATCTGGTATATACAGAGAGTCCTGTGCCCTGGGACTAGAGGTCTGGAACAGGAATCCTTTATCACACATACAGCTGACTTTAACCTAATCTTGGTTTCCCCTCTCTGCACCTTTTACCTGGCCCAGCCTCTCCTAACCTCTCTGCACCACCTTTTCCTGTTCAGACCAATTTCCAGTCTTTCAATAGAAGAAGACCAGTCATGGGGCAACCAAGTTAAAACCTAGTCTCCCATGAAACACTGAAGATGGAGGGGTTTAAAGAGGACACTATGGAAGAAAATCCAGCTCTAATTGGCAAAAATGAGGTAGTTCAATAGGTTATACGCTCCAAATAGTTGTTCCCTCTGGTGATACAGCAACAAAAAGTATTCTGGCTGTGCAGACCTGGAGCTGCTGCTGACTTATCCCTGAGATTGCTCATGTACCTGAGAACACAGTGCAGGAATGAGGGCCTTAGATTAAAATACACAAAAATACAAAACCAGAATATTTATATTATGAAAAAAAAGTTAAAATGCATAAGATACGCCATTCGCACACAGCTAGTGCAGCTGGCATCCTGGAGAAAGTGGGACCCAAGGTACAGTCATCCAAGGGAGTCAATAAATAA
Source organism: Grampus griseus (assembly GCF_964374135.1). Lineage (NCBI taxonomy): Eukaryota > Metazoa > Chordata > Mammalia > Artiodactyla > Delphinidae > Grampus > Grampus griseus. Next base: position 22,162,094 of record NC_139002.1, on the reverse strand, counting down.
AATTGTATTGGCACAGAATGGAGTGGGATTGAGCTTAGAAGCAGCAGGTCTGCAGCTGTTCCCTCAACCACCCCTTTTGCCTAACATCACAACCCACTGCTTGGGATAGTTCTCAGCACTGTATCCCAGGAGGGGGTTATGAGGAGACAAGATGAGGAAAACCCTGCCTTACCCCTGAGATATTTCCTCCCACAGAAGGTAGTGGCTTGTGGGTTGGGTCCATCAATCTGGTCTCATGCTTAATCTTTTCACTCTAGCATAGGAAATATTATTCCCTATCTTTCTTTAGGAGTAAGACAACTTCCCTATCCAGGCCACTTTCAAAAGGTGGAGATTCTGGGGTTGGAGACTCAGATAAAGCATGTAAGGAGGGTTACCCCCCAAAGCCCTCAGGTATATTTGGATAGAGGGAAGAGGGGGTGATGCTATGGACCCTGGCCTGAGTTATATGGCAGTGCCAGCTGCCCCTACCCACCCTGTCCCCACTTTCTCCACTCTGCCAATTGATGCCTGTTCCTCAAAACTTTCTGATCACAGAAGGATAGCCCCCACCCACTGTGGCTCAATTCTGGGCCTCTGGGAACATGGCAGGGCTGTGAATTTCTTCTTCCTCTTCCCGAAAGCAGGCTGGCCTTCTCTGTGAGCTGGGAGCTTGCTGGGCCTTCAGTGGACACGAGGCTACGATATGGTTGATGCTCTGGCAGAAGTGGCACTTCTTGGGCTGGGTGGCTGTTTGGAGTCCTTGGCATGATGGTCTAGACCTCCCCGGTTGTAGCACCTGTCTCCCTTTGATCTGCGTTTCTGCCTGTTCTTCCCTTTGGGCCACCTCTTGCTCCCAATAAAGAACACCCCACCAGGGCCGGTGACTCTGAGAGATTCAGGCCCTTGGCGGACTTCTTAAAGGTGAACTCCACGGCCTCACCATCCTTCAGGCTCCGGAAGCCCTCCATGTGCAGCTTACTCGGGTGCACAAAGACATCCCCCGCAGGCCGTCATGGGCAGGAAGCCGAATCCCATGTGCAAGTTGAACCACTTACAGATGCTGGCTCTGTGCATCAGCTGCGGCTCCACGGGCGCCCTGGCCGCATCCTCCTGCGACTCCTCAGGCGCCTCGGCGCCACCACCTGCAAACTGCTGGTTTGACCCCAGAGCCCATGGCAGTTGGCTGAGCCCGGGGTCCTGGGCCCCTGGCTGGCCAGTTGCTGGCCCCAGAGAAGTCCGGAGGCAGAAAGAGTATTAATGAGGGGAAATAGTTGAAATTACTTGCTATAATGAGATTTTGGAATTTGTGTCTTTTGCTTTTCTACACCCCCTTTCAATGAATAGCCTTGTAAGTAAGAGTCTGGAACCTTCCTATCTGGGTTCGGATGCTGCCACTACTACTGCATAGCTATATAACCTTGCACAAGGCATTTATTTCTCTGTACCCCAGACTCATTATGTATAGTATTGGGTTACTAAAAATAACTTACCTCACAGGGTCCTAGTATGAATTAACTAAATAGGTATGACAGAAATAATTTAGAATGGTTCTTGGCACATAGAAAGTACTATAGAAGTGTTTGCTGTTATTATGACCCCTGTTTTTGAAAGATAGAATTTCTTGCATTGCAAAGTTTGGAATGCCAGATACTACTACAGCATCAACTTCCCTTTTAGAAGAACTGGAAACACTCCAGGACTCACTTTTAGCCAGGGTGCTCTGCACTTCCTGAAGTGATGCTGGCCACAAAAGCAATGCTCATACAAGATAATGAAGTACCACATGATTGCAAAGTCAAGAATATCTAACCCCTAAAAACACCAAAAGGAACTTGGTTTAGATTTGTCCTATGCTTGAGAGCATAATTGGTATGAGGCAGGCAAAGATCCAATTAATGGGTGGCCCAGGCAATGGAGAGGAGATCCTGGGGATGGGAGGATGGTTCCACAGAACACCTGGACTCAGCTATGACATTCCTGACAGCTGCACACAGGAGCTGGCTCCAGGACCTGAATCCAAGTTTACAAATTCTCTAAGTTAAAAGTGATGGAACAGAGGCAACTGAACCCATGCTACACTTTTATTCTTGTAATAGGATCTTAACCCAGTAAAGTCTTTTGAAGTTTATAAATACACTTTCCAATACAAAATCTCAGTGATTCACCAGTGAAAGATAGAGGGCATATATCTTCTCTAAAAAATTCATAATATAAAAATAAGTATTAAGAGGATGATACAAATTTACTTCTCATCCCCAAAGTCATTTCCAATCTTTCACCTCTTATCCAATGGATACAGTTTTTCTTAGAGAAAACATCCTGGATCTAGAAGTTGAGAAACAAATTAGGAAAAGTGAAACTATTGAAAGGGTCATCTCAGCTAGGTAAGAAAAATAGTAACGGCACCATAAGCATGGCTCCAATGTTTAGATTTGACTCTACTCCCTCAGCCTGTGCAGAAAGTCATGGCAGACACAGCTCCTACAGTGCTATGGTTTGCTGCTTCAACCCCACCCCAGACTCTGATTGAATCCATTCCAGATTCCCCCTTGCCCAAGCTGCTCAGCACTGCCTACTGCTCAGTGAAGATACTCCCAGTTGGAAGTGGTAGTTGAGGAGCAAATAAGATAGCAAATTCAATTCAACTCAACTTAATTGAATTAAATTCAGTTAAATGTGTATTTATTGAACTCCTTATAATACAAATTATATAAATGTGCTAATTCATATAAATAAACTAGGTTCAGGATTAGGGATACAAGAAATGAATATAAGGTACTATTTCTACTTTCAAAGAGCTCATAATTTAATGAGTTAGACATGTAAAAGTATTAAGAACCAAGCTGCAGGGTGCCTTTTAAGAGATATAAATGTAATAAAATGGGCTATGAGGGCACACAAAAAAGTGCTTATTTCTAATGGGGCAAGACAAGTACCCTGTGCTATAGTATCTCATTTAATCCTGTGAACTCATTAAGGTGGAAGCTATCCCCATTTGAGAGATAGAGTAACTGAGCCTGAAACAGGCTGCCCAAAGTTATGCAGGAAGTAAATGAGTGAACTTAGACTTGAACTCAGGTCTTCTGAAGCTAAAAGCTTGTATTCTGTTCCTCACATCTTGCTGACAGTCCTGATCAGATTGGGGACCTGTAAAATTCCATCGTAGGGTCCCTGAAACCCTATACATTCCATGGGAAGGCAATGCCTTGTCCTTACAAGGGTCTGAGCCTACCCTGATATTACTTACAGTGGGAATTACAACATTTCGGTGGACTTGTGCATCTGGATTACAATAAAGGCAATATTAGGGAGATATAAATCCATAATTGCAATACACTCAATAAGAAAGAGGCACAGAATCTCAGAAATCAGTCCAGGAATGGATTCTGCTCCCTGCTCTCACGAGATGCTTCTATGTCTGCAGCCCCTGTTGCAGCCCCCAGCACTGTGGCAGGTCCGTGAAGTGGTTTTCTCAGGGAGAACAAATGAGTGCTGCTGAACTGGGTGCCTGTTGCAGAACCATCATTCTATAGACTTTTTATTTGCAGCGCTCACCTTAGGAAGTTAATGCTTCTAAGTGATGCCTAGGCAAACTGCCAGTTGTTTTTGCTTAACGTTAATACGTGCTTCTGATTTGGTTACTATGGTTACAGACACTTCCAGTGTTGGCTTTCACTCAAATCAGAAGTCGCATCTTTTATACATCGTGAATGTTGCACTCTGACCCAGCATTCCAATCTGGTCCCATCCAAACAGGGACCCATAACTTCATGTTGTAGTCTTCAAGGGCAGGGGGTTAGGTAAGGGGGCCTTATTTTTAAAAAAATATTTTATGATATACTTTTATAATTAAGTGAAATGCTACCTTCTGAAAGGAAAACAGGATATTTTTTCCTAATAGGAGCCTGGGATCCAATTCAGGTGAGGGCCATTTACCTCAAATGGTACACAATTTACCTCCACGGGGAAAATTAGTTTTCTTTGCATTACTCCTCCAAAGTAATCAGAATTCAACAGAATTACTCTCCTTCATCACTACATAGTGGGGGATCCCCAATATCATGACTGGTTGCAACTTTGTCTATCATCACCCAAGGCAGAATCGCCACTGGCCCGTGAAATTACTTCCTCCGATAGCAGGATGACCTTTATAACTGCCAGCCTTCAGAAAAGTGCCTGGGGAAGCCTTAGCCCGTTCTTCCGATCAGATGCCTAGCTGCCTCTGCCTTTGATAAATTAATCATTCAGAGGGTGCCAGCTCAGATGCTGTGAGATTTAAAACAAGCATGTGCTTTACACGTCTACAGTTACCCTTCTGCTTAAGCTACTCAGACAGGAGGCTGGAGGTTGTTGGGAAGGCTGATAATGTACTCCCTGTCCCCTTTTCAAACTGCCCTTGACATTCATTTTTTACTAATTTAATCTGCATACAAGTCTTAAGCAGGGAGGTGAGGCATCCACTTAGAATGACTGGTCCTAGACCCCATCGCCAACATTTTGGTAACAATAAAAAGATGCTCTTGGGCTTCCCTGGTGGCGCAGTGGTTGAGAGTCCGCCTGCCGATGCAGGGGACACGGGTACGTTCCCCCGGTCCGGGAAGATCCCACATGCCGTGGAGCGGCTGGGCCCGTGAGCCATGGCCGTTGAGCCTGCGCGTCCGGAGCCTGTGCTCCGCAAACGGGAGAGGCCACAACAGTGAGAGGCCCACATACCGAAAAAAAAAAAAAAAGCTCTTTCTCATCATACATATTATTTTGATTCATCACTGTTTGCAGTGGCTTCGTTTTGTTCTTGCTGGAAAGGATTACGGAGAATACTTTTATTCTGGGTCTTTAAAATAGGAACGCTTTATTCTGCTCCCCTAAAACCCAGGCAGCAGGCAGCTCTGGCACTCCCCCAGAGCAAATAATGACTCGGTATTTCAATATTCATTCTGAACACTATCTATTCCCCTGGGCAGTCAGGCACATGGCCCTCTGGAAATCAAGCAGCAATAAAATCCAGTTTAAACTGGTCAAAGTTAAGACATTTCAGAGAACGTGCGCTTGTTTTTTTCTACAAGTATAAATCTGACCACACTACTGTCTGTAGCTTCTCCTCAAGGACAGCAAGTATAGCTGCTGTAGTCAGGAAGGGATCTGACAAGAAAAAGGGCTCAAATTAACTATTTGCTTGCTTGATAACCAAAACGTTCCCCAGAGCCAAAGTCACAGTAAGGATACCTAATGAGGAAGGAATAGATAACAATTCTTACTTGCCTGCAGCCTGATTTCAGTTGGGGAAAGTTTAATTTAGTGCTTGTGTGGGTGGCATGTGCAAATTTGCAGAATAACTAGCATTAACTGTTTATTTACTTGTCCTTTTGGAATTTGGCTTGCAGCCTGGCAGCCATTCACTGGCCAACACTTAGCAAAAGTGAGGAGTAAGGAAAGTTTATTTTAGACAACCCCACTGCCTCTTTCTGCTCCTTCTTTCCACATCTATGGCATCCCTTCTCCCAGATGCCTCGAGCTATTACGTTCACTCTCTCTCTCTCAAAATTTGCTCTGGAAAGAATCAGAATAACTCATTTGTTCTAAGTTATGAGACATCATCCCTTTGGGACAATAATGTCTTTTTTATTCAGCAGTATTAGCAAATGAGGCATTCTACATAAATAAAATTTCCAGATAAACGAAGATTATACTTTTAAGTGCCAATTAAAAATTAATTGTCTTGGATAGCTACATTTTAAAATGCATTATGTGTATCGCTATCTTCATATGCTAAGGGTATTAAAAATAATAATTGACCAATTGTGTAGCACTTTACATACTACAAAGTGTTTTCACTTACATTTTCCCATTGATTTTGACATTTTTTAAAGGAAGATACTAGGTTCATGTTTGTAATATACGAATCATTGTTTCAAGTACAAGTTGCTATACCATAATTCATACTGCAATGTAATGCAATGATATCTTTCATGAATGTATATCATTTGCCCCTTCCCAGGGTCCCCGTGTTTTTGCAGTTTTTTCTGGGTCTTTGTGCTTGCCACCTCTGTAGAGTCAGCTCCTATTTCTCATTGCTGGAGAACCAGTATCCAGCAATTTTGACCATCCATCCTGGTTTACTATTTCTCCTTCAACTGACTGCTTCTATGAATTAACTTATTAAAATAGTGTCTTAAAGTAAGACCAAACAAAGCTATCCATTTGTTTCAGCTTGGCTTTCAGAATGACTCTATTTCCAAGATATAAAGCTTTAAAAGTCTCCTCTCTGACCACATTTTCTCAGACCATGACCCTTTTCTGGTTTTTAATATGCTTCCATACCCAGACTGGACCTTGTTGTGAGCCAAGCCCACAATACTTTATTTTTTTAATTTTTATTTTATTTATTTATTTTTGGCTGTGTTGAGTCTTCGTTGCTGTGCATGGACTTTTCTCTAGTTGCGGTGAGCAGGGACTACTCCTCGTTGCAATGTGCGGGCTCCTCATTGTGGTGGCCTCTCTTGTTGCAGGGCACGGGCTCTAGGTGTGCGGGCTTCAGTAGTTGTGGCTCGTGGGCTCCAGAGTGCCTGCTCAGCAGTTGTGGCGCATGAGCTTGGTTGCTCCGCGGCATGTGGGATCCTCCCGGACCAGGGCTTGAACTCGTGTCCCCTGCATTGGCAGGCGGATTCTTAACCACTACGCCACCAGAGAAGCCCCACAATACTTTAATTAGGATCCCCCAATTGCTTCACTTCTGAGCAAGCCCAACCATCAGGTTCCTCTGATCCTGCCCCCAGGCTGCTGAACATTCCTAGGGAAATTCAGGGGCCCATGTTGAATAGTACATTATGATTTTTAAAATTTTGTAAAAATAATACATTATTTATAGAAATGTAGAAGATGAATTTTGAGATGGTCTCTTCTCCAGTAAAGGAAATAAATCACTAGCTTCATTGGGCAGTTCAGTGTATTTCTCTTCAAACCATTTTTTGTGTGTATACGTGCACATGCATGTGTGTTTGTGTGCATTTAGATAATACTTTTAATTTTGCATTCTTCTTTTTCCACATATGTTTATATCATTGGCATGTTCCCTTGTCATTGTATAGTTTTTCTACCCATCATATTTAATGATTGCATAATATTTTGTCAAGTAGTTATAAATATTTTCAATGTAAATCATGTCTCCATTATTAGATGTTTACCTTCTTTATTATGGTTTGTGACTTTGTAAATAACACTGCAAAAACCTTTTAATATTTGTACATTTTCTCTAATTAGGATTATTTCCTAATTAGCTCCTTGAGTTAGAATTACCGATCAAATAGCAAGAACTTTTAAAAAACTTAAAGTCTCTAGAATCTTACATCTTTCTTTCACTTAAATTTTTATCTTTTCCTATTTAATATGCTCACTAATTGATCATTTATCTTGTATCTACTTTGTGTCAGGGACTAGGGAGACCAAGAGGAATAAAACATGGTCCCTGCCCTCAAGGGATCCTCAGTTCAAAGTTATCCCATGATTGGTGCCACAATGAAGTATTTAAGTGGTGGTGACACAGGGAGAGAATGACTAACTTGACAGAGGAGGCAAGATGTTTGCCTTAAATTTTTTTTTTTTTTTTTTTTTTGCGGTACACGGACCTCTCACTGTTGTGGCCTCTCCCGTTGCGGAGCACAGGCTCCGGCTCAGGATGCGCAGGCTCAGCGGCCATGGCTCACGGGCCCAGCTGCTCCGCGGCATGTGGGATCTTCCCGGACCGCGGGACCAACCCATGTGCCCTGCATCGGCAGACGGACACTCAACCACTGCGCCATCAGGGAAGCCCTGCCTTAAATTTTAAAGAATGAGCAGGAATTCACCAGACAAAGGCACAGACCCTGAAGAAGAACGTTGTACTCAGAAAACTACAAGCACTTCATTTTCATTTGAACACAGTGGGGGAACCACTAAAATAAGAACACCTGATGTAATGTATTGCAAGCTAGGTATTGAGTACTTGCTAAATGTTTTGTAGACATCATCTCCAAGAGTCTTCACAGCAACCTGTGAGATAGGTATTATTAGCCACATTTTACAGATGAAGATTACTTAGTCACTGAATACTGATAAACAGCAGAAGTGTATCTGAACCCAGGTCCACCTGACTGCATAGCCAGAGGCCCTATTTGTCATGTTTTACTACCAGGTAGATTATAATTTCTGCTAAAGAGTATGGCTTCTTTTATTAGTGCAGCAGGACTGATTATTCCCTCTTCTGTACTCTTGTCAGACCTGTACATATTTCTATTACAGCATTCATTATACTTATTTCTAGGGTCTGTTTGCAAGTATGTCTTCTCCATTAACCTGAGATTCTCAAGTGTAAAGGTTGTCTCTTATTTATATTTATCTTCTCAATGACTAACTCAGGCTCTAGCAAAGTGCAGAGATGAAATCAGTGTGAATGAATGAATTATTGGATGAATTTGTGAATTTTTAAGCCAGCCTGCAACAGGCCCTTTCTGTCTTGCAATTGCCAGTCATTTACATTTTTAGGAATTATCTGTTGTTGTTAAACACAACCATTATTAAAAATTAAATTTTATAAACATATAATTAAATACATTCTATTAAAAGCACAGGTAGCACATTGTCAAAATTCATAATTTCTTAGTTATTTTACTATTACATATGCCCTTGCATTTATTTCGTTTATTGCCTCTGAATGGTGGAAATAGTCTCTAAAAGTGAGCTTCTCTTCCAACTCTGCCTTCACATTGGTATCTTACAATTGCCTGTAGTGCTGACCCTTTCTTTTCTTTTTTTTTTTTAACATCTTTATTGGAGTATAATTGCTTTACAATTGTGTGTTATGGTATTCATTGTTCTGATTTCCCTGTTTCTCTGACTATTTCTCTTTCCTTTGCTTGTTCTTCTCTTTCTTCCTGTCTTTTAGAAGTTCTTCCTTTGGTCCTCTTAAATTCTCTTATTTTTTATTTCACCTACTTCCAAAGTGTCAATTTCTATCTCTGTAGAAACAACTTTCTCATTTATATCTCCAATACTAGCTTCTCTTTTTGGCTCCAAAATGCATATCTTATTTCCAAATACCTGCTGGGTATCCTGATCTAGATATTCTAGAATAGTTCTTGAACCACCGTGCCCATCGCATGCCTGAGACCAGCCCCCCACACCCTTGTGGCCATTCTGACTTCCGTAATCAAGCTGATGGTGACTTCCTCATTTTATTTAGTTACCTAGGCATGGATACTTAGTGTCATCTTTGTTTCCTTCCCCTCAATCCCCCTGACATTTTCCTTAAAATCTTCATCTGATAGTAGTCTTCCTTATGTTCTCTTTTCTACTGAATATTGTATAGATGAGATAGCGTGACCACATTTTGCCTTGTATTGCAGTTATTTATGCACTTGTCTTATACTTCTTAGATAGCAAGTCTTTTAAAAGGCCAGAACTAATTTTTAGAGTTCTTGGTATTCCTTAGAGCATCTAATGATATTATACATAGTAAATGCCTTATCTATAGTCATTGAACTTAATTGAGTGACAGCCTGAGGGAGCTCTCTTATGATTAAATTGTATGGACTTTATGAATATATTTTGGTGTCTTAAAGGCTTTCTTTGACTAATTTCAAGTTCTTGGCTAGGGCTTGCATAATTGAGAGTGACAGATAAATAACTTCAAAGTAAGAATTTGAAAGCAGTAAGCTGAATAATGGCCCCCAAAGATGTTGACATCCTAATTCTCAGAACCTATGAATATGTTATCTTACATGGCAGAAGAAACTTCACAGACGTGACATAAATGATCTTGAAATGGGGAGATTATCCTGGATTTTCCAATTGGGGTGTGTCCCATGTAATCACAAGGGTCCTTAGAAGGGGGAAGCAGGTGGGTCAGAGTCAGAGAAGGAGATATGATGACAGAAGCAGAAGTTAGAGTAACGTGGAGCCAGGAGCCAAGGAATGCAGGGATCTTCTAGAATGTGCAAAACACAAGGAAATGGATTCTCTCTGAAGCCTCCAGAAGAAACACAGCTTGGCTGACGCCTTGATTTTGGGCTTTTGACCTCTAGACTAATTTTGGACTTTTGATCTCTAGAACTATAAGGTAATAAAGTGTAGTTTTAAGTCTCTATGTTTATGATAACTTGTTATAGTAGCAATAGGAAATTAATACAAGGGATCTTGCTGGAATGTACATTTTAATCTGAGACAAAGCCAAGGAATCAATTCTTAATTGTGGAATTTCAAGTATATCTGTAAGCTGGTTGGAAGGGGTAGGTTTTGGCCAATACATCCACAGATTTTAAGACTGGTTGGCCGCATGACAAGGAATTACCAGAAACGCCTCAGGGGCAGAAAGTGTTCATGTGTACACATGATGTTCTGATCAGGAAACAACTCATCATAAACCCAGGAGTCAAATTAGCCTTCAGAGAATGAGAAATCAGAGAGCTAGAGGCTTCCCAGAAAGTACTCTCTTTATTAGAGATGAAGACAGTAGAGACTAAAGTGTGAAGTTAGGCCTTTGTCACAATTACCTCATGGCTGCACTGGGACCAGAATCCAAGTTGTTTTAGTCCTAGTTCAGTGTTCTTTCCTCTCCACTTCACTTTAACCATCCATATATTCAAACCACTGTTGAAAAATATCACCTTTCATTCTTTAGCAAGATTTTGGCTAATGTGATCATGTATATTAGTTACCTATTGTTGTGTAACAAATTACCCCAAACCTAGTGACTTAGAACACATTGATTATTTCTCATAGTTTCTGTCAGTCAGAAACTCAGAGGCATCTTGACTGATCATTTCTGGCTCATGGTCTCTCAGGTTGCAATCAGGATGGTGGCTGAATGGGGCTGGAATAACCACTTCCATGCTTGAAGTTGGTGTTGGCTATTGGTGTGAGGCCTCTGTTTTCTCCATGTGAGTCTCTCCATAGGGCTTCTTGAGTATCCTCATAACATGGTGGCAGGTTTCCCCCAGATCATGAACAGGTAGAAGCCTTCCTTTTTTATGATCTAGACTCAGAACTCACATAACATCACTTCCATTGTATGTGATTTATTAGAAGTGATTCACTAAGTCTGGCACACATTCAAGAGGAGGAGGATTAGATTCTACCTTTTGAAGGAAGAGTGTTAAAGAATTTTTGGACATATTTTAAAACCACCACATCATGCCTTGAACCTCATAAATTCTTTGCAAAAGATATTATTATTCTTACCCCCATTTTAAAAAGTAGGAAAGTGAGGTTTAGAGACTTTAAGAGACTTGCCAAATCTAGTCTTTGTGCCTCCAAAACTAGTGCTCTGTTTTATCCTCCACTTTCACTTTTTATTTTCCAATACTGGTGTCCTTATGGAGCAAACACGAGAAGAATATAAAATATGTCCCCCTTTTTCCTACATACTTTTGTGGCTCATTATAAAGAAGCATAAATTAAAATGAAATGTTTTCTGTGAACATACATTTTCACCTTCAATTTATTTCCCACCCTCACTTCATCTTGTTCTCCTGCCCTGCAATGAACAGAGGCTGCAGTAAGATGGCCATGCAGAGTGTTCTATGGCTGTCAGTTACCGGGGTGACAAGGAGCATGATTCTTAACAGGGTACACAAGCTTCCTTCCTCCAAAGCACAGATATGCTCCATGAGAAATAGATGTTGTGTCATTTTAATCCACATGGTTAGCTGCCTCTCCTTAAAGTTCGGTGACTCTATCCAGGGTAAAGAAAGAAAAAGCAATGTATATTGATCCTCTGATATGTCCCAGATATGGTGCTTTATATACTGGTGAGCTCCTTGAGGGTGAGACTTATTTACCTTTGTCTCTTCCTTCTCTTCTCCCAAATTCTAAACAGTGACATTCCATGGGACTTGATTTTTACATTTCTTCCCTTATCCATCTATACTAACTTTTGGATGAGCTCGTGGCTTTAAATGCCCTCTGTATCCCAATAGCTCCCAAATTTATGTCATCAGCCTGGATCTCTCCTCAGCACTGAACACTCACATATCCAGACACCTACTAGACATCTCTGCTTGGTGTCTTAAACCCAACCTGTACAAAACTGAACTTCTGACTTCCTTTCCCTTTAAACCTTTTCCTTACCAATCATAGTGAATGATGCTAATATTCATCCAATTGCTCAGATCAAAAGTCTTGGGAGTTCTTTCTGACTTTTCTGAAGTCTTCTCATACCCACATCCAATGCATCAGAAAATTCTATTAGTTTTATTTTAAAAATTTTATCTCAAATCCAGTGACTTCTCAACACCTCTATCACTACCTCCCAGTCTTAGTCATCATTCTTCTCCTAACCTGTCCTAACTTTTCCTTCTTCCATTCTCATCTGTCTTCCTCCAGTCTAGTCCCATGCAACAGTCAGAGTGATCCTTTGAAAACATAAATCCATATCTCATTACTCCCCTGGTCAAAATCCTCTAGTGGCTTCCCACAACACTCAGAACTTCTTTCCAGTGTCTCCAAGGCCCAACACACTCTGGCCCTTTCCCACCTGTCTGAGCCCTTTTCCTGCCACACTCATCCTTGCTCACTTTGCCTCAACCACAGGGCAGTCTAGCTTTTCCTTGAACATGCCAAGCATACCCCCACCCCAGGGCTTTACAAATCCTCACAACTCTGCTGGAATGCTCTTCCACCAGACAGCCATTTGGCTTTCTCCTTTACTTCATTCCAACTTCTGCTAAATGTTGCCTTCTCAGAGAGGTCTTCCTTAGTCACTCTATTTAGAGCTTACTCTCCCCCTACCTTCCCATCAGTCTCTGCCCCCTTATTCTGCTGTTTTTCTTTATAGCACTGATTAACTGTGCTGTAAACATATACATAAATATTGGGTTAAGTGTGGTTTTTGCTTATGTCCTTCGGTACAACATAAGCTGGAGCTTTGTTTTATTCATTAGGCTAATAGTAGGTGCTCAGTCAACATTTTCTGAATGAATGAATGAGTGAATGAATAAATGAATTAATTAATCTTTGTATCCTCAGTGTCTAATCTCAAATCTGTAATGTAAAACCTGCTCAATAATATTTACTTGAATTATTTCACTTAATGCTCCTAACTAACTTCAGATGTAAATAATTTTCTCACATTACAGACATTATGTAATTTGCCTAAGGGCACTCAGCTGAGCAGAAATTTGATTCCTGATCTCTGCACTTTAGAGCTTCTGCATTTCCACTTCCTCCTAGGGTTTCCATTTCCCTATGCTGCCTACCAGGTCTCAGGATGGCTCAGATGACAATGAAAAGGCTCCTCTACATTGTGTTCATATGAGAAAGCTAAGGAGAACTCAGGTGGATGGGATCTGGGTCTCCATAGTAACCCAAAGAGACACTTGGCAAATTCCAAGTACCAAGTCTTCTGATCGATGAGGGCAATAGCATTCTTGTCATTTCCTCCTCAAAGAGCTGTTCCAGAGTGCATCCTAAGAGTTTTTCCTGTACCTGGGCAATCAACAACACACTCCAAGGCTGTTGTCTGAGGCCAAGTCTAGATGGCCTTAGAGCCCACATTCCACGTGGTTCTCTTCAGATCTCAGGAGGAGAGATGGTGGAAAGACAGGGTACATATTAAATGACACTCTGCATACCTTAGGAAGCTGTGGGTGGGAGTGACGGTAGGAAGCATCAGTGAGCAAAATCAATTACTTTTCCACAAATCTTCATGTCAATAAGCCTTGCAAATAAGGCTATTTAGTGTAATTATCATGTACTTTGTAGCTATTGCTTCCAAGACTGCCCAGTCTAAAAGGCTATCTTCTCCATGAAGCCAACTTCAGTTACTCCAGCTCAAACTAATCATTTTATCACTTGCCATCGGGTTTTATATTTTGTCCTTCAATTATAGAGTTCTTGATTCTTTAGCGGGCACATAGCTTGGCTCCCTAACAGGATTGCCAGCTCCTTGAGAGCAGGGACCACAGCATATATTCCTCTGTTGTCCTCACAAAGCTCTTTCCTTCCCCTCACTTTTTTACTATAATCTACATATCAGCTCATCTCCATGGAGATTCCTGAAATAATCCATGCCAAGGTAGAGAGTATTTTAGGTGGCTTCCTACCCCACTCTCCTACATCCCATCTCAACCAGGTTTTATATTCTAGAATTCACTGTGCTACATTGACCCATTGACTGATATGCCTGGAGGGAGCTCTGGTCACTTGCACACCTAGCCATAGTCTTCCCTGAAGGCCTCCTACATCAGGTAGGAGATACAATTCTCTTACTTACTGACCCTTTAACTCCTGGCAAGTCATTTAACCTCTTCCAGTCTCCGTTTTCTCTATCTCTTAGGGTTGTTTGTGAAAATTAATTGAGGCAGTGTGTATTAAAAAACTTTTAAAAATATACATTTTCTTACTATATTTTTAGATACTTATAAGGTAATAACAATAACCAAGATTAATAAGATAGTTAGATGTGGTAATAAAATGGAGATTTTATTTTGTACAAAGCTAACTGACTCATCTGGGCATTATAACCATAACTTTGTAAGAAAGAAAACTATCTCCATGTGGATTTTTCTCTGGAAGTAATTCCTAAGACCAGGATTCAAGTGCAAATACTATATCCCATGAAACACCAGCAGGGGGAAAAGGAATTGATATAGAAAAGGGAAGGCAGGGAAGAAGAGGTGTGTTATTTCACCAGCTACCAGAGTGGACAAATGAAGCTTATTCCCATGAGAAAACTCCAAGAAAATTATAAAGCACATGCCCTGGAATTATCCCACTCGGGAGGTGAAGGAGCAGGGGGTATTAATGCACACATTCCCATCACTCATTGCTTGCAGACTGGTGGGGGTGAGAAAGTTAATTCCTGGTACTTCCAGCCTGCCTTGTGGAGGCGTCTGGGGGTGGTGGTGGGAGCTATAGTGCAACCCTCTGGAAAAACCCACAGGCACATAACTGGCTAAAATATTGTGATCTATAATAAGAAACACATATTTGGTCTTTGTCACTGTTTCTGGCACAGAAATCCTAAAACCATTGGAATTTCTTAAATGACAAGAGTGATAAAGGTAAGACAATTTTAAGATTTTTTTTAGGTTAATGAGGTGACTTTTGGAAAGTACCTAGGTAACCTAGGGGTGGAGACTGGCCACCATGGGAGCCAAGTGTGTGATTAGAGGGTTGGAACTTTTAGTCCCACTCCCCTGACCTCCAGGAAGGGAAGAGGGGCTGAAGTTTAAATCAATTGCCAGTGGCTGATGATTTATTCAATCATGACTATGTAATGAAGCCCCCATAAAAAACCTAAAAAGGTTGGGTTTTGGAGAGCTTCTGGGTTGGTGAACACTGGATATTCAGGGAGAGTGTGTGCCCCTTCCCACATATCTTGCCCTGTGCATCTCTTCCATCTGGCTGTTCCTGAGTTATACACTCTTATAATAAACTGGTTATCTAGTAAGTAAAATGATTTTCTGAGTTTTATGAACAGCTCTATTAAATTAATCAAACTCAAGGAGGGGGGTCATTGGAACCTTCGATCTATAGTCAGTCAGTCAGAAGCACAGGTAACCACCTGGACTTGCTATTGGTGTCTGAAGTGGGGCTGGGGGGACAGTCTTGAAGGACTGTCTCCTGGGAGATAGTGTCAGAATTGAGTTGTAGGCCACCCAGCTGGTGTCTGAGAATTGCTTGGTATGGTGGGAAACATTTCCCCCAAATGAATAAATTAGGCATCATATTTTTATATTCATTATTTAATTATATCTGGGTTTCATAATAACTTTATGAGTTATTTATCAGAAAGTATTATTATTATAAGCCAAATTCTACAGATGAGAAGCCTGGCACTAAGTTATGAGTTAGAATTTCTTGTTTAAAAGGCAGAAAATAAAGAATTAATTCTTTTGACCTGAAATGCATAAGTCACAGAAAATTTATAATGATAAAAGCTAATATGTGGTTATTTAAAGGATAATATAGTCAACAATGCCTGGAAATCAGAAGCAAAATTCCTTTTTCTATAGTAAAGGGCATTTAATATAAACTTAAAAAAAAAAGGTTATGTGTGCGTCAATTGTTCTTAAATTGTTTTTGTAAAACTTTTGCCATGTTTCCAGCATTTTTATGGAGTCTTAAGAGGAAAAAATTACTCTGTGAACATTTTTTTCTTAGTAGGGCAAATAAATAAATAAAGATGAAACTCTGCATGCCTCTGAAACCCAGATAAGTGTTCCTTTGTAACTCTCACCAATACAGAAAAATCTATTTAAATTTTCTCACTTCCCCTTTCCTTTCAAACATGATCCAGTTAGCCTTGGCTCCCACCTCCTCCTTCCCCAGTTATAAAACCAAACAGAATGTTTGTACTGAAGGGACAAGTCTGTGCAGTGACTCAGAGGAAACAAGTGTTTATAAACCGTGTTTCACTAAAGCCTCGGCACAAACATGGCTGTGGCCCAATTCCAGATTGGACAGGGTGAAACTCAGTAGTATAGGCCTGGCAAAGCAGAGTGTTGGAGGAGTCTAGCCAGAAACAAGACCTGGGCTGCAGGAGGCCTTGAGGCAATACCATACCTTGGAGATCTTTCATCTCCAAAGGTCAAAACAAAAATTGCTTAAAACTAAGTCAGACAAATAAATGTTTGGGTTTTGCTGGAATGGCGTATTCTCTTTGAATTTTCAGTATAGTTTAGCCTGGCTGCAGCTTCCTTGCTGGTGAATCTCTATTTCACTGTGTCCACGAGCTGTGTTCTTTACGTAATATTTTGCCCTAGGGCCTACACTGACCATATCTGCCTGGAATTCAAAAGGTTGCAAGGATAGTTCGGTTTATCTCTGAAGTCAGTCAGATCTAGTTTTGACCCTCAATTCTCTGCTTTATACTTTCATTTGAAAAATATTTACCGAAGACTTATTTTGTGCCAAGTATGGTTTTAAGTGCTGAGAATTAGTGAGCCAGCAGGATAGACGAAGTCCCTATTTCCCTGGTCTTCCCTTCTACTTGGAGTAAACAGGAAAAAAAAAAAAAAAAAGAAAACGAGAACACAGATTATTTCACAGTGATGGCAGTAATGTCATGAAAATACAGTAAGTCCCCTGCATACAAACGAGTTCTTTTCCAAAAGTGTGTTCGTAAGTCCAATTTGTTTGTAAGTCCAAAAAAGTTAGTCTAGGTACCCAGCTAACACAACCAGCTATATAGTACTATAGTGTAATAGGTTTATAATGTTTTTCACACAGATAATACATTAAAAACAAACACACACACAAAAAAGAAAACATTTTTAATCTTACAGTACAGTACCTTGAAAAACACAGTAGTACAGTACAACAGCTGCCATCCAGGGGCTGGCATTGTGTGAACAGGCAAGAAGAGTTACTGACTGGAGGAGGGAGAGGAGGTAGGAGATGGTAGAGCTGAAGGACTGTTAGCAGTTGGAGATGGAGGGCAAGCTACAATTTCACTCACTCCTGACGTTGATGGCACAGGTTCTGGTTCCCTGCTGGATTCGATTCTATCTACCCTCTTGAAGAAACGATCCAGTGATATCTGGGTAGTAGCTCTTTTTTTCTCATCATAGATGACACGGTAGCAATAGATTGCGTTCTGAACAACTGCTGCAACCTTCGTGTACCATTCTACATTCAGGTCCTGTGCCTCAAACACTAACATTGCCTCCTCAAATAAAGAAAATTCCCTTGCCATTTCCTGCGTCGTGAATCTCTTTGGTTCTTCAGTTACTTCTTCTTCCTGTTGTCTCTCTTTGTCCTTTCTCTGGGCCTCCAATTCCATCAGGTCTTCATTAGTATGCTCCTGGTGTTGCACAGCAAGGAGTTCAGTGAAGTCGTCCTCTTGCAGATCTAGCTCCAGCTTCTTGCTGAGGGCCACTAAGTTAGTGAAGACTTCTTTGGATTCCTCATTCACCTTCTCAAATCCATGAAAATCATGAACAAACTGCGGGCAATGCTTCTTTCAAACCTCATTTGTGGTGATGGCCATAACCTCACACCAAGCAAAGTCAATGTTCTTTATGGCCTCGTAGATGTTATAGTCCTTCCAAAATTGTCGCAAGATTGTTCCTGGTTCGTCACTCGCCTTTACTGCCTGACGAAAAGTAAAATAATATTTCTTGACTCCCTGGTCCATAAGTTGGATAAGCGACATAGTATTCGTTGGCAGATGCACTACTTTGACTTTGGGGTGAAAGTCATCCATGAATGGAGGTGGCCTGGAGCATTGTCGAGCAGCAAAAGAATTTTGAATGGGACGTCCTTCTCCAAGCAGTATTTCTTTACCTCAGGGATAAAGTGGTGGAAAAACCAATCCTGGAAAATGGCCTGTGTAACCCAGGCTTTGGGGTACTCTTCCACACGACAGGAAAAGAGCCCTTGCCTATGTTTTCAAGGGCTTTTGGGTTCTCTGAATGATAAACTAAGAGAGGCTTCAGCTTCAGATCGCTGGAAGCATTGCCACCAAACAACAGAGTTAGCCTATCCTCTGCTGCTTTATAGACTGACATCAAATTTTTTTTAAAATTTTTGTAACATCTTTATTAGAGTATAATTGCTTTACAATGGTGTGTTAGTTTCTGCTTTATAACCAAGTGAATCAGTTATACATATACATATGTTCCCATATCTCTTCCCTCTTGCGTCTCCCACCTTCCCTATCCCACCCCTCCAGGCGGTTACAAAGCACCGAGCTGATCTCCCTGTGCTATGTGGCTGCTTCCCACTAGATATCTACCTTACATTTGGTAGTGTATATATGTCCATGCCTTTCTCTCAATTTGTCACAGCTTACCTGTCACCCTCCCCATATCCTCAAGTCCATTCTCTAGTAGGTCTGTGTCTTTATTCCTGTCTTACCCCTAGGTTCTTCATGACATTTTTATTTTCTTAAATTCCATATATATGTGTTAGCATATGGTATTTGTCTTTCTCTTTCTGACTTACTTCACTCTGTATGACAGACTTAGGTCTATCCACCTCATTACAAATAGCTCAATTTTGTTTCTTTTTATGACTCAGTAATATTTCATTGTATATTTGTGCCACATCTTCTTTATCCATTCATCCAATGATGGACACTTAGGTTGTTTCCATCTCTGGGCTATTGTAAATAGAGCTTCAATGAATATTTTGGTACATGACTCTTCTAGAATTATGGTTTTCTCAGGGTATATACCCAGTAATGGGATTGCTGGGTCATATGGTAGTTCTATTTGTAGTTTTTTAAGGAACCTCCATACTATTCTCCATAGTGGCTGTACCAATTCACATTCCCACCAGCAGTGCAAGAGTGTTCCCTTTTCTCCACACCCTCTCCAGCATCTATTGTTTCTAGATTTTTTGATGATGGCCATTCTGACTGGTGTGAGATGATATCTCATTGTAGTTTTGATTTGTATTTCTCTAATGATTAATGATGTTGAGCATTCTTTTATGTGTTTGTTGACAGTCTGTATATCTTATTTGGAGAAATGTCTATTTAGATCTTCTGCCCATTTTTGGATTGGGTTGTTATTATTGAGCTGCATGAGCTGCTTATAAATTTTGGAGATTAATCCTTTGTCAGTTGCTTCATTTGCAAATATTTTCACCCATTCTGAGGGTTGTCTTTTGGTCTTGTTTATGGTTCCCTTTGCTGTGCAAAAGCTTTGAAGTTTCATTAGGACCCATTTGTGTATTTTTGTTTTTATTTCCATTTCTCTAGGAGATGGGTCAAAAAGCATCTTGCTGTGATTTATGTCATAGAGTGTTCTGCCTATGTTTTCCTCTAAGAGTTTGATAGTTTCTGGCCTTACATTTAGGTCTTTAATCAATTTGAGCTGATTTTTGTGTGTGGTGTTAGGGAGTGATCTAATCTCATACTTTTACATGTACCTCTCCAGTTTTCTCAGCACCACTTATTGAAGAGGCTGTCCTTTCTCCACTGTACATTCCTGCCACCTTTATCAAAGATAAGGTGACCATATGTGCGTGGGTTTATCTGTAGGCTTTTATCCTGTTCCATTGATCTATATTTCTGTTTTTGTGCCAGCAACATACTGTCTTGATTACTGTAGCTTTGTAGTATAGTCTGAAGTCAGGGAGCCTGATTCCTCCAGCTCTGTTTTCCGTTCTCAAGATTGCTTTGGGTATTCGGGATCTTTTGTGTTTCCATACAAATTGTGAAATTTTTTGTTCTAGTTCTGTGAAAAATGCCAGTGGTAGTTTGATAGGGATTGCATTGAATCTGTAGATTGCTTTGGGTAGTAGAGTCATTTTCACAATGTTGATTCTTCCAATCCAAGAACATGGCATATCTCTCCATTTGTATCATTTTTAATTTCTTTCATCAGTGTCTTATAATTTTCTGCATACAGGTCTTTAGTCTCCTTAGGTAGGTTTATTCCTAGATATTTTATTCTTTTTGTTGCAATGGTAAATGGGACTGTTTTCTTGATTTCACTTTCAGATTTTTCATCATTAGTGTACAGGAATGCCAGAGATTTCTGTGCATTAATTTTGTAACCTGCTACTTTACCAAATTCATTGATTAGCTCTAGTAGTTTTCTAGTAGCATCTTTAGGATTCTCTATGTATAGTATCATGTCATCTGCATGCAAACAGTGACAGCTTTACTTCTTCTTTTCCGATTTGGATTCCTTTTATTTCCTTTTCTTCTCTGATTGCTGTGGCTAAAACTTCCAAAACTATGTTGAATAAGAGTGGTGAGAGCAGGCAACCTTGTCTTGTTCCTGATCTTAGTGGAAATGCTTTCAGTTTTTCACCATTGAGGACGATGTTGGCTGTGGGTTTGTCATATATGGCCTTTATTATGTTGAGGAAAGTTCCCTCTATGCCTGCTTTCTGCAGGGTTTTTCTCATTAATGGGTGTTGAATTTTGTCGAAAGCTTTCTCTGCATCTATTGAGATGATCAAATGGTTTTTCTCCTTCAATTTGTGAACATCGTTTATCACATTGATTGATTTGCGTATATTGAAGAATCCTTGCATTCCTGGAATAAACCCCACTTGATTATGATGTATGATCCTTTTAATGTGCTGCTGGATTCTGTTTGCTAGTATTTTGTTGAGGATTTTTGCATCTATGTTCATCAGTGATATTGGCCTGCAGTTTCCTGTCTTTGTGACATCCTTGTCTGGTTTTGGTATCAGGGTGATGGTGGCCTCGTAGAATGAGTTTGGGAGTGTTCCTCCCTCTGCTATATTTTGAAAGAGTTTCAGAAGTATAGGTGTTAGCTCTTCTCTAAATGTTTGATAGAATGCGCCTGTGAAGCCATCTGCTCCTGGGCTTTTGTTTCTTTGAAGATTTTTAATCACAGTTTCAATTCAGTGCCTGTGATTGGTCTGTTCATATTTTCTATTTCTTCCTGATTCAGTTTTGGCAGGTTGTGCATTTCTAAAAATTTGTCCATTTCTTCCAGGTTTTCCATTTTATTGGCCTAGAGTTGCTTGTAGTATTCCCTCATGATCTTTTGTTTTCCGGCAGTGTCAGTTGTTACTTCTCCTTTTTCATTTGTAATTCTGTTGATTTGAGTCTTCTCCCTTTTTTTCTTGATGAGTCTGGCTAATGGTTTATCAATTTTTTTTTTATCTTCTCAAAGAACCAGCTTTTACTTTTAGTGATCTTTGCTACCGTTTCCTTCATTTCTTTCTCATTTATTTCTGATCTGATTTTTATGATTTCTTTCCTTCTGCTAAATTTGGTGGTTTTTTGTTCTTCTTTCTCTAATCGCTTTAGGTGCAAGGTGAGGTTGTTTTTTTGAGATGTTTCCTGTTTCTTAAGGTAGGATTGTATTGCTATAAACTTCCCTCTTAGAACTGCTTTTGCTGCATCCCATAGGTTTTGGGTCGTTGTGTCTCCATTGTCTTTTGTTTCTCAGTATTGTTTTATTTGCTCTTTGATTTCTTCAGTGATCACTTCGTTATAAAGTAGTGTATTGTTTAGCCTCCAAGTGTTTGTATTTTTTACAGACCTTTTCCTGTAATTGATATCTAGTCTCATAGCGTTGTGGTCAGAAAAGATACTTGATACAATTTCAATTTTCTTAAATTTACCAAGGCTTGAGTTGTGACCCAGGATATGATCTATCCTGGAGAATGTTCCATGAGCACTTGAGAAAAATGTGTATTCTGTTATTTTTGGATGGAATGTCCTATAAATATCAATTAAGTCCATCTTGTTTAATGTATCATTTAAAGCTTGTGTTTCCTTATTTATTTTCATTTTGGATGATCTGTCCATTGGTGAAAGTGGGGTGTTAAAGTCCCCTACTATGAATGTGTTACTGTTGATTTCCCCTTTTATGGCTGTTTGTATTTGCCTTATGTATTGAGGTGCTCCTATGTTGGGTGCATAAATGTTTACAATTATTATTTCTTCTTCTTGGATCGATTCCTTGATCATTATGTAGTGTCCTTCTTTATCTCTTTTAATAGTCTTTATTTTAAAGTCTATTTTGTCTGATATGAGAATTGCTACTCCAGCTTTCTTTTGGTTTGCCTTTGCATGGAATATCTTTTTCCATCCCCTCACTTTCAGTCTGTATGTGTCTCTAGGTCTGAAGTGGGTCTCTTGTAGACAGCATATATATGGGTCTTGTTTTTGTATCCATTCAGCCAATCTGTGTCTTTTGGTGGGAGCATTTAGTCCATTTACATTTAAGGTAATTATCAATATGTATGTTCCTATTCTCATTTTCTTAATCGTTTTGGGTTTGTTATTGTAGGTCTTTTCCTTCTCTTGTGTTTCTTGCTTAAAGAAGTCCCATTAGCATTTGTTGTCAAGCTGGTTTAATGGTGCTGAACTCTCTCAGCTTTTGCTTTTCTGTAAAGGTTTTAATTTCTCCATCAAATCTGGATGAGATCCTTGCTGGGTAGAGTAATCTTGTTTGCAGGTTTTTCTCCTTCATCACTTTAAATATGTCCTGCCAATCCCTTCTGGGTTGCAGGATTTCTGCTGAAAGATCAGCTGTTAACCTTATGAGGATTCCCTTGTGTGTTTTTGGTTGTTTTTCCCTTGCTGCTTTAATATGTTTTCTTTGTATTTAATTTTTGACAGTTTGATTAATATGTGTCTTGGCGTGTTTCTCCTTGGATTTATCCTGTATGGGACTCCCTGTTCTTCGCTCAGACAAGACAGGGTTAAAGGAGCCACTGATTCAGGGGCTCTGGCTCACTCAGGCCTGAGGGAGGGAGGGGCACGATGCAGGGTGAGCCTGTGGCAGCAGAGGCCAGTGTGACATTGCACCAGCCTGAGGCGCACAGTGTGATCTCCTGGGGAAGTTGTCCCTGGATCCCGGGACCCTGGCAGTGGCGAGCTGCACAGGCTCCCCGGAAGGCGGGTGTGGATAGTGACCTGTGCTGGCACACAGGCTTCTTGGTGGCAGCAGCAGCAACCTTAGTGTCTCATGCCCGTCTCTGGGGTCTGTGCTTTTAGCCGCGGCTCACGCCCGTCTCTGGAGCTCCTTTAAGCAGTACTCTTAATCCCCTCTCCTCGCGCACCAGGAAAAGAAAGAGGGAAGAAAAAGTCTCTTGACTCTTCGGGAGGTCTAGACTTTTCCCCGGTCTCCCTCCCGGCTAGCCGTGGTGCACTAACCCCCTGCAGGCTGTGTTCACGCCGCCATCCCCAGTCCTCTCCCTGCACTCCAACCGAAGCCCGAGCCTCAGCTCCCAGCCCCACCCGCCCAGGCGGGTGAGCAGACAAGCCTCTCGGGCTGGTGAGTGCCGGTCGGCACCGATCCTCTGTGCAGGAATCTCCCCGCTTTGCCCTCCGCACCCCTGTTTCTGTGCTCTCCTCCATGGCTCCGAAGATTTCCCCCTCCTCCACCCGCAGTCTCTGCCCGCGAAGGGGCTTCTTTTGTGTGGAAACCTTTCTTCCTTCACAGCTCCCTCCCACTAGTGCAGGTCCCATCCCTATCCTTTTGTCTCTGTTTATTCTTTTTTCTTTTGCCCTACCCACGTATGTGGGGAGTTTCTTGCCTTTTGGGAGGTCTGAGGTCTTCTGCCAACATTCAGTAGGTGTTCTGTAGGAGTTGTTCCACGTTTAGATGTATTTCTGGTGTATCTGTGGGGAGGAAGGTGATCTCTGCGTCTTACTCTTCCACCATCTTCCCCTCGTCCTCCTGGCATCAACTTTTTCTCCTTTCTGATGTAACTTTGGTCTGGCATCCTATTCCAGTACAGTCCTGTCTCATCCACATGAAAAACCTGCCTGGGTAAATATGTGCCCTCATCAGTAATTTCTCGAAGTGTTTCAGGAAATTCCGGGGCCGCTACCGTATCTGCACTCGCTACCTCGCCGCTTACTTTTACATTGTGAAAGTTGGCTCTAGCCTTGAATTGATGAAAACAGCCATTGCTGGCATTAAAATATGCACCCTCTGATTCTTCGCCGTGTTTCTTCTTCAAGTCTTCATAAAGGCAGTTAGCTTTCTCTTGAAACAGCATTAAACTGATGGGGATTGACGCTGATGCTGATCCTGAATCACACACTGGGAAGTTTCTCCGTTTCCTCCATCACATTTCCACGTTTCTTTGATATTATTGTCGACATCATTGGCACAGCAGACTTCACATGTTCCATGATCTTGTCCTTGTTCTTTAGAATAGGGCCGATGGTTGAACGATTCATGTTATGAGAATGAGCGATGTCTACCATCTTTTCACCTCACTCCATTCTCTCAATTATTTTCACTTTTGTTGCCATCGTTATTGTTTGGAACTTCTTAGCAGTACCAGCTACATCATCGCTGCTTTTACGCTTGCTTCCAGACATCCTGGGCTTGAAATAAAGATACTGCACTACTGCACTCTATACAGTACTGTACAATAAAGTACACAAAAGCACAACCACTTGTAGAGGATGCACGCATGTGACAATATATGCCAGACGTGTGAACTAACATGATTGGACATGCAAACACACTTTTGAATCTTTGAAAGTTTGCAACTTGAAGGGTCGTATATAGGGGACTTACTGTAAATCAGGGAGCTTGACTGGGCAATGAGGAAAGCCCTATGCAAGATTGTGAGGAGGAGGCTCCTATGAAGAAGTGACATTTAAGCTGAGACCTGAATGACATGAAGGACCCTGGAGGATAAGAGCACTCCTGGCACAGGCTCACAAGGTCCTGAGAGAGGAATAACCTTGGCCCATTTGAAGAACAAGAAATCCCATGAGGCTGGAGCACTGAGAGGGAGGGAGAGGAAGATGAGGTAAGTTGGAGAGTATGGCAGGTGAAAGATGAACGCCCATTCTTTGAGACACCTCTCACAGAGAGGTGGGTATATTTCCCCTCCCCTTGAATCTGGAGTGGGCTCCAACTGTTTGTGTTGAACCCCAGCGTGTGGCAGAAATGATGCTGGGCAAGTTCTGAGCCTAGACTTTAGGATGGCTGACACCTCCATTTTAGTCATTCTGTGGCTCTAAACTGACATGTGAGAAGGCTGACCACCTGCTGGAGAGACCACCTGGAGAGGCCCTGAGAATAAATACATGAAGAGGATAGGGCCAAACCTTCCAGCTGTTGTCCCTGCCAAGGTGCCAGACAAATGAGGGAAACCATCTCAGATCAGATTAGTTGCCAGCTGAATATCACTGAGTGACTCCAGTAGATGCCTCATGAGACAGAAGAACCACCTGGCTGAGCCTTGCCCAATCCTGACATACTAAATCATGAGATAGAATTCAATGGTGGTTGTTTTAAACCACTAAATTTTAGGGTAATTTGTGTCTCAGCAAATGATATCCAGAACAGAGACACAGGTTGAAGCCAGGTTACTTTGATCCTTAACCAGGATAAAGAGTTTGGCTTAAGATGGTTGAGGTACCACAGGAGGGTTTAAGCAAGAGGTGTAGGAACTACATTTTAAAACTTCCTTTGACTGTTGTTTGTTTCTGGTTTCCTAGTTCTTTGCCTCGTACAAGTAACTGAACTCTGCCTTGGTCTCTTTAACTGTAAAATAAGAATAATAATAGTGCCTACATCAGAGGATTGTTTGAGGATAAAATAATATAAAATCATTAACAAGAGTGCCCAGCACCTGGTTAAGGGTTCCTAGAATGGTATCTGCAATTGTTACTGTTTTGCTGGCTCAGCTTCAGAATTGAGAAGACTCTAGCCACACTTATATTCCTCTCAACAAGTTCAGGAAGCCCTGAGGAGAACTGTATTATTCACATTCCAGTTGGTGCCTCTCATATGCACCAGAAATGTCCAGCAAAGCTGCCATCTTGTGTTCTCCACAGCCTTCTCTCCTCCTCTGATGTTGGTCCCATGGATCCTTGGAAACAGCAAGCCACATTAGCCTGACTGGATAGCGGCCCAAACCTTTGCAGTCCTCTTTTGTGGCTGCTTTGTCCCCTCCAGCATAGGATGTACCAGGTTGCTACCTCTTAGGCTGTCAGTTGGTGGACTCGGGCCGTCATCACGCTCAAGTGGGGTAAACAGCCTCTCTTCTCCCCCTTGGAGAAGAAACTGCCAGAAGAGTGATTCCTTGATCTCCTGGATTCCTACAGAACTTTCAATAATGAAAGTATATTATGTTGTGTTATGTTAGATTACGTTATCTATTTCAGTAATGCCCATTATAAGGTGACTTAGTCCAACCACAAGTGGACTGTGAACAAGCTCACTTGCTGATAAGCTCTCTACTTGGCATCTGCCGTCCTTCCCCTTACCCAGCCTCTGCTTCCCTTGTTTGTGCATTAGGTCAGTTTTTCTCAAGCCTGCATTGGAAAACATCAGTTCAATTCTTCAGACATGTCTCATTAAAAAAAAAAAAGTGTTCTTGGTTAAATGACTGCTCCTTTCCACCTTTCCATTTCAGAGACTCACAGTGCACATCTCCATACTAAGACCATGAGACACACTCCAGCAAGAAACACTGTTTCACTTGGCTTACTCCAGTATTTCATAAACCTATTTAATCACAGAAGTGTTTTGTTTTCTCCTATGAAGAAATGTTTGAGAGGTGCTACATTTAGTTCCTTCACCACTTCCACAGATTATAAGCTTTCTTTTATTTAGTTTTTACCCTGACTCTTTCAATTATAATAAATAATACCAGAATTTTTTATTCTTCTGGATGTTAGTTTTGTTGCATAGTGAATAGACTGCCTGGGTTTGAGTCCTGAATCCATTACTTATAGCTATATAACTTTGGACAATTACTGATATGTAAAATGAAGGTAATAATAGCATTTTCCTCTCAATACGGCTGCTGTGATGATTAAATGATCTCATGCACAGGAAGCGAGTTCCACATTTTCTGCTCATGAGTGTTAGCTGTTATTGCTATAATTATATTATGTTACATTACATTATATTATTATTACTATTATTATTATTTTTAAAAAGCAGTCAACATTTAGGGTCTATAAATATTTCTTTATATAAAGATTTGTCCAGCTTTATCTGAAGTAAGTCATCCTGTTCTCTTCTGAATCATCACTGCTCTACAGTGTTTGACTTTAGGACAGGTCAATACAGGTAGTGTATTGATATCACTGATATTAATATGAGAAATGTGTTAACTAAATGCTTTTTTTCCTCCACCTCCTGTATAACACTTCAGCCATTACACAACAAATATCTCCAAAAGAAAGGTTATTGGAGAGGTGTAAGCCTCGTGTTAGCCATTTATTCTAAGTACTCAAGAGTTCTCTAGTTCAGCAGTTCTTACTATGTTTAGGAGAGCCATGCATGGTGCGGTAAGAATCCGTATTGATCCCATTTTCTAAATGAGGCCTTCAAGGCATACGGAAATTTTATTTTTATATTTCTGCCACTGGAAGCAAAAAGACATAGGCTGGTTATCAGGGTAGTGGAAATCATGACTAGGACCTCTCCAGGATCTGCTAGCAGTCACTGTTAAGCTTCTTTTGTGGGGGCAGTCAGAGCCAGCCTCGAAGAAAGGGAACAGCAGCACTTTGATTCCAGCCTCCAGGGAGCGGGTACAAACAGCATTTTTTTGACTTCGCGAGAGAA
Organism: Grampus griseus; assembly: GCF_964374135.1. Taxonomy (NCBI): domain Eukaryota; kingdom Metazoa; phylum Chordata; class Mammalia; order Artiodactyla; family Delphinidae; genus Grampus; species Grampus griseus. The sequence continues at coordinate 22,134,150 of NC_139002.1, read as the reverse complement.
AGTTAAGGCCAGTGTTTCCTTTTTGAAGTATAGAAGATCAGGGTTGAATTGAATACAGATAGACTACAGTTTATCATAAATTGAAGTTTAGTGATAAACACGTTCCATAGTTTCCCTTGATCTTGCTCTATATGGCAGTCTTCTTTAAATTATATGTATATTATCAACAGCAAAAAGCAGGTTAGATGCTCTTCTCAGCTTCCTGTGTCTTGCCATGCAGACAGCTGCCCCAAAGAGGAAGGATTCTATATACGGGAAAATATTCAATAAGGCTATCCTTGAAAACTTGAACTTACATTAATGGTGAATGTACTTAGTACAATCACTTAATAATCAGCTTTATTGACTTTGAAGCCTTCTGATTTAGAAGGAATAAGCTTTCAGGCACATCTTTTGACTAATGTAAAGATGGAAGTGATTTTATAATGCAAAGCACAAGCCTCCTTACAGAACTGTTATTATTGTTATCATTATTTTTTTGGCTGGCTTTCTTGCTTGCATTCTCTCCATCCTTGCACAGAACATGGTTTTCTTATGACTGGGAAGAGCAGGAGTCCTCAGTGGGTCATTTAACACCCAGAGGGCAGGGCTGTGCCCATCTTGTTCCCACTGTATCTCCAAGGCTGATATCACTCTGCTCTGGCACTGAAGATTGCTTTTTAAAAAGTCAAAAATCAATTTTGAGTCTTTTTAAAGAGCAACTTTTTCTAGAATCCAAAATATGATGCAAATATGAAAAGATGTCTTCTTTCCTATCAATTGTGGTCTTCTTCAAGACAATTTCATATGTTGCCAAAAGCAAGAAGACAAGTATCTCTTAAATGCAATGCAGACAAATTGCCTACTGCTATTTAATGAAAAGGAAACAAAATTGATCTTACTTTGTACTTTTACACAAATAAAAATATTTTTAAACCCTCAGGCCAGAAAACTTCCCTAGAGTAATACTGGATGATGGCTTCACATTTTTTTCTTTACAAAAATATCAATACAAACTCTCTAATATATGGGTTTTATCTTATTTTGTGCAAAATCAAACCATAAAATATTTTTTATCATCTATAATATACATAGTCATGTTTTGCTGGAGTTCTTCTCAAAAACTTGTTCTCTAAGATATATCTCAAAGTGAATAAAAATAAAGTTATAAAAATATTTCTATTGGCAATATATTTTTTTCCTGCTGTTTCAATGAACCAAAAGGGTGAGAGAAAAGATTCACTGGGAATTCATTTGTTAGTAATTTACACATACAGTATCTTGGAATATTTTTCCTGCAAATGACTTTATATTGGAGATGAATCTTCCTACAGCTTCTAATTCAAACCATGTGTTCTGGGTTTAATATCAGGATCATTCTCGACTATCTGGCTTGAAGGACAAGGAAGGACAAAGAGCCCTTTAATAACAATGCAATATAATTATAAAAAGAAGAACCCAAACCAAGAGAAAGATGTTGCCATAAACTTCAATGTCTATGAAATTGGCATTCAGCTTATTTCTCTGAGTATCTATGAATTCAGCTTAAAAGGTTCTCTGTTTTATCATTACTGGCATCCAAATCACAAGCCACACATCAGCTTTCAAGATTAAGTCTTGCTCTCCTCTTCTTGGCGATGTGTGTTTCTGTGTGTGTGTGTGTGTGTGTGTGTGTGTGTGTGTGTGTGTTCTTTCCAAATTAATCACTCTTGCTTTGCAAAATACAAAACATAGGATTTATGGGAAAATGGCAAAACTTGTGGGAAATCATACTGGTTACCATATACCATAGTCTTGTTAATTTGAAACAATTTTCTGTGCAGATTTTTCTATTCCCCACCCTCTCATCTGGAAAGCATACATGAACCTTCCTTAAAAATATGCCAGCAGGGCTTCCCTGGTGGTGCAGTGGTTGAGAGTCCGCCTGCCGATGCAGGGGACACAGGTTCATGCTCCGGTCTGGGAAGATCCCACATGCCGCGGAGCGGCTAGGCCCGTGAGCCATGGCCGCTTGGCCTGCGCATCCAGAGCCTATGCTCCGCAACGGGAGAGGCCACAACAGTGAGAGGCCCACGTACAGCAAAAAAAAAAAAAAAAAAAAAAAAAAAAAGCCAGCAAATATGCCATTCATTTACTGAATCCTCACTGTGGACCCAGCACTGTCATGGGCTCTGTGAGACATCTTGGCACTCAAAGAACTCATGGTCTATTTGGGGTTAGTGGATTTATAAGGAAGAACACTGATGAATGAAGTGACTTTGTGCAAAATCATGTGCCTAGACAGAGGCATATGTTAAATGTTACAAGGTGTGCTTTCCTGCGTCTATGCCCTCACTCATGCTTTTCCATACACCTGGAATACCATCTTCTTCTTTTAGAAACTCTACCCATTCTTTAAAAACTGGCCCAATGGCAATCTGTAGGAAGTGTTTCCTTATTACTCTAAATCAGAACTGGTCTCTCTCAGCCTTATAGTCCTACATCATTTTTCCCCTCGTACTAATCCTAAGGGAGTTATCACATGCAGGTTCATATTGTAGTTATTTATGTACATGAGCAAAAAACAGTCCCCTTCAGTTCCTGAGGGCCAAAATTAGGTCTTTTGAATCTTTGGATGCTCCACGGCATGTAGAACCATTTCATCCATTCATTGAATGAGTGCTCTATATACATTTATTGAATAGATGACTGAATTATCAAATGATTGAATCACAGGCTTTTATACAAAAACTCCAAGGATATTTGTGTTGTATATAACAGTTTACCAAGACCTTTCCCTTACATTATCTTTCTTAATTCTCTAAGGTAGTTATTATCATCATCACCTTACAAATTAATGAACCAAAGATCAGAGAAGTCAAGTAACTTGTTTAACCACATATAGCAAGTGAATGGCAGAGCTGGCACTCAAACTCAGGTGTTTTGGCTCCAACTCTAGTGCTCTTTCCATTCCTTTATTCTATTTCCTATAGTAATTCATTCTTTATTCACTGCAGAGTTTATTTAAATGCATTTTAAATCTTTATAACTGTAGATTGTAAGCAGTTTGAGGAAAGCCTATTGAGATTATTAGTACTCTTAAAGAACTAATGCAACACCTCATTTTTATACATTTTCATGAATCTGATGCTAGTTGAAGAAACGGTGCTACTAATGTTTCATCAGATGTTAAACATCTAAGGTTGGGGCCTCTTAAGGTGATAAGGTCCTTTTCTCTCTCTCCAGAAAGCAGTTGTTTGGTCCTTTTTTATCTTATATCATAGGTATGTTTTTCAAGTATCAAACTGATGTCCATGAATTAAAATGCCCCAATATTTAATACAGCAGTTAATTTTGTTATAAATAAGGCTTCCTATTACAGCTTTTCTATTGTATATCGCAGTTCTCTAGCACTCATCAGAACAATGGATACTTGTACATGCCTTACAGTTCAAGTTTTGGGTTCTCTTATAGCCAACTGGCTGCAAAGTAATAATATCTATCTGATGAAAAAAATGTTCTGGTGGAGTGACAAGTGGCTTAACTTGGAGTCAGAAGACATGAGTCAACTATCTTTTCTTCCATTTAAACTAACTGTGAGATGCTGGGCAAATCCTTAATATGTGTGGGTCTTAATTTCTTCATCTGTGAAATGAAGAGATTAAAAAGTCTGATCTCCAGGTGTAACATTCTAGGATTCATTTGGTCTTTTGTTCAACAAGAAAGCCATATGCTTTTTTGTTATAGGGAGATTAATTTTACACAATTAAGACATCTCTGCCATTGATTAGTATGTGAAATTAAAGAATTTTCTTAAGCTCTCCCTTGGCTTACTCACTTGTAATGTACAAAGAATAATAACTGCTGTACAGGATTTTTAAAAGACAGGTTATGAGAAAGACCTTTATACATTTCAATATACTGTACACATATCTTTGGACCTTGGCTACTCAAACATAAAATATCAAGGATGACATAATTCTCATTATGCTTCTTGTACCAGTTTTTAATTATTTATTATTATATAAATTTTGATAAATACACAATAATATATATATAACATATATATAAAATTTGAAGCATATAATAGAAATGAACATCTGCAAAACCACTATCTAGCCTAAGTGCTAGAACATTCTCAACATAAATGAAACCAAACAATGTTTTTCTCTGATTCAGCCCTCTGCTTTCTCATTAGAATTTGTGTTTTTAACTTTTAAAAATATTTTTACCACATATGTATGGATCCCTGAACAGCATATTGTTAAGTTTTGCTTGTTTTTTGGTTTTATAAAAATGACATCATACTGTATGTAATCTGAGACTTCCTGTTTTCCCCACTTAATATTATACTTTTATTATTAAAATTATAATTTTAATATATTAATATTAATATTACTAGCTTACCACATTAATCACAATATTATATATTAATTACATGTAATTTTTATATTAACATATAAATCACATAATTTTTGTTATAATTACACAATTTATAGATTTATATATGTTAATTTTACATATAATTTATATATCAATATAATATATAGAATTATATATTTATATTATAATTAATATAACATTATTATATTATAATTTACATATAATTTCTATTACTATATGACTATATAAATATAAATTATATGTAAATTATAATAACATTACATATTAATTATAATATAAATATTGTAGCTTAGAGATAGATAAATCATTTTTGCTATTGTATACTATTCCACTCTGTGAATATGCCACACATTATCCATTTTTATGAAAATGAACATTTGGGTTGTTTGCAGTAGTTTTACTATTAAAACCATAAAATCAAAGCGGACACAAGCCTTATGAGGAAACATATTCTCCTGGTGCACATGAAGAAGAATTTGTCCCCCTTCTAACCATGCTTAATTTTTCTCCTTAATATTTATCACTATTTAACATTGTGCACACACACATATATCTTGATAATTACCTGGATTCACAACTGGAATATAAGATTCTATTTTATCAATGCCATATCCCCAGTTCCGAGAAAAGAGCATCTTGCAAGGGCTCAGAAAATATTTGTTGAATAAATGAATTAATGAATGAATAGATGAATAGGGTTTTGTTGCTTGTTTGTTAAGTAAATTATCCTGTTTGGATTTCCTACTGATACAGAAATCAGCACGGAATATTAGAAGGACACCGAGCACACTCTTCTGTGTTCTGATCCCAGATCTGCCACTAACTTTGGGCAAGTTACCCAATCTTTCTGATTCTGAGTATCAACATTTATAGAAAGGAAATAGTAATAATTTCCGGGCACTATACAAATGTTTTATAAACCCTGACTTGATAAATATATGCTAGTTGTCAATCCTTATAGAAAAAATCCCACATATTTTTATGGAGACTCAAAAAAAATGAACACAAGATCAAATTATTTGTTCTGTATTAAGAATTTCTGCAGTTGTGTAGGAAGCCAGAAAGGAAATAACAGACTGGAGAGAATGAGAGAACTGAGTTCCAGGGGCCTAATCTGATACACTTCCTATGCTGGATGTGGGGCAATCAAGTTTTTGCTGCAAAATCAAGCTATTTTTAACTTCAAGAAAGCATAAAGACTTCTTTTTAAGTAGGGCAACCAAGATAGTGTGTTACCCTTTTCAATCAGCCTGCCTAAATGAAATATTCATCTTTTGTGTCAAAATATGAAGTGTTATATATAGTTGGGCACTAAGAAGGGATGAAGTCTTCTGAGGGTAAATCCTTTAAAAGTCCTGGATAAAATAACTGTAGCAGAAACATCCATTTATATTGAATTAAGGTTCTATACTCTAGAGAAATGAGGTTTAAAATTTTTTTTTCTTCTATCCTTGTCTCACATCAACAGGCAAAGGCAGAGGTGATGATGTCTGGGGAAACTTCATCCACCTGGATCCAGGGCAGCATAATGGAAAAGACCCCTGGATTTGGAGTTGGTTCGACCCTGTGCTGCTTGAAGTTAATAGTGTTGGCCTCTGTTTCATCATCTGTAAAGTGGAGTTAATAACAATATTGTCCCACTCTGGTGGTTGTAAGAATTAAGTATGATAATGTGAGTGAAAGCCGTTTGTGAACTGTAAAGTACAATGTTGATGTTATGAGATCTGAGTTCTGAGATCTATTGTCATGAGACTGAAACCCAAGGCAAAGATGTGTATATCTGTTATGAGAACTAGACAAAAATTGAAGGAAAAGTTTAATTTTGCCCTCTTCCTGTTGCCCTCACCTTTTATTAGACGTTCCTACTTCCTTCCTCACCCTGTCTTTCCCACGGGTGCCCAGCACTTGCGCTCAACCACTGCTGGTCTCCTGTACCCAGACCTGGAACCATATGCCCCTGTGCCCTACATGTCCATCCTGTGCCCCTCCCTTTAGGTTTGGCTCTGCCCTCTCCTTCCTAAAATAATACCAAGGTCTAGCAGAATGGGAAACAAAAAGATTATTTGGCTTCCTGTTCACTAAGAGCCCAAGTCCTGAGTTTTGCTGTGATCTCTGCGTGAGGTTTATATAGTCACAGAGAATCACTGACAAGACTGAGGAAGAAATGGTCCACTGGGAAGCTTTAACTTTTCTACAACTTGCCCAAAGGTGTTTTGACACTTTTACGTATAACAGGAACCTCTGGAAAAAGCACAGGCCTCTCTCAACCTTTGACAAGGTCTGGGTGACACAGTTAATATGAGATCATTGTTAATAGATGCTCATGGAGTAGTGTTTATGGTTTTAATTCCGTGTTTCATAGCCATAGTGAGAATTTAAATGGATTGGTTAGGAAAAGAAACTTAGTAAATTCCTAAGGGAAAAATGTTGTTCAAAAAATTTTTTTAAATTAAATGTGGGTTACTATGCATGGATTGGAGCTAGAACTGAAAACCCGCTCTTATAATTCTCTCTTATTGTCTCAGTTTCTTTCTACATTCTTCTTCATTCCCTTCTCTATTCTTTCCAGGTCAAATCCTGGAGGAACTTAGCTTGCCTGGCTTAGCTCACCATTACTACCCTGTGGGAGGCTCTTGAATTAATCCACCTAGTGAGTTTCTTCTGGTCCACCCCACCTACTCTTGATATAACCAGCAGCAAGTACTTTGCAGAGAACAGCCTGGCTCTGACTCCTTAGGCAGGGCTGAGGGTCTGCAGGTTTCCAGTAGAAGAGAAACATGACTGACAGATTCAGGACACTTGTCAGGGCTGTATGAGCATGAGGGAGGGAAATTGCTTTGAGCGGATCCCTGTCTTAGCTTGAGAAGCTTCCCCCCGCCGCCCACCAAGTCTCAAAGTTGCACACCCCTCTCATCCTCCCACCTCTACTTCAAACAAGATTGGTTCTGTAGATGAGACACAAATCTCTCTCTCTCTTTTACATATATAATTCAATTTCTCAAAGACTCCGAAAAGGAGTAGGCAAAGAGTTCTGGTCTTGGGGGCGGGATGGGAAGGCTCTTTCCTTGAGGGCAAAGCATCTCAAAGGATTTCACTTAAGAGTGTTAGAGGGCTTCCCTGGTGGCACAGTGGTTGAGAGTCCGCCTGCCGATGCAGGGGACACGGGTTCGTGTCCCGGTTTGGGAAGATCCCACATGCCGTGTGAGCGGCTGGGCCCGTGAGCCATGGACGCTGAGCCTGCGCGTTCGGAGCCTGTGCTCTGCAACGGGACGAGACCACAACAGTGAGAGGCCCGCGTACCGCAAAAAAAAAAAAAAAAAAAGACTTGGAATTTGAGGTCAGTGTTGAATTTCATTTCCCATTTCAAATCCCAGATCCCATTTTTCCACTTAACCAGCTATGAGACCTTGAGAAAGTTATTTCATCTGTATAATGGGCACATTGGTAATATTTACCTCCACACTTTTATAAGGATTAAATCAGGTAACTCATGCAAAGTGTTTAACCCAGTTCCTGGCACTTAGCAAGTCCTCAAAATATTTTAGCTAGATTTTTATTGCTATTGCTTGATTACTTTATTAACTCTCCAATCATGCCATTTAATCAACATTTATTGAGAGCTTGCTCTGTGTGAGATATTTTACTAAGGTATTGGATTGGCCAAAAAGTTCATTCGGTTTTAAATAAAAATAAAAGACATTTTTTATTTTCACCAAGAACTTTATCAAATAACGTATTCATTAACTGAACGAACTTTTTGGCCAACCCAATATTTAAGGCACCCAAAAATAATTGAAATTTTTCAAAATTAAAAGTTTTAATCATATGACTTACACTGCTAAATTTTTTTATCAAAGTCTTTCTTCACAAATGCAGAATTGTATAATATCAGTGAGTTTTGGTATTGCTTTAAGTTATAGATTAAAGAAACTTTCTTAAACATTCACGATAGTGAATCTGTGTAATTGAGATGAAATTGCTTGAAAATAAATTTCTAAATAATGTAGAAGTTTATCATATTTAAATAGACTGGGAAATTATGCCAAAAGAGACATGGTCAAGCTTCAGAGAGCATACACTGCTTAAAAATTTTGAATCTGTGTAATTTTTATGACATTTCTTCTCAAAATAAACATTTCTTTTCCTTAAATGAAAAATTCTGTGCTAACTCATACCCTTCCTAAACTTCTTGCCCTGCAAAAACTTATCAGTGTGTGCACAGGATGGGAAAAAAAAAAAAAAAAGCTAAGGAAGTAGTTTTCAGTTTCAAGTTTCCAAAGGGTTATTATAAATAACAACCAGTGCGTTTGAACAATGGTGTTTTCTAGTTAATTAAATTTTTGCTTACTTGAGAATTAACTCAAATACCCTTTTCATTTTGATTCATTTAAAAATTCACTATAAGATGGTGAATATAGGTGAATCTTTCTTAAGATAATCTGGGGTGCTTGGTCATAAGCAAGAATGTCAATTCTCATGTAGGCATTCAAGAAACGTTTGTTGACTGTACTAAACTGTAGCTGTACAGGGTACAGAGGAACAGCCAGGATATGTGTTAATTCCAGGACATGCTCTATGGACTTTCAAACACTTTTACAGCAACCCACAGTAAAAAAAATATATTTTGTATTGCAACCCATTACCAATAAACACACACACACATCCATATAAATAATTGAAAGAAAAATTTTGCAAAACTAAGCTGCAATGCATTGATTGTTTTTATCCTATTCTATTCTATTTCCTTTTTAAGAAAGAATGTTATCTGTGACCTACTAAATTAATTTCATGACCTATCAGTGGACTATGGCATATAGTATTAAAACTCCTGTTTTGAAAAACAAGTATCTTATATCAACATGTTTTGTTGTCATTTGCATAATTTACCAAAATATAGAACTCAGGAAAAAAAGTTTTTCTAGTTATTTTCTTTAACCTTAGAAAAATGGAACCAAGTTTCTTGTTTAACACTGTCTTTTAAATTTGGATTAAATAAATTAGCTTTTGGTTCCTGTTGCTTAAACAACATCTATTCCTGAAGATCTGACCTTAAATAAATTGCTAAATTTGATTTACCAAAATATCCAAATGTGAGATAATTAATGAAAACCTTTGAAAAATAAGATATTCTCAAAAACTGTAGCAAAATTATAACTTTAAATTGCCTTACATGAAATTAAGATCCAAAAATAATCCAAAAAACACCTCATCAAGCCAATGAATAACTTGAACAAGTTCTAGAATCCTTTCTTCTGTGGCTTACTCATTTTTGCTTTTTATTGACATCAGGGATTATTTCTGTAATATCCTAGTATGTTTCCTTGCTGTGGGGTATGCAGTGTACATGTTCTTTGAAACAATTTCTTAACACGAAGAAACATAGTATGTCAGATCCTTACGTTTTGGAGAAATTAAAACCTCATATGAAGATAAAAATGGCTTCTTCCATTTTCTTAGGCTCTTTGATTAAGAACTCAATTTGTCATGGGTGGGGATGAAGCTGGTGAGGAGAGCAGAGGTGTTTTTTTTTTTTAACATCTTTATTGTAGTATAATTGTTTTACAGTGGTGTGTTAGTTTCTGCTTTATAACAAAGTGAATCAGCTATACATATACATATATCCCCATCTCTCCTCCCTCTTGCGTCTGCCTCCCACCCTCCCTATCCCACCCCTCTAGGTCGTCACAAAGCACTGAGCTGATCTCCCTGTGCTATGTGGCTGCTTCCCACTAGCTATCTATTTTACATTTGGTAGTGTATATATGTCCATGCCACTCTCTCACTTCGTCCCAGCTTACCCTTCCCCCTCCCCGTGTCCTCAGTCCATTCTCTACATCTGCATCTTTATTCCTGTCCTGCCCCTAGGTTCTTCAGAACCTTTTTTTTTTTTTTTTTTAGATTCCATATATATGTGTTAGCATACAGTATTTGTTTTTCTCTTTTTGACTTACTTCACTCTGTATGACAGACTCTAGGTCCATCCACCTCACTACAAATAACTCAATTACGTTTCTTTTTATGGCTGAGTAATATTCCATTGTATATATGTACCACATCTTCTTTACCCATTCATCTGTTGATGGACACTTAGGTTGCTTCCATGTCCTGGCTTTGTAAATAGAGCTGCAATGAACATTGTGGTACATGTCTCTTTTTGAATTATGGTTTTCTCAGAGTATATGCCCAGTGGTGGGATTGCTGGGTCATGTGGTAGTTCTATTTTTAGTTTTTTAAGGAACCCTGTATACTGTTCTCCATAGTGACTGTATCAATTTACGTTCCCACCAACAGTGCAAGAGGGTTCCCTTTTCTCCACACACTCTCCAGCAATTATTGTTGCAGATTTTTTGATGATGACCATTCTGACTGGCATGAGGTGATACCTCATTGTAGTTTTGATTGCATTTCTCTAATGATTAGTGATGTTGAGCATCCTTTCATGTATTTGTTGGCAATCTGCATATCTTCTTTGGAGAAATGTCTATTTAGGTCTTCTACCCATTTTTGGATTGGGTTGTTTGTTTTTTTGAAATTGAGCTGCATGAGCTGCTTGTAAATTTTTGAAATTAATCCTCTGTCAGTTGCTTCATTTGTAAATATTTTCTCCCATTCTGAGGGTTGTCTTTTTGTCTTATTTATGGTTTCCTTTGCTGTGCAAAAGCTATTAAGTTTCATTATGTCTCATTTTTTAATTTTTCTTTTTGTTTCCATTTCTCTAGGAGGTGGGTCAAAAAGGATATTGCTGTGATGTATGTCATAGAGTGTTCTGCCTATGTTTTCCTTTAAGAGTTTTATAGTGTCTGGCCTTACAGTTAGATCTTTAATCCCTATCAAACTACCAATGGCATTTTTCACAGAACTAGAACAAAAAATTTTGCAATTTGTATGGAAACACAAAAGACCCCGAATACCCAAAGCAATCTTTAGAAAGAAAAATAGAGTTGGAGGAATCAGGCTCCCAGGCTTCAGACTATACTACAAAGCTACAGTAATAAAGACAGTATGGTACTGTCACAGAAGCAGAAATATAGATCAATGGAAAAGGATAGAAAGCCCAGAAATAAACCCACGCACATATGGTCACCTTATTTTTGATAAAGGAGGCAAGAATATACAGTGGAGAAAATACAGCCTCTTCAATAAGTGGTGCTGAGAAAACTGGACAGCTACACATAAAAGAATGAAATTAGAACACTCCCTAACACCATACACAAAAACAAACTCAAAATGGATTAAAGACAGAGGTGGTTTTTACAAGCAGTGGTGTGGCTAGTTGTCAAGTTCAGGAGTGTTCTATCAAGTAGGTAAGCTCCCAGGTATTTATTGAGTGCTTGCAAGATTTTTAGCCAGTTCCATGCTTCTTAAACTATTAAATATTATGCTGTCTTGGTACGCATTGCAAAACCTCAAATTTCTTTTCCTGTAGCTGCCATGTGGCTCTTTATATAGCCCAAGTGGTCGGTGTTGTGCAACCAAGTCTGAACACTCCAGACACAGTGTGTTTCTGGTGCCAGAGGAAGTGGCGGGGCTGATCTGAAGCCTTGTGGGAAGTAAATATTCAGTCCACATTTATTCCCAGGCCTGACTCAAAAAGGCTGTGTGATTTAAGGAGTTACCCCAGCTGTGCTTCCCTATTTCAGAGAGTAAAACCACAGGGCAGTGTGTGCTAATGTGTTTGCACCTGTCTGGTGTCTGTGCCATTGTTCCTGTCACCCTGAGTCACAGGGCATTAGTGACTGTCTTGTGGGCTGCAACAGTGTAGGGAGGGGTCAGTAGCTCTAGGGCTGGAGTGGGTTGATTCCCATTCAAATTTCAGTTGTGCCATGCTGGCTCTATGACTCTGGATATGCTCCTTGAGTCCTCCAAGCACTAGTTTCCTTATCTATAAAACAGGAACAATAATACCATCAAGTAAAGTTGTTGAGAAGAGTAAAGAAGATTGTTAAAGGAGCTAAACATAGTACAGTAAGTCCCCTATGTATGAACGAGTTATGTTCCGAGAGCATGTTTGTAAGTCCAATTTGTTCTTAAGTTCAACAAAGTTAGCCTAGGTACCTAACTAACACAGCTGGGTATATAGTACTGTACTGTAATAGCTTTATAATACTTTTTACACAAATAATACATAAAAAACAAACACTAAAAATAAAGAAAACATTTTTAATCTTACAGTACAGTACCTTGAAAAGTACAGTAGTTCATGACAGACACATGAACTAACTTGCGTGATTGGATATGCGAATGCATATTCGCATCTTTGAAAGTTCACAACTTGAAGGTTCATATGTAGGGGACTTACTGTAAATGCTTATTATGTGCCAGGCACTGTTCTGAGCACTTTTTTGCATTACACATATGAAAACAACTAATTATTATTATTATTACTGTGTATATTAATACACTTGTTTTTTTCATTAAAAATGTTTTTATTTATTTTAATTTTTATTGAAGTATAGTTGATTTACTATGTTGGGTTGGTTTCAGGTGTACAGCAAAGTGATTAAGTGATACATATATATATATCCACTATTTTTCAGATTCTGTTCCCTTACAGTTTATTACAAAATATTGAGTATAGTTCCCTGTGCTATACAGTAGGTCCTTGTTGGTTGTCTATTTTATATATAGTAGTGTGTATATGTTAATCTCAAACTCCTAACTTATCCCTCCCCCACCTTTCCCCTTTGGTAACCATAAGTTTGTTTTCTATGTCTGTGGGTCTGTTTCCATTTTGTATATAAGTTCATTTGTATCATTTTTTAAAGATTCCACATATAAGCAATGTCATATGATATTTGTCTTTCTCCATCTGGCTTACTTCACTTAGTCTGATCATCTCTGGGTCCATCCATGTTGCTGCAAATGGCATTGATTTCATTCTATTTTATGGCTGAGTAATATTCCATTGTATAAATATACCACATCTTCTTTATCCATTCATCTGTCAATGGACACTTAGGTTGCTTCCATGTCTTGGTTATTGTAAATAGTGCTGCAATGAACATTGGGGTGCATGTATCTTTGCAAATTATGGTTTTCTCCAGATATATGCCCATGAGTGGGATTGCAGGATCATACGTTAGCTCTATTTTTAGTTTTATAAGGAACTTCCATACTGTTCAATTAATTATTTTTACATTAAACATATAAGCACACTTAATTCTCATGGTAACCCTAGGGGTAGGTGTTATCATGATTTTCATTTTCCAGACTGAGACTGATTTGTATAAGATGATACAAATAGGAAGTGGCAGAGCAGGGATTCGAATACAGGAACATAAAACTGTTTTAAAATGATTCTGCTGCATCCAAAATTTATTCGATGGATAGTTAACAAACTTTCCTCACTGCCAGCTGGGTATGAAGCCCTGTGTTAAGTGATATGGGAAAGCAAAAATAAGACGTTGTCACATATAATAGGGAAGAAAAAGTTACTGGCTTCCCTAGTTTGTGGAGATTGCTATAGGAATTTGGTGGATGGGCAGGGCCTGGGAGTTAGTGGTGTTGGCTGAGGGTGAGGTAGAATGAAGGGCAAAGTCAAAGATGGTGCTGAGATGTCAAGCTTGGGATATCAGGAGAATGGTGATCCCATTAACAGCATGTGGGGGATCCAGAAGAGCTGGGGTGGGTGTGGGGAGGTGGATATAATACAGGCAGTGTTGGTTGTCAAACTGAGCCTGCAATGAACGTATTTGTTGCTTATTAATTCACTCCACTAATATTTAACGAGCGTCTATTTTGTGTCATGGGCTCTTAGGCAGGCTGTGAGGTCCTCCCCATCCCAGTGTTCACATTTATGGTGAATTTAGAAGGGAAAAACGTTAAATCGGTTAGCCTTTTAGGTGTTATCTTCTCTCTCAATTTTATTTACTAACTTCTGTCTTTACTGACTCCTTAAATTAATCGTATGATGTGGGGCAGGAGTATAAATGGAGGTCTGGCTACTACAAGTGTTTTAATTTCTAAGTTATAAATCAGGAAAACAAATTATTAAATAAAAGATGTGCTATCTTCCTACTTTGACAAGAATACTCCCTATGCACTTGGAAGTCCAGGTTCGAGTTTACAATTGTTAGTTGTCTTGGAGTTCTGCACTGGAACACTGCAGTTTGGAGAGAGAGCACGGTTCTGTGGCACATCTTCCTCCCTGCCTCAGGCCACTCAGTAAAGAACCTCAGGAGCAGGTGTGGGACACCTTGCCTGTGTATTTCAGCTTTGTTCACCTCCCACACACTAGCAGCCACTTCTTGTCCATCCTCTGGGCCTAACCCAGTTTGCTCTCAGGAGGACTGATGCAAGAAAGAGGCTGCAATTGGTCCCAGAAACAGAATTGAGGCCATTGTATAGTGAATGCTAGAGTTCCAAGAACCTGAGGCATGGTCTGGCGGTGGGGACACAGGCTCTGGGTGGACATGTCCTCTTGCTCTGTGGACCTTTTGCCCAGTGGAGAGGAGTGAATGGAGGGGGGGCCAGAATACAGCCTCTAAAGTATGGAGCCCGGGGCAGGATCCCACTTGCCTTGTGTCTAGGAGTACTACTGACCAACTGGAATCTTGTTATTTGTGTCTTTACATTTCTCCAGTGAACAGCACATATGTGTTCCTACAAGGTCAGCGTGATCCCTGATCTACCTTTTAATACCTGTCATAAACTGAAGTTTTCAAATATTTATTTTCGTAGACCTTGCCAACAAAATAAAAAGAAGAAGAAGAAAAGGCAAAAAGGCATTCAGGACGCTGGTCTTAATGAGGGCAGCTGCTAATAAAAGTTCTCAGGCACTTAACAATCAAACTAAATCAAGGCAGATGCTACTCACTTTGCTGTAAATTCTGCAGACATTGTCTCTTCACATAAATCCAGGGAAGCTCTTAATTTGCATTACTGCAATTTTTAGTTTACTGCAATTTATTTCTCTCATTCCTCCTAATAATTAATTTCCTATATTTGTAATTTGTTTTCATTTCTTAGAGCTGCATCACAGCACCCCATCATTTGCTGTGAATCTCAGTCTGAAAGTCAGAAAATAGCAGGTTTTTTTAAAAAAAAATGTTACCAGTGAGGATTCTGCTAATTCAGTTCAGTTCCATGCACTTTGCCCTCTACATCAGGCATGTGTTTGCCCCTAGAAAGATCTAAATGAATAGGACCTGGTTACTACCCTTAAAGAGCTCACAGACTTGTGCTTTAGACAGACATATAAGCATGTCTATTATAATAAAACACAATAAATGTTACTACAGGGGGCCATGTGAGGAGAGAGGACCGCAAAGCTGACACTCAGACCTCCGAGAGTCTGAGATTTCCCTGAGGAGCTGGCATTTCAGCTGGGTCTTAAAAATGAGTAGACAAGTGACAATTATTATTATCCATTTTCCTTTTGAATTATTTATTTTTTCTACTTATATACAATTCATGAGATGTCTGGATTTTCTATGCCATTGCCACAGAATTTAGATTTTTCTATGTTTTCTTATTGTTCAGCCCAGTATCTCACATATGGGACAGAGTTTTGGGTATTAGTGTCCTTGTTATCATATGTAAAGTGGGAACTAATGCTACCTGCTTAATAGAGTTGTTTTGAGGATTCAAAGAAATAATGTGTCTGAATACTCAGCACTGGTCCTGTGTGTGAGTTAGAATTGTGTTTGGTCACAGGTCATAGAACTCAAACTCTCATGGCTTAATCAAGTCTGGGGTTGTTTTCCTGGGGATGTCCTGAGGGGAGCAGCTCAGGGCTGGTGTAGGGACTGTGTGTAGGACAGTGCCAATGTCCCAGGCTCCTGGAGCTCTCTACTCTGCCTTTCTTAGCACATGGTTTTCTTTTTTATGTTTGTTGAGTCATGATTGCAAGATGGCCACTCCACCTCCATCCTCACATCCAATTCAGGAAGAAGAAAGAAGGAAGGAAGAATGAAAGGGTAATTCCTTTATCAGGAAATCAAAAACTCACCCAGAAATCTTTCAGACTTCTCTTTATGTGTCCTAGGCCAGAATTTTTCTTGTGGCCTCCTATGACTGTAAGGGAATCTGAGAGGGCAAATATTTCAGTTGGGCATTTTGGCATCAGAAGCAAGATTGGGGTTCTCATAGTAAAGAGAAGGAGCACAGATATTGTGTAAGCAGCCAGCAGCCTCTGCAACAGGCAGCACACAATAAACACTCAATAGTTGCTAGTATCAAGAGAAGACACTCAATAAAAGTTTGCTCTGTTGGACTGAAGCTTCTCCACACTGCCTTTCTGGCCCAAGTCACCATCATCTCTTGCTACAGCGAGAGCCTCCTCACTGATCTCTCTACCTCCATTCTTGCCTCTTTATAATCCATTTCTCACCAGGAGTCAAGGTGATCTTTTGAAAATGTAAGTTGACCTAAATGTAAGAGCTAAAACCACAAAACTCCTAAAAGAAAACATAGGGTAAAAGCCTCATGATATTGGATTTGGTAAAAATTTCTTGAATATGACATCAAAACATAGGCAACAAAAGAAGATAAATAGACAAATTAGACTACATTTAAGTTAAAAATGGTGCATCAAAGGACATAATCAACAGACTGACAAGGCAATTGCAAAATTGGAGAAAATATTTGCAAATCATATATCTGATAAGGGGGTCCATATCCAGAATATATAAAGACCTCCTGAAACTCAACAACAACTAAACAAACAACCCAATTAAAAATGAGCAAAGGATTTGAAAAGACATTTCTCTAAGGATGATATACAAATGGCCAACAAGCACATAAGAAGATGCTCAATTTCACTAATCATTAGGGAAATGCAAATGAAAGCAACAATGAGATACTGCCTTACATCCATTGGGACAGGTGTAAAAAATATAACAATAAAACAGAAAATAACAACTGTTGGTAAGGTTGTGGAGAAATTGGAACCCTTATGCACTGTTGTTGGGAATGTAAAATGGTGCAGCCACTGTGTGGAAAATAGTACAGCAGACCTCAAAAAATTAAAAATAGGATTACCTATGATTCAGTAATTCCACTTCTGAGTATATACCCCAAAGAATTGAAAACAGGGTTTTGAAGAGATATTCATACACCCATGTTCATAGCAGGATTATTCACAATGCCTAAAAGGTGGAAGCAACTCAGATGTCCATAGACAGATGAATGTATAAACAAAATGTGGTATATACATACAATGGAATATTATTCAGCCTTAAAAAGGAGGAAAGTTCTTACATATGCTACAACATGAATGAAACTTGAGGACGTTATGATAAGTGAAATGTCAGTCACAAAAAGACAAATACTGTATAATTCTACTTATATGAGGTATTTAGAGCAGTCAAATTCATAGAGACAGAAAGTAGAATAGTTGTTGCCAGGGGCTGGAGGAGAGGGAAATGAGGAATTGTTTAATGGGTATAAAATTACAGTTTTGCAAGGTGAAAAAGTTCTGGAGATTGGTTGCACAACAGTGTTAATATACTTACCTTTAATGAATTGTACACTTAAAAATTAAGATGGTAAATTTTATGCTATATGTATTTTACCATAATGAAAAAAAAATGTCAGATCACATCTTTCTTGTGTACCATCTTCTGGTAGCTTTTCATTGCACCAGAGTAAAATCCAAATGACCTTTCATGACCTATAGGTTCCACTGGTTTGTCAACTGCCTACCCCCTCGACCTCATGTGATAGCAATCTCCTTGCTCATTATTTTCCACTGTCACTGATCTCATATATTAAACCTGCTAAACTCATTCCTGCTGTAAAGCTTTTGCTGCTTTTTTCTTTGTTTGGAACATTCTTCTCTAATTTCACACAGTTGGGTCCTTCTTATCATTCAGATCTAAGCTCAAATATTTAATCTTCAAAGAGGAAAGAGATCCTTCCCTAACCCTGTCTAATAGTGCCCTTGCCACACCTTAGTCACCATCTATCATATTGCCTAGTTTAATTTATTCAGAGCCCTTTTCATTCTGTGAAATTATCTAATTTGTTTATTACCTGTCTCCTTCAGCAGAATCTAAGCTGAATGAGAGCAGAGACTTTGTCTGGTTTGCTACTGTATTCTCAAGGTTGACACATGTAGAAATTTAATAAATATCAAACAAATAATTGAATTCAGCAAATATTTGTTGGGTTTTCATTATGTTCCAGGCAATGTACTAGGCACCAAGCATAAACAAACATTGTGTGATCAACTTCTTAATGATATATCAGTAGGTTATAGTCTTTCACAAGACTGGAGTTTTAAGGGCCACCACCTACTGAGGACCTGCCTTAGAGGGAGAACAGCATTGAGTGATGTAGGGTGGTCCTGACGACTCAGTTAAGTACTGTATCAAGCATCACCTGAGGTTAGCACAGGTGAAGCCTATAGATCCCCTTGTGTGTTTAAATCAGTTTGAGCTTGATTTTTTCGCTTGCAAACCAAAGAGTCTTGGCCCATCAATACATAACAGAGTAGCAAGAGCCATAGACTCTTCATTCATTGTCCATGGATCACATGTACACATGTAAGAAGACAGATAATTTTGTCTTCTAGTTCCTCTTAGGAAGGACACAGCATTTATTTAAGAGGGAGAGAACTGAGACAGATGGGTATAAATGAAACTTCTCCACATGTGAAAGGGAAGAATCTCCTTATTAACCCAGTGGGAGAAGAAGAAGGAAGAAGGAAGAAGAAAGGAGGAAAGAGGTGATATTGGAGGCATGAGATGCAAAATTAACCCAACCTCATAATCCTCAAATCATTGGTAAAGTTATTAAACTCACAAAATGCTTGGGTGCAGGTGGATTTGGGGGGGGAACAGGGGTGGAGGTGGGATGTTGTCCAAAGGCTGGGCTTTGTGCCTGGATGGACATGCTATGGAATTGAGGCAGTAGAATGGAGAGGCAGAGAATATCCCAGAAGTCACAGAAAATGTGGGGAAGGTTCCAGACTCTTCTCAGGCTGTGGATTTGGGCTCAGGTCATGTTGGTACAGATCTCACAGGGACAAGGGACTCAAGATGATATCTGGTCTATACACATATATGTTCTTCTACTAAAATAAATAAATTCTCAGTACACTACATTTCATTCATATGTCAATATGAATAAATAGTTATTTATATGTACATTATAGACTTTTGGCTTTATATATAATTTTTTAACTTAAATTTTACACAGAACTTTTCTTCTGAAGCTTTTCAGGCTATTTTAGAAATTTCAGTGTATTTTAGAAATTTCAACCTATTTTAGAAGCTGCATCCTAATGTTCTATAATTGTCACAGGGTTGTTATGATTATACCCACTTCCAATGTTTTCACAGGAAATTGTTTTCCTTCTAAAAACATGTCCCAGTGCCAGAACCTGATATAGATATCTGAGTCAATGGTCAGTGTCAACACCAGAAAGAAATGTTATGAATTTCTAACATATTGTATAATCCAACCTTTCTGAAATGACTTATCCTGTTTTAAAAGAAAGAAGTAATCACAGTGCATGCTGTGCTCCGTGGTTTGTCACCGCATGGATCAGAAGACAGACACTGGCCAGATCTTGGACATGGGACCGAGTCAAAGAGGACCTGGGTACAGAGTTTCTGTCTCCTTGCGAAGTGGCTCATGGACCTCAGGCTGGAGGACACAGTAGTTAAGGATGCCAGTTGTAGCAGCTTCTCATCCTTATTATTCAGTCCTTTGGTGCTACAAAGCATGAAAAGAGGGAGGAAATATGTTTTCCACAGAGGTGGTAGAGAGCAGTTAAGGCTTTGGTTCAGTCCTAGTTTCCTCCACTTTAGGCCTCCTTCCTCTTTAAACCTCAGTTTCCTCACCTGTAAAATAGTGCTACTGTCATGGTTCCAGAAGCCTATGCAGAATACCAAAATGCATGGATGCTTTAGTCCCTTATCTAAAATGGTATAGTACTGCCTGCCCTCTGAATCCGTGGGTTCTGCATCCGCAATTCAACCAACCACGGATGGAAATTTCAGTTGAATTTGCAAATGCGAAAACCCTGGATAAGGAGGGCTGACTGTAATTAATACCTACCCTGTAGAGTTGTAAGGATTAAATACTAATGAAGCATTTAGCATTTAGTACTTAGGGGCCTCTCAGTAAGGAAATCTATTACATGTTATTAGTATTACAGTCAGTGCATCAATGATATTATTCATTGGTGTGAAAAGGCAAATATATGGAAATAATGAGAAGTTACAGTAAAAAACAACAAGATGTTGCAGTCATCTATGCAAAAGCTACTCGCATCATATAGATGATTACATGTAAATGTTTTCAGTTTTGTCTCATTGCTACAACTATAGTAGGTAAAATGAAAATTATTTGAAAAATCAAATTCTCAAAATTAGTTAAGCTCTAAGAAATCATGATATTGTTATGTTAACATCATAAATTTTATGTACCACTGTTACCCACTTCTCCCCTGCTCTCCCCCCGCCCCCCAATTCTATTCTTTCTGCTTCATGGAAGGCAGTATATAATGTCATATTGATAGTATGGGCTTTAGGGAGACCAAAGTTGAAACACAGGCAATTGCTAAACTTTCTGGATCTTTTTCCTCGTTAAAATGGGATATTCCAGGACTTCCCTGGTGGCACAGTGGTTAAGAATCCGCCTGCCAATGCAGGGGACATGGGTTCAAGCACTGGTCTGGGAAGACCCCACATGCCGCGGAGCAATTAAGCCCGTGCGCCACAGCCACTGAACCTGTGCTTTAGAGCCCACGAGCCACAACTACTGAGCCTGTGTGCCACAACTGCTAAAGCCCGCACGCCTAGAACCCCTGCTCCGCAACAAGAGAAGCCACCGCAATAAAAAGCCCACACACCACAATGAAGAATAGCCCCCACTTGTCACAGCTAGAGAAAACCCGCGCGCAGCAGCAAAGACCCAACGTGGCCAAAAATATAATAAATAAAATAAATAAATTTATTTTAAAAAATGGGTTACTCCAACTCAACTACTCAGTGTTGTAGGAATTTAGTAAGAAAATGCCTCAAGTTCTTATCGAAGGATCTACTATGCGCAAAGTAGTTAATAAATGGTTGTTTTATTAATTATTGAAATTTTTTGCTGCATGCTAATGAGTGGCAACATTCTAGCCTTTCAGATGGATTATTGAATAATGTACTCAAACATCTTGAAAGTATTGCTGTTATCAAGATGCAGCTTATAAAGAGTACAGATGTTCACAAATTGGGCATTGGTTAGATCAGCATTTCTCAAAACATGGTCCAGAGATTGCTGAGGGTCTCTTTATGGTGGTCCTCAAGATACTTTCACGGGATGTGGAAGATCAAATTCTCTTCTTAATAATACTAACATTTGTTCTTTATTCTCTCATTTTCTCATGATTTTTCTGGAGGCTATATGACATGTTATATCATAAGAGATTGAATGGAGAAGCAGATACAGGAAATTAGCTGTCTTAACTGAAATTTTAGAGACATTTGCAAAAATGTAAAACGATGTCACTCTCCCCACTAAATTTTTTGAAATACAGTTATTTTTCATAAAATGTTATGTTAACATGTAATTGGTTTATTATTGATATTTTTAATGAATGAATAAAATATTTAAAAATTTCTCAGTTAATTTCTGTTATATAAATTAAAACTTGTACTATTCTCTAACAGGATCATTTGTCTTTATTTTATGAGCAAGACAAGATTGTGTGGTCCTTCAAGGCAGAGACCAACACTTAAGATTCTTTTGCAACAATTATAGTACCTGACAGGGAGTTCAATATGTTGTAGGCACTAAATAAACACTTGAAAGATGTAAATGTTGCATCTCTCTTTCAGAAGAATTATCCCATTAATTCATTCCCATTCCATGTTAAAACCTTGCAATTTCTTCATTATTGTGTCATGAGGCAGGTCTAGAAGGAGCTAGAGAATTCTTAATATCAAAATATTTAGTTATTCCTGCAGTTTAAAAAAACAAAAATAAGCTTCTACAATCAAATATCGATATGTATTACTTAAAAACAAAATTTTCTCACTGATTCATTAGCTGACAGATTTCACACTCTGCGGTGTTAATTGCCTTATTCATGTCTATTTTTCCATTTGAAACAGAAGTACTAAAGAGAATGCAAGGCAAGACTGAGGCTACCCTGAAGGATTGTTGATTTTCTATATCAACTCCCACGCTCTGATGACTCCTAGAAGATAGAGGAGTGAGACAGAAACCTACTGAGGGCTCAAGTGTATATAATTGTTAGCTGGTTAGGAGGCTGCTGGAGTATCACTGACAGGTGAAGCCCATGCTCTGACAGGGCAGTGGCAGTGGAGATGAGAGGTAGGGCCAGTTTCCAAAGCTGGATTCATGTTTTTGGCTGAGCAACAGAATTTGATGATGGCTGGGTATGAGGGTGGAGGAACAGTTGAGGGAGAAACACAGATTTCTAAGCTTGGGAGACAGGAGATTGGAAATGCCATCAGCAGAGTCAGCGACAGAAGACGCAGGTTGAAGCCTGGTGAGGAAGTGATATAATGGACTCAGGTAAGGACAACTCTTGAGCGTTCAGTCTGGGACTTTTGTGCTGCTTAACTTCTTAGACTTTCCTCACCATCAATGGATATTATTCTCCTGCAGACTTGCCTCCACGCTGCTCCCTGAGGGTGGAGAATCTCTCTGATCCCAGCTTCCCTTGATTTTATTTACATATTTGAGTGTCTACTTTCTCCGTCTTTTAAGACCTGTTAGAAAGATTTAGAATTACTCCCAGCTTCTTCCTATGACACTTTCTTGGAAATCGTATTAGATCATCCATTTGTCCAATTTAGTATATGAACTGAGTGTCCTCTATTTCCATCTATATTCAAAGATTTTAGATTGTGCTTAGATTATGAGCTCCTTGAAGATAGGAAAACTGCCTCTTCTGACAGTTGGTGACAACCAGTGTAAAAGTCTTGAAGGCAAATGAAACCATATTCCAAATCAGGGGAACACTGCACTGATTTTCAGAACCTGGAGCATGGGAATAAACTCTATTTTGTAATGGGTAGAACCCCAGACTGAGTCTCATAATAATCTGATTTATTGCAGTGGCTCCACCCCCAATTAGCTGTGTAAATCACTTAATCTCTCCAGGCCTCAATTCACTCAATTATAAAATTAAGTGTCAAGATAATCATATAAAGCAAGGTGATGTTAATAATAATCATCATAGCTAATATGCATTGATTAGTTACTATACCACAGGCACTGTGCTAGGCATATACATTATCTCACTTTCTTATCAGCAATCCTTTGAAGTAGGTATTGTTTTCACTCCCACTTTACAGATGAGAAAACTGAGGCTTGGTGCCCAGGTTCACAAGCTAGTAAGTGTTGCATCTGAATTCAAATGTAGATCTATCAAACTTCCAAGTCTTTGCCCTTATCCACTAAACCACTGCTTCTCTAGGTCCCTACTATTTTCTGAAATTTTCAAAGTTGAAACAACAACCAAAAATTATAATGAACAGAATCATGGTGATTCCTTCCCCCCTTGCCAAAATTAAACTGCTGAAGATCCAAACAGTCTGAAAAGAAAGTGAATAAGGCCAATTCTTGATTTTAGTTAATCCTCCAGCATGTTGGGAACCCAGCCTTGTACTGAGGAAAGATGGGCACTGCCCACATTCCTGTTAACACTGTGGGGGAGGACAGGGAATTGAGAGGGTGTTTTTCAGGCTCCCTGTGGTGGCGAGCCACCCCTGTCCCTGTCTCCAGTTAGAGCTCCTGATTCATACAGAAAAAAGTGTTGTGGACATGACACAGACATCACAGTGTTGGTGTGAAGCATAGGTGGGTGCGTTGGTGACTGAGGACTATTGCCCTGAAAACATTACCAAAGTGAGTTTAAGCTAGTGGATGTTGGTAAATGATAATTACTACTGCAGAGGAGTCTAACCTCTGTGTCAAAGCAATAAGTTTGGAAAACTACACCCCTCTTCCCAAAATTAATTCAAGTTCCTGAGCACCTCCTAGGGGCCTCCTAGGGGCCAGTCAGAGTGGTGGGTATTGGGGACAGGAAGCTGAACAAGACATCAAGTGTGACCTCAGGAGCTGTGGGGGAGGGGACAGACATGTCACACATGCTGTGCACTGAGCACCCTGCTGAGGGAAGCACAGTGCACTGAGAGCACAGAATAGGCTGAGCCCAACAATAGTTTCAAGGAGGAGTTAAGCTTACAGATGAAGGTCCCTAAATAGAGGCCTAGAGTTCACTTTCCAGACACTCATCACTGAACTAGATTGTAAACCAGCACAGCAATTTTTTTGAGATTTATTTATTTATTTTTTAACATCTTTATTGGAGTATAATTGTCTTACAATTGTGTGTTAGTTGCTGCTGTACAACAAAATGAATCAGCTATACATATACATATATCCCCATATCTCCTCCCTCTTGCGTCTCCCTCCCACCCTCCCTATCCCACCCCTCTAGGTGGTCACAAAGCACCAAGCTGATCTCCCTGTGCTATGTGGCTGCTTCCCACTAGCTATCTATGTTACATTTGGTAGTGTATATATGTCCATGCCACTCTCTCACTTCATCCCAGCTTACCCTTCCCACTCCCCGTGTCCTCAGTCCATTCTCTACATCTGCATCTTTATTCCTGTCCTGCCCCTAGGTTCTTCAGAACCTTTTTTTTTTTTTTAAATTCCATATATATGTCTTAGCATATGGTATTTGTTTTTCTCTTTTTGACTTACTTCACTCTGTATGACAGTCTCTAGGTCCATCCACCTCACTACAAATAACTCAGTTTCATTTCTTTTTATGGCTGAGTAATATTCCATTGTATATACGTGCCACACCTTCTTTATCCATTCACCTGTCGATGAACACTTAGGTTGCTTCCATGTCCTGGCTATTGTAAATAGAGCTGCAATGAACATTTTGCTACACGACTCTTTTTGAATTATGGTTTCTTCAGGGTATATGCCCAGTAGTGGGATTGCTGTGTTGTATGGTAGTTCTATTTTTAGTATTTTAAGGAACCTCCATACTGTCCTCCATAGTGGCTGTATCAATTTACATTCCCACTAACAGTGCAAGAGGGTTCCCTTTTCTCCACACACTCTCCAGCATTTATTGTTTGTAGATTTTTTGATAATGGCCATTCTGACTGGTGTGAGATGATACCTCCTTATAGTTTTGATTTGCATTTCTCTAATGATTGGTGAAGTTGAGCATCCTTTCATGTGTTTGTTGGCAATCTGTATGTCTTCTTTGGAGAAATGTCTATTTAGATCTTCTGCTCATTTTTGGATTGGGTTGTTTGTTTTCTTGATATTGAGCTGCATGAGCTGCCTGTATATTTTGGAGATTAATCCTTTGTCAGTTGCTTCATTTGCAAATATTTTCTCCAATTCTGAAGGTTGTCTTTTTTATGGTTTCCTTTGCTGTGCAAAAGCTTTTAAGTTTCATTAGGTCCCATTTGTTTATTTTTGTTTCCATTTCTCTAGGAGGTGGGTCAAAAAAGATCTTGCTGTGATGTATGTCATAGAGTGTTCTATGTTTTCCTCTAAGAGTTTTATAGTGTCTGGCCTTACATTTAGGTCTTTAATCCATTTTGAGTTTATTTTTGTGTATGATGTTAGGGTGTGCTCTAATTTCATTCTTTTACATGTAGCTGTCCAGTTTTCCCAGCACCACTTATTGTAGAGGCTGTCTTTTCTCCATTGTATATTCTTTCCTCCTTTATCAAAGATAAGGTGACCTTATGTGTGTGGGTTTATCTCTGGGCTTTCTATCCTGTTCCATTAATCTATATTTCTGTGTTTTCCAGCACAGCAATTTTTATGCTGCTCTATAAAAGAGAGGTTGATGGATAGACAGAGGTAGCTGGGAATTGAAAAATATGCCATCAAACCAGAGCAGACCCTCTAGGGTCTTATGAGTATCTGTTGAAGACTTTCTATTAAGAACCATGTATTTTCAGAAATTAGGTCACAAACATGTATGACAAGACTTTTGTCATAAATGATGACAAGACTTTTGATGTAACAAGACTGTAGAAATGGAATTCACCATTGTACTACCTTGGACCTGTTATTCTATCTGCTATAAGATGTACCAAGTCTAAGAGAGTTCCAGGTAAGCCTGATGGCTCCCCTCTGCAAATCAAATAGGGACCCAGGCTAATGAGATTCCACCATCTTTAATACGTAGTGCCCAACATTGTCTTGGGCATGGACATCTGGCCAGGGTAAGGAGAAAGAGCATGGAGGATCTTATATAAGAGGATTTTACAGGATAGGCTGACCAGGAAGTGGTAAAAATCACCTCTGGTCACATTTAGTCTCTGGGCTACTACTAAGTGGCCAAGAGCATCTGAGAAAGGCAATCCAGCTGTGAGCCCAGGAAGAAGAAATGGTTTAGTGATCAGCAAATAGTTTGTACCACAACAATGAATGGGGATTGGCAGACTAAGCTGTAGAGCCTTTTGAAGATCCACCTAGAAAGAAGAAGAATTTGGAAGGAAACGAACAAGATAATAACCTTTATTGATGGTTTAGGTCCTTCTCCACCTCTCCCAGGGAATAAGGCTGAGTCACAAAGCAGCAAACACCTCCACATTTTGCAAGCGGATTTTGTAGACTGAAATCTGCAGGAAATCTGTATGTCTATATGCAATTTATACCTCTGGTGTAACCTATGCATACTTTATAGTATATTCTGATTATTATATTTCTTATGACATCATGTTCAAATGTCACCAATCTCTTAATGATAATAATAATAATAAATTGCTAGTACATGGAGTCTAATTGAGTCTTGTCAACAAAACTATCAAGTAGCTACTATTATTATAAGAATTTTGCAGATGAGGAAATTGAGGCTTAGGGTGGTTGACTTATGAGCAGTTAATATAAATCAGTAAATGTTACTCCCCTGCTTAAAAATTTAGTGGCCTCCCATTGAGATTAAATAATTTAACCTCCTTACTTAGGCCTTCATGTCCTCTATAATATGGCCCAGCTTATTTCTCTTTTTTCTTCCTCTCCTTCACTATGCTGTAGTTTTGGGGGCCTTCTTTTTGTTTCAAACCCAAAATTAGTCTTTTCTTAGAGCCTCTGGACTTTCTATCTCCCTGGTCCCAGGTGCTCTAATGTCTAGATAGTTTTTGTCAATCAGGTCGCAGATAAAATCTCATCTCTTGGAAGAGACCTTTCCTGGCCATCCTATTTAAATTAGTATTTTCCTCCTCAGAGTCATTCTCTGTCTCCTTTCCCTGTATCATCTTCTTCATGGAGCTTGTCATTCTCTGGAATTATTTTACTAATGCACTCTATTTGTAGTTTCCCCCTCTAGGTTGTAAACTCTACAAGAGCGATGTCCATGGCTGTTTTGCTCTTGGCTGTGCTCCCAGAGTCTAGAACAGTATGTAGCACAGAGGACAGAGTAAATTTTGTTGAGTGAATGAATAAAAGAGTAACTTGACCCAAGTTACAAGATTAGCAAGAGCTGCTATTCAAACTTAGTTCTTTCTGATAACCCAAAGCAGCTTGTAACCATCTACTATTATGTCCAGTAGGCACTCAGAAACACTGTTGACTGGACCCAGCAGCAATGTTCCCAGAGACAAAAGACAAGGACTTGATAGATCTCAACTCCCATTAGTGACCTCAGGTCAGGATGCCCCATTGCGTGCTCTGTCATTTGTGACAAGCTCCACAACGCTCTAAGTCTGAGCTTCTCTGTCTATAAAAAGTGATAAAGTACCACTTATAGTTTTTGTGAGACTTAAATGAGATAAGCATATGAAAACTTCATTGAAGACTCTCAAACATGATATGAACGTTTCTTTTTGTCAGAAAGAAAAATAAAAATACACATTTTCTTCCTCAGTCCTTTCTGTGCAGTGTTTTTTTCCAATTTTTTTCTTCCAATTTTATTGAGATATAATTGACATACAGCACTGTATAAGTTTAAGGTGTACAGCATAATGATTTGACTTATACACATCATGAAATGATGACCACAATAAGTGAACATCCATCATCTCATGAATACAAAAATTAAAGAAATAGAAAAAAGTTTTTTCTTTGTGATGAGAACTCTTAGGATTTACTCTCTGAACAACTTTCA
This sequence comes from Grampus griseus, assembly GCF_964374135.1. Lineage (NCBI taxonomy): Eukaryota > Metazoa > Chordata > Mammalia > Artiodactyla > Delphinidae > Grampus > Grampus griseus. Next base: position 22,105,724 of record NC_139002.1, on the reverse strand, counting down.
TACATAGCATTAATTATATTTATCATGCTGTACATGACATCTCTAGTACTTATCTTTTAACTGGAAATTTGTACCTTTTGACCACCTTAATCCAATTTCCCCTTTCCCCACCCCCTGCCTCTGGTGACCATAAATCTGATCTATTTTTCTATGAGTATGTTTGTTTGTTTGCTTTTGAAGTATAATTAACCTATAATACTATATTAGCTCCTTTTACACTACATAGAGATTTGATATTTCTATATATTTAAAAATGATCACCATAGTAAGTCTAGTTACCATCTGTCACCATACAAAGATATTACATAATTAAAATATTACATAGTTATTGACTATATTCCCCACACTGTACATTTCATTCCTGTGAATTGCTTATTTTGTAACTGAAAGTTTGTACCTCTTAATCTCCCTCACCTATTTCTTTCCTACCCCCAAACTCCTCCCCTCTGGCAACCACCTATTTGTACTCTGTATCTATGACTCTGTTACTGTTAATTATATTTATTCATTTGTCTTATTTTTCAGATTCCACATATAAGTGAAATGATACAGTATTTGTCTTTCTGTCTGACTTACTTCACTTAGCGTAATACCCTCTAGGTCCATCCATGTTGTTGCAAATGGCAATTTGATTCTTTTATATGGCTGAGTAATATTCCAATATATATCACATTTTCTTTATCCATTTATCTATTGATGGGGATTTAGGTTGCTTTCATACCTTGGTTATTTAAAATAATGCTTCTATGAACAATGGGGTGTACATATCTTTTCAAATTAGTGTTTGTGTTTTCTTTTGAAAAATACCCAGGAGTGGAATTGCTGGATTATACAGTAGTTCTATTTTTAATTTTTTTGAGGAATCCCATACTGTTTTCTACAGTGACTGCACCAATTTACCAGTTTCCACCGACAGTGCACGAAGGGTCCCTTTTCTTTACATCCTTGCCAATACTTACTATTTGTTGTCTTTTTGATAATCACCATTCTGACAGGTGTGAGGTGATATCTCATTGTGGCTTTAATTCACATTTCTCTGATGATTAGTGATGTTGAGCATCTTTTCATGTACCTGTTGACCATTAGTATGTCTTCTTTGGAAAAATGTCTATTCAGGTCTTCTGCCATTATTTAATCAGGTTGTTTTTTCTAATTTGAGTTGTATGAGTTAGTTTTATATTTTAGATATTAACCCCTTATTGATATATCATTTACAAATACCTTCTCCCATGCAGTAGGTAGCCTTTTCATTTTGTTGGTAGTTTCCTTTGTTGTGCACAAGCTTTTTAGTTTGACGTAGTCCCATTTATCTATTTTTTCTTTTGTTTCCTTTGCCTAAGGAGACATATCCAAAAAATACTGCTAAGGTCCATGTCAAAGAGCTTACTGCCTATGTTTTCTTCTAGAAATTTTATGGTTTGGGGTCTTACATTTAAGTCTCTAATCCATTTTGAGTTTATTTTTTGTATATGGTGTGAGAAAGCAGTCAGTTTGATTCTTTTGCATGTAACTGTCCAGTTTTCCCAATACCACTTATTGAAGAGGCTGTCTTTTCCTCATTGTACATTCTTGCCTCCTTTGTCATAGATTAATTGACCATGTAAGTGTGGGTTTATTTCTGGGCTCTCTATTCAGTTTCATTGATCTATGATTCTGTTTGGGGGTCAATACCATACTGTTTTGATTAGTGTAGCTTTATAGTATAGGTTGAAATCCATAAGTGTGATACTTCCAGCTTTGTTCTTTTGTTTGTTTGCTTGTTTTATTTTATTTTTTCACAGCTTTGTTCTTTTATCTCAAGATTGCTTTGTATATTTGGGGTCGGCCTGTGGTTCCATATAAATTTTAGCTCTGTGAAAAATGTCATCAGTATTTTGATAGGGATTGCACTGAATCTGTAGATTGCCTTGGGTAGTATGGTCATTTTAACACTATTAATTCTTCCAATTCATGAGCACAGTATATCTTTCCATCTGCTTGTGTCATTTCCAGTTTCTTTCATCAGTGTCTTATAGTTTTCCAAGTTCAGGTCTTTTACATCCTTAGTTAGATTTATTTCCAAATACTTTATTCTTTTTGATGCGATTATAAATGGAATTGTTTTCTTAATTTCTTTTTCTGGTAGTTCATTGTTAGTGTACAGAAATGCAAGGTATCTCTGTATGTTAATTTTGTGTCTTGCAACTTTACCAAATTCAGTGATTAGTTCTAGTTGTTTTTTGGTGGCATCTTTACGATTTTCTCGGTATAGTATCATGTCATCTGCAGGCAGTGACAATTTTACTTCCTTCCCTCCAATTTGAATTCCTTTTATTTCTTTTTCTTTTGTGATTGTTGTGGCTAGGACTTCCAATACTATGTTGAATAAAAGTGGTGCAAGCGGGTGTCCTTGTCTTGTTCCTGATCTTAGAGGAAATGCTTTCAGCTTTTCACCGTTGAGTTTGATGTTTGCTATGGGCTTGTCATATATGTGCTTTATTATGTTATGTTCCCTTTATACCCACTTTGTTGAGAGTTTTTATCATACATAGATTTTGAATTTTGTCAAAAGCTTTTTCTGTATCTAGTGGCCTGATCATGTTTTTTATTCTTCAATTTGTTAAAGGGAGCTGGGTGCTGGAAAGAGGGGTTTGGCATGAAGACCCAGGGATAGGACAGCTCTTGACTGTGAAAAGACAGCCTGAAGGGACAGGAGCAAGGGACACCACAACTGGGAAGGCCTATGGAAAAAGCCTGAGACACCATAGCATCATAGCCGAGTGGCGTGCAAGGGGCGGAACGGCCATTATTACACCCCTTCCCCACCTTCCAGCTTCTTCTGCCTCAGCAGGCATTGGGAGGAGCTCCTACCTGAGCGGGCCCACCCACCCTTCGGGCCGGGGTCACCTCCTCCTGTGTAGGCTCTAGGGTCCTGAGCGCTGCCCACCCTAAAACCCCTTGAGAATCAGCCCTGGGTGTCCCTGCCTGAGACAAGAGTCCACTGAAGCTGGCAGGGTCAGAGGGCTAAAGCATGTGGTTGGAAAAGCAAACCCAGGGAGAGAAATGCAGTTGGCTGTGCAGATATAATAGAAGGGACAGGAGTGGAGAGATGTGAGGCCAGGAAAGCCCCTAGAGGAAGCAGGGTCTGCCTAGAAAGTGAGGCACCATTGTTGAGAGATGCATGGGGGTGGGCCAACAGTATTCCCATACACCAGCTCCTGCTGCTGCAGGTACTGGGAGTACTCAAGTGTGCTCCAAGCAGCTGCTGCTTTTGCTTCCACTCACCTGGGCAAGGATCAGACACCTGAGGTCAGCACACATGCAGAGGTGGGGTTAAAATCAAAACTGAGTCTGAAGGATGGTGCAACTAAGGAAGAGAGACACAAATCTTTCTATGCAGCAGCACAAGATGTGAATTAAATCCCCAGGATCAGCTGAGTAAACCCTGTATTTGTCGAATACCTGAATACACAATGAGTGTTGCAACATCTGAGACCAGTCTAGCCTTCACAGCACTGGACTTTGTGGGCAAATACACACAGGAATTGGGCCAGATAAGAGTCTGAGCTGACCCCATGGTGTCCACAGCAGGTCCAGAGACCTATGTAGAGGTGTATATTCTGTTTTATTCACTTTTTTGTTGTTGTTGTTGATGTTGTGTGTGTGCCCCCATATATGCTTTCTTTTTCATTCTTTGTTTTCATTAGTATAATTCTTATCAATTGTTCTCATATTAGAATTCTCGGCCTCTCTCACCTTCTGAGATGGCCCACACTCTTTCTGTGGAGTGTGTTTCTAAAAAAAAAAAAAAAAAAAAAAGAATTCTCCTGTTTGGTTGTCTGGTCCCTTGGTTTGTTTTTTTTTCTCTCTCTCTTTGTGTGTGTGTGTGTGTGTGTGTGTGTGTGTTGTATTGCTGAGGCTGCTATTTGTTTGCTGCTGTTCTTGCTATTTGCCATGAGCTTTGTTTGTCTGCTTTCTTTTGTTTTGTTTTGTCTTTCTTTTTTCTTTTCTTTTCTTTATTTATTGTTGGGCCACACTGTGTAGCTTGTGGGCTCTTGGCTCCCAGACCAGGGGTCGGGCCTGGGTCTCCAGGGTGGGAACATAGACTCCAGGATGCTGGAACACCAGAGAATTCCAGGACCCAGGGAATATTAATCAGAGTGTGTGTTCCTAAGGGTATCCATATCAACACAAAGACCCAGCCCCACACAACTGCCTGCAGGCTCCAGTGCTAAATACCTCACACCAAACAACCAGAAAATAGGAACACAGCCCCACCCATCAGTAGACAGGCTGCCTAAAATCATACTAAACTCACAGACACCTCAAAACACACCACTTGATGCAGCCCTGCCCATCAGAGGGAAAAGTATCAACTCCACCCAACAGAGCACAGGCACCAGGCCCTCCCCACCAGGAAGGCCACAAAAGCCCCTGGACCAAGCTCATTCATCAGGGGGCGGTCAACAAAAACAAGAGGAATTATGACACTGCAGCCTGTGGAAAGAAAACCATAAACACAGTAGGTTAGACAAAATGAAATGACAGAGAAATACACTGCAAACAAAGGAGCAAGGTAAAATCACACAAGACCAAATAAATGGAGGAAATAGGCAAGGTATCTGAAAAAGAATTCAGAGTAATGATTATAAAAATGATCTAAGATCTAGGAAATATGATGGGGAAAATACAAGAAAAGATTAACAAGGACCTAGAAGAACTAAAGAACAAACAATCAGTGATGAACAACACAATAACTGAAATGGAAAATACACAAGAAGGAATCAACAGCAGAATGACTGAGGCAGAAGAACAAATAAGTGAACTGGAAGATGGAATGTTGGAAATAACTGCCAAGGAACAGAATAAAGAGAAAAGAATGAAAAGAATTGAGGACAGTCTCAGAGACCTCTGGGACAACATCAAATGCACCAACATTTGAATTATAGGAGTCCCAGAAGAAGAGGAGAAAGGGAAATGGCCTGAGAAAATACTTGAAGAGATTATAGTCAAAAATTTCCCTAACATGGGAAAAGAAATAGTCAAGTCCAGGAAGCACAGAGAGTTCCATACAGGATAAACCCAAGGAGAAACATGTCAAGACACATATTAATCAAACTAATAAAAATTAAATACAAAGAAAAAATATTAAAAGAAGCAAGGAAAAAGCAACAAGTAACCTACAAGGGAAACCCCATAAGGTGATAAGCTGATTTTTCAGCAGAAACTTTGCAGGCCAGAAGGGGATGGCAGGACATATTTAAAGTGATGAAAGGGGAAAAACCTACAACCAAGATTACTCTACCCAGTGAGGATCTCATTCAGATTTGATGGAGAAATCAAAAGGTTTACAGACAAGCAAGAGCTAAGAGAATTTAGCATCATCAAACCAGCATTACGACAAATGCTAAAGGAACCTCTCTAGGTGGGAAACACAAGAAAAGAAAAAGACCTACAAAAACAAACCCAAAACAATTAAGAAAATGGTAATAGGAACATACATATCTATAACTACCTTAAATGTAAATGAACTAAATGCTCCAACCAAAAGACACAGACTACCTAAATGGACACAAAAACAAGACCTGTATATACACTGTCTACAAGAGAGCCACTTCAGGCCTAGGGACACATACAGACTGAAAGTGAGAGGATGGAAAAAGATATTCCATGTAAATGGGAATCAAAAGAAAGCTGGAGTAGCAATACTCATATCAGACAACATAAACTTTAAACTAAAGACTATTACAAGAGATAAGGAAGGACACTACATAATGATCAAGGGATTAATCCAAGAAGAAGATATAACAATTGTAAATATCTATGCACCCAACATAGGAGCACCTCAATACATAAGGCAAATGATAACAGCCATAAAAGGAGAAATTGACAGTAACACAATAATAGTGGGGGACCAGCAAACAGAACCCAACTACACATTAAAAGTGTCAAACACCCTGATTAACATGATCAAGTGGGATTTATTCCAGGAATGCAAGGATTCTTCAATATATACAAATCAATCAGTGTGATACAACATATTAATAAATTAAAGAATAAAAACAATTTGATCATCTCAATAGATGCAGAAAGAGCTTTTGACAAAATTCAACACCCATTTATAATAAAAACGCTCCAGAAAATGGGCATAGAAGGTAACTACCTCAACATAATAAAGGTCATATATGACAAACCCACAGCAAACATTATTCTCAATGGTGAAAAACTGAAAGCATTTTCTCTAAGATCAGGAACAAGACAAGGATGTCCACTCTTGCCACTACTATTCAACATAGTTTTGGAAGTCCTACCATGGCACTCAGAGAAGAAAAAGAAATAAAACAAATACAAATTGGAAAAGAAGAAGTAAAACTGTCACTATTTGCAGATGACATGGTACTCTACATAGAAAATCTTAAAGATGCCACCAGAAAACTATTAGAGCTAATCAGTGGATTTGGTAAAGTTGCAAGATACAAAATTAATATGCAAAAATCTCTTGCATTCCTATATACTAACAACAAAAGGGCAGAAAGAGAAACAATCCCATTTACCATTGCAACAAAAAGAATAAAATACCTAGGAATAAACCTACCTAATGAGGGAAAATACCCGTACTCAGAAAACTATAAAACATTGATGAAAGAAATCAAAGATGACATAAACAGATGGAGAGATATACCATGTTCTTGGATTGGAAAAATCAATATTGTGTAAATGACTATACTACCCAAAGCAATCTAAAGATTCAATGCAATCCATAGCAAATTACCAATGGCATTTTAAACAGAATTAGAACAAAAAGTTTTACAATTTGTATGGAAACACAAAAGACTCCTAATAGCCAAAGCAATCTTGAGAAGGGAAAATGAAGCTGGAGGAATCAGGCTCCCTGACTTCAGACTATACTACAAAGCTACAGTAATCAAGACAGTATGGTACTGGCACAAAAACAGAAATATAGATCAATAGAACAGGATAGAAAGCCCAGAGATAAACCCGTGCACCTATGGTCACCTAATCTATGACAAAGGAGGCAAAATATACAGTGGAGAAAAGAGAGCCTCTTCTATAAGTGGTGCTGGGAAAACTGGACAGCTACATGTAAAAGAATTAAATTAGAACACTGCCTAACACCACACACAAAAATAAACTCAAAATGGATTAAAGACCTAAATGTAAGACCAGACAATATAAAACTCTTTGAGAAAAACATAGGCAGGACACTCTTTGACATAAACCACAGCAACATCTTTTTTGACCCACCTCCTAGAATAATGGAAATTCAAACAAAAATAAGCAAATGGGACCAACTAAACTTAAAAGCTTTTGCACAGCAAAGGAGACCATAAATAAGACGAAAAGATAACCCTCAGAATGGGAGAAAATATTTGCAAACAAAGCAACTGACAAAGGATTAATCTCCAAACTATACAAGCAGCTCATACAGCTCAGTATCAAAAAAAAAAAACAAACAGCCCAATCCAAAATGGGCAGAAGACCTAAATAGACATTTCTCCAAAGAAGACATACTGATGGACAAGAAGCACATGAAAAGATGCTCAACATCACTAATTATTAGAGAAATGAAAATCAAAACTACAATGAAGTATCACCTCACACAGGCTAGGATGGCCATCATCAAAAAATCTACAAACAATAAATGCTGGAGAGGATGTGGAGTAAAGGGAACCCTCATACACTGTTGATGGGAATGTAAATTGATACAACCACTATGGAAAACAGTATGGAGTTTCCTTAAAAAAACAAAAATAGAGCTACCATATAACCCAGCAATCCCACTAATGGCCATATACCCAGAGAAAACCATAATTCAGGAAAACATATGCACCCTAATGTTCACAGCAGCACTACTTAGAACAGCCAGGATATGGAATCAACTTAAATGTCCATCGACAGAGGAATGGATAAAGAAGGTGTGGTACATATATACAATAGAATATTACTCAGCCATAAAAAGGAATGAAACTGGGTCATTTGTAGAGATGTGAGTGGACCTATAGAGTGTCATACAGAGTGAAGTAAGTCAGAAAGAGAAAACATGAACATGGATTGTCTTTCCATTTATTTGTGTCTTCTTTAATTTCTTTCAGCAATATTTTGTAGTTTTCAGTGTACAATTGTTTTGCTCCCTTCGTTATATGTATTCCTAGGTATTTTATTCTTTTTTGTGCTATTGTAAATTGAACTGTTTTCTTTTTGGATCACTCATTGTTAGTGTATAGAAATGCAACTTATTTTTGTATGTTGATTTTGTGTCTTGCAATTTGCTCAATCTGTTTATTAGTTATAATGCTATTTTTGTGGAATCTTTTGGGTTTTCTACATATAAGATCATGTGATCTCCAAACAGAGGTCATTTTGTTTCTTCCTTTCCAATTTGCATGCCTTTTATTTATTTTTCCCTTGCCTAATTGCTCTGCCTAGAAATTCTAGTACTATGATGAATAGAAGAGGTGAAACTGGGCATCCTTTTTACTGAATAAAAAACTATCCATGTCAAAGGGAATAAGAGCATATAGTAAACTGATTTCAAAGGAAGATATTGAAGCAGATAAAAGTCAGACAGAGGATTTCCATAGGGATATTCTTAGACCCTTGGGTTGCTTTTCACCCTCCTTCGTGCTCCAACAGGGACAGTGACCTAGGCCACAATCACATTAGACAAATATTCCTGGATGAACAGATGCTAATATAGGCACTGAAGATTTAGGGAACAAGATGGTAAGGCCCAGCTTTCAGGGTGATTATGGTCTTGTTTGGGTATATGTGTGTGTGAGGAATAAGCTATAATCAAATAAAGAAGAAAATTTTTGAAAGTGGTAAATCCTATAGAGAACATACAGCAGGGTTGTTAGATAGGTAGTGACTAGGAGATAGTTAAGGCATCTTATCTGAAGAGGTGACACTTGAGCAACCTTGGTGTAAATGAGGGGAAGGATGCAGCCATGTGAAGACCTGGGAACAGTGCTCTAGACAGAGGAATCATCAGTGCATGAGTTTGTGACAGGAACAAGTTTGGCCTGCTCAAGCAAGATAAAGAAGGCCAGGGAGGATGGGGAAGAGAGAGCAAAGACACAGTCACAGGAAATGAAGTCAGAGAGCTTGGCTTGGAGATGATCATACAGGGCTTTGTAACTCAAGAGCTGTGACAAAGCGAGAGAGAAGCATGGACATATATACACTACCAAACGTAAGGTAGATAGCTAGTGGGAAGCAGCCGCATAACACAGGGAGATCAGCTCGGTACTTTGTGACCGCCTGGAGGGGTGGGATAGGGAGGGTGGGAGGGAGGGAGACTCAAGAGGGAAGAGATATGGGAACATATGTATATGTATAACTGATTCACTTTGTTATGAATCAGAAACTAACACACCATTGTAAAGCAATTATACCCCAATAAAGATGTTAAAAAAAAAAGAATTTATTCTTAGAGTGATGAATAAGCGATTTGATCTACATTTTAAGGACATTCAGACTTATCATTATGATGCTGTATAAAGACTGGGTATGAGGATAATGGGCTGTACACATTCTGTTCTCAAGTCATCCTTACCTCGCACAGTGTTTTTCACCCACTGATCACAGCAAATCCCTGGACCAGACAGAGGCTTTCCTTTTATTCTCATATCAGGTGCCAGTCCAGCTGTCTAGGGCTATAGGGATGGCTAGGGGAGAAGGGTGTGTACAGAGAAGGTGAAGAGGGAAAGCCAGAGCTGGATTTTCAGATGTTGGGACTTTAGCTGGAGGTGAAAGTATAGTTGACACCAACACCTCATCCATATACCCTCAGTCTATACCACCAGGACCATTCCAAGGGCATCATGGACTTTTCTATGTTTTCTATGTCTGTGATTCTGTTTCTGTTTCATAGACAAGTTCATTTGTGTCATATTTTAGATTCCACATATAAGGGATATCATATGGTATTTATCTTTCTTTTTCTGACTTACTCCACTTTGTATGATAATCTCTAGTTGCATGGAGCCTGTATTTTGAATATGAAAGAATAGAGTCAGAGAATTCTACTATGTAGCCTCTGTCTATGTTTTGGTGAAGATTCAAGCAGCTATAAAAGATGTCATTTTCTGGGTTCTCTTCTTTCTCTGTGGCGGTACCACTACTCACCTTCATACTAGAGGGCACTAAAATCTTCATCCTCAGAGATGGATCTGCAAGGGCTTTGCTCCTCTGAAGCCGAGACAATGCAGCTTGGAGGAACTGTCCACCAACTGTGGTAGTGTACTTTTTCCTGGATAGTTTCCTATGAAATCTTGGAAGAATATATCTTAATCCAACTGTTCACTGATCTTTTAAACTTTCTTACAATTTGCTGATTGTGTAAGCCAGAAATTGAATAATCCCATACAGAGAGCTCATTCTGTTCTTTGAATGGCTTCATCCATATACTCAGCCAATATCTATGCCCCTAGAATGTCTTCTCAATTGCTCCTGTTTATTCCCTGTACCCTGCTCAAACAGGCATGCTGGAATTTTAGCCCATTTTATTATGTGGCATTTAAACAACACTGAAAGCTTCTCTTCCTGCATAGTGATGTATGAAACAAACAACCCGTCCACACAAATTGTGTAAATACTAACTTCCTGGCTAGATCAAAAACCTCCAGAAGCCAAACAAAAACAGAAACAAACCAAAAAAACACCACAAAACCAAAAATACCACCTCAAAATCAACACAAGAATGTGTTTCTTTCACTGCAAATATTTCAGCAGGGCATATTTCCTACCCAAGGACAATGTCAGGGAACCCTATAATCAATCCGAAAACCATGCAAGCACCAAGCACAGGGGTTAATGAAGTCAGGGAGAGAAAGAAAAGTCCCGTGTGGGAAGTAATTATGCTGAATTGCCTGCTCCCTTTGGATCGATGGTGCAAGCAGAGGGAGAGGTACCCTGCATGACAGAGACACCAGGTCCAGTGTCTTTTAAAACCAAACAAGTTCTCTCTCACATTAGTAGGGGTAAAAGCATATGTTTGGTGAGAAATAATGAGCTATACTCAATACAGAACATCCTATATATTTGCACCTAAGAATGGTTGTCTAAACGCTGAATGTACATTTATAATAACCATTAGAACAAAAAAGTACAGAAATATAGACAATGGATACCCATATATTAAATGTAGTTCAAGAAGATTATATTTTTTTCTGCTGCATTATTTATTTATTTTATTATTTTATTTTTGCGGCATGCGGGTCTCTCACTGTTGTGGCCTCTCCCGTTGCGGAGCACAGGCTCCGGACGCGCAGGCTCAGTGGCCATGGCTCACGGGCCTAGCCGCTCCGCGGCATGTGGGATCTTCCCGGACAGGGACATGAGCCGGTGTCCCCTGCATCGGCAGGCGGACTCTTAACCACTGTGCCACCAGGGAAGCTCCTGCTGCTGCATTTTTTAAAACAATGTAGCTCTTTAGAACTAGAAGGGAAACATTTACATAATAACACCAGTTCTTCAATTAATCTTTGACCCAATACAGCTGTTCTCAGGATATGCTAATAGCTAGCTTTTACTAAAGCACCTGTGAGCTAATATCCTTGTACCATACCATTTAATCCTTAGCCCTTAAGGTAATATATAATACTTTCCTCATTTCTTAGATGTGGAAACTAAACTTTTATGAAGTTAAGCAAATTGTTCCAATTCACACAGTCAGCAAAATGGCAGAATCAGGCTTTGAGCTCAGGTGAAGTGACTCGGAGTTCAAGTCTGGGAGGTCCCTGCTCCACACCCAGTTCTTGAGTGAGTGAGGGGGACCAACAGGGAGGAAAGCAAGATGAGGCGGTGGACACTGTGTCTCTCCTAAGGGAAAACTTGCCTCTGAAGTTGCATCTGAGATGAAGCTGGAAGGACAAATAGAAAGATAAAAAATCAAGTGGCGGTGGGGAGATGGAAGGCAGGCAAAGGCGCTCTATGATACACCCACATGGACAGAGTACCACGTGAGGATGAGGGTGAAGAGGAGTGACATGACACATGGTACTTTCCAGGATGGTTGCAACAATGTCTCTTACCCTACATGCTCTTCTACAGCCTTGACACTCCCCAATCACCAGGTGGAGTCTAATCTCCTCACTTGAACCAATATAAAGTCATGGAAGTGACAGTGAGTACTTTCTGTTGCTAGGTCACAAAGGGTAAACAATGCTCCTGCATTGTTAGCTGGGACTTCCGCCTTTGGAGTCCTGAGCTCCATGGAAGAAGTCCAATGGACCTGAGCTTACCATGCTGTGAGAAAGTCTGGGTCACATGGACAAGCTATGTGTAGGTACTCTGGCTGACAATCTCAGATGAGGCCCCAGCCAACAGACTCGTGACATCATCACAGACACCAACCTCTAGACATGAGTGGAGATGCTTCCAGATGATCCCAATCTCCAGCTGTTAACTCCCTTCAGCCTTTAAGTCTACCCAGCTGAGTCCCCAGCCATAGTGCAGCGGAAACAACTCTTTGTAGAGTCCTGAGTTCCTGACCCAAACAATGGTTGTTTTATGCCACTCAGTTCTGGGATGACTTGTTATGTAGCTATAGTAACTGGAGTAGTTGGTTGTATTGTGCAAGCAGTTGACTAACCATGTCTGGAACTCAGAAGAGAGATCTGAGCTGGAAATTTAGTCCCCGGAGTTTTCTACATGGTAGATGATAGCTGAGGCCTTAAGAAGATATGAGGTAATCCAGAGGAGTGTGTACAATTAAACTAGAAGAGGGTTAAGAATGTAACCCTGGGATATATCAACATTGAAGAAGCAGAAAATGGACAAGGAACAAAAAGAGACCAAGAAGGAGGCATCAGAAGAAGGAGTAAAACTAGGAGAGAAGATTATTAAGGAGAGCAAAGGATGAGACCGTTTCATGAACTACAAAGAGATCAACACCCTTAGATGCTGCAGAGAGAGCCCTGGAAACGTGACCATGGGCTTAACAATAAATGGATGACATTGTCCAGAGTAGTTTCAGAGAGAAGTGAGGATGAAGGGCAGACTGGCGTGAAGAGTGAACACCTTGAAGAGTCAGCGCTTAATAAATCTTTGTTGAGTAAATGAACCTGAGGTGATGAAATAGAGACAAGTTGGTTGCAGATGGAGTAAGTGAGAAATAACTGGCAGAAAGTGAACCTCCAGGGAGTCTTGGTGAGAGGGAAGGGAGAGGGGTTTTAGTTTTGGTGTGAAGCTGCAGCCTCCTGCTCTCCCAGCAGCTGGGGTGACGTGTGGAGCCGACTGCAAACACCCCACGGTGGCCAGAGTGTCCCTAAAGTCCCAACCTGGGGCTCTTCCCACCACAGCCCAGCACTGTCTGGATGACAGTGACATGGGTGATGCCAACACTTCCCAGAGTCTTTTGTTTAACAAGAGGGTGGGGATTGGGGGAAGGAGAGAGCAGACAGCCAACTATAAAGCAGATCACAAACTGTGGGCTAAGATATAAGTGCTACAGAAAAAGTTAAGAACATCTATTCTGACAGCATCTTCTTTCTGCCAAAAGCCTATATCACTTTGTAATTCAGATTTGTTCCCCCAATCACCCAATCCAGCCCAAACATGCCGCTTCCTATATGAGTGGGGTCAGGAAAAGGGAGAAAAGAGGCAGGATAATCTTTCAGACAACTTTATTCTGATTTTTCACTTACAACCAGGTTTAAAACCAAAGAGATTTCACTGAATTTACAATTTTTATTTCATATTGTCAATTTAAGCTGGTTTTGAGGTAAATTTGCCTGCCACAGATTTCTTTTTCTTTTCTTTGTTTAGTAGACTTTATTCTTGGAGAAGTTTTAGCCACAGCAGTATTAAGCAGAAGGTACACAGATTTCCCTTAGAACCCTTGCCCCCATTCATACATAGCCTCCACCATTATCAACATTCCCCACCAGATACAATGTACAACGTTTGATGCAATTGATAAACCTACATTGGTGCATCATTATCACCCAGAGTCCATAGTTTACATTAGGGTTCACTCTTGGTGTTGTACATTTGATCTGCCACAGATTTCTGACAAGTGGTTTAGGGATGAGTTATGCCAACAACCTTATGTTTATTAAGTAGGGAGAATCTTTGTCTAAATATACATTGTAATACAGTATTAAAGGGATAGTATTTTAATTCGGTTGCCATTCAGTTTCACTGATTCTCTGTTGAGCTGAGGTCTATTCTGGGCTGGAGAAATTCTAGGTCAATGGAAAATTATGAAAGCTTGAAGCAAGTTAGCAAAATGAGGGAATTATAGATCTTTGACAAATCATGTGCCTAAAAATCTGACTTAGACTAACCAGGACAGAAAAATCTTTTAAAAAATGGTCATTAAAATACTCTTGTCTTATATTTGCTTGCCAAATATTGAAGGGGAATAGATTCCTCCAGGTTCTTATATTCTGAAGCAGCTTCTTATGAGGAACAGTTTGAATCTCTATTAATATCAAATAATCAGTTTGTTCTAAAGAAGAATCAGCCTCTGAGTATCTTCTATGTCCTGGGACCTTGTTTGCAGATGAATGCCTGAAACTGATGTCCTCTTAATAAGTCAAGTAAAGAAGCTGTCAACAACGTGCCATTTCTCCTGCCAAATCGTCACGAGACACAAATGTTTCCAAATTTGCCTTTCCCCATCTCCCCGAATTTGTTATTAACCAAAAGAAGACAAAAATACTCCAGAATATTTTTTTTAATCCTTAATAGGTATTAGTGTTCTAAAACCCTATTTCTTCCCATATGGTCAATAGCTTCATTTAAGAAGAGTGTTCAAGTCACAGTCTGGGAGTCATCTGAGTAGCTTCATCTGCAGACATGTTAGGTTCCAGAATGGGCTCTGGTAAGGTGGACACCCAGCGAAATAGACCCCATCTGTGTCTGTAGCAATAAGCTTTTAGGAGCACACCCACAGAGGACTTTCTTCCTTCTTCTGTCCTTGTGATGGTTAATTTTATGGGTCAACTTGACTCGGCCATGGGGTGCCTAGATTTTTTGTTAAACATTATTCTGAGGTATGTCTGTCAGAGTGTTTCTGGATGAGATTAACATTTGAGTCAGTAGCCTGAGTAATCAGATGGCCCTTCTCAATGTGGGTGGGCCTCATCCAATCCATTGAAGGCCTGAGTAGAACAAAAGGCTGAGCCAGAGAGAATTCACTCTCTCTGCCTGAAAGCCTTCAAGCTGGAACATCGTCTTCTACTGCCTTTGGACTGACTCAAACTGGAACTTATTCCGTTGGCTCTCCTTGTTCTCAGGCCTTTGGACTGCAGATTGTGGGACTTCTCAGCCTCCACGGTTATGTGAGCCAATTCCTTAAAACAAACAAACAAACAAACAAATAGGTAAGTTAACAAATAAATATCTCCTATTGGTTTTGTTTCTCTGGAGAACCCTGACTGATGCAGGGCTCTTGTCATGCCCTTCCCAGCCCATGTTCAGGCTGCAACAAAAGATGGGAATCCTAGCAAAGCCATGGTGTCTGCAACCATGCCTGTGACCCAGCGTTTCACTCACAGTGGGATCCTCTTTCCTAGCACTGAGTGGAGGCTTCACTGCTGTCACTCAGATGGTTAAAATGGTAGGGGCCATCGCATAGTAACATGATTATCCCCCATCCTTCATCCCATCTTTCTTGGGTTGTTTGATGTGAAAACTCATTTACAGGGAGCTCCCTATAAATGTTTAGAGAAAATAAAAGTATAGAGCAGATGACCAACAAATTGTTCTTCAAAGCACTTTTAAATTCTTGACCATCTGGGTTTGATTGTCTAGCTTGCCAATTATTTAGAATCTTTAACCTCTCTAGCTGCTCACCTGCTTGCAGGTTATTTCAGCACTAATGAGCACCTCAACTTGAAGAGAGCCATGGGACATGGGAAAGAATGAATGTAGAAGTGATTTGTCTCTACTGCTTTTCTTCTTTCTGGTTTGATGGGAGTGAGATCCAGGTTTAGAGATTATACCTGGGTATTCTGGTGACTTTTACTGGAGAAAAAACAATGGGACATGCCCCACCTCAAAAAGATCACTTCCCATTCCTATGCTGTCACAATTTAGGAGGCATACATGTCATGCATGTTTGTTAAAATGGTAGTTCTGCATATCCAAGAAAGACTTGTAAAGAGGTGGTGTGTCTTCAAAGGAAGGATACATTTTAAAATTATGATTCAGACACACAAATGCTTGATTAAAATTTATTTGGGACAGATGAAATATTTCCACAAGAAAATTTAAATAGACTTTGTAATAATGATCAGACTGACACAGGTGGTGCGGTAGAAAGAAAAGTGAGGAAGTAGGAGGATTGGACAGTTGTCTTAACTGTGGTACATGCTTACCGTAGATCTTGGACACATCACTTCACCTCTCTGATCTCTAACTGTCATGATGTCACATGAATGAAATGAGATGTGTGGTTTTCAAACTGGTTATCATGGTGCCCTGCTGTCTGCAGAGGTGAGGAGAACCTGAGTGGCGGTTCAGGTCCCGGCTTCAACTAGAGAAGCTCCATTTTGTTCAATTCCGTGTACATGTGGAGCCTTCATGCAATGTTTCATTTGAAAAAAAGTTTCCATAGCTAAAAAACTTACAAACCTTTGCTAGATGATCTCTGAGGTTCCTCTCAGTGTTGAAATTTTGTGTCATTATTTCAGTGCTCTTCACCCTGATTTGTCCATGGATTTTGAAATTTTGTGTCATTATTTCAGTGCTCTTCACCCTGATTTGTCCATGTTTTTGTTTGTTCATTCACTCATTCTGCTCTTGACTTTATCTCCTCTTTAGAAATCACCATTGCAATTTTAAAAGTTCCTGTAAGAAACAAATGGTTAAATATATCATAATATTTTATTTGCGGTCTTTCTGCCCCATTTACTTCCTTAACTGTTTGATTTTATTTTGGAGTTTTCTGAGTTCCCAGAGTAGATATTGTTTTATTCAGAGAAAACATACCAAAGATTTCCAAGTCAAAGATAAATGTTTTGATTTTTTTTTCTTACCATTTGGTATGCTTTTTAGCCCAAATGACAGACAATTCACTGAAACTTCATCTCTTGAACCGAAAATTACATTTTGTATGTATTGTCTCACTGGGGATGACTAAGCATCCTCATAAGCTTTCTCTTCTCCAGGTGGAGTTAATCAAAGTGCTGGGTGTTGCTAAAAGGCAGAAATCTAAATCTTCTCTTGTCTGACTTTGTGTGCGTGTGTGTGTGTGTGTGTTTGTGTGTGTCTAAAAAATAGCTTATGAGGGTTTAATGAATACAGATCCTTAATCCTTGGTGTCTCGACCACCCTTCATTCTATTGGAGTTTGTTTCTTTTAATGAGTGTACAGTCTGCTAAAAAAATGAGCCATATTTTAGTGTCATAAGCCAGGTCTGTGTTTTCAAAGGGTGTTTTGAGGCTGTACTGGCAAATGACACTACTACCTAAAAAGTAAGAGTTAGCCTTTTTATTATTGTTCTTGGTATTTTTTAAAAAAGTATCTGAGGAGAAGCTCATAAGGAAAATCATTAAACTCTGTTTTCTGGTCCTTTAAATGATTATCATTTTTATATCTAAGATTCTATAATTCTGCCCTCACTAACCAGGACACAAAATGGGAAAGATCCCCTTATCCATAGGTAGTGAATTACCTTCTATCTGTTTTCAGTAAATTTTTTTTTATAACTCTTAGGCCAAATCTCCATGATGAAAATCATATAACAGGGACTTAGTCAAACATGGCCGTTAATTTACCCATTCATTTTGGTGAACTTCTCACGTTCCAATCTCACAGCCATGTCCATTGTCATCAGAAACAGCAGAGAGCAAAGCTTTATTATAAAGGCCACTCATCAGCAAAATCAGTTTAAGGGAAGGCATTCCCATGTTGTATCTAGCTGTCCCAGCTCTCTCTCTCTCTCTCTCTCTCTCTCTCTCTCTCTCATCTATATATTTATCAATCATCTCTATCAATCATCTATCTCTCTCATCTATCCACCTCTCTATATCTATCATTGATCTATTATCTCCACCATCTCTCTCTCTGTCATTTCTAGCTATCTATCATCTATCTATCTATCTATCTATCTATCTATCTATCTATCTATCTATCTATCTATCTATCATCTATCTATCTTTCTATTATCAGTCATCTATATATCTCTTCACTCTGCTGTGAGCCCCAGGCATACAGGGACTGTGTATACTCATCTCCATGTGCCCCACAGCACTTAACCAGGAAATCAGACAATTTTCCTAGGAATCTCTACCCTCTATCCACTTTCCCTCCTTTGGAATTCTGCTAGTATTTGAACAGCCACTGGAACCAGATTGAGAGAGGTTTGGACTTTAGTAGAATTATCTGGAGAGTCTTGCTTCCTGGAATCTGGACCATATGGCTGTGTAAAAGTTCCAACTTCTATTAGGCCAAAGTAAAACAAAACAAAACAAATAAACAATCTCTGAATAGAAGGTTGGTTCACTCTGGCTTAAGAGAGATTGATGACTACCAAAAAAATTAGACCAGTGAATACTGAAGAAAAAAAGACAACAGACAAATTCAAAAAATCTTACTCCAAGAGAAGAGAAGCACCCCTCCATCCCCTGCCCTGACAGTGGAACCAGAGAGCTCTCAGGAGTTTGGGCTGTGATGTCATGATGTCTATTACTGTAAATAGGTTTCTCATTGAATTTACTGCTTTTTCAATATTGTCCTTTAAATTTTGGCCCCAGTAGACTAAACTAGCTATCCAATTGACTAAATTTTTTTACTGAGCCTGAACCTGACTTTTAATGTCTAGGGATTCCTCCCTAGGCAATGGGAGAATGGACATGGTAAAGACCTTCCTGGGGTCACCTGGTTCATTTAGCTTTAAGCAAAAAGAAAAAGCCTTTCAGCAGACACTTCTTCCATGAAACAACACTCTCTTTCCCCCATGTTGTGTACACTCTCTGCTTTCTGCTCTAGAGGATTAGTCTCTTCCAAGACTAATAGGCTGGCTACTGGTGCTCCACTGCCCCCAGAATAAAAGTCCAGCTCCTTCATAGAACGTTTCAGGCTCCTCACTGCCAGGGCTCAACCTACCTTCCAGCCTTATTCCCCCCTTCCTACATTCATATTCCAAAGAGAACAGCTAATTATTCCCCCAAGGCTCTTACTCCTTGCCTACTTCACATCACCTCCATACATTTCCACCCCACACACCGTATGTCTGTGTGTCTTTGCCATATTGTTCATTCTGCTGGATAATGACCACTTTCCTATCTCTGTATTTCTAGATCCTACCTTTTCTTTGAAACCCAGCCAGAGTACTTCTCCATGAAGCCTTCCCTGAGCCCCAGGTTCACGCTAACTCACCCATCCACGTGTGAGCTGTAAGTTCTCTTCCTCATCTGGAGTCTGTTACTCACGGGAAGTGTGTTATCTTTCGGAGCTCATTCCTGTTTGTACCACCCCAACCTCCACCAGGTGCATTCTCTGCCTCTCTCTGTCTTGTTCCATGCTCTGGGATGCTTATCCTTAAACACTTTGTCAGCTGGCTCTTTTGTCTGCCAGCTTCCATTTAGTGTCAGCCAATGGGACTCAGTGGCAGGAAGATCAGGTTGAGGAGGAGGGCCTTTCCTTCCTTCACACTGTTTAGCACCATATCTCTGCCAGTAGCTGCCTCCTTCCAAGATCACAGCTTCTGTCAAGCTGCCTTTCTTCTACTCCTCAGCTCTCATCAGATTCCAGCTGCACTCTTTCCTCCCCTTGCTCCTTCAGCCATAGAACCAGTAATGACTTACTGCTGTCGCCACTGCCTGGATGTCTCAACAGCCCTTGTTTATTTCTGTACATACTCACACCTCTGTATGTAGTCCTTTCATAAGTAGTTTCATATGCACCATCCAGAATGAGTTGTGTTTTCCACTGGGACCCTGACTGATAAACTCCCTTACCAGATATCTGTCTGGAAGGTATTATTTGCATGGCGCAGGAAAGGGCTAGGGAGTGAGACTTTTAAGTTGAGGTCTGCCTCTCACTAGTGTGGAATATTGGACACTCCCTTCCCCAATCTTTCCTCCAGTTTCATAGTTTGTGAAACAACAATCTTGAAAGTTTGTTTTGAGGGTCAAATGAGATCGTATATAGGAAAGCACTTTTTATGTCTTTGAACAAGATTTAATGCTGTTATGATTCGTCTTTTAATCCTTCACAATGTAGTAAGTACTTAATAAATGAGCTGCTACATGTAGACCTGTTGGATGAATGGATGGAAAAGACTATCTTTTATGTATTTCTCCGAGTCAGCTATCCAGAGGTGTAGGAAGCAGAGGATCCACCTACGAAGAATTTGCAGTAGAAGACCAACCTGTATGAGCCACAGTCAGCAGAGGCCCTAAAATGGAGTGGGGAGCGGTTCTGACCAAGATCTATTTTGTTCAAGTATTCTACAACAATACTAAGTTTTAATCTACTGAGAAAGAAGTGTTGCAAGGATCCATTTTGAACTTAAACTAAATGGTGGGGAAGTTATGGAAAGGAAAAGAATACTGAATGTTGACTTGCGGCCTAGGATGAAACGAACATGACTGTGGAGAAGCCTTAGCCTTAGCCAAATCTTGGGTTCATTAGGGAAACTCTGGGGCTTACCACAGACACCTCTTAGCTACCCTGCCCTAGTTTTGGAGTCACCAGCATCCCTAGCTGCTTTCATCTGAAAAGATCATATGCACTTTTCTCCATGAGTGTGCAAAACAAACTTTGGAAACCTAGTACCAGATCTTCACTGTGTTTAAAATGGGTATTTGAGGACCATGGTGAACGTGTGAGGGTGAATGTCAGTTATCCACAGTGAGTTTTTGTCAGAATACAGGGTGCATTAAGTTGAATGGTGATCCCGAACAGATATGTCCATGTCCTAATACCCAGGCACTCTACATGTTACCCTATTTGGAAAAAGAATATTTGTGGATGTAATTATGTTAAGGATCTCAAGATGAGATCATTCTGGATTACCTCAGTCCAATGACAAGTGTCCTAATAAGAGATAGAAGAGAACAAGCACATAAAGAGGAGGAGGCACGTAGGCAAAGATTGAAAGCCAAAGAATGCCAACAGCCACCCAAAGCTGGAAGAGGTGAGAAAGATTTTTCCCCAGAGCTTCCAGAGGAACTGGATCCTGCTGACACCTTGATTTTGGACTTCTGGTCTCCAGAACTTGAGACAATAAATTTTTGTGGTTTTGAACCACCAAGTTTATGGTAATTTGTTTGTAGCTGTAGGGAACTAATATGCAGGGTAAGCAACATTTGCAAAAATCCCAGAGGAAAATCCACTATAGGTCATTGTCCTCAGTGAAGCTAGATGTACTGGAACAACTTGGACCATGAAAAGTGACCGTGTGACCTCCTCAAGGGCTCCAGAAACTAAAGACCATTACTGCCTCTCTCAATCGTTTGGGCAAACAGGAAAATAGAAATCAGCCTAATTCTCTCAGAGCAGAAGAGTATCAAAATAGTGCAAAGGGGGCTGGGAATGGAGAATATACCAAACCTCACTGCCAGAGGTGTTGGGAGAAATAACAATCCTGTCATTTTGGTTAAGGCGGCTTAAGCCACCTATTTGAATATGTTTAGTTGTAAAATAAATAGGCTTGGGACCTAAATGGCCTTGCTGAAAAGAGCTGGAATTGCTGAGAAATGCCTGAGGTGAGGGGCCCAAATCAAGCATCTGTGGAAAAATGCTACAGAAAACTCAGGGAAGTGCTATTCAAGGGCAGGATGTGTTAAAATAGTGCTCCATAAGAGCTAGGGCCAGGTGGACTTGGCAGTTTATCATTTGTGTGGAAAAAAATCCCAAACACATTCCATGTGAACGTCTTTATGAAAGCATTCTGTGGCTTGGAATCGCTGTTTCTGTGCAGCATTTCTTACTCCCAATGGAAAGCTAGGAAACTGTCTATCACTAACACCTCCTCAGTCTCCCTCTCACAAACCACAGATAATGCCTAAGGGAATTTATTCCATTTCCCCCTACAATAATGTATCTTTAGAAAACCTCAAATGTTCCTTTGACTGAATATCAATGCTCTGTGACAAATCTTCTGCATCAGCCCAAGTCTCTTCTATTAAGACTCCTCAGTGTCAATGGATTCATGAACAGAAGACTTTACCTTCTTCCTTTCCTTCTCTTCAAAATTCCTGGTCTTCTGACTTCATAATCACAATTGTTTTGGATTTAAGCACACCGAACAAAAATTACAACTTCTAAGGGGTATTGGAAGTGGGGTCAGTAAGTCTATTCCCCTTGTAGGGGACTAGACCAGGTGAGGCCCCAGAGGCCAAGGCGGGTTTTAAATACAGTGGGGCCACCCAGAGTGGATCTGAGTGAAACTCTGCCTATTTCTGAGAGGAATGGAAGATTGACAGCCAGAAAAGATATTTCAGGCATTTGACCTGAAAGCTTAGAGCAGAGCAAGGGTTCAGGGGCCACATGAAAGCTTGGGAAGGCTAGGAGCTTGAGGCAAGTTGTAAATGGGGTATCCAGGACTCCTTTTTATTTGGTGCTAGCCATGTGGCACTGGTAGGTCAGCTCACCTTAAATGAGCAAAGTCAGGCCAAATGAGGACAGATTTTGGCAGTTGTTCTATTCTGTGTGTGTCCAAGCCCACCCAGTGAGAAGTGATGCTCGTTTCTTAACTCGTTAGAGCCCCTACTGTATCAAAGATTGATTAAATAACATTAATTAATTAACTTTTAAATGTTAAACAATAAATGATGCCTGGTTTGGGAACTAAGATAATTGAATTCACTTTAATTCTTTGAGAATTAATAATCCGTGGGATAAAATTCAGTTATGGACATACAATTAATCAGAAGTACCTAAGTCATACCACTTACTTTTCAGGCCAGATCATAGGTACCTGTTGATTGTTATTTTCACAACAGTACCCTTTAAATTTCTTCTCATTTCACTTTTTACATTTTACTTTTAAATTCTTACATGTCTAAATAATGGTCAATGAGTCTTAGCTGATTTTTAAAAAGAACAAAGTCTCTCTCAAACCCCCGGACAAAAATGCTTTGTGTAACACTGAAGGATTCCTTTACTATTGTTATTGTTACCTTTGCCATGTTCTGACCATAATTTTCAGAGTACCTTTGAAATGTGATCAGCTCTGACATATCAGAAAAGTAAAAAACCAAGAGATATCTCATCTACCCAGCCTAATCCCCACAAGGTTCCCCTGAAGACACTGAGCATGCCTAGATCCAGATGGGGATGTATAATGGGAACTGCCGGTGAGGCCAGGAATTAATAGATCAAGCAGCAAAGAGAAGGCAGCTAAGTGAAATGATGCATGACATCTAGCAGAGAGAAGGCTGCAGCTGGGGCGCAGTGAAGCACTGCACCATTACTGCTGGAAGCCACTGCGCAGACGGCAGCTAATAATACAAAACAATGTTGGATCACATTTACTTCTAAATCCTGGATTGTACCACAAGCACAAACAAAAGACAAACACGAAACCCCATTCCGGTGTGGGGGTGGGAGGCTAACATTTGAAGTACAGGACTATCTTAGGAAAAGAAATTTAATGAAAAAGAAACATTCTGGAGCTTAGTTATACTTGGCAGGGTTTCACAAAGACTTACCTACAGCAAAAAGCAACCAGATATTCCTCCAGGTTTTGTATTCCAGGAGTCCCAATGCTCTGGATTTGAGTTAGCTACTAAGTCTGGAGAAATCTGTTTAGTAGCAGACCCATCACTTGGGAGGAGAGGTCCTCATAGCACTCATTAGAATATTGGCAGAGATAGTGGCTCCTTTGTGAGTAGTGGAAACCATGTGGTATTCCAACATTTAAAAAAAAGTTCAGTAAGCATCACTGAATACCTACCAGACACTGGGCTTTGCACTGGGGGCGTAACTGAGTGAGACATGGTCTCCACCTTTGAGGAGCTTGCAGACTGGAGCAGGAGACAGACAGAGCAGGATTATATGGAGTATATGTACCTCCCTATATGTATATGTACCTCCCTATATGTATACGTACCTCCCTATATGTATATGTACCTCCCTATATATATATGTACCTGTATATAGGAGTATATGTACCTCTTTAAGAGGAGGTACAGCGTGGATAAAAAAAAGTAAGAAAGCAGACCCCTTCAACTACATTCCTGGGTTTGTATCTTGGCTTTTTCACTTTTTAAGGTGAGTTACTTAACCTCTTTGAACCTCAGTATCCTAATCTGTGAAGTGGTATAGTAATAATACCTCATAAGCTGGTGAAGAAGATGAATGAGTTAAAACATGTAAAGCACCCTGAACACTGCCTGGCACGGAGTGAGCATGTAAGTGTTAGTCTGATGGAAAGAAATGAACGTGGTGGAAATACACAGAAGGAGCAGGGTATTTGTCACACAGGAGGCAGAGAGGGTTCCTCTTGGAAAGTGACATCTTGGTGGGGAGCCAACAGAAGAAGGGGTTAGTGTGTGGGCGGGACATTTGGAGCCTGAGGAAAGGGGGATGTGTGCGCGTGCAAAGGCTGAAGCAGGAGTGTGCCAGCACACATCGCCTCCAATAATTTAATGTTCTCATGCTGCCTGATTCATTTGGCAGGAAAAACAGGTTCACAAGTTTGCTGCCTTTACCAGATGACATATTACCGCTTCTCCAACCCCTCCTCTGTGAAATTATCTCTGATAGATTCAGTCAGCTGCTCTCCTTGCTGTGTTTCCATACGCCTTGGTAACACCAGTCACATGACAATGTGATTTGTTTACTTGTCTGTCTCCCCAGCAAGGCTGTGAGCCCCAGGATGGCTTCTTTGGCATACACCCTCGTATTCCCAACATCTAGAATAAGATCTGATTTGTAATGAGCGCTCAGGGAAAATGAATAAACGATAAAGCTTTGTGACACAACAGGGACTCACTCCAAGGTTCCACTTTTCCTAATTTTGTAGTCCTTCATCAGAACTGAATCTTAATTTATCCACTTCTGCATGTTCTATGCTTTTCAGATAAAATATTTAATCACTGCATTATTCCAGGTGCAAACCTATGGGCATGATTTTTCCCTCCTAAATTAAGCAGCTGTGACCAGGATGGGATAAGACCCTCTCAGATGTTTGAGTGGGAGGGCTGGAGTCAGGGAAGACTGGCTGTCACTGCACATGTGGATATGCTCAGATCTGGCGCCAAAGGCCATGGTCCTAGAGGATGCTTTGCGCTCCACGGAATATACAAGAATTATAGTTCATTTATTTATTCCAAAAACATTTATTGACTATGCACTCTGTGCCAGGCCCTGAGGAGACAGCATGTATAATACAGACAAGGGATCTCTCTTCATGGGGTTTACACCATCAGGAGGAGAGACAGACAATAAACACATATGGAGATATGATCATTCCAGATAGTGACAACTGCTCTGAGGTGCATGATGCAGGGAAATGACATAGAGAATATTAGACCAGGGAAGCACTTAGCTGGGGTTGTCAGGAAAAGCTTCTCTGTGGAGGTAACACTTCAGTTGAGATGGAATGCGGAGAAGGATCCAGCCATATGAAGACCTCGGCAGGAGGAGACATTCAGGCAGAAGTTAGTGACACAACAAGGACCAGCTCTGTGCTTTCCCTATTCCTGCAAGACTCACCAGCCACACCAAAAAATCATGGATGACATAGGGCCTCTGTGTGACAACTCAGGAGGCATCATGCACATTGCATTCTGATGTTTCTTTCTCCTTTCAATAGGGTGTCAGACTAAATAGTCTGAGACAGGAATGGCTGCCTTGTTGGGGGACAGAAAAGAAGGCTTTTGTGGCTGGAGCAGAGCAAACAAAGGAAGAGCAGTTTGGTTTGGTTGTTATTGTTAGGACATAGCAGCAGAATAAAAATAGCTATCATGGCTAGGCTGATTCCTCCAAATACATGATCTTATTTAAAGTAAGTACTACTAAGTCTTCCTTTTGTAGATGAGGACACTGAAGCTGAACAGGCTTAAGTCATCAACCCAAGGTCGCACAGCTACCAAGTCGTGGAGTCAAGTCCATATGTGTGTCTCCTCCAGAACCCAGACTCTTAAGCGTTATGTTGTCCTCTGCTTTTGAGAGGGACTGCACATAGGAGCCAAAGCACCAACTACTCAACATCCGGAGCTTAGATGGACAAGTGAAAACCACATGAGATCTGGTTGCTTCATTTTCCTTTTTGCCCTTTCTGGAAGAGGAAGAGTGAGCAAGCTCTGATTTTTCCAGTCTCTTTTCCTTGTCAGAGGAAGGAAAGTGTCTCCCAAGACCTGCTGTAACAAGATAAGAAGTAGAGCTTAGGGAGCAAAAATGATAAGACCATAAAGCAGCTTCTGAAAGAGTCCTAGAAACAGTGAGAGTCCTGACTTGCCATTTTCATTCAGAACTTCTGGAAGTTCTTTTCTTTTTTTAGGACTTTCCCTTAAGCTAATCATTTCAGCTTTGATGTGTTAGGATGAGTCATGGTGGATAACACTTACTGACTTTTGCTTTAATTGCGCTGGCGGTATCACATACATTTTTACCATCTCTGAACTCTGTTAGAAGTGGCTACACTTACATCAACTAAAGAACACTTCATTCACCTAGGAAAGTATGCTCAGAGAGAATATGAAATTCTCTAGATACATATATAATTCTGCACGGTGAAATTCACAGAATGTCACTTAATAAAAACCATGGGCTGATGGGAAAGAATCGCCACCGTTTTTTTTTAATTGATGTATAGTTGATGTATAATATTATATAAGTTACAGGTGTACAATATAGTGATATGCAATTTTTGTCAATCCCAAACTCCCTAACTATCCCCTCCCCCCATCCTTCATCTGACTATTTAAAGAGTTGACTATTCTCTATCTTGTTTAAGTCATTCCTTCTTAAGGATTATGTAGGACCTTATCTCTAGATCCATGGTTCTCCTCAACCCCCAAGCTTTCTTTTTACTTTCAGAGAGCTTTGATTAGGAGAAAAGACCCCGTTTAGTCTCTGAGAGCACATGGAATACACACCAAGATCTAACCTCATAGCAGAAGGATTCAGAGGGCTCTGGAAGGGCCTGGAGCAAGAAGACTCCAAGAAGCTGCCTTGATAGAGCTTGATAATTATCCATCCATATTAAATCTCTGACCAAAGGAAAGGGTTTTAGGCAACCAATAGGCTGCCAAACTCTGCCCTTGACTTAGGAGAATAAAGGCATTCTGCTGGTGGCCCTCTTTCCCGTAGTGCTTTTGCCTATAATACAGAGGAAAGCAAACTTCAAAGAGCCTGGGCCTGTGTGCAAGAACTTTATCAGGGGGAAATGCCATAGAATGTGCTTCTTCTCTTCCAACAACGTTTCAAATCACTAATCATCACGTTTTAATTAAAGGTCTTGCCTGTATAACATGCCAGAGCTACAGAGTGCTAAAATACAGAGATGAAAACTTGCACGCCTTTAAAATGCATATATAATATTTAATTTAAAATAGTCTAATTCTAGATATATATTCTACTCTAATTATATATATATATATATATATATATATATATATATAACTGAATCACTGTGCTGTACACTTGAAACGAACATAACATCATAAATCAACTATACTTCAATAAACAAAGTATTTTTTCACATGCTAACAGTATTTAATATACAATTTAAATGTGTGTATTTCTATTCAATTAATGATTTTATATTCATTTAAATTGCATAGAGCTAATAATAATTCATAATGACTTAGGCTTCCTTCTTTGTGCAGTGCACACACCCCTCTTTAGTTCAATAGCATTTTAGAATTATTTCAAACTACATAGAATTGAGTAAAATTGTACATGATAGAGTAAAATTGTAAATATTTTATTTAGGGACATAATAAAATCCTAAAAGATATTTAATTCAGGGATATTTTCTTTTTGATAATTAACAGGTATCTGTATGTCTCAGCTATTCCCACATTATCTAGATTTTTTAGAATAGAAATCTATGATAGTATAGCCATCAGGAGACTATATTTAACTTGAATCTTATGTTTTATTTAAGTATATTCATTTCTACTTTTTTGTTTCCTAAAGCTATTAGAACTATTATAACAATGTGATTTTTTGAATATACCCTTGAAATTAACAAATGAAAAATATAATCTAATTCTAGAGCAAATTTAAAATTTTATTCATTATTTTTATTGAGGTGTAATTGATGTATAACATCATAAACATTATATTACTTTCAGGTATACAACATGATGATTGAATATTTGTACATATTGCAAAATGATCACCACAATAATTCTGGTTAGCATTCATCACCATACATACTTAAAATTTTTATTTTAATTCAAGATAGATATCATTGCTTACACAATTAAACTTATTTACCTAGAAATTTTTTCTACCTTTAAATATTGATTAATTTGAAATGATTTATTTCCTATTTATGCATCACATTTTACCCATTTCCCCTAGAATACCTCAAATGTAACAGAAAATTCTCAAAAGTAAAGAAACGCTAATAATGAGCCCCCATGCTAGAGTAATATGCTTTCTAAAACTGAAAAAATTGGATACAAGGTCTGAAAGTAGGTTACGTTTATACTTATGTAAATTAACATTTAGTTTTTATAGTTTTCATGTTACTCTGTGGTGTGGGATGATTACTGAATCCATTTTATGTATGAGAATTCAGAGGCCTGGTGGATTATGTAATTTGCTCCAAATCTCACAGCCAGTAAGTGGTAGATTCAGGATTTCAAAGGAGACAATCTGGCTCCAGAATCTGAACTGGTAGCCACCGTATTAAGTGATTTATCAATGTCAAGCTTCCTCTTTCTGCTCTACCACTAAATATTTGAAATTGTGCTTCTCCCAGAATATCTGGAGTGTATTGCCACACCACTGAAATACTTAAAGCTATCTACTATTATAAATCGGCTGCTCTTTATTTTGTTTAAAAGATTTATACTACAGGGACTTCCCTGGTGGCCCAGTGGTTAAGACTCCTTGCTTCCACTGCAAAGGGCATGGGTTCAATCCCTGGTCAGAGAACTAAGATCCTATATGCTGTGTGGTGTGGCTAAAAAAAAAAAAAAAAAAAAATTATACTACAAAAGTAATGCACACTGTATACAAAAATTCAAATAATAAAAGTGTGCTAAAAACAAAAAGTAAAGATTGTAAGTTTGGGATTGACATGTACACACTGCTATGTTTAAAATAGATAACCAATAAGGACCTACTGTATAGCACAAGGAACGCTGCTCAATATTCTGTAATAACCTAAATGGGAAGAGAATTTGAAAAAGAATAGATACATGTATATGTATAACTGAATCACTTTGCTGCACACCTGAAACTAACACAACATTTCATTGTTAACCAACTATGCTCCGATATAAAATAAAACAAAAAAAAAAGTAAAAAGCCATAGCCTGATTTTTAAAGGACTCTCATTTTACAAGTGATGAATTTGTTTGTTTGTTTATCTATGTCTTAGAATTTATTCCCAGTGATTATCTGACAACCTATTCCCCTTCAGCTGCTCCTTCTCACCTGCCCTTTCTGGACTGGACTGCTCTCTGTAGACAATCCAAGGTTCCCTGCTGATGCTGTGAGTAAACGTGGTCTCTTTCTCACCCTTATCTTGAAAGTTCCTGAAAACTGAAGACCACATGTGTGTTCTATACACACTTGCATGTTTCCTCACCACGTGAGACAAAAAACAATCCGAGGGGCACATATGATAAGACTACAGCCAAGGAGTATCAGCCATATCTAACTGGAGGGAATTTGCTCAAGTTTTGATGAATTAGCTGGGAAGTTTTGATATTTTAGAACTGGAAGACATCTCATAAGTAATTTAATCCAAACTACTATTTTACAGATGAGAAAACAGAGACTCAAAGAAATGCAGAGAACAGAAAACATCCTTTGACATTAGACAGATAAAATTTGAATCCTGGCTCTGCATGCAACTAGCTGGTTGTGCAATCTTGTCAATTTCCCTAACCTTTCTGAATGTCAGTTTCCTTTTCTTTAAAATTTCAAGGATTATTACACTTTACTCCACTGCCACTGTCATCATTCTTTCTAATATAAGCCACCACAATCCCTTGCCCAGTTTCTGAATAGCCTCCTGACTTTTACTCCTTATAATTTGTTTTCCATTCAACACCCAAGGTGAAGTTTCATAAAACATAGATCATGTCACACTTAGTCCTTCAAAGACTTTTCATTGGTTTCAGAATGAAATCCTACAAAGCCTTACATGAGTTGACCCCTGCCTTTCCTGTATTCACGTCTCTTCTTGGCTCCCCTCCAGCCATACAGAAGTCCTTTCTCTTCCTGCAAAATTTGTTCTGGTTTGAGGGATTTGCATTAGCTCTTCCTGTGTCTGCGGAGCTGTCTGCCTTGTTCTTCCCTGGATAGTTCTGTCTTATTCTTCAGGTCCAAATAACCCCCATCCGTGGTCAGTCTCTAGGATAAGCTTACATATTAACCTTTACATATCACATTACCCTTTAATTTTTTTATAGCATTTATCATTATCTGCAATTATCTTCCTTTAAAAAAAATGTGTTTACCTTAAATTATCTGTATCTCTTCCCAAAATACAAGATCTTTGTGGACAAGACGCTTATTTTACCAGAACAGCATCTGATTCACAGGAGCACTTCTCAAATGATAAATATTTTTATTTGTAACAATACTAGGGCACATAATCTTTTCATGTGAAATCATGGAGGTAGGTACTTGTTCTCATGGGACTTCCTTTGGGTTAGCAGTCAAATTTTAGGCTTTTTTTGTCTTCCTGGGACTGGGTGAGCCAGAGTGGGGGTAGGGAGGCGAAAATGCTGGACTAGGGTCAAAAGATAGAGGAAAGTGGGCGGGAAGAAGTCGGTGGGCATAGCCAGGGCCAAGAGGGTCAGTGTTAGCAACGGCAAGTACTGCCAGGGTCTGAGTATGAATTTTGGTCAGATCCCACCCCCAGGTTACTCTTACCCCTGAATATACCCCAGGGATTTAGGAGTTAAATATACAGAGTCTAGGACAAGGAATACTTTCTATTACCATCTTGGACTTTCCGTTAGCAGGTACTTTTATTTTTTTTGATGTGGGCCATTTTTAAAGTCTTTTCTTGAATTTGTTACAATATTGCTTCTGTTCCATGTTTTGGGTTTTTGGCCACGAGGCATGTGGGATCTTAGCTCCTCGACCAGAGATCGAACCCGTACCCCCTGCATTGAAAGGCAAAGTCCCAACCACTAGACCGCCAGGGAAGTCGCTACCAGGTGCTTTTGACTTTGACAGATGCTTAGGAGGCCTAAGCATCTGTTTCAGGAGACTTTTAGACCCTACAACTCCATCACCAAACCAACCACGAGGCATTTCAAGAGGTATGAATTCAAAGGACAGATCCCAAAATAGCATGTTCACAGAATACAAGAGGTTTTAAACTCTGTTCTACACTCTGCAGTCTCTACTCTCTAGCACTTTGGTGGCCCAATTTCAAACCTTGCCCGAGCCTGAACTCTTCCTGCTTAAAGAATGTCTCGGAAGGTGCTCAGTAAAAGCAGGGAGAACTGCTCAGACCCGAGCAAAGGCTGCAATCCAGGGTCCGGAGAGTGGCAGCAGGGAGTTGCCCAATGAGCAAGAGGCAAACTAGCAAAACACTTTCAGGTTTCATAGTGATCTTTCAGACTTGGATGCTTCTTTTTTCATCCGGTTTTATTAAAATATAATTGACATATAACATCACATAAATTTAAGGTGTACAGCATAATGATTTGATATATGTATTTATTTTGAAGTGATTACCATAATTTAGTTCACATTCATCACCTCACAGTTACAAGTTCTTTTTTCCTCATGAGGAGAACTTTTAAGAGTACTCTTGAGGAGGAACTTCAAGATGGCAGAAGAGTAAGATGCGGAGATCACCTTCCTCCCCACAAATACATCAGAAATACATCTACATGTAGAACAACTCCTACAGAACACATACTAAACGCTGGCAGAACTCCCCACGTACCTGGGTTGGGCAAAAGAAAAAAGAAAAAACAGTGACAAAAGAATAGGGACGGGACCTGCACCTATGGGAGGGAGCTGTGAAGGAGGAAAGGTTTCCACACACTAGGAAGCCCCTTTGCGGGCGGAAACTGCGGGTGGCGGAGGGGGGAAGCTTCGGAGCCAGGAGGAGAGCACGGCAACAGGGGTGCAGACGGCAAAGCGGAGAAATTCCCGCACAGAGGATCAGGGCCGCCCAGCACTCACCAGCCCGAGAGGCTTGTATGCTCACCTGCCGGGGCGGGCGAGGCTGGGAGCTGAGGCTTGGGCTTCGGTCGGATCCCAGGGAGAGGACTGGGGTTGGCAGCGTGAACACAGCCTGAAGGGGCTAATGCACCACAGCTAGCTGGGAGGAAGTCCAGGAAAAGTGCTGAAGAGACAAGAGAATTTTTCGGGCCTCTCTGTTTGTTTCCTGGTGCACAAGGAGAGGGGATTAAGAGCGCTGCTTAAAGGAGCTCCAGAGACGGGCGGGCCGTGGCTATCAGTGCGGACTCCAGAGACAGGCATGAGATGCTAAGGCTGCTGCTGCCGCCCCCAAGAAGCCTGTGTACAAGCACAGGTCACTAAACCCACCTCCCCTCCCAGGAGCCTGTGCAGCCCGCCATTGCCAGGATCCCGTGATCCAGGGACAACTTCCCCGGGGGAACGCATGGCACGCTTCAGGCTGGTGCAACGTCATGCTGGCCTCTGCCGCCGCAGGCTCACCCCACATTCCATACCCCTCCCTCCCCCTGGCTAGAGAGAGCGAGAGCCCCCTAATCAGCTGCTCCTTTAAGCCTGTCCTGTCTGAGGGAAGAACAGAAACCCTCAGGTGACCTACACACCGAGGCGGGGCCCAATACAAAGCTGAACCCCAGGAGCTGTGCGAACAAA
Source organism: Grampus griseus (assembly GCF_964374135.1). NCBI lineage: Eukaryota > Metazoa > Chordata > Mammalia > Artiodactyla > Delphinidae > Grampus > Grampus griseus. The sequence goes on along the minus strand of NC_139002.1, from coordinate 22,072,814 downwards.
GAAGAGAAAGGGAAATCTCTCCCAGCAGCCTCAGGAGCAGCGGATTAAATCTCCACAATCAACTTGATGTACCCTGCATCTGTGGAATACTTGAATAGACAATGAATCATCCCAAATTGAGGTGGACTTTGGGAGCAGCAATATATATATATATATTTTTTCCCCCTTTTTCTATTTTTGTGAGTGTGTATGTGTATGCTTCTGTGTGTGATTTTGTCAGTATAGCTTTGCTTTCACCATTTGTCCTAGGGTTCTGTCTGTCCATTTTTTTTTGTTTTTTTTTTAGTATAGTTTTTTGCACTTGTTATCATTGGTGGATTTGGTTTGGTTGCTCTCTTCTTTCATTCTTTCTTTTTTTATTACTTAAAATTTTTTTAATAATTATTTTTTATTTTAATAACTTTATTTTACTTTATCTTATTTCATTTTATCTTCTTCTTTCTTTCTTTTTTTTCTCCCATTTATTCTGAGCCATGTGGATGACAGGCTCTTGGTGGTCCAGACAGGCATCAGGGCTGTGCCTCTGAGGTGGGAGAGCCAAGTTCAGGACACTGGTCCACAAGAGAACTCCCAGCTCCACATAATATCAAATGGCAGAAATCACCCAGAGATCTCCATCTCAATGCCAAGACCCAGCTCCACTCAACGACCAGCAAGCTACAGTGCTGGACACCCTATGCTAAACAACTAGCAAGACAGGAACACAGCTCCATCCATTAGCAGAGAGGCTGCCTAAAATCATAATAAGGCCACAGACACGCCAAAACACACCACCAGATGTGGACCTGCCCACCAGAAGGACAAGATCCAGCCTCATACACCAGAACACAGGAACTAGTCCCTGCCACCAGGAAGCATACACAACCCATTGAACCAACCTTAGCCACTGGAGACAGTCATCAAAAACAACGGGAAGTACGAACCTGCAGCCTGCAAAAAGGAGATGCCAAACACAGTAAGTTAAGCAAAATGAGAAGACAGAGAAACACACAAACAATGAAGGAGCAAGGCAATAACCCACCAGATGTAACAAAGGAAGAGGAAATAGGCAGTCTACCTGAAAAAGAATTCAGAGTAATGATAGTAAGGGTGATCCAAAATCTTGGAAACAGAATGGAGAAAATATAAAAAGCATTTAACAAGGACCTGGAAGAGCTAAAGAGCAAACAAGCAGTGTTGAACAACACAATAAATTAAATTAAAAATTCTCTAGAAGGGATCAATAGCAGAATAACTGAGGCTGAAGAACAGATAAGTGACCTGGAAGATAAAATACTGGAAATAACTACTGCAGAGCAGAATAAAGAAAAAAGAATGAAAAGAATTGAGGACAGTCTCAGAGACCTCTGGGACAATATTAAATGCACCAACATTCGAATTATAGGGGTCCCAGAAGAAGAAGAGAAAAAGAAAGGGACTGAGAAAATATTTGAAGAGATTATAGTTGAAAACTTCCCTAATATGGAAAAGGAAATAGTTAATCAAGTCCAGGAAGCACAGAGTCCCATACAGGATAAATCGAAGGAGAAACACACCAAAGACACATCTTAATCAAACTCAATAATTAAATACAAAGAAAACCTATTAAAAGCAGCCAGGGGGCTTCCCTGGTGGCGCAGTGGTTGAGAGTCCACCTGCCAATGCAGGGAACACGGGGTCGTGCCCCGGTCTGGGAAGATCCCACATGCCATGGAGAGGCTAGGTCCATAAGCCATAGCTGCTGAGCCTGCGTGTCCAGAGCCTGTGCTCCACAAAGGGAGAGGCCACAACAGAGTGAGGCCCACATAACTCAAAAAAAAAAAAAAAAAAAAAAAAGCAGAAAGGGAAAAACAACAAATAACACACAAGGGAATCCCCATAAGGTTAACAGCTGATCTTTCAGCAAAACTCTGCAAGTCAGAAGGGAGTGGCAGGACATATTTAAAGTGATGAAGGAGAAAAACCTACAACGAAGATTACCCTACCCAGCAAGGATCTCATTCAGATTTCACAGAGAAATTAAAACCTTTACAGACAAAAGTTAAGAGAATTCAGCACCACCAAACCAGCTTTACAACAAATGCTAAAGGAACTACTCTAGGCAGGAAACACAAGAGAAGGAAAAGACCTACAATAACAAACCCAAAACAATTAAGAAAAAGGTAATAGGAACATATATATCAATAATTACCTTAAATGTAAATGGATTAAATGCTCCAACCAAAAGACGTACACTGGCTGAATGGATACAGACACAAGACCCATATATATACTGTCTACAAGAGACCCACTTCAGACCTAGGGATACATACAGGCTGAAAGTGAAGGGATGGAAAAAGATATTCCATGCAAATGGAAATCAAAAGAAAGCTGGAGTAGCAATTCTCGTATCAGAAAAAAATAAACTTTAAAACAAAGACTATTACAAGAGACAAAGAAGGACACTACATAATGATCAAGGGAAGAATCCAAGAAGATATAACAATTGTAAATATTTATGCACTCAATATAGGAGCACCTCAATACATAAGGCAAATACGAACAGCCATAAAAGGGGAAATCAACAGTAACACAATCATAGTAAGGGACTTTAACACCCCACTTTCACCAATGGACAGATCATCCAAAATGAAAATAAATAAGGAAACACAAGCTTTAAATGACACATTAAACAAGATGGACTTAATTGATATTTATAGGACATTCCATCCAAAAACAACAGAATACACATTCTTCTCAAGTGCTCATGGAACATTCTCCAGGATAGATCATATCTTGAGTCACAAATCAAGCCTTGGTACATTTAAGAAAATTGAAATCGTATGAAGTATCCTTTCCGATCACAACGCTAGGAGACTAGATATCAATTACAGGAAAAAAATCTGTAAAAAATACAAACACATGGAGGCTAAACAATACACTACTTAATAACCAAGAGATCGCTGAAGAAATCCAAGAGGAAATTAGAAATACCTAGAAACAAATGACACTGAAAACACAATGACCGAAAACCTATAGCATGCAGCAAAAGCAGTTCTAAGAGGGAAGTTTATAGCAACACAATCCTACTTTAAGAGACAAGAAACATCTCAAATAAACAACCTAACCTTACAACTAAAGAAATTAGAGAAAGAAGAACAAAAAATCCCAAAGTTAGCAGAAGGAAAGAAATCATAAAGATCAGATCAGAAATAAATGAAAACGAAATAAGGAAAAATATAAATAAAATGAAATGCTGGTTCTTTGAGAAGATAAATAAAATTGATAAACCCTTAGCCAGAATCATCAAAAAAAAAAAAAAGGGAGAAGACTCAAATCAATAGAATTAGTAATGAAAAAGGAGAAGTAACAACTGACACTGCACAAATACAAAGGATCATGAGAAATTACTACAAGCAACTCTATGCCAGTAAAATGGAAAACCTGGACGAAATGGACAAATTCTTAGAAATGCACAACCTTCCGAGACTGAATCAGGAAGATATAAAAAATATGAACAGACCAATCACAAGCACTGAAATTGAGACTGTGATTAAAAATCTTCCAACAAACAAAAGCCCAGGACCAGATGGCTTCACAGGCGAATTCTATCCACAATTTAGAGAAGAGCTAGCACCTATCCTTCTCAAACTCTTCCAAAATATAGCAGAGGGAGGAACACTCCCAAACTCATTCTACAAGGCCACCATCACCCTGATACCAAAACCAGACAAAGATGTCACAAAGAAACAAAACTACAGCCCAGTATTACTGATGAACATAGATCCCAAAATCCTCAACAAAATTCTAGCAAATAGAATCCAACAGCACATTAAAAGGATCATACACCATGATCAAGTGGGGTTTATCCCAGAAATGCAGGGATTCTTCAATATATGAAAATCAATCAATGTGATACATCATATTAACAAACTGAATTAGAAAAACCATATGATCATCTCAATAAATGCAGAGAAAGCTTTCGACAAAATTCAACACCCATTTATGATAAAAACCCTGCAGAAAGTAGGCATAGAGGGAACTTTCCTCAACATAATAATGGCCATATATGACAAACCTACAGCCAACATCGTCCTCAATGTTGAAAAACTGAAACCATTTCCAATAAGATCAGGAACAAGACAAGATTGCCCACTCTCACCACTATTAATCAACATAATTATGGAAGTTTTAGCCACAGCAATCAGAGAAGAAAAAGAAATAACAGGAATCCAAATCAGAAAAGAAGAAGTAAAACTGTCACTGTTTGCATGCAGATGACATGATACTATACATAGAGAATCCTAAAGATGCTACCAGAAAACTACTAGAGCTAATCAATGAATTTGGTAAAGTAGCAGGATACAAAATTAATGCCCAGAAATCTCTGGCATTCCTACACACGAATGATTAAAAATTTGAAAGTGAAATTAAGAAAACACTCCCATTTACCATTCCAACAAAAAGAATAAAATATATAGGAATAACCCTACCTAAGGAGAAAAAAGACCTGTATGCAGAAAATTATAAAACACTGATGAAAGAAATTAAAGATGATACAAATAGATGGAGAGATATACCAGGTTCTTGGATTGGAAGAATCAACATTGTGAAAGTGACTATATGACCCAAAGCAATCTACAGATTGAAAGCAATTCCTATCAAACTACCACTGGCATTTTTCACAGAACTAGAACAAAAAATTTCACAATTTGTATGGAAACACAAAAGACCCCAGATAGCCAAAGCAATCTTGAGAAAGAAAAACAGAGCTGGAGTAATCAGGCTCCTGGACTTCAGACTATACTACAAAGCTACAGTAATCAAGGCAGTATGATACTGGCACAAAAACAGAAATATAGATCAATGGAACAGGATAGAAAGCCCAGAGATAAAGCTATGCGCATATGGTCACCTTATCTTTGATAAAGGAGGCAGGAATATGGAGTTGAGAAAAGACAGCCTCTTTAATAAATAGTGCTGGGAAAACTGGACAGCTACATGTAAAAGAATGAAATTAGAACACTCCCTAACACCATATACAAAAATAAACTCAAAATGGATTAAAGACCTAAATGTAAGGCCAGACACTATCAAACTCTTAGAGGAAAACATAGGCAGAACACTCTATGATATACATCACAGCAAGATCCTTTTTGACCCACCTCCTAGAGAAATGGAAATAAAAACAAAATAAACAAATGGGACCTAATGAAAGTTAAAAGCTTTTCCACAGCAAAGGAAACCATAAACAAGATGAAAAAACAGCCATCAGAATGGGATAAAATATTTGCAAATGAAGCAAGTGACAAAGGATTAATCTCCAGAATTTACAAGTAGCTCATGTAGCTCAATATGAAAAAAACAAACAACCCAATCCAAAAATGCACAGAATATCTAAATAGACATTTCTCTAAAGAAGATATACAGGTTGCTGACAAACACATGAAGCAATGCTCAACATCATTAATAATTATAGAAATGCAAATCAAAACTACAATGAGATATCGTCTCATACCGGTCAGAATGGCCATCATCAAAAAAATCTACAAACAATAAATGCTAGAGAGGGTGTGGAGAAAAGGGAACCCTCTTGCACTGTTGGTGGGAATGTAAACTGATACAACCAGTATGGAGAACAGTATGGAGGTTCCTTAAAAAACTAAAAATAGAACTACCATACAACCCAGCAATACCACCACTTGGCTTATACCCTGAGAAAACCATAATTCAAAAAGAGTCATGTAGCACAATGTTCATTGCAGCTCTACTTTCAATACCAGGACATGGAACAACCTAAATGTTCATCGACAGATGAATGGATAAAGAAGATGTGACACATGTATACAATGGAATATTACTCAGCCATAAAAAGAAACAAAATTGAGTTATTTGTAGTGAGGTGGATGGACCTAGACTCTTTCACACAGAGTGAAGTAAGTCAGAAAGAGAAAAACAAATACCTTATGCTAACACATATGTATAGAATCTAAGAAAAAAAAGAAAAAGAAAATGGTTTTGAAGAACCTAGGGTCAGGACAGGAATAAAGACACTGACATAGAGAATGGACTTGAAACATGGGGAGGGGGAAGGGTATTTGGGACGAAGTGAGAGAGTGGCATGGACTTATATATACTACCACATGTAAAATAGATAGCTAGTGGAAGCAGCCGCATAGCACAGGGAGATCAGCTCAGTGCTTTGTGACCACCTATAAGGGTGGCATATGGAGGGTGGCAGGGAGATGCAAGAGGGAGGAGATATGGGGCTATATGTATATGTATAGCTGATTCACTTTGTTATAAAGCAGAAACTAACACACCATTGTAAAGCAATTATACTCCAATAAAGATGTTAAAAAAAAAAAAAGAGTACTCTTAGTTTTCAAGTATGCAATACAGTATTATTACCTAGGAGTCACCCTGTTGTACCTTACGGCCCAGAACTTACTTACCTTATAACTAGAAGTTTATACCTTTTGAACACCTTCCTATTTTGCCCACCCATCACCCCCTGCCTATGGCAACCACCAAGCTGTTCTCTGTATTTATGAGTTCAGTGGGTTTTTTTTAAAGATTCCACATATAAGTGAGATGATGTGGTATTTGTCTTTCTCTGTCTGATTTATTTCACTTAGCATAATGCCCTCCAGGTCCATCCATGTTGTTGCAAATGGCAGTATTTCCTTCTTTTTAATGGTTGAATAGAATCACATTCTATATATTTATATATGCATTTTCTTTACCCATTCATCTGTTGATGGCCACATAGGTTGTTTCCATATCTCAACTAATGCTGCAAAGAATATGGAGATGCAGATATCTCTTTGGGATAGTAATTTTGTTTCCTTCAGATATATACCCAGAAGTGGAATTGCTGGATTGTGTGATAGTTCTATTTTTAATTTTTGGAGGAACTTCCATAGCATTTTCCATAATGGATGTACCAGTTTACATTCCCACCAACAGCATACAAGGGTTCCCTTTTCTCCACATTCTTACCAGCATTTGTTATTTCTTATCTTTCTGCTGACAAATTTATCTCACTAACCTTAATAACTAAACCTGTTTCCTGTGCTCTTTATGATCAGTAAAGAGGATGTAGACTTAACCTCAGAACTTATTCTGGGTTTTATATTTATTATTTCTGATCAGCAGCACATAGGGCAAAGACTTCTCTCCTCCTTCCTACCCCACCTTGCTTTACCTTAATTATCCCCACCATATTCAATCAGGTGCATTTTGAGAAGAGAGTGAGAGAAAGGACTGTTGGGTGTGGAGCAGCAGTTACCATATTCTACTTTCAAGTACAGATGAGGCCAATACCACTAACCGTACAGCCTCCAAGGGCATACTGTCTGTCCATCCTAGGTCTTAGATGCTTAGATCTTCCTGTATCCATCAGGATCATGATTCATCAGGGCAATTGGAATTGAGACTCTCAGGACTGGGGTGATGTTGGGGGTAGCAGCGGTGAAGGTAGAAGATGGGGGGGGGTGCAGGGACCAGAGCAGCCTTAGGTAATGAGAAGGTAAAAGAAGGCCAGAGCCCCACTTGAATTTCATGACTTATCTCTCTACTCCCTTCTCTCTGTTCTTCTGGGGGCAAAGTCCTCCCATGACAGGTCTGTGGAACTTCTCCAATTAGATGCAGAAAGCCATTTCAAAACCTTCACTTCTCTTAACCCCTCAGGTCCGGCCAGAACATTTCCACCACCATTACTCAAGAGAACATCCTCCTGATACCATGTCTTGCCTCCTAGGGCCCTTTTACTCCTTTGATCTTCCTCTCCCAAACCCTGCTGGCAAATATCAGCGGATCCTTCTTGAGCTTTGCTTTGACCTCTTGGTCAAAGCTTATTTGAATCACCGGTTTCCATTCTGACTTTCTTTCTCCCCAAATAAGACTCCACTTGAATAAAATCATACAGAATAAACCCCAAATTATTACAATCTCGTCCCTTCCTAACTCTATCCTCAAATATCCCAGGGCATGTTCACTTGCTGTTTTCTCAGCCTGGAGGGCTCTTGTTCATACTTTTCACATGGGAGACTACTCAAAGATCACCTTCTCACAAGAGTCTTCACTGACTACAATCTCAAATGGTCTCCTTTGTTATTTTCTCTCTGTTTATCCTTCATAGTGTTTCTCTCACTGGATAATTTAAAATATACAGTATGTCTACTTGTTTAATATCTATCTCCTCATTTAGATCACATGCACCAAGAGGGTAAGAATCACGTAAGGTCTGTGCCCCTCTCTCTACACAGTGCCCGGTACAGGGCCCTGCACTTGCTGGGTGCTCAGTAAACACTGGGAAGCAGCACAGCAGAATGGTTAAGCATATAAACTCTGGAATTAGATTTGAGTTGAAATCCTGCTTTTATAACTCACTGTGTGACTTAGGACAAGTTAATTAACCAAGCTGTGCCTCGATTCTCCCAACAATACTATAGGACTATAATATTTAACTCATAGTGCTATTGTGAGCATACATAAAGTGTTTAGTATAATGCCTGGCAAGTTATAAGTGTCAATAAATGTTAAATACTGTTGGGATGTCTGGGTTCAGAGTCTTAGCAAGGGTTGTGATGAATTAGCATAGAGTACAAGGAGCAACAATTGCTTAGATACTGAACTTTTCCAATCCCAGAGTGTTGAAAAACCTCAGAGATAACTTTCTAAATTAGGGATGTAAGGAGCAGAAATATTAATGTATTTGACTGTTTGGTAAACATTTATCACAGGCTTTATATGTGTGCTAGGTGCTATGCTGCTTAGTGTATGCTGTAAGTCATAAGTGACTTTGTGGCGTTGGGAGGCAGACACATGAGTCACCTACAGTGATTATTATGGAACACAATAAAAACAAATGCACACACACAGGGATCAGTGGCAACACTGAGGATGGAGCAGCTGGCAGTATTTGGGACAAGAGAAGGGAGGTGCTTAGGGGAAAATTCATCCATAACCTCCTTTTAAAGTGGAATCCAGGTCAGGTGAAGAGGAGGCATGGAAACATGTCAGCCCAGCTGAAGGGGAGAAGGCTTTCAGCAACTGACTTCTGCTGTAACCCTAGATCTACCGCTTTCTGTCTTGGTCCCCATGGTTTGTGAAGATGTGTCAGTACCCTCTCACTATGCTATCCTGAGCTCTGAATTGTTCTTCATTCTCTCTTCTCTCCCTTGAAAGGTAACTAACTGCCCTGAGTCTCAGTCTCTCGGTGCCCTAGTTGTTGCTAGAGGACAACATAAGCTAATGGGTTATCAAAATGTCTAGAAAACATAAAATAATCCAGACTGTTACCCCTACCCCTCACACACACACAGAATGCCCAAGCCTTTGGAAGGCCCAAAGATGAGGCACTAAGGAAAGGGATTCTGTTGATCATGTTATGCTAGTAAGAAGAGATGTCTTAATAGGCAGCCTTATTTTTGTTTCTCTATTGACAAAAGCAAGCTCTTAACAGGAGTTATAATGACAGCCAACACTTTTTGAACACTACATACTAAGTACTCTAATAGTCAAATAGTCACAAGGACTTTTTTTGTGGTAGGTCTTCTTATTCACACTTTACAACAAATCAGAGGCTCAGAGAAGTTAACTCAGCTCACACAGCTATTAAGTGACCAAGCCAGGGTTTTAATCCAGTTCATTTGGCTCCAGGGTCACTTGCCTGGCTCTTGTGGAGCACACCAGCGATATTTTCTCCCAGGCTGGACCATAAGTACTCAAGTGCTTCTGCTCTTAAGTAAACGTTTCTGGTTAAGAGCAAACCTAGCTTTAGTAACATCTTCAATTTCGGGAGAACTGAGAGAGGGAATTGGGAGCTTCATCTCAAGGCCAACCCAATTTCCCACATCTAAAATCCAAACATGCTTGATGTTTCTAAAACCATATAAGGGTATTTTGGTTGTATTCTGAGTGTTTCCATTTAACTTAATGTCGTCTTCTGGTTTCAGAGGAAATTATTCCCGAATAACCTCAACATGAGAGTTCTCTTGCCTTTCCGGTGAGAATGCTTAAATTGGTCTTCGGTCACCTTGGAATTATGTCACTTCTCAACTACTTAAACGTGACACTTCAATACAATCCCTTTGGTCCTGTTTCATTTCTTTTCACCTGAATAATGTTGACCTAACATATTCATCTCTAATATGAGAAATAAGACAAGTAAAAATCACTCTATATTTTATCAGCTTTTCCCCACACTTATTGTACAGCAAAAATCACATTCTGCAAATCTCATTTCCTCACTATTTCTTTTGTTTTTTTTTTTACTGGGGGTTGGGGGAGAGGCATTTTTCAAAATTGTGAAAGTCAGGGGACCTCTGTATTATTTTTTCAACTTCCTGTAAATCTTTAATTGTTTCCAGATAATTTTTCAATTGTGAAATACACACAGAGAAGAGTATATTAAAGAATATGTATGGTTTAAAGGGAACACCTTTGTGAACACAGTCCGCCTGCCCCATTTAAAAACATAATATCCGGGCTTCCCTGGTGGTGCAGTGGTTGAGAGTCCGCCTGCCGATGCAGGGGACACGGGTTCGTGCCCCGGTCTGGGAAGGTCCCACATGCTGTGGAGCGGCTGGGCCCGTGAGCCATGGCCGCTGAGCCTGTGCGTCCAGAGCCTGTGCTCTGCAATGGGAGAGGCCACAACAGTGAGAGGGCCACGTACCACAAAAAAGAAAAAAAAATAAAAATAAATTCTTGTATGTATTTTTGAACGCACACGCAAGTTTCTCTAGCATATATAACTAGGAGTAGAATTAGTGGACATAACATAAACTCATGTTCAACTTTACGAGGTGATTCCAAACAGAAATGCAAAGAGGTCATACCAATTACTGTCCCATCAGTAGTATGTGAGAGTCCCCATTGCTCTACAGCCTCATGAATACTTGATATTGTCAAACTTATTTTTTACCCTATCTGATGCATAGGTAATTGTCTTATTTTTGTTTTAATGTTCATTCATCTGGCTGCTAACAAAATGGAGCATCTTTTAAATAATATATTGGATATTTGAATTTCTCTTTTATTAATTGAGTGTTCAAGTCTATCACCCATATTTCTATTGTGTTATTTTTTGCCCTGTTCTTACTGATTTGATGGGTTTCTTTTTATATATCTTTATATTCTTGAAAATCTTTTTATACATCTTTTATATATCTTGAATACCAATCTATTAGCATATATCTTGAATATTAGAATATAATATTATTCAATATTATATATTGAATATATAATATTCAATATTATACATCTTGAATATGCTTGTTATATGTGTTACAAATATCTTCTCTCAGTTTGTAGCTTACCTTTCACTCTCTTTAGAGTGTCTTTTAAAGAAAGATATTAATATTAATGTTGCTAAATTTTCTAATCTTATCCTGTTTGTCCTTTTATATCTTATTTAAGGAATCCTTCAAACCTGATGTCATGAAAATATTTCCCTGTGTTATCTTCTCAAAAGTTTATAGTTTTGTTTTTCATGGTTATACCTTTAATCCACTTGAGATTGGTTTTTGTGGATTATGAGAAGAGTCAAGTTTTATTTTTCACCTGTGGGGAACGAATTGCCCCCGTACCTTTCTTTGGAAAGTTGAAAAGTCCACCCTGTCATTGCTTTGAGCTCTGTCATAGGTTAAGTGTGTATCCATGTGTGGGTATGATTCTGGGCTCTTGATTGTGTTCCATCAGTCTTTGTCTATCTCCTCTGTACCAATTCAACACTGTCTTAATTACTGTGACTTTATAACACATCTCGATATCTAGGATGACAAGTTCCTCAGCTTTTGTTTACCTTTGAATGAATTGCCTTCCATGATCTTTTGAAACTATCAAGCTCTATTTAAACTGTTTTAGAAGAATTGAAGGATTTTTGATTATTGAGTTTTGTAATTCTTGAATTTGGTCTCACTGTCCATTTACTTGAGAATTCCTTAGTGTCTGCAATGGACAGGATAGGCCAGGTTATGCTGTGGTTATGGACAATCTCAAAAGTTCAGCGGCTTAACATAATGTTTGATTCTTATAAATAAAGAAGTGTCCATTGGGGCTAGCTGGAGATCTACTCTGTGTCATCCTTGCTCAGCAGCCCAGGCTGATGAAGCCTCACCATCTGGACCATTGCTGGTTGAAGGGGAAGTGAGAAAGAAAGATAGCTGAGTAATTATCATGTATTAGGACTGATTTTAAGTCAAGTGCATTTTTAAAAACCATGTGATAATTACAATACAGTTATTGAGAACAGCTTTGTTTATGGAGAACTCACTGTGTGTCTGGAATAGTACTAAGTGCATTGCAGGCATTATCTCATTTGTCTATGCAGTGTACTAACTTATGTCCACTTTATAGATGAGGAGACTAAGGATAAATGATTTGTTCAAGGCTATGAAACTACTAAGTACCAAAGCCAGGAATCAACTTAGTCCTATTTGGCTGTCAAAATCTTGACCTTAACATCTGCATCACCTTGTTTCTGTCACACATCAGCTCACATACTACAAACAAAGGAGGATCCCATTCCATGGATGGCTGAATTTCAACTCTTAACCTTTGAAGATTTGGACAGAATTTCGTAGTTTACAGGTAATTGCTTTTTGTTTCTTTAAGCCTTAACTTTAGACTCAGTTTTGACCAGAATTTAAAAGTGAAGCAGCTAGTAGCAGGCAGGACTGGTTAGTTCGAGAGCCAGACAGCTCATGAGGAATACCAATCTATTTGGCAGACTCCGAAGAATTAACTATAGCAGTAGCAAACAGTCTGAGCCTTTCAGTCAGTTTGAAAATCAGTTCAGTCATCAACTGACAACACTGAGTTTGAGGAGTTCTTTTAAAAAGAAAGAAAGAATTGGTACCTGCATAACCTGTATGCTCTTTTTCCTTAAAACATTTATTGTATTAGAATTGTTCTCTTCCTCTCCCATATTTGCTATGTAGGCTTTATCTACTGAGTCTGATCATCAGGGAGGAAACTAATGATTCTGAATGCTGTCCCCTCTTTCCAAGAAGCTAAAGTGCCTTGATCTTAGTAGGAGATGATTTATTAGTTTGACTCTCAAAAGAGGCCTCTGAGACAAACCCCTTACCCACCCCAGGATGAAGTCTTCTAATTTGTGCTGAGGGTCACATATGGAGACTCAATCATCTTATCTTCCCTGATATCCCTCAGCTGCTTTCCATGAGAAATGGTTGTTGCAGGGATTGTGAGACAGGGCAGTGGTGGTGCTGAACTAGGAGGGGCTGTAGAAAGTAAATAGTAACATAATTCTTACATACCTGGGCTAGAGATATTGCATTATGTCTCTGAATGTTGGTGGGAATCATAAGATCAATAAGAAACTTGAAGATTCTTTTTGCCAGATCGGTGCCTGTATTCTCTATATTATTCCATAATCCCAAGTCATAGCCCTCACAGCTTGTGTGTGTGTGTGTGTGTAGGGGAGAGGGGGGCAGGGAGGGAGAACACAAGGTCCTGTGATAGTAAATGAATGGATTTGAATATCATTTCAACCAAGCAAGGTATCTTTAATTTGCCTTTGTAGTACATAGTTTTTATGCAGATGCTAATTAGAGATGATCTAAGAACAAGGGTCAAGACTAGTGATGCCTCTGAAATGTATCTCTCCAAATCCTGCTCCTCAGAAGAGTCATTGGGTATTTGGTGATTCATATTCATAAAAGAATAGGTGTTTCCTATGGATGGCAGTGTCGATCTGGGTAGCTCTGGGCTCACGCACATCTGAAAGGATGTCAGCTTCATCTTCTGACATCTAGGTGGAAGTTGTCCTTGAAGATGTTCTACTCTAAAGGCAAGTCAGATAGGCATGCTCATTATACAAAGCAATACTAACAACGGCATCATCTTTCTCATCCTTCCATTCTGGACCTGTGTCTTAACACGTGACATACATATCATTAGCGATAATGCCTTTCTGAGCTCCCTTCGCCCTAATTTTACCCTTTTGAAACCCTCTTACCTGTTCAAAGTAGTTAAGTTTTGCATTCCTTTTTATTAGTGAATCAGAATTTGCATGAGATAAAGCTAGAGAGCTAAACTGGGTCTGAATCTTAGAAGGCCTTCAATGGACCGCTCAAAAGTCATCGCAGGTTCTGGAGAAAGGGGCAATTGATTGTAGTGTACCTTAGGAAGCTTAATTTGGCATAGACCTAAGAGAAAATTGGAGATAGAGAGCCCAGATAGGTTGCTATTATAATAACCTAGGAAAAAGATACAAAGGGCTTAAACTGGAGCAATGGAAAGAAAAGAATACATGTGGGCAACATTAAGAAACACAACAGGCAGAACTTGTGAAATGAATGTATTTGACCTGGCATTTACTTTCCTCTTTATTTCTTCCCAATGAATTCCCAATTTTGTTCAGGAATGCATCTCTCCTCCATTTGTTCTGGGCTAAAGGGGGAAGGAAACTGACTCCATCCCAAGCACCAGTGGGTGGATCCTGGTTAGCCTGTAACCCAATCCTATTCATCCCACTCCCTTTGACAGGGATTGATTTAGAAGTGGACATGTTTCCAGTTCTAGCCAGAGTGATGTGAAGTAAGCTGTCCTGGGGCTTTGGAAAATGTTTCATTTACTCTTAAGAAGGAAATATTATTAGACATGTTCCCTTTCTTTCTCTGGATGTTGTCCTGTCTGGATGTTGTGACAGGAATCTGTGGGTAGCGGTCTTGTAACCAGGCAAAGCCAAGGGGATTCAGAGAAGTGAGGACGGCGTCACCTGATCTATGAAATTCTTGTCACATGAGAAACACATTTCCTAATTGCTAGTGCTAACTGGAGTCAGGATTTTCTGTGACTGGAAGCTGAAGTCATCTTGATATAGTAAGAGAGATGAGAAGTTTAAAGTGACTCTAAGCTTTCAGCATGGGGGACTGGAAGAGTGATGAGCTTTTCCCGTGGAGGAAAATGACTGGACTTTAGAATCTGACAGAGCTGGGTGCAAATTCCAGTTCCACAACTTACTATATGACTTGGAGAAACTGTTTAACTTCTCTTAGCATGTTTTTCCTTTTCCAGAAGTATAATACTAATACATATCCTCACAGGGTTAATGTGAAGACTTAGTAAGATAGTGCATATGAAGTGCTTGTCACTAGTAGTAAGTTTGGTTTCCTTCTTCCCCAATTCCATGTCTGTCACATGGTTCCAGAAAAGTAGTTTCTTCCTAAACCTAACCTACTATTGTCGTGGATCACAACCCTTAGCACAATGCCTACACACAATAAGTGATGAATAAAGATAAACTGAGATGAACCCCAAGTTAGGGAGCACAGAAGGATAAAGGCCATGGTTTTATGTTGAGAGGGGATTGGTGGGCTAGATTAGGAGTAAGGCTGAGCACAGTTTTGTAAATGCTTAGTTTAATAGCATGGTGGAATGTCAGATGGGATAATCAGCAGACAGTTTTAAATGGGAGAAATTGAGTCAAACACCTGTTTGACCACAGCACCATATCTGAGTGGTTTTAATATTAATTTTAAGTGGTTTTGGGAGAAATGAAGGAAGGGGCCGTAAGAGTACTAAATCTCACATTTTTTGGTTAGTACAATAAGGGATTAGGAGAGTTAGGATTTGAGTTCTAATAACCTCTAAATCTGTCAAATTAATGAGAAGCAAATTAATTGTTTAACATCTTGTAAAAAAAAAAGCAATTTAATGTCCTCATTAAATTGGATGGGTGGTTTTGGCATCACATAGAACTAACTTTAGTTACCCTTGTTCTGACAGAAGCCCAGTTACCAGGGTTTGTATAACACGTGGCAGGCAGAGATCTGGGTACCAGAAGAGAGGCTTACCATGTGGCCATAAGGTGGGACCTGTGAGAGGTTTGAATTCATGTTTGTGGTTAAAGCCCTCGTGTTCAGGCTTTTCATGGCCTCTCTCAATGCCTGGAGGAGCCACAGTAGACATATTATACAGTCAAGTGCAACTGCAGTAAATACAAATTGACCTCATTTTCTCATCACTTGGGTGTAGAATTTCTGGATGTAGAAGGACAGATTGAATACTAAAACAAATTAAATGACAATTTTGAATATTGTAATCATATTTCCTGGTTACAAGGGCTTGGGTGATTTTTCTGCCAACTGAATGATTCTCATTTGAAAAACACAGATGCATGTTGGCAGGTCCTGTGCTATCCCAAACACACTGTTAGAAACTCAAATATAGTTATTTAAATTACTGGAGAAAAGCATGCGTTCTTACCCAGTTCGGTTGTTGTAAATGCTTACAAGATCAGAACGCCTGGCCCAGGCCTTGGATCACATTTTTTTCGGATGTAGGTGAGAGGGGAGTTTTGGGGGTAAAATTGGGAAGCTGGGGCCGAAGTGTTGTCACTTTTTCATATCACTCTCCAAATTTCTGTAGTGATGAGAAAAGAGATGTTGGATAATTTGATTCTATCATGGGTTGGGGCCTGCGTGTCTTCACAAAATCATGGCAAGTGCCCAAGCAATCCTCTCCTTGTAGAGACCAAAAACCCTCTCACTCTCAGCGTGAACTGTAGCTATCATCTATCACTATGATTTACATGGATTATCTCATCTAATCCTGAAAGAGCCCTGGAAGGAGAGATGTGGTTATCACCATGTTGCAGATGAGGAAACAAAGGTGAAGAGACATTAAGTACTTTGCCCAGCAAGACATGGTTAAGTTAAGTGGCAAAATGGAGACTTAAACCTCAGTATAGTTTTCTCAGATTCCAAAGCCAACGTTCTTAACACTGGACTATATTGTCCTAAGCCCAGTGAGTGTGGACTGTTGTAAAACTGAGGATGCCACTAATGCCAGGGCCTTTGGGAATTTTGAAGTGCTGGAAGACAGATACTTGGAATGGGGCCATGTGGCTTCCTGAGTGATGGAGCTATAGTCACAGGGTTAGCTTAATAAAAAGATTGCCTTTCATCCTTCACACAGGGATAATGAAATAATAGGGACTATGAAAACTCATCACCTGCTTGGCAAAAATCCCTACAGAGTTAGCCAGATGAAACCTTAGGTGACTTGGAGTTCAACAGGTTCACAACACCATCGAAACCTGTATCCAGCGCAGGCTAACTCTCTGTACAGCCCCACTCATACTTATGACCGAATGTATTTTCCTTCCCAACACCTGCTTTTCCTATCATCAGGCACAGTGTTGGATTTTATTCCTACCTAGACCACAATAGAGAATATTTGTTTCTCCCTTTCTGACAACGAATGATTTCCTTTTGCTCATTCTCAAAATATAAGAAGAGATCTTGCAGGGACACTTTAATCATCCTAGATGGAGTTCTTTTGCCTTGCACTCAGGTAAAAGAGATTCTATAATTTTCTTTGGTCTTCTGTGCTCTGGTCAACAGGAATTCTTCCTGAGTTCCAACCTAAGTTTGTTTTCCTATGATTTAAGCTCTTTCCCTCTAATTCTTCTTGCATTATTATTTGGAAACTGGCTACACGGAAGAGGGGGTGGCTGGAGGATATGGAGGTTTTTTGTGGCTGTACTGAGTCCTGACTCGAGCTCAGCTTTGTAGAAGTTGACAGCTGCTCTACTTATTAAAGAGAATATATTCCTTGTATGTCTATTTTTATATCCTCGGAGCACTAGGAAGCCTTCTTTAGAAGGGAGGTGATCTCTCTCAAGAGACTGAGCAACATGGAAAATAATAGGGGCTTTCAAGCATTTCAGGTGCCTAGAAATTGCTCTTTTAGAAACAGGCTCTTGCTTTTGAAACAGTTAATTGAATAGCGTTTACATTCATAACACTACAAGAAATCGTCCAACCCCATGTGCAGTTGTGACAGCTGGAAAGGATTTTTCAGTCATCTCCATGCATCAGACCCTATGGAACCTTTGTTGCCCCCCTCTTTCTCCCTGAAAGCCTATGAAATACATTTTCTTCTGCTGACACTGCAGCATGAACTTTCCATAGCAACTTATTCCCACACTACCTGTTAATAATGCCAAGAGTAATGTATTTAACTCCCTGCATACTGTGCCAAAATGTTTACACATTTCAGCTTATTTCAGACTTTAAAGACCAGACATAAATCCTAAACTAGCTGTGTCCTTTCCAAACACTCAGGGAGTTGGTTGCAACATTTTTGTGGGTAGAATTGGGCAGATTTTCCTCAAGTATCTTGTAGTAAAAAGTAGGATACTCCTTTTGGGCTTTTTGCTAACTGTTTTGGGGTCCTCGAAAAGGAACGGTTTTGCAGAAAGTGATCAACTAGGAGTGCATCTTTTTTTTTTTTACCCATTTTTAAAATTGAAGTATAGTTAATTTAAAATGTGTTAGTTTCAGGAGATGAATGTATCTTTTCAGTTAAATATCACTTTTATTGATAATGCCCTTAAAACCAGAAATAAAACTTCTAAACTAAAAATTTGTTAATGTAAATATCTGAAGATGATTTTTATAATTCATCATCTGATTTCTAAGAATACAAACTACACTTGTTTGTAATTCATTGCTTATTACTTTAGTTTATTACTGTTTTTATGAGAATTCTCTACTGTACAGATAAAAATCTACATTTTACTGCTGCGAAACCTGACTTATAGTAGGAAGTGATCTACCTAAGGTCACAAAACTAGTAGGTGATGGAGGTGGGATTTACCCTCTGATGTGTTTGCTTCTGAAGCCAGAACTCTTTACACTGCACCAAAACTTTCTAAAATGGTTTTCTAGAAACATTAAGTGAGGAGATATTAATAGGCGTGTCTCAAAAAGGTTGTTCTGTGATTGTTACCTTTGGAAATTTGACAGTCTATTCTTCTCCTGGAAATTCACAATATACAAGCATACTAAAGCCTCTGAGAAGTCCTGCAATGAAGAAACCTGCTTATTTCTGTGCAACCCAGATGTTTCCAAACTTACTTGAGCCTGGTGCACTTTTCCCTCAGCACATCTATTAACACTCAGAGGCTCACGGTCTGTGGAACTTAGGCAAAGGAGACATTGCACTTTGCCAGGCTGCTTCCTAACTACCCTGAATGTCCCAAGGGCCAGCTCTCCTTTCCTTTTCACTTGGTTTCCAATTGCCTCTGAAGTGCCTCTTGAAGAAGATATATAGAAAGCCATTCTATCTCCCCTTAGCCATTCCTTATTT
The DNA here is from genome assembly GCF_964374135.1 of Grampus griseus. Taxonomy (NCBI): domain Eukaryota; kingdom Metazoa; phylum Chordata; class Mammalia; order Artiodactyla; family Delphinidae; genus Grampus; species Grampus griseus. Next base: position 22,053,728 of record NC_139002.1, on the reverse strand, counting down.
GTTCTCACAGGGCTTCTCCCTCTTTGGAATACTTTAATCTGACTTCCTAAATGGGATAGTACCTCTGCCTTTCTGCAAATTTCGAAACAAATAACAAATAAGGCATGGATTGATCAAAGCTCAGATGGTTTATTCAGATCTCCAGAGAATCAACCATCATATTTTCATCTGAAAACCTCAACTCAGTCCAGCAAAACTCTCTGCTTGAGCAAACATTTTCATGGGACCTCACATAGTGACAAAGCCAAATGAATCGGTCAGTTCCTTCAGAAAGCCTTTGATATCATGCACACATGGTCTAAATCTAAAATGACATCACTCCTGGGTAAAGGGCCCAATGAGTGAAGAATCAGTAATTCCCGAGTGTGAATAACAAGTTTCATGAAAGACTATTGTTCACCAAATACCCAGCACTTAAAACTGAGAAAACCTTGCTTACAATCAACCTAAATATTTGAAAACTCCTTAAGTTCTAATTAGAATGTTCAGTTTTCTTCCAAATCCTTAACATTGTGTAGATACAGCCAGGAGTTTTGAATCATTGACTAATTTATTCCTTTCTGTTCTACAACTCCTCCAGTTCACATTGTACTAATCTAGTGCTTTACATTATGTAGACAATCTTATTATTGTTAGTTGGCTCCATGCCAGGGACCTTTAGCTATAAATATTAAGTGTCTTTTTATTGGCAAATGAGTAGAATGGAAACTAGGCAAAACCAAGAAGGAATAGCCATGGTCTTCCTGAAAGAATTTAGAAGCTAAAAGCGCAAGTTACTGTTTTAGTTTTCTTGATCTTTTCACTGTTATCCGTCTAAGCCATAATGTTTCTTTTTCAAGACAACCTATAACAAGATTCGAAAGTGAAAACTCTAAAACCATGGTTTGGAGTATGCAGCACAGAAAATCTGATGGAAACTGTAAACCCCATGTCATAAGAGCAATTTAAAAGCATTCAGGGGAGAAATGACCTGGCAAAGTAAGGTATCAATGAATTTGGATCTAGAGACATGGATGAAAATGTCAAAAACTTGCAGCTAAGGATAAAATAAATTAAATAAAATGTTGCTCCTCTGGATTGGATTTTTTTCTATGTCAACCACTACTGAGTCATTAAGGAAAACGAGAGTCCAAGAGCTCCTGATTGTCTGTGACAGGCCTCTGTTCCCCAGATGGAGTCAATGTGTTGCCCTTGTCAACAGTACTGACTCAGCCACCTCTGCAGGGCGTGGCCACCAGCTCTGAAGTACAGAGAAGCAGAATCTGGTTGCATCTGCTTGTGTTCCTGGTCAGCTTGCATTTCGACCTTAGAGTAAAGGGATATGATTTAAATGTGGACATTTCTTAAAGTTCAGTTAATCCAGAGCATTTGTAAAAGGCCAAACACTTCAGAGCAATGATGGTTTTCTTATACCAAGAACAAAATTAAATGTTGTCTATCAGCTGGACTATGGAAAAAAGTGATCCAAGTCACATAATGTGCTATTAGTATAACTACATGCTATGATAATCACCATGATCATCTCACCATCAGGGTTGTAATGACTGCAGAGTAATGATGAGGTTGTGCCATGCTAGCCATACTCTTTGGGCTGATCAGGATGATCATCCGTGTGATTAAGGTCATTGTTGAATTAGCTTTCGTTGGATAGACCTGCATTTGCCCTCTATTTGGAGAGGGTGGCATCTGTGAATACAATTTTCTTTTAAATGGGAGTTTGTCTTACTTTTTGATGCACAACTTGCAGAAGTCTGCTGTCACAGAATCCCAGAGCCAGCAAGGTCCCTGAGGGTCACTGAGGCTGCATGTACATGCTGCACACAAACAGGGTCAGGACGGTCACATCTGGCCATTGCAGCTCATTTATACAGCTGGGATACAGAAACATCAGTTTCACCATGCATGCTGTGCCAAGCGCCCCGCAGAGCCCTGGCCTCAAGGACATGTAAAGGGCTCCATCCACAGCACTGGACTCTACGCTCTCAGGCTGCTCATGGGTGGACCAGGTGACACTGTGTGTTATTATTTGGGAGGAATCAGCATTTGTGCCCCCAGGATCTCCCCTTCTGCTGGCACTTTGCCTGAATTCCCAACCACTAGAGTCACTCCTTTGGCTTAAGGCAGTGGTTCGCTATTTTTTTTTCCTTTAGTACAAAGAACCCTTTTTTTTTTTAATTGGAGTAAAATTGCTTTACAATGTTGTGTTAATTTCTGCTGTACAATGAAGTGAATCAGCTATATATATACCTATATCCCCTCCCTCTTGGACCTCCCACCACCCGCATCCCACTCATCTAGGTCATCATAGAGCATGGATCTGAGACCCCTGTGTTATATAGCAGGTTCCCTCTAGCTGTCTATTTTACACATGGTAGTGTATTTATGTCAAACCTAATCTCCCAATTCATTCCACCCTCCCCTTCTCCCTCTGTGTCCACATGTTTGTTTTCTACATCTATGTCTCTATTCCTGACCTGCAAATAGGTTCATCTGTACCATTTTTCTAGATTCCACATATATGTGTTAATAGACGATATTTGTTTTTCTCTTTCTGACTTACTTCACTCTGTATGACAGACTTTAGATCCATCCATGTCTCTACAAATGACCCAATTTTGTTCCTTTTTATGGCTGAGTAATATTCCATTGTATATATGTACCACATCTTCTTTATCCATTCATCTAGGGTTGGACATTTAGGTTGCTTCCATGTCCTGGCTATTGTAAATAGGGCTGCAATAAATATTGGGGTACATGTGTCCTTTTGAATTATGGTTTTCTCAGGGTATATGCCCAGTAGTGGGATTGCTGGGTCATATGGTAGTTCTATTTTTAGTTTTATAAGGAACCTCCATACTGTTTTCCATAGTGGTGGTATCAATTTACATTCCCACCAACAGTGCAAAAGGGTTCCCTTTTCTCCACACCCTCTCCAGCATTTACTATTTGTAGATTTTTTGATGATGGTCATTCTGACCAGTGTGAGGTGATACCTCACTATAGTTTTGATTTGCATTTCCCTAATGATTAGTGATGTTGAGCATCCTTTCATGTGTTTGTTGGCAATCTGTATATCTTATTTGGAGAAATGTCTATTTAGGTCTTCTACCCATTTTTGGATTGGGTTGTTTGTTTTTTTGATATTGAGCTGCATGAGCTGCTTGTAAATTTTGGAGATTAATCCTTTGTCATTTGCTTCATTTGCAAATATTTTCTCCCATTCTGAGGGTTGTCTTGTTTATGGTCTCCTTTGCTGTGCAAAAGCTTTTAAGTTTCATTAGGTCCCATTTGTTTATTTTTGTTTTCATTTCCATTTCTCTAGGAGGTGGGTCAAAAAGGTCTTGCTGTGATTTATGTCAGAGTGTTCTGCTTATGTTTTCCTCTAGGAGTTTTATATTGTCTGGTCTTACATTTAGGCCTTTAATCCATTTGGAGTTTATTTTTGTGTATGGTGTTAGGTAGTGTTCTAATTTCATTTTTTACATATAGCTGTCCAGTTTACCTAGCACCACTTATTGAAGAAACTGTCTTTTCTCCATTCTATATTCCTGCCTCCTTGCCATAGATTAGGTGACCATATGTGCATGAGTTTATCTCTGGACTTTCTATCCTGTTCCATTGATCTATATTTCTGTTTTGGTGCCAGTACCATACTGTTTTGATTACTATAGCTTTGTAGTATAGTCTTGGGGTCTTTTGTGTTTCCATACAAATTGTAAAATTTTTTGTCCTAATTCTGTGAAGAATGCCATTGGTAGTTTGATAGGGATTGCACTGAATCTGTAGACTGCTTTGGGTAGTATAGTCATTTTCACAATATTGATTCTTACAATCCAAAAACATGGTATATCTCTCCATCTGTTTATGTCCTCTTTGATTTCTTTCATCAGTGCTTTATAGTTTTCTGAGTACAGGTATTTTCCCTTGTTAAGTAGGTTTATTCCTAGTTATTTATTATTTTTGTTGCAATGGTAAATGGGATTGTTTCCTTAATTTCTCTTTCTGCCTTTTTGTTGTTATTATATAGGAATGCCAGAGGTTGCTGTGCATTTTGTATCCTGCAACCCTACGAAATTCATTGATTACTTCTAGTAGTTTTCTGGTGGCATCTTTAGGATTTTCTATGTATAGTATTGTGTCATCTGCAAACAGTGACAGTTTTACTTCTGCTTTTCCAATTTGTATTCCTTTTGTTTCTTTTTCTTCTCTCATTGCCATGGCTCGGCCTTCCAAAACTATGTTGAATAAGAGTGGCAAGAGTGGACATCCTTGTCTTGTTCCTGATCTCAGTGGAAATGCTTTCAGTTTTTCACCATTGAGTATGATGTTTGCTGTGGGTTTGTCATATATGGCCTGTATTATGTTGAGGTAGGTTCTCTCTATGCCCATTTTCTGGAGAGTTTTTATCATAGATGAGTGTTGAATTTTGTCAAAAGCTTTTTAGTATCTATCGAGATGATCATATGGTTTTTATTCTTCAGTTTGCTAATATGGTGTATCACATTGATTGATTTGTGTATATTGAAGAATCCTTGCATTCCTGGGATAAAGCCCATTTGATCATGGGGTATGATCCTTTTAATGTGCTGTTGAATTCTGTTTGGTAGTATTTTGTTGAAGATTTTTGCATCTATGTTCATCAGTGATATTGGTCTGTACTTTTCTTTTTTGTGTAATATCTTTATCTGGTTTTGGTATCAGTGTGGTGGTGGCTTCATAGAACAAATTTGGGAGTATTCTTCCCTCTGCAATTTTTTGGAAGAATTTGAGAAGGATTCGTGTTAGCTCTTCTCTAAATGTTTGATAGAATTCTCCTGTGAAGCCATCTGGTGCTGGACTTTTGTTTGTTGGAAGATTTTTAATTACAGTTTCAATTTCATTACTTGTGATAGATCTGTTTATATTTTCTAATTCTTCCTGGTTCAGTCTTGGAAAATTGTACCTTTCCAAGAATTTGTGCATTTCTTTGTGGTTGTTCATTTTGTGGGCATATAGTTGTTTGTAGTAGTCTCTTATAATCCTTTGTATTTCTGCAGTGTTAGCTGTGATTTCTTCTTTTTTATTTCTAATTTTATTGATTCACATCCTCTGCCTTTTTTTTTTTTGATGAGTCTGGCAAATGGCTTATCAATTGTGTTTATCTTCTCAAAGAACCAACTTTTAGCTTTTTTGATCTTTGCTATTGTTTTCTTTGTTTCTATTTCATTTATTTCTGCTGTCATCTTTATGATTTCTTTCCTTCTACTGATTTTGGGCTTTTTTTTTGTTCTTCTTTCTCTAGTTCCTTTAGATGTAAGGTTAAATTGTTTTCTTGTTTCTTGAGGTGAGATTGTATTGCTATAAACTTCCTGCTTAGATCTGCTTTTGCTGCATCCCATAGGTTTTGGGTGGTCGTGTTTTCATTGTCATTTGTTTCTATGTATCTTCTAATTTCTTCTTTGGTTTCTTCAGTGATCTCTTGATTATTTAGTAGCACACTGTTTAGCCTCCGTATATTTGTGTTTTTTACTGTTTTTTTCCTGTAATTGATTTCCAGTCTCATAGCATTGTGGTCAGAAAAGATGCTTGATATGATTTCAATTTTCTTAAATTTACCAAGGCTTGATTTATGACCCAAGATGTGATCTATCCTGGAGAATGTTCTGTGAGAACAAAGTGTACTCTGCCACTTTCAGGTGGAATGTCCTATAAATATCAGTTAAATCTATCTGATCTACTGTGTCATTTAAAGCTTTTGTTTCCTTATTTATTTTCTGTCTGGATGATCTATCCATGGGTGTAAGTGAGGTGTTAAAGTCCCCTACTATTATTGTGTTATTGTTGATTTCCCCTTTTATGGTTGTTAGCATTTGCCTTATGTATTAAGGTGCTCCTATTTTGGGTGCATAAATATATATAATTGTTATATCTTCCTCTTGGATCGATCCCTTGATCATTATGTAGTGTCCTTCCTTATCTCTTGTAACAGTCTTTATTTTAAAGTCTGTTTTATCTGATATGAGTATTGCTACTCCAGCTTTCTTGTGATTTCCATTTGCATATGATATCTTTTTCCATCCCTTCACTTTTAGTCTGTATGTGTACCCAGGTCTGAAGTGGGTCTCTTGTAGAAAATATATATATGGGTCTTTTGTTTGTGCATCCATTCAGTCAGTCTGTGTCTTTTGGTTGGGGCACTTAATCCATTTACATTCAAGGTCATTATTGATATGTATCTTCCTATTACCATTTTCTTAATTTTTTTGGGTTTTTTTTTTTTGTGTGTGGTATGCGGGCCTCTCACTGTTGTGGCCTCTCCCGTTGCAGAGCACAGGCTCCAGACGCGCAGGCTCAGCAACCATGGCTCACGGGCCCAGCCGCTCTGCAGCATGTGGGATCCTCCCGGACCGGGGTGCAAACCCATGTCCCCTGCATTGGCAGGCGGACTCCCAACCACTGCGCCACCAGGGAAGCCCTGGGTTTGTTTTTGTGGTCTTTTTCTTATCTGTGTTTCCCACCAGAGAAGTTCCTTTAGCATTTGTTGTAAAGCTGGTTTGGTGGTGCTGAACTCTGTTAGCTTTTGCTTGTCTGGAAAGCTTTTGATTTCTCCATTGAATCTGCATGAGATCCTTTCTAGGTAGAGTAATCTTGGTTGTAGGTTTTTCTCTTTCATCACTTTAAGTATATCCTGCCACTATCTTCTGACCTGCAGAGTTTCTGCTGAAAAATCAGCCGATAACCTTATGGGGATTCCGTTGTGTGTTAGTTTTTGCTTTTCCCTTGCTGCTTTTAATATTTTTCTTTGTAGTTAATTTTTGATAGTTTGATTAATATATGTCTTGGTGTTTCTGTTAGGGTTTATCCTGTATGGGACTCTCTGTGCTTCCTGGACTTGGGTGACTATTTCCTTTCCCATGTTAGGGAAGTTTTCCACTATAATCTCCTCAAATATTTTCTCAGACCCTTTCTTTTTCTCTTCTTTTGGGACCCTTATAATTTGAATGTTGGTGCATTTAGTGTTGTCCCAGAGGTCTTAGGCTGTCTTCATTTCTTTTCATTCTTTTTTCTTTATTCTGCTCCTCAGCAGTTATTTCCACCATTCTGTCTTCCAGCTCACTTATTCATTCTTCTGCCTCAGTTATTCTGTTATTGAATCCTTCTATTGTGCTGTTCATCTTTGTTTGTTCTTTAGCTCTTCTAGATCTTTGTTAAACATTTCTTGTATTTTCTCAATCTGTGCCTCCATTCTATTTCCAAGATTCTGGATCATCTTTACTATCATTACTCTGAATTCTTTTTCAGGTAGGTTGCCCATTTCCTTTTCATTTATTTGGTTTCTTATGTTTTTACTCTTCTCCTTCATCTGTGATATTTATTTTTGTCATCTCATTTTTTTTTTTCTGATAGGTGGGATTGTGTTCCTGTCTTTCTTGTTGTTTGGCCTGAGGTTTCCAGCACTGGAGTTTGTAGGCTATTGGTTAGAGCTGTGTCTTGGTGCCAAGATGAGGACCTCTGCAGGACCTCACACTAATGACTATTTCCCAGGGTCAGAGGTTGTCTGTTAGTCCAGTGGTTCAGATTTGGAGCTCCCATCACAGGGGCTCTGACCCAACCCCCAGCTCATGAACCAAGATCCTGCAAGCTCTGCAGGGCAGCAAAAAAAAAAAAAAAAAAAAGAGAGAAAGAAAGAGAAAAGGACAAAGAGTAAAAAATAAAATAAGATTAGAAATCTAACAGATATGTTAGAAAGAAAAAATTAAAATATAGATGAAACAACAACTAGAAGGTAAAACAGAACCACAATAGTAAAAAAGAGGAGAAAAAAATGGAAAAGGCCTTGGCTGTGGGGTGTGGGGCTCAGGCAGGGGCAGGTTTTAGGGGGTTGGCAGGGTCTTTGCTTAGGACACACAAGGCTGGAAAAGGACCTGGGGGAGGTGAGGGTGGAAGTTAGGCTCCTCTCAGCAGGAGGACCTCTGGCCTTGGAGGGCAGAGGACCAGGTCCAGGACCCCAGCAGGCTCACTGGGCCTGAGTGAGCAGGGGAAACACTAGGTGTGTTCCCCCCTGATCCTCTGATCCCAGAGGGTCCCTCCCCATCTGCCTCTCCTTTTCTCCCCCACTGCCTGCCTCCCATGTCCCTAGGACCAACATGGCCTGGAAGGGGCCTGGCAGGGTGGAGGACCTGTCCTGGGAGCCCCACAGGCCTTCTCTTCCCAATTGGCTCACCCCTAGGTATGCTCACCCCTGACCCTCTGAGCCCCTGAGGGTCCCTCGAGGCGTGGAAATCCTTCCTCCCTCCCAGCCACCCCTCAGGGGTGCCAGTCCTGTCTGACGTCCACTTCTTTTCCCCCCTCACTCCCCCCACTTCCTACCCGGTAGCTTGAGGCTTCATCCCATCTCCTTGGGCATTGAGGTCCCCCACCAGCGTCCGGCAGGCACCCTAGTTGTTTGGAGACATGAACCCTGCATCCTCCCCTGCTGCCATCTTGACTCCACCTCCCAAAGAACGCTTTTTAACATCAAAACCTTTTACAGATTTTGCACATAATCATTATATTTTTAGTTTCTGGTGACTGAAAAAAGACACAAAATAAAAACTACTAAAATCTCAGCCATGCTTTTACATGGTTTCATATTTAATAAATTACAGTAACAGCTTAAATTAGTTGAAAAATAGTCACCCATATCTCAATGAGCTATATTATTTATTAAGTTTAGAGATAATGCTTTGTAATCATGTGGATTCATGGACCTCTCGGTCTCCATCCTTACTCCCTACTCCCCCACTCCGTGTACTCCATGCTTTATCAGCAAGATTTATGACCCATTGAAGGGAGCCACTGAGTTTACTAGCATTTTATAAGCTTGTGATCTCTGGACATTATTTCATATGGTTCAAAATAAGTGTGCAAAGAAAAAAAAAGGTTCAGAAAAACCCTGGGTTATACAAAGTCAAATAGTTCTCTTCACTGCAGGCCTTCTCAGAGCCTTAATCACTGACATGCATTTTTTGTTGTTGTTTGTTTGTTTGTTTTTTGTGGTACGTGGGCCTCTCACTGTTGTGGCCTCTCCCATTGCGGAGCACAGGCTCCGGATGTGCAGGCTCAGCGGCCATGGCTCACGGGCCCAGCCACTCCGCGGCACGTGGGATATTCCCAGACCGGGACATGAACCCGTGTCCCCTGCATCGGCAGGCGGACTCTCAACCACTGCGCCACCAGGGAAGCCCTGACATGCATTTTTGAATCACTAAGATTCCAGAATTCACTAAACTTCATGAACCATGGAACGTTTTTGTAGGCACAGTTGGGAACATTTTTCTGAAGAACACTGCTTTGTGTTAAAATACTATATCCAAAAGATCTCTGTTGAAAATAAACATATAACCTGTGAGAGGAAGTCTAGTAAGACTTTTGCCTCCAGGAGGATATTACCAAGATTGGCTCCTAAGAGAAAGTGTTGAGTTGCCAGAGGGAAGGACTTGAAGAAATAGCTTCCTGGACATCTTGCCGCTAAGGAACATGAGACATGTGAAAGCATAGCTTCTTTTCTCAGGTGACACTTATGGCTATACTTATTTTCTTATTAAATTTCTCCCTCTCTTATAATAAAAACCTCAGAGACTAAGAGAGCAAATGGCTCAGAGTCCATCAGAAAATCAGGTAGCACAGTGAATGGAAACATTCTGGTAACACAGGGATAGATGTTCTCTAGGTGTTATATAAAAATATTGTATGCAGAGCTTCTGTCTTTAGGCTGGACACAGGTTTCACTTGTTTCTTTAGTGTGGCATTCAAGGTCCACTTCAGTGACAGAGTGAAGAGGCCTTGCTCGATTATAGCCTGTGTATCATGGTAGATGCACGCTAGCTAGAGGCTGCCTTCTGCTACTTCCCTTTTTGCCTTCTGATGTCCCTAAGCCTGAACTCACCTCTGATTATCCACCTTCTCTCAACACCCCCCGAAATACGCTGAGCCCCAAATTGTACCTATTAGAGCTTAATACTCTTTACACTTAAGATTTGATTTCCTGTTGAAATTCTGACCTTCCTGGAAAAGGTAAAAATGTATTATACTTTAGCAACCTTAGTGTGACACTGAAAACAGGATTGATGAGGTTGGAGGAGTGTGTAGAAAGGTGAAGGTGTTTGGATACTGGGAAAAGGCCCACTGGAGCCACCTAAGAGGGTATCTCTTGATAGAGGCTCAAAGGACCTAGAGGAAGCTCGTTTTGCCCCTTAAGTGGCCAGCTAAACAGCCAAATTTCTGTGGTAAAACAAAGCACAGGCCATCTGTGCTTTCAGGCACAGCTAAACTAATGTGAGGGAGAAAATAGGAGCAATTACTTAGAAATTTTAAAGCCTCAAGCAATTCTTCGTCAATCAAGTGAATACATCAAGTTAGAGTGGTTTTGGACTGAGGTTACTAGCAGAATGGTTTCAATTTGTCATTCTCCTTTCATGTGGAGACACCACTAATGAGTACATCTTTGCCACTCACTTATCTCAGTGGAGACATAATTTTGTTTTATAGCCCTTTCACACGACATTATTTTGATCAGTTAATAATTTATCAAGTATCTCTAGCCAAATATGAAAACAAATGTGCCCCATAATACATCACTATGTCTCTCTTTTGAACCATTCAAAAGGACAGGCATAAAGTCAAATTACAAAACATCTGTGCTTCTTCATCATCTTATTATAATGTGATTTTAGCTTTCTATGCAATTAGAATGGAAATCATCCCAATTAAAAGGTTTGAACCAATATCATGCTCCTATTAGGGTGTTAAAGCATTCATTCTGTCAAATAGGGAAAAAAATTGATCCCCTTTGAGATTTTCTCCATTAAACTCGTTTCCTAATTACTACATGCTATTTAAATAGCTTTGACTTCACTTCTTATCTCAAATGATATGGTTCAATTAGCCTGTAAAAAATTTTAGGTCTCTAGTGACAAATCTCACAATAAATCCAATCTATATCAGAGGACACAGATACCTATTAAAATATTCTTGGTAACTCCCACTTTCCCTTTTTTTCTCCTTATGCTCCCAAACTCAATTCCATCTATTCTCTGGATATAAACTATTATAATCAAGATTAACAGTAGTGCCAACAATACTTTATTAAGCATCTATTATTTTTTAGTTATTTTAATGAGTCCAATGATATAGATAAAGATATTATCCACATTTTACAGATGAGAAAATGAGACTGAGAAGTGATTAGAAAGCTTTTTCACTTACTTAATCAGTGTCTGAAATTAGATTTAAACCCAGGCCTTCATCACTAAAGTTCATGTTCTTAACCACAAGGCTTATCCTAATCTTTGCTCGCCCTTTAAACAAAACTCATTTAATATGATTGTCCTTTTCTTTAGTTAATTAAACAACTAATGTAGGGTTAAAGTATAATTGTTCTTTTCTTCTTACTTTGCATGTTATGATTTTTTAAAAAATATACACAAAACTAGAGGAAATAGTATAATGGATCCCATAAACACCCAATAGCATATGATCCCATATATATGTGTATATACGTGTATATATACACGTATATACCTGTACATATACACATATATGTGTATTATATACATATATATGTGTATATACACACATGTATACATGTATATATAAACATATATACGTGTATATATGTATATACACACATGTATACATGTATATATAAACATATATACGTGTATATATGTATATATACACATATATACGTGTATACACATATATATGTATATACATACATGTATATATATAGCTCATTTAATTTCTCTCTCTACTTATTTCTTAGGAGTAATTAAGGGAAAATTCCAGCTGTCATATCATGTCATCCATGAATATTTCAGTATGTATCTCTATCTGGAGACATTTTCTAACATAGTCACCATGACATTATCATACCAAAAAATGTTATTATCTAACACAGAGTCTATATGAGTCGGGGTCCTGGTAGGAAACAGATGGCATATTCAAAAGAGGTAATTGAAGAGGTTTTAATACAGAGACTATTTACAAATTTGCAGCCAGAATTAAAGAAAATCAGCAAGGGATGCCATCCCTGAAGGCCAGCAATAATGAAATGCTGTTATCACCTTTAGGGCTGAAGAAACAAGGGGAAGAAGCATCCTGGAACTTGGAGAGAAAGCCTGATGGAAGGGAGGTAGATGAGGAATAAACATTTTGCTCACTATCTTTTCACCCTCAGGGGTCCTCTTGGTGCCTCTCATTGGCCAGATCCAATCAGAATTCAGAGGAAAAGAGATCCCAAATAATTAATGCAGGGTTGGCAATTTTTTTTTCTGTAAAGGGCCAGAAAGTTTATATTTTTGGCTGTATGTGGGCCACATACAATCTCTGTCCCATATTGTTGTTTTCTCTATATAACCCTTTATTCCCCAGGTTTGTTGAGATACAGTTAATAAGTCAAATTTTAAGATATTTAAAGTGTACAATGTGACCATCACCCCACGTATTTATCTTTCTCTTTTCATGTGTGTGAGAACATTTAAGTTCTACTCTCTTTAGCAAATATCAAGTAGACAATACAGTGTTATCAGCTATAGTCACCATGTTATTCATTAGATCCTCAGACCTTAGTCATCTCATAACTGAAAGTTTATACCCTTTTACCAACCCCTTCTTATTTCCTCCAATCCCCAGCTCCTGGCAACCACCTTTCTACTCTCTGTTTCTACGAGTTCAACTTTTTTTTTTTTAAGATTCAACATATAAGTGATACCATACAGTATTTGCTTTTATTTGTTTGGTTTATTTCACTTAGCCTAATGCCTTCCTGCTTCATCCATGTTGTCACAAAGGACAGGATTTCCTTCTTTTTTTTAAAGCTGAATGGTATTCCACTGTATATATACCACATTTTATTTATCCATTCATCCATTGATGGACATCTAGGTTGATCCATTCCTTGGCTACTGTGAATAATGCTGCAATAAACGTGGAAGTTACGGATATCTCTTTGAGACAATGGTTTCATTTCTTTTGAATAGATAACTGGAAAGATTGCTAGAACACATGGTAGTTCTATTTTTAATTTTTTGAGAAAACTTTATATTCATTTCCATGGTGGCTGTACCAATTACATTCTCAACAATATTGTGTATTGTACACTGTATACTTTTATTTTCTTGACAATGTACAAGGGTTCCCTTTTCTCCACATGCTCACCAACATTCATTATCTCTTGTCTTTAATAGCTATTCTAACAGGTGTGAAGGAATATTTCATTGTGCTTTTGATTTGCATTTTCCTGTTGATTAGTGCTGTTTTCATATACCTACTGGCCATTTGTATGTCTTCTTTGGAGAAATGTCTACTCAAGTCCTTTGCCCACTTTTAAATTGGATTATTTTATTGATTGATTGATTGGTTTACCTATTGCTATTGAGTTGTACGAGTTCCTTATATATTTTGGACATTAACCTCTTATCAGATAAGTGGTTTGTAAATATTTTCACCCATTTCATAGGTTGCCTTTTCATTTTCTCAATGGTTTTCTTTTCTTTGCAGAAGCTTTTTACTTTGATGTAGCCCCACTTGTTCTTTTTTGCTTTTGGTGTCAAATCCAAAAATTATCACAAAGGTCAATGTCAAGGAGCTCACCACCTATGTTTTTTTTTCTAGAAATTTTATGATTTCAGGTCTTAAATTTACGTTTTAATCCATTTTAAGTTAATTTTCATGTAAGGGGTAAGGCCAAGGCCCAGTTTCATTTTTTTTGCATGTTACTGTCCAGTTTTTCCCAACACTATTTATTAAAGAGACTGTCCTTGCCCCATTGTACATTCTTGGTTTGTTTGTCGTAAATTAATTGAACATATATGCATGGGTTTATTTCTGGGCTCTCTATTCTTTTTCACTGATCTATGTTTCTATGCCAATATCACGCTGTTTTGATTTTTATAGCTTTGTAATATAGTATGAAACCAGGAAGTGTGGTGCCTCCAATTTTATTCTTTCTCAAGATTGTTTTGGCTATTCGAGGTATTTTGCAGTTCCACAGAAATTTTAAGATTGTCTCTTCTATTTCTGTGAAAACTCCATGGAATATTTGATAAAGATTGCATTGAATTTGTAGATTGTTTTGGGTAGTATGTGCATCTTAACAATAGTCATTTTGCCAATCCATTAACCCAGAATATATTTCCAATTATTTGTTTCTTCTTCAGTTTTTTTTTAGCAATGTCTTACAGTTTTCATTATGTAGATCTTTCACCTTCTTGGTTAAATTTATTCCCAAGTTTTTTTTTTTCTTTTTATTATTTTTGATGCTATTGTAAAGGGGATTATTTCCTTAATTTCTCTTTCTGATAATTTGTTGTTAGTGTATAGAAATGAAACTGACTTTTGTATGTTGATTTTGCATTCTGCAACTTTACTGAATTCATTTTTTAGATTTAACAGTTTTTTCTGTGTGTGTGGAGTCTTTAGGGTTTTCTATATATAATGTCATTTGAAAACAGAGACAATTTTACTTCTTTTCAGTTTAGATATATTTTATTTCTTTTTCTTGCCTAATTACTATGGTTAGGCCTTCCAGTACTATGTTGAATAAAAGTGAGGGTGGCTACCTTGTTTTGCTCCTGATCTTAGAGAAAAAGATCTCAGCTTTTCACCATTGAGTACGGTATGAGCTGTGGGCTTGTCATATATGGCTATTATGTTGAGGTATGTTCCCTTTATACCCCAATTGTTGAACATTTTTATTACAAAAGGATGTTGTATTTTGCCAAATGCCTTTTCTGCATCCATTGAGATGATATGATTTTTATCCTTCATTTTGTTGATGTGTGGTGTATTACATGTATTGATTTGCAGAGGTTGAAGTATACTTGCATCCTTGGAATAAATCTCACTTGATCCTGGTGTATGATCCTTATAATGTACTGAAAGTACTGAATTCATTTTGCTAATATTTTGCTGAGGATTTTTGCATTTATGTTCACCAAGGATCTTGGCCTGTGATTTTCTTTCTTATAGTGTCTGTCTTCTGGTTTTGGTATCAGTGTAATGTTAGCTTTGTAAAATTAGTTTGGAAGTGTTCCTGTCTCACTTAGAATTTAAGAGCTTGAGAAGGATCGGTATTAATTATTTAAGTGTTTGATAGTATTCACCAGTGAAGCCATCTGGTACTGGACTTTTGTTTGCTGGGAGGTTTTTGATTGCTGATTCAATCTCCTTACTAGTAATTGGTCTGTTCAGATTTTCTGTTTCTTTATGAGTCAGTCTTGGTAGTTTGTATGTTTCTAAGCATTTATCCATTTTTTTTCTAGGTTTTCCAATTTGTTGCTCTAAAATTTTTCACAGTAGTCTTTTTTTTTTTTTTGGTACGCAGGGCTCTCACTGTTGTGGCCTCTCCCATTGCGGAGCACAGGCTGCGGACGCGCAGGCTCAGCGGTCATGGCTCACGGGCCCAAACGCTCCGCAGCATGTGGGATCTTCCCGGACCGGGGCATGAACCCGTGTCCCCTGCATCGGCAGGCGGACTCTCAACCACTGCGCCACCAGGGGAGCCCACAGTAGTCTCTTTTGATTATTTGTATATGTGTGGTATCAATTGTAATGCCTCCTCTTTCATTTATAATTTGTATTTATTAGAGTTCTCTCTCATTTTTCTTGGTATATCTAACTAAATGTTTGTCAATTTTGTTTATCTTTTTTTTCTTTAAAAAATGCTCTTAAGTTTCATTGATCTTTTGAAATCAAAAGAGAAATCAAAACTATCTTGAGAAAAATAAAAATGGAAACATAACATACTAAACTTACAGGATTTAGCAAAAGCAGTTCTAAGAGGCAAGTTTATAGCAATGAATGCCTACATTGAGAAAAAAGAAAGATGGCAAGGAAACAACCTAACTTTACATCTCAATGAAATAGAAAAAGAATAACAAACTTGAAGTTAGTAGAAGGAAATAAGTAACAAGGATCAGAAAGTAAATAAAATGTATAACCTTTTAAAACTGTAACAATTATTTTTAGCTCACAGGCTGTACACAGGCCTCTGGCTAGATTTGACCCTCAGGCCATAGTTTGCTGACCCTTTTAGTTCATAAAGACCAGCTTCCTAGAGCACAGAGAGAGTCAAGTAGGGTATAGAGTGGTTCTAGAAAAGCAGATGAAAAATATCTAGACACAGTCATATTCAAAGATGGCTTATTCAAGTGAGAATCCTAATAAGAACCACACATTGCATTTAGTATCTATATCTCTTTATTTTATAAACTCTCCCCTCTATTTTTGATAAATACTACTGATTTTTTCTTAAACAACACATTTTTTCCTGCAGACAAAAGATTTGATTGTTTTCTTATGGTATCTTTCAATGTGTTTCTTTATCCTCTATATTTCCTATAAACTGTCAAATCTTGAAACTCAATTTGATTCAGATTCAAACTTTTAGGAAATAAAAATTCAAAGCTGGTACTATATACTTCCAATTATATCACATCATGAGGAATATAATGTTTCTGACTATCCCACTACTATTAATGCTAAGACTATCAGTGGATTCAGGTGCTATCAGCCATGTCTCCATTATTAAATTTTCTATTAAACTTATGCCTGCTGTTTTATAGTGTCCATTAATGATTATTTTCTATATCCATTATTTATAAAATGGTGGTATTTTAATTCCATAATTCCTTCTGCATTTATTTGTTGGAATTATCCTGTAAAGACTTTCATTCTCTTATCAATTTGGTTACCTTGAAATATAGAGCATATTGGAAATGCAGGATAAACACTTGATTCTTTTCCTTTATCAATTTTAACTTAATGTTCCAGCAATTCTCAGTAGCTTTTAAAAAACGTTATTTTTAAATTAAAAAATACATATTTATATGTATTTAAAATATATAGACAAATACATAAATTTAAAATAAAAACACACATATATAGTATATAAAATCATTGCAAACATCATTCGTTGTGTTCCTTACATTACTCCATTTTAGGCAAATGGGCACTTTTTAATGTTAACTTCTGTGTCTTTTTTTGTGTGTGGCATAAAGAAATGGAAAATTTATTCTCTTACAGTTTTTAAGGCTAAAAGTCAACATGTGGGCACTGCTGCACTCTCTCCAGAGACTCTAAGGGAAATCCTGTTCCTTGCCTTTTCCAGCTCCTGGTGGCTTTTGGCATTCTTAGGGTTGGTGGATGTGTCACCCTAATCCCTGCCTTTATAAGGTCTTCTCCTCTATGTGTCTCTTCTCTGTATGTCTCTTGTCATATGGACACTTGACTTTGGATTTAGGGTCCACCCAGATCATCATGTGATCTTTAACTTAGTTACATCTGCAAAGACCCTTTTTCCAAATAATATCACATTCACAGGTTCTGGGGATTAGGATGTGGACATATACTTCTGAGGGCTACCATTCAACCCACTTCAAATGTCTTTTTGTGATTTATTTTGTGATGATTGCTCGATTAATAGAAAAAAACAGTGTTTTTGAGGACTGTTTTTAATGTATTACAAACTAAAATGTTGCAAATAGAGGAGCACTGATGGACATTTTCCTTTATATAAATAACAAACATAGTAAGAGTTTACTAGTGACCTAAGAAACATATCAAATCAATGGTAATAAATAACCACAACCTAAGAAAAAATGTTTACGAGTGCAATTATTTTGTTTCCTACCACTCTTTGGTTCTATATTTGTATTTGTTGGGGGATGGAAGAAGGAAGTAGGATCAGAGTTAAGAAATAAAATAATAGGGCTTCCCTGGTGGAGCAGTGGTTGAGAGTCCGCCTGCCGATGCAGGAGACATGGGTTCGCGCCCCGGTCCGGGAAGATGCCACAGAGCGGCTAGGCCCGTGAGCCATGGCCGCTGAGCCTGTGCATCCGGAGCCTGTGCTCTGCAACGGGAAAGGCCACAACAGTGAGAGGCCCGTGTACTGCAAAAAGTATAATAATAAATAAAATAAAATAAAATAAAATAAAATAAAATAAAATAATGAATCAAAGGGTTTTACTCCCAATTGATAACAGGAACTTGAATTGGCTTGTCACATCTTCAAGGATTCACTTCTACTGTCTATTGTAAATTTCCTATCCCAATGGTGTCCCACCACTTTTATATAATAATAGAATGGCTTATCCATTCTGTAGCAGCACAAAAGAGTTGGAAGATACAGAAGCACTAGATGCATTTTCTCTATATCTTTTGGAACAGAAAAAGTAGAGAAAATGTTAAATTTTTTGTTTGAAATCCTTATGCCTCTGTTTCAAAGAATCACCAATTCCAAGAGAGAAAATTCTTGATTGTATTACAAGCATTCAGACAAAGAGGCACTTTATGTTGCCAAAAGCTGCATTTCATCCCTCACTATCATCATAGTGACTGCATTGTGGGCTCCTGTGTCCTTTTGATGGCTTTCTTCCCTCCTGCCAGAGCAATACATCTCAGGCTCATCTTATACATTTCCTGCCCAACCTCTGAAATCAACAATTTCTCCCAGCAACTCTTGTTCCTGTTAGGAGGAAATGATAACTAAAAATAGAACTACCATATGATCTAGCAGTCTCACTACTGGGCATATACCCTGAGAAAACTATAATTCAAAAAGAGACATGTACCACAATGTTCATTGCAGCAGTATTTACAATAGCCAGGACATGGAAGCAACCTAGGTGTCCAACGACACATGAATGGATAAAAAAGATGCAGCACATACATACAATGGGATATTACTCAGCCATAAAAAGAAACGAAATTGAGTTATTTGTAGTGAGGTGGATGGACCTAGAGTCTGCCATACAGAGTTAAGTAAGTCAGAAAGAGAAAAACAAATACCATACGCTAACGCATATATATGGAATCTAAAAAAACGGTACTGATGAACCTAGTGGCAGGGCAGGAATAAAGATGCAGACATAGAGAACGGACTTGAGGACATGGTGGGGAAGGGGAAGCTGGGGCAAAGTGAGAGTAGCACTGACATATATACACTACCAAATGTAAAATGGATGGCTAGTGGGAAGCAGCAGCATAGCACAGGGAGTTCAGCTCAGTGCTTTGCGATGACCTAGGGGGTGGGATAGGGAGGGTGGGAGGGAGGCTCTAGAGGGAGGGGATATGGGGATATATATAGGCATATGGCTGATTCACTTTGTTATACAACAGAAACTAAACACAGCATTGTGAAGCAATTATACTCCAATAAAGTTGTTTTTTTTTTAAAAAAAGACTATGATATAGGTGTTAGGGATGCTCACTCTCGTGTTGTCACTGTTTCTAGGCTTTATTTCCCTTAAAAGTAAGGTGTCCATTGTTTATTTTCCATAATACTGGGTGAATTTACATTTCAGTTGTCCAGGCACAGTCTGAGTTTATGTCTATTCACTCAGCACAATTATTAATGGTGCCCCTTAAGAGTATCCCTGTTTGGATAAGTTATATGACCATCCTACTTATAAGTAGCTTAATCTATTTTTAGTGCCTAAAGGATGTTGCCAAAAGTCCTTTAGTTTCACTAAAATATGCCTTGGTGTTGATGTCTGGGTCAATTTTCTCAAATACGTGGTGTCCTCTTTCAATACACAGGCTACTTTTATTTCAGGAAAGCTATCTTGTTTTATAATTTGTAGGAATTGTTCTCTGCCATTGCTTTGGATTTTCCTTTGGGGATTCTAACCACACATATTAGTTTCTTTGTTCGTATTCTATATCTATTGTTTTCTTTTTTATAGTCTTATTTTTCTTTCTTTTTTGATTTCTTTATTTTCTCCCTTCTGTCCTCTATTTCTCTTATTTTCCGCTGTCTCTGTTGTCTGGTTTCTCATGTTTCTTTTGGTTTAGTCTTCATTCTAAAGTGGTTTTCTTTTTCTTTATTTTAACAATTTTTTTCCTGAACCCTGACAGAACTTTTTCATATCCTTCCGGCTTTTACTCATCTAATCTCTGAGATTTTACTTCTAGGTTATGCTAATTTTTCATAGCTCCTGTACTTCTTATTTTTACCTTAGCTCTCTTTTAATGTTAAGCTGTAGTTTTCATCAGCTTTGTGGTCTTATTTTGGGCGGGGCAGGGAATGCCTTCAATAATGATTATTTTTCTCTTTTTTCTTCACACAATGTCCTAATATGGGGTTTAATTGAAATCCTTTTCATTTTCTCTTGTTAATTTGAGATGCCACTTTTATTTTTTTAGGAGATTCCTGTGGAGTCAGGTTGGGGTAGTTTTCCTAGAGGAATGGTTCTAAGGCTCCCTCCTCTGCTGTTACCTGGATATATTGAAAATTACAGCCCAACAGTTCAACTGTCCTGCTTCCTTTGGACTCTCTTCTTTCCAAAGTTGAGTCTTCTCTCCATTTTTCACCATTGTTTCTACAGTGCTCATTTCTTTTCTCTATAGCCATAGTACATTTTTTTCTTTCCCTCAGAGTAAGTCTTTCATTCCAGAGGGAAAGATCTTGTTGGATATTTGAGCCTCTTGAGGGTGTAGGCTGCCTTGGACCTTCTGATTTTCTCGTGGGTGCTTAGCATGTCTTTTTTGACTCATCTGCTCCCAAGAGTTTGGGTAGCTTTCCTCCAGTTTTACCAACTGCTTTTTTCCACGTTTTCTTGCTGAGGATTCCACTCAGGGTGTGGTTCTCTCTTGTTGGGGGTGAGCATTTGATGCAGTTTCTGCGCTTCAAGTCTCTTAAGGCCATTGGAACTCTCTTTTCTCCCCTTCCACCACCTCCACAGGCCATAACCCCACACGTGTCCTGAGCAGATTCTGCTGTGGATGGTGGTTTGACGTTAACCACGTACACTTTGGGGCCCAGTGGAATTCCTTGTCATCTCATTTTGTTGAAGATGCTGTCTTTTTATTTTTGACTTGCTAGTCTAGTTTATCTACCCATTTTCTTTTGTTTCATGAGAAGCCCTAGGGATATTAAAATAGTATGCTGCCAAAATGATTTTGTTTTGACTGGAAATTTGAGATCACTTAAAACAACTGACCTGACATAGTTAAGTTTGGAAGCATAGAAAATAAGACAGGACCTCAAAGAATTCAACCCTGTGCCACATGGGGAAAAATTCAGCCTGAATCAGGAATTCGCTTTCCACACCAGAAATGATTGTCTACAGCTGCCGTCAGTGCTTTAGGCAAAATAGCAAGGAGGCCAGTGTGTGCTCTGGCTGCCTTCTTCCTACCTCACTCACCTCTGCATCTGGGCCAGTGGGAACCGGGGCTGGGTCTTCTGAGCCCCATTGATGTGGGGCTTTATGGGGCAGACCCTAGGGGCTGCAGGTCATGTACTCAGTTAGGTCAAGTCAGGCTCAGTGAGAACAGGTAGAGCTGGAGGAACGCAGAGGGATACCATGTGTGAGCCCAGGTCTGGGCCAAGGAGGCCACAGGCAGAGCCAGCAATGGCTTTTGAAGGGCTAAAGAAGCGGGTGCCCAAGGTCAGAGCAGCAGGAGGGCCCCTGACAGGCAGCTGTCCAGGCTGAGGCCACTCAGGCTCCCGTTTGGTCTTGGGCTTGCCTGCTAGGTCTGCTGCAGGGCTCAGCAGGGCTATATTCTTGGACAACACTGGGAAACACAATGGATCACCTCTCTACCTGGAGCCTTAAAAACTGATCTTAAGTTTTGTCCCTGTTAAAGGAGCTGCTGTTCTCATTATAATATTTATTGCAATATAATAATTATCTCACACATAGCACTATTATGATTTCAAAATTCCCATGCTCGGTATCTGAGGGCAGATGAAAACCATTCAAAACAAATACTCTTAACTACCTTCCCCTTTCCTCAAAAGGGCTCCATCTCTGCATAATCTTCATCCCTGCTGGGTCAGAGAAAAAAAGTGTCTCCTCACCAAGGCTATAAACTTCAAGTGTCCTGGAGAAAAAATGTCCAGGAGATGTTCAATGTAAAAACAACAAAAATCTCTACCATTTACTAAATGCAAATAATAAATTTGCTAAGACCCAGGCATGAGCTTCACTCAAGTTATCTAATTTTCACAAAAAGTTGTATGGCTGGGAGTATCAGTTAAGGTTTAGTTGTGGGTAACATAAACCACCCTTATTGTTTGAAGTAAAAGGGATTTAAAACGAGAAATTAGGCAATGACAAAATCATGGGGGTGATAGAGGAGCAGGCTCGAAGCTAGTCCTTCAGAAATGACTCCCAGAAAACACACACAACTGACTGTCCACCAAGGAACTGCTGACTCTGCCACAGTCAGGGACCTGCTCTGTGAACTGCTGTCTTCAGGATGCTTCTCATCGGCTGTCATCCTGAGATCAGGAAGCTGTTGCTCTAGGAATACACTGCCTTAACTGTGAGCCAGGGACCAGGCCAGCTGCCAAATCTACACCTCCAAAGCAGATGTCATAGATACGCCTTGCCTTCTCCTAAAAGAGAGCCAGGGAAATGCAGTGTTTGGCTTTGCAGCTTCAGTCATACAGACAGGCACACTAGGAAAGCTGTGGGTCCCATTCACAGATGAGGAAAAGGAACAGAACTTTGACTGGAAGAACTACTCATCCGACAAGAACTGGAAGAGCCAGGATTCAATCCAGATCCATCGCATGTTCTCAACCACCTCATTCTTCTGCCTGCCTAACAAGGGAACTGCAGTCAAACAGGTGTGAGAAAGGCTCCTTATAAACATGACCAGGACTTTCTCATCAACAAAAATCCTTTCCTGACTATGCCAACTAATAATTTATTGGTTCTACCCCATTTTTTTCTCCCCCATAAACTTCTCAAATGTAGGAAGAATCTTCTAGTACCTTGTAACTTATGAAAACTACTGCCTCAGCTTTCAGTCTGCTGTACATGAAGGTGCTGGTGACTGGGAATGTGGTAGAAGCTGTCCCAATTGTAGACACTGGGACAGCTGAAAGGAGACTAGCAGGCAGGTGGCAGCCTCACCAGGCAGCAGCCAGGCAGCCATGGAGGTGCAAAGCCTGTGGCCATGGGGGAGCCCTGGTCCATAAATGATGAAACCCTGAGATTACTTCTTTGATTATCTGGCTCCTAACAGTATGGACATGACACCAGAGCAGATTAGGAGACTTTCAGGCCTATAATAAATTTACTTCCACATGGGTAAGAATGGAATGAATGACAGTTGAGTGGCAGGCAGGGTCAACACACAGCAAAACCATGCTGCCTGGGAAGTTTGCTTTTGTGGTCTGTCTCTGCCTTCCAGGAATTGGGTGAACTCCTGCTGCTCTCTCTTCTGTCCCAAGTCACCATTCTCTCAAAATGCATATTATGACCTCCTACTAGGTGCCAAACTCTCTGCTAGATATTGGACCAATAACAGTTCATTAACTCATTTGACAATGATTTACTGAATAGAAATTATGTGCCAGGTAATGTCCTGGTGACTGGTAAACAAGACAGACAACGATTCTGCATTCATGGAGTTGACACGCTGATGTGGAGGACTGAAAATGAGCTCACCCACAATGAATATTTGTGAGTAATTTAGAAAAGTGCTAAACAGAGAATTTAAAATTGGGTGATATAATAGTAACATGGTGGCTACTTTAGTTTGGGTGGTAGTTAAGTCTTGCTGGAGGAGAGGACTTGTGCTGAGATTTGAATGGCAAGAAAAGTAAGTCCTATGAAGATCAGGGAGAGGAGAATTCCAAACAGGGGGACAGCTTGTATGAAAGCTCTGTATCAGAAATGATTTTGGTGTGTTCCATGAAAAGGCAAGTCCTCGTAGCTGGAGCACAATGAAGGGGAGAGCAGTATAAGAATGGTTGAAGAGGTGGAGAGAGATGTTTGGGCTTCATAGGCAAGGGTAAGATGCTTGAGTTTTCTAAGTGCATTGGAAAACCATTGGTGATTTTTTTTCAAAAGTATCTATCTATCTTCCCTTTCTTTTCTATATACCTTTCTCTCATCTATCTATCATTTCCTTAGAAAATGTAACTGCTTTGTTTTCTGTTGCACGTATGATATGTTACTGTAGATATCGTTCTGCACCTTGCTTGTTTCACTTAATTATATGCCTTGGAAATATAACACACTGGGGCTTTTTAAGCATGGAAATGACATAATATGATTTATGTTTAAAAAATATGACTCTGGCAGCATGGTATGTGCCACTTTGTTCATGCTGCTATAACAAAATACAATAGATGGGTGGCTTAAGCAACATATATTTATTTCTCACAGTTCTGGAGACTGGGAAGTTCAAGAGCAAGGTGCTGGCAGACATGGTGTCTGGTTTATAGATGGCCTTCTGCTCACTGTGGTCTCATATGCGGGAGGGGTGAGGGAGCTCTCTAGGGTCTCTGTTATAAGGACATTAATTCCTTTCATGAGGACCCCACCTCATGACCTAAGCATGCCCCAAAGGCCCCATCTCCAAATACCACCACATGGAGAATTAGGTTTCAGTGTGTGAATTCTGGGGGGACACAAACACTTGGTCCACTGCAGTATGGGAGTAGGATTATGGAATGTGGGGAATGGAGAATGAGTGAGGTGTAACCTTGCCCTCAGGAGGTCACAGTCTTTCTCTTCTCAGCATGTTCATTCATGGTGTAAGTTTGGTTGCCTGTGCACTTGCCATTGGTCTCCCACATGGAACAGTGAGATCCCTGGGGGCCAACCTAGGGTCTGTCTTGTTCATCTAATAAGGTGCCTGACATTGTTGGATGGATGGATGAATAAGGCTAGGTAGTTTTGTTAATAAATCACCTTACTTCAAATAGCATGACTTTCTTCCCATGGTTAGTCAGTGTTTGTGATGAAAAGTCCAGTGTGAGATATCTTAGGGAGACATCTTTGTGAGACAACAAAATGAAGACTAATGATTAGAGAGTTTTGTATCATCTCTTTGGTATGATGGACAGCGATCAGAGTGGTGAAAGGCCCAGAAACGAATTCATATAAAATGACTAAGAATATGAGGGGGGTTGATGTTAGAGAAGAAAAGACTCAGGGGAACATGACAGCTGCCTTCAAATATGTAAGGAACTGTCACATGTAAGGAGGAGTGTGCTTCTTTTATATCACTCCAGGGAATGAGGCAAGAGCATGCAATGTCCATCTCAAACAAAGAAAAATAATATTCTCCAGCTACCCAGTAATAGTATAGGTTCCCTTGTGAGATAATGAGCACAGGTCTCCAGAGATATTCCAACAGAAATTAGGTAATAATTTGTCAGTAATGCTGCAAAAGTGACTCCTGGATTTTATATAAAGATAACAACAGCTACCATTGATTTAGCACTTACCCTGAGCCAGACACTCCACCAAGGGCTTTATAAACATTATCCATTTAATGTTCATAACAACTCTATGTGGTAGGAATCATCTATGTTTAAATGGAGAACCTCAGTCTTAGAGAATTGAAGTGATTTTCACAAGGGCATACAATTAGTACATGGAGTCAGGAATGGATCCAGGTCTCTCTGACTCCAAAGCCTTTGTCCTTCACCATACTGGGCTCAGACACGCCCCGAAGATTGCTAAAATGTGGCCTCTTTCTCAGTCCTTTTCAGGGTTAGACCACAGCATTTCATTCTACTCCATCACAGAGGAGAAATGGTATTCAAAGCCAGGGACATTTGCTGGCCATTGTTGGTGGGTGTTCAAAGTTAGATGTAGTGGGAAGAGCCCTTCTGTTTCTTCTATGAAGCCGAATGGAGAGAGTTCTGGGACAGCTCTTCGTTAGAGAAGCTCCCATCATTTCTCTATCACTTTGGCTTCCTCTAATCCTGCAAGACATGTCCTAGGTTGGTGTCTACCAGTCCTGCCTGAAAGGGCCAGCGCTGTCTATTTCCTTTAGGGATCTTCAGGAGGGACAACTGGTCGACAGCAGGATTCAGATACTCCTGAGCCCCTAGTCCTAAATCATCCTGATCTTATTCCAAAATGCTCAGCATATCCTGCACACCCTGACAGTTGAGTTTCTTCCCATTCCAAGAGTTTGATACTCTAATACTCTTGGGGTATAAGATGACTTCAGCCAAGGATGTAGAAAAGGAAAATGACAGTGTTATGGACTGCATGTTTGTGTTCCCCTCAAATTCCTATGTTCAGCCCTATCCCTAAATGTGATGGTATTTGGAGATGTGGCCTTTGGAAGCTAATTAGGTTTATATGAGGTCATGAGGGTGGAGTCCCTACAATGGGGTTAGTGTCCTTCCAACAAATATGTAATGAATGCCTTCCAATTATCCTAGACAGTGCTAAGTGCTACATTCATAATGCAGATTAAAAATATCTTTAGATATTTTGATTTTAGTTATCAAGCATTGAGTAAGCAGAATATAAAAAGGTTTCCACTATTCAGTGATTTGTTCCACATGTATCCAGTAAGTTTGAAACATTTTCTGGGACATTCAGAAGAGATGATTCTGTTTTCTCCAATAGCAGCTATTTTTAAATAGACAATTGTTACTTCTCTCTTTCTTTTTCTATCTCTTGGATGCTTTAGAATGTGCACAAGTCAGCAAAACTTGGGTTGCTTTTCTTTCCTATTCTCAGAGAGGTTTTATGCTAGAGGGCAGGGCCTGGCATTCCGGGGCTGGGGTTTCTGAGTTAGCATATGTTTCTTCAGCTGGTTCTGTCACTGTGAGCCCCGAGCAGCAGAGTGCCTGGCCGCCGGAATTAAGTGTCAACTGTGTTTTAGCTGTTATCATATTTCCCATGTTCAAGTAGACTAATAAATGGAGAGAGTCTTTCAACCAGCATGGTGGGCGAATTGTGAAAACAAGAACATATGAGATGAAGGAAGTAAGGATGCTTCTACTCTGTGAATCTGTATTTACTGAGAGCCAAGGTCTCATAGATAAGGAAACAGGTCTGTTGTGGAACTGACAGTCCTGCAGAGGAGGAAAGCCATGAACATATCATGTCATGTAAGAATACTAGGAGGGAATAATGGAGGAAAAAGTAAGGGCATATTACTCCATTTGGTCTCCTAACACTTCAGGGAGGATCTGGAATAGGATGGGGATTTTTATCACAGAGTTGTATTAATAAGTTTGATAATCACAAAACAGCAACAACAGTAACCTGACAGCTGTTACGTATGACTCCCCAGCTTTTTGAGGATTTATTGCCAAGATCAGGGGGTGGCAGATCTGGAAAGCCCTTTTACTCTCATGTCTGTCACTGAGGTATGCCTTCTGAGGTCCTGAGATTTATCTTCTGCCTGGAAACCCACAAGCCACTCAGAGTTGGCCTTCTGTCTCAGCTACTTGTTACAGGTCACACTGTCTGCTCAAAAATTCCACAGATCATGCATTGAATATACGTCATCCACAAGCCAAGAGTGCAAAAATGGAGTATTTATGATCCTTTCTGATCATAAGTACCTTTCTGTACCATAAAGTACCTGCAATTGCTCATTTAAGTGGGCTGTTAATATCCCTCCATCCACCCCACAGCCCACTCCCCACCTCCCCACCCCTGGCCCGGCCAAAGTCAGTTTGAATGTCATTCTTGTCATTTGTAACTGAATGAGACCTAATATGGTCTTCCTGATTTTAATATTCTGGCCCATCTTCTATTACAAGGTTGCCAGTGTTTTCTTTCTAAACCATAAATGTAACAATATCATGGCCTTGCTTAAACCCATCTTCAGGCTTTTTGGTAACTACTGAATAAAGTCCAGACTTCCTTAGGTGTTATATAAAATCGGTTATTATCTGGTTTCAGATGATTCACCTCTTGCCACTTCCTTCCACCTGTTTTAAATTCTAATTTAAATGACCCTGTACCCTTTCGTTTTGAAAAGTTCTATTTCATTCTTTTCCAAACTCGTCTGTTTCAACATGCTATTATGTTCTTTCACTTGAATAGCTTGTTTTAGCCTCTAGTTTGTAATTTTGTGTTATGGGGAAAATAACACAAAATAACACTTCAGTAGGAGTGCGTTTCTCTGTGCAAGTCCTATACTCTATACTAGGTTGTAGAGGCTTCTTCAAAATGGTTTTATGTTAGCTTCTTCCAGTGTTTTATTGGATCCATGAGCCTAGGACCAGACTTTATTTTAGCCTCTTTGCTTAGAGTTCTTGCACAGTGGAGATAAGGGGAAGTTTGTGCAGCATCTATTTATGAAGCCAGAGTTGGGGTTCTTAATCTCAGGGGTGCTTCTTTTCTGCCCATATACTGTCTTGGATGGGCAGAAAGTTTCCTTTCTTCTTCCCAGAGGCTGGTGGGTGGAGTTTTATCAATTTCCTTTTCACAGTCAGGGCAGCTCTCTGAGGCACCGGTTTTATACAGGGGTTTCTGCTCAAGTGTCCTCTCACCTTGGGTGGCCCAGATCATGTTTTGTGTCTCTTCACAGGCATTAAAGCCCTAAACCTCAGGGTCTCAAGCCAGTGCACTCGTCTGATACTCCCAGGCTAGAGCAATGTCAGAGCTTCTTAAATCTCCAGATCTGAGCTCCTTTATTAATGGCTCATGGAATTCCCTTTCTTTTTCTTTTAAGCATGGCTGCTTCTTTGAAATTTTTTTCTGGAGTTTGTATATTTAACTAATATTTTAATTTATTTGTAGCTGGAGGAGCGTTCTCTCATATAGCACTTTCTACCTCATTCTGTATCTTTAGCAGGTGACATTGCTCACCAGTTTTCCTAATGTATCATTTGTACTGTCTATTCATTCATTCCACAAACATTTTTTCCTTGTATAGTTTGTGCCAGGCACTGTTGTAGGTGCTTAGGATACAGCAATGAAAAACATCAGAAGAAAATTCCTGAGCTCATGAATCTTACTTTCAGAGAGAAGGAAATAGAAATATGATGAACTAGAACTACATAGGTTAATATGAATGGATCTCAAAAACACAAATGTATAAAAAAATAAGCTTCAAAATAATATGTACAGTACAATATCCATTTTATAAGGTTAAATACGTGTAACCCAGTATTATTTATGGATACATCATAGCCAGTAAACTAAAATTATGCAGAGGAAGAGAACCACCCTATTAAGAAAGTGGTTACCTCTGGAAGGAAGGGAGGCTGGGCCCAGTAAGGACAACACATGAAGCATTACCTGCTTCCCTAATGCTTTGGGTCTTTTCTAAAAAAAAATTATATATGTGAAGCAAAAGTGGCAAAATGTTAAGATTTAATAAAATTTGGTTGTGGTTACACCTATGGTTATTAAAATATGCTCTGCATTTTCTGTATGATTGAAATAATTCATAATAAATTGAAAATGCTAAGTGGCTTTTAACTGAGACTTAAGAAATTATAGTAATAATGGACCTAGAGATTGTCATACTGAATGAAGTAAGTCAGACAGAGAAAGACAAATATCATATGATATTGCTTATATGTGGAATCTAAAAAAATATGGTACAAATGAACTTATTTACAAAACAGATATAGAGTCACAGATGTAGAAAACAAACTTATGGTTACTGGGGGAAGATGGAGGGATAAATTGGGAGATTGGGATTGACATATACACACTACTATATATAAAATAGATAACTAATAAAGACCTGCTGTATAGCACAGGGAACTCTACTCAATAGTCTGTAATTGCCTATATGGAAAAGAATCTTTAAAAAGAGTGGATATATGTATATGTATAACTGATTCACTTTGCTATACACCTGAAACTATCACAACATTGTAAATCAACTATACTCTGATAAAAATTATTTTAAAAAAATGAATTATATAGTGTGTTAGAAGATGGAAGTTATATGGAAAAAAACAAGAGAAAAAATAGGGCGGGGTAAGGTATGTTAAGAGGGTTGGGGGTGGGGAGAGTTTGAAGTATGGTGGTCTTGGTAGTGTCCATTGAGAAGGCACTTTTGAGGTAATTGAGAGAAAATTTGAGTGAAGACTTAAAGGAGATGACCGTCTTCTTATCCAAGATATCATTTGCTCTGCTGGAACCAAGACGGTAGACCTAGGAGAATCCGTGTGAGTGTGTCATACCATGAGAGCCGGCAGGACTTGGCAATGAAGAAATGGGGACCGTCTGAATAGAATGCATGTCAGGTGAGTGATGGATGTGGCCACCATTCACTGAGACAGATGTTAGGAGACAATCAAGTTCTAGGGGTAAGATAATGAGGTCTTAAGTTCTTTAGAGGAAGCAAAATTTATCCTGGAAGTTAGAGCAAAAGAAAATTCCTCTATGTGTTCTTCGGGTAAGGAAAAAATAGTTATGTGTGGGACATATCTTCAATCATATTTTTCCAATCAAATAGTTTTTTTAAATGAACTATCCTTCATGTAACTTGAAAATATAATAGAAAATGAATATCTGTGAAAATAATTCTGCAGCAGTCAAAAACCGTGTCATTAATTAGCCTTCAACTACCTCTCTTGTTCTAGGGATAAATTTTAGAGCACTTAGGCTTTAGACCCAGGTGTATAGAGTAATTTCAGTTATGCCAGTTAATACTGCTTCCATTTCCTCCCCATCACACAACTCCTTACCTAGTTCTCTCTCCAGAGCCTCAAGGGACTAAGTATAATCCATCTTCACATAGCAGATAGATCTCAGAAGTCCCTCAAGTCTCTTCTTCTGTGTAAATGACACTGGTTCTTTAAACTGTTCTTCATATGAGCCATGGTGGGTTTTTTACAACCACCCCCATCCCCACCATACTAGCTACCTTTTTGCGAAGCTATTTCATTGTGTCACCGTCTGTTTTAAATCCCCAGATGTGGTTTAACAGCACGAAATACAGTGATCCTATATTAATGCAGTCCAAGATTATACTGATGTTTCAATTAACATCAATATATAATTTTCACATGGACAACTACCATGCCTGGTTTCTACCATCCTATTAACAATGGAAATGTTAGAGCCATGAATAGACCCTTTCACCCACTACTAGACACATCCAAACATTCTTTGAATGTAGTTGTTCAATAAGCAATGCATATTCCAAACCTCACTATCATCTAGGTCACATTTGCATCTTGTTTGCAAAGAATGTAAAAGAATTTATCAAATGCTTCAGTACAGTTATGTCACCCTTAGTATATCAGAATATTTTTCATAAAGCAAATAGAACAGTTTTATGAGACTTGTTCTTGGTAATCCATGTTGACTTCATGTAAAAATCCTTGCTTTTCTTTTTTTCTAAAGGTTCACATATCACATATTTTAAAATCAAGTCTAGAAGTTGATGCAAACTGATGTCATATTTAATGATCTATAGTTTCTGGAATTTATTTATTGCCTCTTTAAATTCAGAAATAAATTTTTTCCAAGTTTCAACACTATCCATTACCACTGGTGTAGGAGGAAGGGCAATGCACTGGCATCCAAGGAACCAGAGTCTTAATCAGGCTTGCTCCTAGCTAGCTGTGTAACTTTGAGCAAGTTGCTTGACTCATTTGTAAAAATTAGGGGTTTGAACTATAACCACTGAGTGCTTCTTGTTTAGTTTCTTTAATATGTTTATCCTTTGACAGTAAACTACTTATATTCTTCTGATTTTCATGTATAAGTCTTAGAGTGAATTGCTTCCTCTTGTTAATAATAGATGTGCCACCCTACATAGTAGTTCAGTATCCAGGTTGATTTGTTCCTTTTTTTCTTCCTTAAAAAAAATATCTTTCTTGAAATGTAATCCACAGAACATAAAATTCATCCATGTAAATTGTACCATTCAATGTTTTTTGGCATATTCACAGAATTGTACAACAATTACCACAATCTAAGTTTAGGACATTTTCAATCCTTCCTCTTAAATGGACTTGAGCATAAGCTCACTCAGGGATCTGCACATGCTAGAGTAACAGACTAAAATCCAGGGCTCAAAACCTTCTTTTGATTGTTTCTCCTATTCCTAGGTCATGTTAGCTTATTTAGAAGCACAGCTTGGGGGTGGTTTAAGATGATGACTTAGGAAGAGCCTGAGCTTACTTCCTCCCATGAACACAACAAATATATAGCTACATATGGATAAATTCCCTCTGAAAAGAATCTGAGAACTAACTGAACACCTGCCCCAAAACAAAGGATAAAAAAACCACATCAAGATGGGTAGGAGAGACAGAGAAATGCTGTCACCAAAAACCCCACCCCCAGCCTGGTGACACACATAGATAGGGATCTCATAAGATGGGCACTTCTCCCAGAGGAAAGAGGGGTTGTTGCCCCACATCAGGCACACCAGCTCCTGAGATCTACACTGAAGAGAGGAATCCCCAAGATGCCTGGCTTAGAAAAATCAGTGAGGCTGATGTCAAAGTGTCCCAAAGTGACATAGGAAACTGAGACTTATCTCTTGAAGGTCTCATTTGTGATCTCACTTGCCCTAAGACCCAGAGAAATAATAGCAGTTTGAAAAGTGCCAAGACTATATGTGAAGGAGAGCCATTTGAGAATCTAAAAGCATCATCTGGAGGGGTGAGGGATGGTGGAAGTGCTCCCTAGATACAGAGGGACTGACAGATGCCACTATTGTACTCCTCATCTAACCTGCCAGCATGAGTATGCAAGCTTGGATGTGGGGATGAGCAACCATGGCACTATCCTACCGTCTTGCTGAAGACTGAGAGCTCTAGCAGTTTCAGCACTCCCCCACTCCCAGCTGGGGTGGGCATGCATGGATGTTCAGAGCATTCTCATAGCTAAAGTCTGTGAGTGTGGGGAGGAGATTATGACACTACCCATGCCCTGGCTGGGGCTGGCAAGTACAAGCAGTCATGGTGCTATCCTTCTCCCAGCCTAAAGGCAACTCAACACTCCCCTGTCCCCTGGCTGGGGCTGGCAAGCATGAGCAGTCACAGCATTCTTCTTCTCCTGGTCTAAAGCCAATGGACACACAGATGAGGTACTTTCCTGCTGTATGGCTGAAGTCTGCAGGCGCAAGAAGTGAAGTCATTTTCTTGCTACCTTTCTGAAGTGAGAGAGCAGGTTTTGTCCCCTGAACTCTCCACCTGTCTAGGTAAATCCAGCAGACACAAGTGATCCACACAGGGACACCCCTGGATCCCTTGGCCCTAGTGGCCAAAGGACTGGTTTTCCTTAGCTTCACAGAACTGTAACAATCAGAAAGACAGTGTTTGGCAGGCCATCCCCCCCCCCCCCAGGGCACGGCACAGAAATCAGACTGAAACATAACCCCAGTCATCCTGTGAAAAAGACCTATTTCCTTAACCTGGAACTTCATCCTGAGGGACAGGCTTTAGGTTTCCCACATGTCTTGGAAGCTAACGAGGAGCTTCCAGGGAATGAAAGCAGGGAGACACCACCCTAGCTCACACCACCCTCACTACAGTTTGATAATGCTCCCCAGAAAGGAGCTTATTTACTCATCAGGGGCCCCAATTTATGCAACTGTCACCCAGGAAACACCTCCAGATCTGGTCAGGAGCCCAGGAGAGATTACAATTGCAGATCCAGAGGACAATATATATCTGCATACTTTAAAAGCTGCTGCCTGAGTGTCGGGCTTCCAATAATCCTGAAACTAGGTGCTAAATGAGATTCCTGCCCTGGAACGCTGACAGGTCTCAACACAGCCTCAACAAGAGGGACACATTAAGAATAAATTAGATACTAGAGACAACCAAGAGTTATGGTAGGGTTGAACAAGAAAAATCATCACCTGCATGAGGCCACTCCTTGAAGAGTGAAAGAGGAAGCAGTTTTTCTTAATAAATGAAAACAAACACAGATAGCCAAGCAAGGTGAGGAAAGAGAAATATGTTCCAAATTAAAGAACAAGACAAAATCTCAGAAAAAGACCTTAATGATGCAGAGATAAGATATCTACCTGATAAAGAATTAAAAGTAATGGTCATAAAGATGCTTACTAAACTAGAGAGAAGAATGGATGAACACAATGAGAACTCCAACAAAGAATTGGAAAATATAAGAAAGAACCAATGAGGACTGAAGAATACAATAACTGAAATGAAAAATATACCAGAGGGAATCAACAGCAGATTAGAAGATACAGAAGAACAGATCAGAGATCTGGAAAGCAAGATAGTGGAAATCACACAGTCAGAATTACAAAAAGAAAAAAGATTTTTTAAAAGTTACAATAGTTTAAGGGACTTCTTGGACAACATTAAGCATACTAACATTTGCATTATAGAAGAAGAAAACATAGAGAAAGGGGCAGAAAACTTATTTGAAGAAATAATAACTGAAAACTTCCTTAACCTGGAGAAGGCAACATACACCCAGGTCCAAAGCACAGAGAATCCCATGGAAGATAAATCCAAAGAGATCCACACCAAGACACATTACAAGTAAAATGTTGAAAGTTAAAGATAAAAAGAAAATTTTAAAAGCAGCAAGATAAAAACAACTTAGTTATGTATAAGACTATCACCAGATTTTTCAGCAGAAACTTTGTAGACAAGAAGGGATGGCATGATATATTCAAAGTGCTGAAAGGGAAAAAACTTACAAGTAAGAATTCTCTATCTGGTGGTTATCATTAAGAACTGAAGGAGAGTAAAGAGTTTCCCAGACAAGCAAAACCTAAAGGAGTTCATCACTACTCAACTGACCTTAAAATATATGTTAAAGGGACTTCTTTAAGCAAAAAAAGAAGAAGCCATAACTAGAAATAAAATAATATATGAAAGAAAATATATCACTGGTAAAGCCAAATATATAGTAAAGGTAGTGGATCAACCACTTATAAAGCTAGTATTAAGATTAAAAGACAAAAGTAGTAAAATCAGCTATAACCACAGTAAGTAGTTGAAAGATACACAAAATAAAAAGATGTAAAATATGACAACAAAAACATTAAAAGTGGGGGTGGGGGAATGTAGTGATTTTAGAATGCATTCAAGCTTAAGTGACTATCAACTTAAAATAGACTGATTTGTATATAGTTATATGTGAACCTCATGGTAACCACAAACCAAAAGCCTATAATAGATACACAATAAATAAATCCAAACATAACCATAAAGAAAATCATCAAACCACAAGGGAAAAGAACAAGATAAGAAGAAAGGAACAGAGAAGAATTACAAAAACAATAAAAAACAATTTAAAAAAATGCAATAAGTACATACATATCAATAATTACTTTAAAGGTCACTGCACTAAATGCTCCAATCAAAATACACAGGGTGGCTGAATGAAAAGAACAAGATCCATCTACATGCTGTCTACAGGAAACTCACTTTAGATCTAGAGACACACACAGACTGAAAGTCAAATGATGGAAAAAGATATTCCATGCAAATGGAAACCAAAAGAAAGCTAGGGTAGCAATACTTAAGTCAAATAAAGTAGACTTTAAGAAAAAGACTATGACAAAAAATAAGAAGAACATTACATAATGATAAAGAGGTCAATGCAAAAGAAAATACAACATTTGTAAATATGCACTCAACATAGGAGCACCTAAATATAAAGCAAATATTAACAGACATAAAGGGAGAGATTGACAGTAATACAATAATAGGAGGGGACTTTAATATTCCACTTATATCAGTGGATAGATCATCTAGACAGAAAATCAGTAAGGGAGAGATTTTAGAAGATGGAGGAAGAGTAAGACGTGGAGATCACCTTCCTCCTCACAGATACATCAGAAATACTTCTACACGTGGAACAACTCCTACAGAACACCTACTGAACGCTGGCAGAAGACCACAGACCCCCCAAAAGGCAAGAAACTCCCCACATACCTGGGTAGGGCAAAAGAAAAAAGAAAAAAACAGAGAGAAAAGAATAGGGATGGGACCTGCACCAGTGGGAGGGAGCCATGAAGGAGGAAAGGTTTCCACACACTAGGAAGCTTCTTCGTGGGTGGAGACTGCAGGTGGTGGAGGCGGGAAGCTTCAGAGCCCCAGAGGAGAGCACAACAACAGGGGTGCGGAGGGCAAGCGGGGAGATTCCCGCACAAAGGATCGATGATGACCAGCATTCACCAGCCTGAGAGGCTTGTCTGCTCACCCGCTGGGGCAGGAGGGGGCTGGGAGCTGAGGCTCCGGCTTCAGTTGGATCGCAGGGAGAGGACTGGAGTTGGCAGCGTGAACACAGCCTGCAGGGGTTAGTGCACCACAGCTAGCCGGGAGGGAGTCTGGGAAAAACTCTGGAGCTTCCAAAGAGGCAAGAGACTTTTTCTTCCCTCTTTGTTTCCTGGTGCACAAGGAGAGGAGATTAAGAGCACTGCTTAAAGGAGCTCCAGAGACAGGCACGAGCCGCGGCTATCAGCGCAAACCACAGAGACGGGCATGAGACGATAAGGCTGCTGCTGCAACCACCAAGAAGCCTGTGTGCAAGCACAGGTCACTCTCTACACCTCTGCTCCCAGGAGCCTGTGCAGCCCGCTGCTGCCAGTGTCCCGAGATCCAGGGACAACTTCACCAGGAGAACATACAGTGTGCCACAGGTTGGTGCAACATCATGCTAGCCTCTGCCGTCACACGTTCACCCAGTACCCCGTACACCTACTTCCCCATGGCTTAACTGAGCCAGAGCCCCTGAATCAACTGCTCCTTTAACCCCGTCCTGTCTGAGCAAAGAACAGATGCCCACTGGCGACCTACACGCAGGGGCAGGTCCAAATCAAAGGCAGAACCCCGGGAGCAGTGCGAACAAAGAAGAGAAAAGGAAATCTCTCCCAGCAGCCTCAGGAGTAGCGGATTGAAACTCCACAAAAAACTTGATGTACCCTGCATCTGTGCAATACATGAACAGACATCGAATCATCCCAAATTGAGAAGGTGGACTTTGAGAGCAAGACACACTATTTTTTCCCCTTTTCCTCTTTTTGTGAGTGTGTATGTGTATGCTTCTGTGTGAGATTTTGTCTGTGTAGCTTTGCTTTCACCATTTGTCCTAGGGTTCTGGAAATAGAATAGAGAAAATGCAAGAAATATTTAGCAAGGACCTAGAAGAAATAAAGAGGAAACAAGCAATGATGAACAACACAATAAATGAAATTAAAAATACTCTAGAAGGGATCAATAGCAGAATAACTGAGGTAGAAGAAAGGGTAAGTGACCTGGAAGATAAAATAGTGGAAATAACTACTACAGAGCAGAATAAAGAAAAAAGAAAGAAAAGAACTGAGGACAGTCTCAGAGACCTCTGGGACAACATTAAATGCACCAACATTCGAATTATAGGGGTCCCAGAAGAAGAAGAGAGAAGGAAGGGACTGAGAAAATATTTGAAGAGATTATAGTTGAAAACTTCCCTAATATGGGAAAGGAAATAGTTAATCAAGTCCAGGAAGCACAGAGAGTCCCATACAGGATAAATCCAAGGAGAAACACGCCAAAACACATATTAATCAAACTATCAAAAATTAAATGCAAAGAAATCATATTAAAAGCAGCAAGGGAAAAACAACAAATAACACACAAGGGAATCCTCATAAGGTTAACAGCTGATCTTTCAGCAGAAACTCTGCAAGCCAGAAGGCAGTGGCAGGACATATTTAAAGTGCTAAAGGAGAAAAATCTGCAACCAAGATTACTCTATCCAGCAAGGATCTCATTCAGATTTGATGGAGAAATTAAAACCTTTACAGACAAGCAAAAGCTGAGAGGGTTCAGCACCACAAAAGCAGCTTGGCAACAAATGCTAAAGGGACTTCTCTAGGCAAGAAACACAAGAAAAGGAAAAGACCTACAATAACAAACCCAAAACAATTAAGAAAATGGGAATAGGAACATACATATCGATAATTACCTTAAATGTAAATGGTTTAAATGCTACCACCAAAAGGCACAGACTGGCTGAATGAATAAAAAACAAGACCCATATATATGCTGTCTACAAGAGACCCACTTCAGACCTAGGGACACATACAGACTGAAAGTGAGGGGATAGAAAAAGATATTCCATGCAAATGGAAATCAAAAGGAAGCTGGAGTAGCAATTCTCATATCAGAAAAAGTAGACTTTAAAACAAAGACTATTACAAGAGACAAAGAGAGCACTACATAATGATCAAAGGATCAATCTAAGAAGAAGATACCACAATTGTAAATATTTATGCACCCAAGATAGGAGCACCTCAATACATAAGGTAAATACTAACAGCCATAAAAGGGGAAATCAACAGTAACACAATCATAAGTCATAGTAGGGGACTTTAACACCCCACTTTCACCAATGGACAGATCATCCAAAATGAAAATAAATAAGGAAACACAAGCTTTAAATATACATTAAACAAGATGGGCTTAATTGATATTCATAGGATATTACATCCAAAAACAACAGAATACACATTTTTCTCAAGTGCTCACGGAACATTCTCCAGGATAGATCATATCTTAGGTCACAAATCAAGCCTTGTTAAATTTAAGAAAGTTGAAATTGTATCAAGTATCTTTTCCGACCACAACGCTAAGAGACTAGATATCAATTACAGGAAAAGATCTGTAAAAAATACAAACACATGGAGGCTATACAATACACTACATAATAACGAAGTGATCACTGAAGAAATCAAAGAGGAAATCAAAAAAAACCTAGAAACAAATGACAATGGATACACGATGACCGAAAACCTATGGGATGCAGCAAAAGCAGTTCTAAGAGAGAAGTTTATAGCAACACAATCCTACCTTAAGAAACACGAAACATCTCAAATAAACAACCTAAACTTGCTCCTAAAACAATTAGAGAAAGAAGAACAAAAAACCTCAAAGTTAGCAGAAGGAAAGAAATCATAAAAATCAGATCAGAAATAAATGAAAAAGAAAGGAAGGAACCAATAGCAAAGATCAATAAAACAAAAAGCTGGTTCTTTGAGAAGACAAACAAAATTGATAAACCATTAGCAAGGCTCCTCAGGAAAAAAGGGAGAAGACTCAAATCAATAGAATTAGAAATGAAAAAGAAGTAACAACTGACACTGCAGAAATAAAAAGGATCCTGAGAGATTACTACAAGCAACTCTATGACAATAAAATGGACAACCTGGAAGAAATGGACAAATTTCTAGAAATGCACAACCTACTGAGACTGAACCAGGATGAAATAGAAAATATGAAAAGACAAATCACAAGCACTGAAATTGAAACTGTGATTAAAAATCTTCCAACAAACAAAAGCCCAGGACCAGACGGCTTCACAGGTGAATTCTATCAAACATTTAGAGAAGAGTTAACACCTATCCTTCTCAAACTCTTCCAAAATATAGCAGAGGGAGGAATACTCCCAAACTCATTCTACGAGGCCACCATCACCCTGATACCAAAACCAGACAAGGATATCACAAAGAAAGGAAACTACAGGCCAATATCACTGATGAACATAGATGCAAAAATCCTCAACAAAATACTAGCAAACAGAATCCAACAGCACATTAAAAAGATCACACACCATGATCAAGTGTGGCTTATTCCAGGAACGCAAGGATTCTTCAATATACACAACTCAATCAACGTGATACACCATATTAACTAACTGAAGGAGAAAAACCATATGATCATCTCAATAGATGTAGAGAAAGCTTTGGACAAAATTCAACACTCATTTATTAATAACCCTGTAGAAAGTAGGCATAGAGGGAACTTACCTCAACATAATAAAGGCCATATATGACAAACCCACAGCCAACATCGTCCTCAATGGTGAAAAACTGAAAGCATTTCCAATCAGATCAGGAACAAGACAAGGTTGCCCACTCTCACCACTCTTACTCAACATAGTTTTGGAAGTTTCAGCCACAGCAATCAGAGAAGAAAAAGAAATAAAAGGAATCCAAGTCAGAAAAGAAGAAGTAAAGCTGTCACTGTTTGCAGATGACATGATACTATACATAGAGAATCCTAAAAATGCTACCAGAAAACTACTAGAGCTAATCAATGAATTTGGTAAAGTAGCAGGATACAAAATTAATGCACAGACATCTTTGGCATTCTTATACACTAATGATGAAAAATCTGAAAGTGAAATCAAGAAAACACTCCCATTTACCATTGCAACAAAAAGAATAAAATATCTAGGAATAAACCTACCTAAGGAGACTAAAGACCTGTATGCAGAAAATTATAAGACACTGATGAAAGGAATTAAAGATGATACAAATAGAGGAGAGATATACCATGTTCTTGGATTGGAAGAATCAACATTGTGAAAATGTGTCTACTACCCACACAATCTACAGATTCAATGCAATCCCTATCAAACTACCACTGGCATTTTTCACAGAACTAGAAGAAAAATTTCACAATTTTTATGGTTACACAAAAGACCCCGAATAGCCAAGGCAATCTTGAGAATGAAAAATGGAGCTGGAGGAATCTGGCTCCCTGACTTCAGACTATACTGCAAAGCTACAGTAATCAAGACAGTGTGGTACTGACACAAAAACAGAAATATAGATCAATGGAACAGAATAGAAAGCCCAGAGATAAACCTATGCACATATGGTCACCTTATCTTTGATAAAGGAGACAAGAATATACAGTGGAGAAAAGACAGCCTCTTCATTAAGTGGTGCTGGGAAAACTGGACAGATTTATGTAAAAGTATGAAAGTAGAACACTCCCTAACACCATACACAAAAATAAACTCAAAATAGATTAAAGACCTAAAAATAAGGCCAGATACTGTCAAACTCTTAGAGGAAAACATAGGAAGAACACTCTATGACATAAATCACAGCAAGATCCTTTTTGACCCACCTCCTAGAGAAATGGAAATAAAAACAAAAATAAACAAATAGGACCTAGTGTATCTTAAAAGCTTTTGTACAGCAAAGGAAACCATAAACAAGACCAAAAGACAACCCTCAGAATGGGAGAAAATATTTGCAAATGAAGCAACTGACAAGGGATTTATCTCCAAAATTTACAAGCAGGTCATGCAGCTCAATAACAGAAAAACAAACAACCCAATCCAAAAATGGGCAGAAGATCTAAATAGACATTTCTCCAAAGAAGATATACAGATTGGCAACAAACACATGAAAGAACGCTCAACATCATTAATCATTAGAGGAATGCAAATCAAAACTACAATGAGATATCATCTCACACTGGTCAAAATGGCCATCATCAAAATGTCTAGAAAAAATAAATGCTGGAGAGGGTGTGGAGAAAAGGGAACCGTCTTGCACTGTCAGTGGGAATGTAAATTGATACAGTCACTCTGGAGAATAGTATGGAGGTTCCTTATAAAAATAAACATAGAACTACCATATGACCCAGCAATCCCTCTACTGGGCATATACCCTGAGAAAACCATAACTCAAAAAGAGTCATGCACCAAAATGTTCATTGCAGCTCTTTTTACAATAGCCAGGACATGGAAGCAACCTAAGTGTCCATCAAGAGATGAATGGATAAAGAAGATGTAGCACATATATACAATGGAATATTACTCAGCCATAAAAAGAAAAGAATTTGAGTTATTTGTAGTGAGGTTGATGGACCTAGAGTCTGTCATACAGAGTGAAGTAAGTCAGAAAGAGAAAAAGAAATACTGTATGCTAACACATATATATGGAATCTAAGAAAAATAAAGAAAAGTCATGAAGAACCCAGGGGTAAGATGGGAGTAAAGACACAGACCTACTAGAGCATGGACTTGAAGATATGGGGAGGGGTAAGGGTAAGCTGTGACAACATGAGAAAGTGTCATGGACATATATACACTACGAAATGTAAAATAGATAGTTAGTGGGAAGTAGCCACATAGCACAGCGAGATTAGCTAGGTGGTTTGTGACCACCTAGACGGGTGGGATATGGAGGGTGGGAGGGTGAGAGATGCAAGAGGGGAGGGATATGGGAACATATATATATGTATAACTGATTCACTTTGTTATAAAGCAGAACTAATACATCATTTTAAAGCAATTATATTCCTATAAAGATGTTAAAAATAAAAGAGAAAATCAGTAAGAAATCATTGGTTTTAAATGACACATTAGACTGGAGAGACTTCATAGATATATATAGAACATTCCATCCCCAAACAGCAGAGAATTCTTTTCAAATGCACATGGATAATTCTCCAGCATAGGTCACCTGTTAGGTCACAAAACAAGTCTCAATAATTTAAATAAATTTAATAATATTGAAATCATATCAAACATCTCTTCTGATCACAATGGTGTGAAACTAGAAATTAATTACAAGAAGAAAACTGGAAAAAACACAAACATGTGGAGACTAAACTGTATGCTACTAAACAATCAATAGGTCAACAAAGAAATCAAAGAGGAAATCTAAAAATACCTTGAGACAAATGAAAATGGAAAAACAATAATTCAAAATGAATGGGACCCAGCAAAAGCAGTTCTGAGAGGAAAGTTCATAGTGATACTGGCCTACCTCAGGAAACAAGAAAAATTTCAACAATCTAACTTTACATCAAAAGGAACTAAATAAACAAAATCCAAAGCTCATAGAAAGAAGAAAATAATAAAATCAGAATTAGAAATAATGAAGATCAGAAATGAAATAGAGATTAAAAAAAGAAAGAAAAAAATCAATGAAACTAAGAACTAGTTCTTTGAAAAGATTAACAGAATTGATAAACCTCTAGCCAGACTCATGAAGAAAAAAAAAAAAAAAAAGAGGGCCCAAATAAATAAACAGAAATGAAAGAGCAGAAATTACAACCAACACCAAAGAAATACAAAGAATCACGAGAGATCACTATAAACAATTATATGGCAACAAATTTGACAACCTAGCAGAAATGGATAAATTCCTAGAAACACACAATCTTCCAAGACTGAATCATAAAGAAATAGAAAATCTGAATAGACTGATTACTAGCAATGAATTTGAATCAATTATAATTTTAAAATCTCCCAGCAAAAAGGGACTAAATGCCATCACAGTTGAATTCTACCAAACACTTAAGGAAGAGTTAATACCTATCCTACTGAAATTCTTCCAAAAAAAATTGAGGAGAATGAAATTCTTCCAAACTCATTTTACCAGGCCAGCATTATCCTGATACCAAACCCAGACAAAGGTACCACAAGAAAAGAGAGAATAACAGACCAATATCTCTGAAAAACATAGATGCAAATATCATTGACAAAATATTAACAAACCTAATTCAACAGTACATTAAAAAAGGCACACACCATGATAAGGTGGATTTATTCAGGGATGCAAGAACAGTTCAACGTCTGCAAAATCAATGTGACACTCCACATTAACAAAAAAAGGATAATAATATGATCATCTCACTAAATGCAGAAAAATCATGTGACACAATTTGACATCCATTTATAATGAAAACTCAAAGTTTGGGAGAAGCAAGGGAGAAATAACTAGTTACATGTAAGCAAAACCCCCTTAAGACTATCAGTGTAGTTTTTGGCAGAAATATATTAAAAACCATATATGACAAACACACAGCTAACATCATACTCAATTGTGAAAAGCTGAAAGCTTTTCTTCTAACATCAGGAACAAGACAAGGATGCTCACTCTCACCACTTTTACTCAACATAGTGTTGGAAGTCCTAGCTATAGAAAAATGGCAAGAAAAAGAAATAAAAGGCATTCACGTTGAAAAAGAAGAAGTAAAATCAT
This sequence comes from Grampus griseus, assembly GCF_964374135.1. Classification (NCBI taxonomy): domain Eukaryota; kingdom Metazoa; phylum Chordata; class Mammalia; order Artiodactyla; family Delphinidae; genus Grampus; species Grampus griseus. The sequence continues at coordinate 22,010,306 of NC_139002.1, read as the reverse complement.
CACTATTTTCAGATAACATGATATATATATATATACATATATATATATATGTACATATATATATAACATCCCTAAGGACCACCAAAAATGATTAGAATAAATGAATTCAATAAAGTTGCAAGATACAAAATTAATATACAGAAATTGTATTTCTGTACACTAACAACAAGCTATCAGAAAGAGAAATTGAGCAAACAATTCTATTTACAATCACATCAAAAAGAATAAAATACCTAGGCATAAATTTTTAACCAAGAAGGTGAAAGACCTGTACTCTGAAAACCATAAGCTATTGATGAAATAAACTGAAGATGACACAAATAATTGGAAAGATATACTGTGCTTATAGAATAGGAGAATTAATATTGTTAAAATATCCATATTTTCCAAAGCAATCTAAGGATTCATTGTAATCCCTATCAAAACACCAATGGCATTTTTCACAGAACTAAAATAGATAATCCTAAAATTTGTGTGGAACCACAATAGACCCTACAAAACACTTGTAGCTAAGACAATCTTGAGAAAGAACAAAGATGGAAGTATCACATGCCCTAATTTCAAACTATACTACAAAGCTATAGAAATCAAAACTGTATAGTACTGGCACAAAAGCAGACACATAGATAAATGGAACAAATAGACAGCCCAGAAATAAACCATGGATATATGGTCAATTAAATTATGAATAAGGAGGCAAGTTTATACAATAAAGAAAGGTAGTCTCTTTAATAAATGGTGTTTGGAAAACTGAACAGATACATGCAAAAGAATGAAACTGTACTACTATCTTATACCATACACAAAAATAAATTCAAAATGGATTAAAGACTGAATGTGAGACATGAAACCATAAAACTCCTGGAAGAAAATATAAATAGTAAGTTTTCTGACATCAGTCTAAGTGTTGCTTTTTTGGATCTGTCTCCTCAGGCAAGGGTAACAAAAGCAAAAATAAACAAGTGGGACTACATTGAACTAAAAAACTTTTGCACAGTGAAGGAAACAATCAAAAAAAAAAAGGCAACCTATTGAATGAGAAAAGATATTTGCAAATCATATATCTGATAAGGGATTAATATCTAAAATATATAAAGATCTTAGATTACTTAATATAAATAAAACCAACCAGACAATTGATTAAAAGATGAGCAGAGGACCTGAATAGACATTTTTCCAAACAAGATGTACAGTTGGCCAGCAGGCACATGAAAAGTTGCTCAACATCACTAATAATCAGGAAAATGCAAACCACAACCAAAATGAGATATCATCTCACAACTGTCAGAATGGCAGTTATCAAAAAGACAACAGATAAGTGTTGGTGAGGATGTGGAGTAAAGGGAACCCTAGGACACTGTTAGTGGGAATATAAATTGGTGCAGCCACTATGGAAAACAGTATGGGGTTTCCTTAAAAAATTAAAAACAGGACTACCATACAGTCCAGCAATTCAAATTCTGACTATCCAAAGAGAATGAAAACACTAATTTGAAAGGAATATGCATGCCTATGTTCATGGCAACATTATTTACAATAGCTAAGATATGGAAGTAGTCTACATGTCCATCAATAGATGAATGGATAATGAAGATTTATACACACACAGAGAGTAATAAAATAAATAGGTCATGGGGTGTAAGTTACAGCATATGGAAATAGTTAATAATATTTTAATAACTCTGATGGTGACAGATGGTAACCAGACCTATTGTGACCATTTCAAAATATATAATATAAATACCGAATCACTATGAAGTGCCCCTGAAACAAATATGATATTTTATGTCAATTGTACTTCAATTAAAAAAAAAAAAAGAAGCACAGATGGTTCTTAGAACAGCACCAACTGGCTTAGTAGGAATGAAAGCTTTTGGAAATGCCCATAGACCATTTTCATGGTTCACTACATGCTTATTCACTATATTTTCCCAGAGTGGTAGAAATTACATGACTGTTTCAGTAGACTAAAGAAATGGAGTCTTTGTACCACAGGTACTTTCCCGCATTCTTTAATCAAAACACAATTAAGTCCCTTAATTCATGAACAAGTATTTCTCAAAGCTAGTATGTGCCAGGTTCTGGAGACTGAAGGTTCTAGAGATTCGGGGGTGAATAAGACAGGCAAAGTACAGCTGCTGTAGCCCTTACAGTCTAATTGAAGGAGAGAAGCAGGAAGACATGATTAATACTACATAATTTCAGGTAGAGATAAGCACTGTGAAGGAAGTTAAATGGGGTAATGTAATCTAGTGACTGAGGGGCATGAGATTACAGCAATCAGCAACATTTCCATAGCCCTCATCCCAGTCAGTCTTCACAGCCCCTCTATGACATGGAAACAACATGTGTTATAATCCCCATTTAAGAGATGAGAAGCTGAGGTGCAGCTGAGTGACTCCAGGAAAGTCTTATAGCTAGTGATTCAGGTCTGGTTGTCTGACTCCAAACCAGCATGTTTTCTACCATGCCATTCAGGAAATGGAAATGGTTGTGCAAATTATGGTGTGTCTCTCCCATGAAATATCATGTCATCATCATAAATGATAATTATGGAGACATGATTATGATGTAACATTAGGGAAAATGCAAAATACAGAATTACATGTATTCCATGTAAAAATAAGAATGACTGTGTTTACAAAGACTGGAAAGTGACATACAAAAATGAGCACAGATTTGTATTAGGAGTGTTTCTTATCCTGGTTTCCTAAATTTTAATTAAAATGAATTTGTACCCAAAATAAAGTTGACACTGAATTAAAATTATTTTGACAATTCAACTGTAGCACATACTAGTAAATAGTAGTTCCCATAAAGATTGTATATATATTCATATATATATTCACCATAAAATTTGCAGGAGTAACAAAAACATCTGTTGAAAATGAAGTTCATAGCAGGCAAAGGGCCTATCCTCAAACACTAGAGTTTATGAAAGGCCAGCCTCCTAATGGAGAAATTACTTGTCACAAAGGAAACTCTAGAGAGCTATATTCCGCTTTGCAAACAAATAAATATGACTGGGCCTGTCTGTGCCCAGAATACACCTGTCTCTTGAGGGACACATATTTAGAGGGTATTCAGGGTGTGGGGAAACCACTAGAGAGAGTGGACTGTGCAGTGGCCTAAGGCTAGTCACAAAGAGGTGCTGTCATGAACCCCACACTGAAGGGCCAGGAGTCTCAAGGAGAGGCGGAGAGGGCTGCCCTGCAGCAGACATGACTTGGGCCCTCCCAGCGAGGAGGAGATGAGGGATTAAATAACTTCCCTGCCAGCGTCCACTCTCTGACCAATGTTCTCTGATGGCTGAATTCAGCGGGAAGCCAGAGTGCAAGGGTGCTCTTTGGTGTGATCCTTGCCGGTGTTCTTCCGGGGCACAGAGAAGGGTGGAGAGTGGATTTGGAGGGGCAATGGGAAGCCATCCAGTGCATGAGGAAGTAGGGGAAGTTTCATCCTGGACCCTCCTTTCTTAACAAACTCCCCTCCCTCCTCTGGAACCCAGTTCCTACCAGTTCCTACCACTAGGACTTGGAGTGGGGTAGAAGGAAAAGCAAGGGCAGCAAAAGGCTGGAGTCCAATACTCAAAGATCAAGTCTCTGAACGCTTTATGATGTAAGGGACTGAATCTCTCTGAATCTGTGACCTTTGTGTGTTAATAAAGAGCACAGGCTCTGGAGTCAGACTTATTTGAGTTGAAATCTTGCCTCTGCAACTTATTATGTGATCCTGTGCCACTTTCCCCCCCCCTTCATTTATTGTTCATTTCCATTTAAGAACAAAGTGCTTGAAGAGTACTCAATAAGTGTTAGCAATTTCTTTCTGCAATTTCTTTCTGGGGCTTATCATACCTATTTCTTAGTGCTGTTATGAGAATTAAACAAGATAAAACATATAGAACATATGTTTCCTTCTTTCATGTCCATTAAGAAAATGATGATGGAGTCAGCCACTGTCCTCGGCACTAAGGTGCCAGTGAGGAACAAGTACGTAAGGCCCTTGTGACCCTGGAACTCACATCCAATGGGGGCTTTCAGATGATAAGCAAACAACCAAATCCACGAGCAAGGTAATGTCAAGTGGTGACAGGTACCCTGAAGCAAATAGAACAGGCATCTTGGTTAGAGAGTGATAGTGGACGTTTGGGTAAGGGAACTACTTAGTGTGGTCAGAGAGGTCTTCCTGGAGGGGGAATTTGAGCAGAGATGTTAATGGCAAGAAAGGTTCTAGCATGGGAAGATGGGGGGAATGTAGTGGAAGGATCTAGGCTGAGGGAACAGAAGTTCCCAGTCTCTAACACAGAAGTGAGCTTGGTGTATTCAAAGGACTGGGAGAAGGCCAGAATGTTTGGAGCCTGGTAAGGGATGAGGCTGGAGAGGTGGGCAGGGGTTGTAATTGTAGGGTGGTAAGTAAAGCCATGTCAGGATCCAAATCTGTTCCTTAATCTTGTTTAGATGCTGTCAAGGTGAGTATGAGGATTAAGGTGGTACAGGAAGGCATCTAGCAATGTACTGAGAAGAGAGTCATCCTGAGGCCTGAGGCAATAAGGGAAATGCTTCCCAAGAAGGGGCCACTGGAGCTGAGACTTGAAAAGGAGCAGAAGACACATGGAGAAAGCTGGAGGCGGGGCGTTCTCAGCAGGAGGTGAGGAGAACTTGGACACAGAGGAGGGGATACATAGAAAATTTTGGCAGAACAGAAATTATCTGGTCATTAGCATTGAGGGTAGGTGCTTGGAAGTGCTTCTTAGATCCAAGGAGCAGAACTGCAGGACTAAGTCTGAGAGCTGGGCCCTCGCCCAGTCTTCAAATGCATGTGCCCATGGTGTAGTTGCCCCCAGGTTTGGCTGAGATCTTAGATTCTGGGACAGAGTCCAGCTGTGTCTTTTAAGCCCACTGGGTCTTGAGTTCTCTTGCACCCTCAGTTGATCCTCAGAATGCAACAGTCACCATCCAGAAAAGGGTAGATCATCATACTTTCAAACAGTGAATGAGGATATTAAATGGTCTCACATTGTGGAAAGAGCTTAGAATTTGAACCTGCTTCTGCCCCCCTTTATTTAGCTTTTTGAACTTTTGCAAACCACTTAATGTCTCTAAGTCACAGTTTCCTCATTTGTAAAATGGAGATGACATTACCTACTCCCCAGGACTGTTGGAAGAATTCAATGACATGATGTATAAAGCTGTATTTCTATTCTGTCTGCTTCCACCCTTCTGTGGCCATTTACAGTCTATAAGTAGATTCTGAAGCCTTTCGGATATCCTGTGATTGTCAGTCAAAGAGGCATCACCAGAGAAGGTATCTGAGGAGTAAGTTGCCATTGGATTAAACCTGGCCAGCAAAATAAGTTCCTCAGTCCAATATCTTTCCTGTAGGTCAGATATCCAAAAGCAACATGCTTATTCTCCAAGGCAACCACAGATGCTTATGGGTCCTTATGTATGGTCCCTCTCCCACAGAAGGGAGAGGGTCAGACATTTGAAAATAGAAAACAAGGTAAAAAAGCTCCATTTGGCTAGTGAACAGTGATGTCTCACAAACATTTCTAAAACCCCCAAGTGTAGAACTGGCTCATTTTCATAAACTCTGCTTCAGATGCTGTTTCTCCTGTCTGGGTAACCAGGCCGAGTACCCCCAAGAACCTACAGAATGATAGAATCTGTGATCTTCGTGAAGCAAATATCCTATGACTTTAGATGAAATATTTTTAGTCTGTTAGTCTCAATTTGTATATTTGAGTGGATTTCTCGCTGCACAAAATGTTTCATTCCAACTCCAGCTCAGTGGGTCGCTGAGGTGGAAGTGTTCATGATTAATTCTGTTCATAAACACACTGGAAAAAAGGAGAAAAGGTCCTGGTGTATATCAGCATTTTAAATGCTGTGACTGTGATTCAATTTAATTATTTTCTCCCCATGGCTTTAAATTGAAGGGCTTCAAAATCAGGAGTTGCTCTCATAAATGTAATTACTTCCCCCTGGTAAACGAGGACGCATTCAGAAATGAAGGGCTCTCAGGTGGAGGCAACATGAGGGGAGCGAGTGAAGAGAAGGGGCATCCAGGGCCCTGGCTTATAGGCCTGGTCCAGTGACTGCCAATCTGCTAAATTCTTCCTCAACGCCTCCATCTCTTTACTATTAAAAATAGGACAGATAATCTTTAAAACACGTTCTAGCATTAAATAGTTATGTTATACAATTGTGGCAACCTTATTCAGAGGTTGTCACTCACCCAGAATCCAAAGTCTGGCAGAGTTCTGGAATGCTAGAAGGAGAGGTGATTTGGTGTGTTCTCTACGTATTGACTGTGACCTTGGGGGACAGAATGAACCTCCCTGAGCTGCGCCTTCCCACCTGAACAAAATGAATCATTGTCCACTGCCCTGGCCGCCTCTCAGAACTGCTGTGAGGATCGGAAATCAAAAGAAGTAATGAATGCAAAACAGCTCAGCTAAGAACACTCCAGAGAGAGAGGGATGTTGAGTGTCCAGATGAGTGTGAAGTTAGGGCTGGGGTGGAGGTGAGTTCACGAGGATGTGAGGCAAAGTAGCAAATGCTGCCCTCCCTGCCGAGGCCTCCAGGGACTGACCCACTGTTCCCAGCATTGTCCAGCATGAGTACCTGCGTGGTCCAGAGCAGAGCAGGCTCAGCCCTGCATCGCTGTGCACAGGGAAGGTGGCAGACATGTGGGCTCAGGGGAGGCTGCATGGCCAAACCATCCCTGTGCCCTGACAGCCACACAGAACAGAAGACTCACAGTAGCTCCTTCATGAGGATGTGAGTTGTCCGTATGGTCTACAAACATCTAGGACCCTTACATTCTGCCTTCAGGGCCAGTTATATTATTTGTTAGACTTCTACCTCCACTTGATAATCTTCTCCTTTACTTCCAGGTATATCCTGGTAAGATCAGGTTAACAAACATCAAAGGCACCCTGTGGGTGAAAATCTCACCAGATCAAGAAGAAATGTGAAGGATGTTTGCAAAGAGAAATAGGTTCTCATTCCTTCCAGCCCTTCCCCATCTCTTCTAGTTAAGAGGAGTTCTCTGCTATGTATGTCAGTCTTTTGTGGTTTAATATGAAGGTATACTGTGTTTCCTTTGGAAACATGGCATACTCTTGTAAGCTAGAGTAGGGGTCTCCTCTACTCCTTATTCTCTTGGGTCTGGACCACTGGAACTCTAGGCTAGCTTGAGAGCATTCCCCAGAGCAGCACTGGGACCTAACTGTCCTTCCTCACAGGGAAATTCTCCTTCTCTGTTTACTCTGGAGACTGGGTTGTTATTTGTTGTGGGAGGTGATGAATGCTTTGTGCTCTCTGATCCAACTCTCTACCCCATTATTGAGCACTTTCCTGAATCAAAACCTCATCTCCCATCAGGGTGGAGACTGGGTGGCAAGAATAAAGAAGCAGGTGTCATCTTTAATCATTATCATCGGGGCAGACACTATTGATTACCTATTCAGGCTGTGGTCCCTGTTTCTTCTTTGCAGGCAGGGCCCTGATTTTGTCTTGATATCCACTTTCCTCAGGGCAGCCATGTGCCCAGGGAAGGGTGTCCTTTATCCAGCTCAAGGAAAGCTCCTGAGTTGGGAAAGCTGATTTTGGTGTCCCATTCTTCCTGTCAGTGATTGATTTATGTATGATATATAACTCAGTCCGGGCTAATAAGATAAGGGGTGGGGGTACTGCTGGGAAAGGTTTTCCTTGTTCTTCTGTTAGACTTTGTAATGTCTACACATGCTCTCTGGAACTGCAGCAGCCATCTTGTGACCACCAAGGGAACTGGCCCAAGGACAGAGCTGATATGCTGAGAATAGCAGAATGGAAAGATGAAACAAACTTGGATCTGTAAGGTTGTAATCAAGCCCCTGAAATACCCAACCCTGAAGCCATATTACCTTGGATTTCTTGATTTTTAAAGCTAAGAAAGTGAGAGTTTTCTTTCATTTGCAGCCAAAGGAGCTGGATTTATACAGAAATTGGCACCAAGACAGGTTGTACATAACAACAGAGAAAAGGGGGATGTGGGATATGTTACTAGGGCCAAAGGCAGTGTACTAGGTGTGTTAGATGGTGGGACTTGAGTGGATCATGGCACAGAGTGGCAAAAGAGTTAATTAAATTATCAGCTGTGGTCACGTGAAAGGGACTGTCATTGAAGACAAGGTTTAGGACAACCAAGTGACAGCTAGCATACAACTTTATAGAAAGCTCAAAAGAAATCATGTTCTATAGGCCAGGATTATTGTTTCTGTTTGAGCTGGACAACTTTAAGAGGGAGAATGTCAAGTTCAAATTTCTAATTCAGGTGCTGGCCAAAAATCATAAATTATCTAAGTCTAATTATTTATGGTTGAAAGACTAAAACCAAACACGAAGTTTGATCCTGCAGATTGCTGAATTACAAGGTCACTGATATCACTGTTACACTGGGTCTCATGTGAAAGTGAGGGCATGCATCAGCAAGAGGTGAGCTCTCAGCAAAAGAGAGACCTATGGGAAGAGTTGGATGATGCATTAGTCTGGGTTCTCCATAGAAGTATAGATATATAGACAGAAAGAAACAGAGACAGAGAAAGAGAGCAAAAGATTGATTTATTATAAGGAATCAGCTTACATGATTATGGAGGCTGAGAAGTCCTAAGATCTGCAATCAACAAGCTGGAGGTCCAGGAGAGCCAATGGTTCCAGGCTAAGTTCTAGTCTAAGGCAGGAGAAGACAAATGTCCCAGCTCAAAGACAGGCAGAGAGAATGAATTCTCCCATACTGAGCCTTTTTATTCTATTCAGGTCTTCAACAGATTGGTGAGGCCCACCCACATTAGGGAGGGCAATCTGCTTTACTCAGTCTCCCAATTAAAATGTTAATGTCATCCAGAAACACTCACAGACACACTACAGAATAATGTCTGACCAAATAACTCGGCACCCTGTGGCCCAGTCAAGTTGACACATAAAGTTAACTATCATAGATGATGTAGAGTCCTCTAAGCCCTCAATTTCCTCTGACCCTTCCTTGTTCTGCAAAGCAGCCCTTTCTCTGTCTCTGATGAAGCTGTTTTTTTCCCTACAACAGGCTTTGCAATGACCTAGCAAGGAGCCAACTCTCCTCTTTCCCAATCATACCAATGTCTCCACCCGCTGCGAGGTTCTATATCTAGGGACATATCCCAGAGTGTATCAATCAGCCAATTACAAAGTTAAACCCAGGGGGAGATTATTTCCACACCAAATGGAATTGGAAGAACTTGCTAATTATCTCAGCAAAGTCTAGTAAAGATCAATGGGAAGGAATTCTGAACAAGATCAAGGAAAGAGGAACATAATTCTAAATGAGACTGAATTTGTTAATATGCATGAGCCAACAAGAGAGTCTGAATTCAATATGTTGGCTCAACGTATTCTACCTATTTGCATAGTGGCATAAAACATAGACACAACAATGGGCCATGCTACATGAAAATAAGTTGCCAGAAGTTCCTTGTTATATGGGGAAGAAGGAATTCAAAGACTGAGGACACAGCAAGGTTAGAATGGATTTATCCAAAAAGGCTTACAAACCCACACCCTAACTACATGTCCCCTGAGATGACCAGAAAACACTCCCTTCACCAAGGCATTCTACATTAATTAGGGGGGCACTTGCATCTTTTAAAAGCAGCGACCGACAGACTGTTTTCTGTAGGCCAAGGATGCTGGCTTCTATTTTCCCTGTGATGTTTGAAGTGAACTTTATACTGACATTTAAGTAGGAAGAAATATAGCAAGCAGTAGAGAGACTAGAGACTGATGTAGACACTGTGGGAAAAGAGGAAGAGAGCTGATTAGAAATATGCAGAATATTAGAATTGTTAGAAGTAATGTACCAACACTGGGAGCCTGGTTGATGTTGGAATGTTCTGTGTGTGTGTGCTTTCCTAGTAGTAGCCAGCAACCTAGTTATAGGAGGTGAGAAGGAGAGTAGTTAGATTTATCTGTGGTTGAGATAAATCTATGTATAAGAAAGTGACAAGGGGATAAGGCAGTTAATGGCATTAAAAGAGTTCAAGTCTTTGTTTATGGGGAATAGGCTAGACTAGGAGGAGAGGAACTGGGAGAGGACTGTCAGGAGGAAGTAGAAGAATGAAAACATATCTCGATGAGGCTGAACATTGAAGATTAGATGAGATCATAGAATGGCAGAGACTGGCTAGCTTTTTACCAAACACATTACTTTTTCCTTCTAGACCAAAGGTACATTATTTTTTCCTGCCTTTCTTGCGAGCGTGTGTCTGAGTTCTAGTCAGTGGACTATGGATGGAAATGTTGTACTCTAATTCTAGGCCGGATCCACAAAAATTTCCACATGCCATCTGCTATGCCCTTTCCCTTTTGTCAGCCTGTACATCACCTGTTGAAGATGGTGAAGGCACAGGATGGGAGGAACCTGCATCTTTAAATTGCTGCTTGAATGAGATCTGCCCATTAATCAGGAGCACCCACCTTGGACTCTAAGAGAGTAAGAAATAAATTTACATTGTGGTAAAACACTGACAATTTGTGTTTTATCTGTTACAGCAGCTAGTGTTTCCTAACTAATATAGCTGGTTTTTTTAATGGTGGGAAAATTGTGATTCTCAATTAGGATATTTCAGAGGTGATACAGTTCCTGTTGATAACAAGGTCCAGAGAGTAGCCATTTAGCTGAAGTGGAGAGGAGACGAATATCGCTGGAAGGAAGAGATTGAAAACCTAGGAAGTCAGGGTGTTGGATGGCAGCATAGATATTAATGTCATACAAAGTGATGATAGGATCAATGGAGAAGCATAGACTGTGAATCAGAATAATCTGACAGAAGCCAACGTATATTGGGTGCTGAACATTTTGCCTTCATTATCTCCTTTAGTCCTTATAACCATTGAATGTGGTAGGTGTTACTATTAACCTCTTTCATTAACAGGGAACTTGAGCCTTAGAGGGGTTAAGTAACTTGCACAAGGTTTCCCAGATTGAACTTGAACTCTGTCTATTTGATTTCAAAGTCCATACTCTTAAGTACTACATTAAAGTTTACTTGAACAACATGGATTTAAGCAGAAAAAAATGCATCTATGTCATAGACCAAGAGGTTTCAAAACATTAGAACAAAAATCTCTGGGTCAAATATTGATGTCAAGAATCCTAAACAATGTGAATAGATTAATTTCTATACATTAATATCTACATTGGTGCAGACCCCAGAGTCTAGGACATAGGACTCTCTGATAGTTGCCTCTGTGGTTTTGTGAAGTCTCTTCAGTATTTTACTAAAGCCTCTTCATTGGATATCTTTGAATAACCACATCATCTAGTCATCTGACCCTCACTACACTAAGGAGTGAGCAGGGTCAGAGAGATGAAGTAACTCACACCAAGCCCCAATCAAAAAAGTCAGGTCTCCGATTCCAGCTCTGTACTTTTTCTCTCTGTGAGATACATCCAAGGTTTCCATTTTTTTAAATAATCTATGAATTTTTTTCTTAAAATAAAAAGGTATTCAGAAAACCAATATGTGCAATGGATAAAAACAATTTTGATATTATCCTCTACACTTGTTTATATGCCCATAATATTTCATAATAGTAAAAGCGTAGATGAGCAAGGTGAAAGGGATGCACACTTACTCCTACCTTCTTCCTATATCAGCTCTAGAGAACCCCCATCCCCCAAATCCCCCAGAGTTCTGCAGAGCACAGTGGCAATAAATGTGGTTTTATATTTTCGAGTGACCAATGCAAAGAGAGAAACATGACTTTTTTGCAACAGTAGCAGCACCAATGGAGTAAAACCAATCCTTTGATCAAGAGAAGCACAGTAGAAGGCTATTCTGAATATTCTGAATACTAGTCCTTTAGAAATATACATATATATACACACACACACATACACAAACATATACACAGAAAAATGCATGTAAATATACATATATAATGTGTATAGGTAAATATTTGTTTATTTTTAACCCAGAACTTATATTCTAAAATGTATATTCTAGAGAAAGTATTTTATATGCATTATTAGAATGTCAAAAGCATTGTTGTTCTCAGTAACTCCTAAAAGGAAATTGCATATCTACGACTCGTAGAAAGGATAAATAAATTGTGCTGCTTTGACACATGAATATAATATACAGCAATGAAAATGAACAAACTACAGCTATATTCAGGAACATGAATGAATCTTACATAATGAACAAAACGTACAGACACAAAAGAACATATATTGTGATTCTACGTATACACACACACACACACACACACACACACACAGATAGAGAGAGATTAAGAACTATATTGCTGAGAAATGCATAGGCATGTTTAAAACTATAAAGGAAAACAAGGAAGCAATTACAATAAGAGTAAAGATAACAGTTACTATCCAGGGGGCAGGGAGAGGACCAAGAAGGGAGGAAGGAGTTGGAGGGTGCTTGACCTGGATGGAGCTTCACAAGGCTATGTATTTGTAAAACTGTACTATTTTATGCACTTTTCAGTATATTATACTCCCCAATTAAAAATTTTGGGGAGGCACACACACACACATACACCCCTGTTCTGAGGGAGAGAAATCTTTGGTGGATTTTCCTGCAGAAGATACTGTGTAATGAATATCGAATACTCATCAATATCACCTTCATATTAAACACAGCATGTTCTTTCTTGAGGCTACTTCTTATACCAGTTCTGCTGGCTCCACACCAAAGTATACGCTAGTGGTTTGTTTGGTTTAAGTTAAGATAAAATTTCACAGAACCTAGAGAGAGGGGGTTGCTAGATTAATTCTTCAGAAGAATTATCTTTCTTACATGAGCTTTTGAAATGTTTCCTTACAGCAATTTCAGAATGAGCTCTCTTGATAAGTTTCTGGGATGGGCCTGTTCTCAGGTGCTAGGCATGAAAGAGGATCAGCCTCCCCTTGTGAAAATGGAGGCATCCTAATAAAACATCTGGCAGAATGGAAGGCCATTTCCAGTTATGATTGAAGAGAGTTGAGAAAGTACATGAAACCAGGGTCAGGATTTCATTCAGAAAGCCATTTTGTTCTGCTGCAATTCATAGAAAAATTGAAAGATAAGACTCCTCAATTCTTTACCATAAAGCAAGGCTATTGGTTATTGGAGCCTAGAGAAAAACACCTGTAAAAAGAGTAGATTTGATAAATTTAGCTTCCTGGGATACTCTTCAAGACAAAGTAAATGAAACGTCCATCTAAATACAAGTTATTTGTTCTGTATCCATCTTACTAAAATGATAACTTTGGTTTGATCTAAAGCCTCTCTTAATGGTGACAATCAAAGATTAGTTCAGATGTCTATGAACACAACTGGTAGTTCATGATGACAAACCCATTTCGTCAGCATCTGCGAGAACTGATAACTTTCTGTTTCTTGTTAAAGGTGTATGTGCATCCAGCTCTCCCCCCGCAAAAAATCAAATTTTAATGGACAAGTTAGAAAGAAGGTGGAACCAGAGCATATCTTTCTTTTATCCTGCTAAAAAATTATCTGACCTGTCAAATGAATTTTCCTTCCATCTATCAGTCTCAAGGTTGTAGATTGGCATAACTTCATTATGCATATCATCACCAGGAGTATAAATAGCCAATAGTGTGTGGTGAATACATGCAACTTCGTGCATAACTGAGTCCTAGATACACAGCCAAAGGTCATTAAAACGTCTCTCCACACAGAGTAAACTACAATGTATCTCAGGCTTCTGCAGTGGTAGCCATGACTAAGTCCATCTTCCTGAAGATCACAGCCATGGTCCTTCTATAATTTAAAAACTTCTTCATCTAAGTCCACCAGGAAGTTTTATCTGAATCCCTTATTTGCTTCAACTTCTGAATACTCTTTTCTCCTCTGTCTATTCAAGAGTATAAAGGAAGGGCCAGGAAGCCAAGACTGGTCAAAAGCCCCTGGTTCCAGTGCTTCTCTATTTAACTGTAGTTCCCAGATCTCATTTCCCTGAGTGTTTGGGTCTTTGGCCTATACTCCAGTTACTGGCATCTATTTCATACCCTCCTTCTTGTCATCATGAGTACAGACTCACTTTTCTGCCTTCCTAAACTGGGGCCTCCACCTCAACTAATATTTGCTCTTCCTCCTGGTCCTAACACTTCAGCTATGCTCCCAAAGCTAGCCTGGGCCCTGTGGTTACCCACACCAGGCAGGCGACTCCCATCCTACCCCGTCAGGGGAGCATAATCACACATATCTAGGATAGCACTTATCACAGTGATGTAAATATTTGCTCTCTGCACTTTTAGTAGACCATGAGCTTCCATATTCATCTTTGATTCTTCTAGCACAATCCATGATGCAGGGGATCAAGTACAATTTTGTAAACAGTCCTGGTCATTAAGGGAAGAAGGTATGAAGAAGTTCATTTATATCATCTTTACATGCTATTTGTTCACTTAGCTCATCAGTTGGCAGGGAAGGCCATTCAGGTTGACATTTCACTTACTTATTAATATTAAGTGATTATTGTATACAGAGCTCTTAGTACAATACAGGAAATACATTTATTTTTCTGCCTTTTACTCATTTTCTATTGACTCCAGTCTCAATTGGGCTGAAGAAGAAAAAAAAATAGAATAAAACCCTCTTTGTGTGTGTGTGTGCGCACATGCGGTCTGTGCACTAAGAGTATGCTCTATCTAACCTTCCTCCCTGAGGTCCCTTCCCTGGCCCCAGCCCCCTGCCCTGGTCCCTAACCCCCAGCCCTCTACCATCTACCTCCAACCATCTTCTGTTCAAGCCAAAGGAGACTCAATCTTTAGATAGGATACTGGAAAATATGACCTTTAAGGGTCCTCCCAACCAGGAGATTTTTCTAATTCCATGAATAAGTAATTTTTACCTAATTTTTCAGAGGAGCTTAAAACTACTGTCCTCCTTTACAGCAGTCATTGATAATAAAGGTTTTGGCACTTGAGTAACACTTTCCTTGGTAGTATCTTGTCCTCAAAACTGCTGTATCTTAAAGATACAATTACAAAGCCAACTTGTATTGCAATGGTATCCTTGGGGGGAAAAAAACGAAGTTAAAGGGTTTAGAGTATAAATGGTGATTTGACTTTTTAATCATTATAAGTTATTTACTAGTCATTAGTCTTCTATCTAGGTGATGAGTCTCTTGGAACAAGGGCAGGATGAAAAGGAATTTCAAATTCTCTGTCTTGTTCACTTTTCTGTTTTCTATTCTCAGTGCCATGCTTAGCACAGTGTGGGCACAAGGCAAACCTTTGTTGATAGGTATATGAGTTTTGACATCAGGGATACGATCCCTAATTAGTCAGCTAGGGAATACCACCTCTTGCTAACTTGAATTAATGAATTAATGGCAGTTATAAGAGCAGGGACTTTGGAAGGAAATACCAGCCAATAACATGTTTAGCACACATGGACAATAGCCTATGAATAAGATTATCCTTATGAGAAATGTTACTTCTGAGGCCAAACTAGGGACATGGGTTAATCAGGAATTTTTGAGCTGCTTTCATATGCACATGAAACTTGCACAAGAACTTTCTCTTCCTACCATTGTACAGGAAAATGTATCTATGTGTCTACCTATATCACCTGCATTCCCACCCGTTACAATAGAGGAGTCATCCCCTCTTCCTATCAAAATCCAGTTCCTTCACCTATGGTTTTCATTTCCCCCAGCTTCTCAAGAAATGCATATTATTATAATGTATATTAAATTGTTGTTCTCTTTTAACTTTTAAACATGCTCAGATAGTTCCCATTTACAAAAACAAAATAAAACTTTCTCTATCCTATGATCTTCCTAATGTACTTTAATTCTGCAGCCAAATTTCTGAAAAGAGTCTTCAGTACTTGGTGTTCTCACTCCACCTCTGTCCTCAGCATAATCTGGCTTCTGACTCCATCACATCAACAAACAGCTCCCGTAAAGGTCGCTATTGACCTCTCTGTGATTATCCCCAATGGATGTTTTCAGTCCTTACCTATTACCTCTCAGCATCATTCAGCACTGCTGACAACCCCTTCCCTTTCCTCTTCACTTTTGCAACTCAACATTTTCCTGATTTTCCACAGATCTCCTGGTCACTCCTTCTTTGTTTCCTTTGCAGCTTCCTCCTCCTCCACCAGGTCATTAAGTATCAAAATTCTCAACTCTTCATTCTAGCACTTCCTCATTTTCTGCTCTGTGTTTTCTGTCTAGGCCAGTGGCTCTTAAATGTGGCTGCCTCTGGGGAAACACATGGCGAGCCTTAAAATATTGATTGCAGGGTCCACCCCCTAATATTTTTATTTAATTAAGTTTGGGGACAGCCTGGCTATTGGGAATTTTTAAAGCCTCCCAGAGGATTCTAAAGTGAAGCCTGAGTTGAGAATCACATCTCTTGGTTTATTTCATCCCCACCCACCATGGCTTTAATAATGACTTTGATTCAGATGACTCAACAATATTTATTTCCA
The DNA here is from genome assembly GCF_964374135.1 of Grampus griseus. Taxonomy (NCBI): domain Eukaryota; kingdom Metazoa; phylum Chordata; class Mammalia; order Artiodactyla; family Delphinidae; genus Grampus; species Grampus griseus. The sequence continues at coordinate 21,993,826 of NC_139002.1, read as the reverse complement.
TCCCAGAAATCTTCTTTGGGTCCCTGACCCATAGAATCTACTGTTTGACATTTTCATTTGGGTGCCTCGAAGGAACCTGCCCACCTTCCCAGGCTCACCTCACATCACACTGTCCCTTGCATTCACACTGATCTTTCCATGCCCCAAACTTTCTCCTGCTCTAGGGCCTTTGTATATCTAGTACCCTCTGCCTGCACTATTCATACTCTTCTTTATCTAGCTAACTCTTACTATTCCTGCAGTTCTTCGTTCTCAGACCATTGCCTCTTCCTCCAGAAAGCCTTTTCTCTCTCCCCAGATATCTCTCACGAGACCATGTACCACCCTTTCAAAGCACTAATCACAATTATAATTTTAACTTTATTTGCATGGTTATTCATTTAAATTTATGTCCCTTACTGGGCTGAAACTTCACATATTTTTTTTGTTTGTCATTTTTATCATATTTTGTAAAATCTAAGATGCTTGCTATAAGATGCATTATTATTTTATGTATTACTAAAAAAGAAAAATCACTGATATGTAAAATGGCCATGTATTTTAAGTAAAATACGGATTTTAGATCTTACAAAGTAAAAAAATATAATGTGTCAATGAAACACCATATTATTGGAGCATCACACCATGATTAGTCCACAATAGACACTTAAATATTTCTTTAAAAAGTAAAGAAGAATTCGTGGGAGTGGAGCTTCTAGTATGTTTCAAAGGTTTATGGAGATAATAGGAAAGAATATTTGAAATTTGGGGAATCTAGTTCTTGGATGCAGTGATTGCTCAGAGGCAACTCATAATCCAAGACTGCATTTTTAAAATAGACTTTATTGGGCTTCCCTGGTGGCACAGTGGTTAAGAATCCACCTGCCAATGCAGGGGACACGGATTTGAGCACTAGTCCGGGAAGATCCCACATGCCATGGAGCAACTAAGCCCGTGCGCCACAACTACTGAAGCCCGCACCCTAGAGCCTGTGCTCCGCAACAAGAGAAGCCACCACAATAAGAAGCCCGTACAGTGCAATGGAGAGTAACCCCCCGCTCGCCGCAATGAGAGAAAAGCCCACACGCAGCAATGAAGACCCAACGCAGCCAAAAAGATTAAAAAATTAAATAAAGAAAGAAATAAAATAGACTTTAGTTTTGAGAGCAATTCTATATTTATAACACAATTGAGCAGAAAGAAGAGAAAGTTTCCAAATACCCCCTGCTCCCACACATGCATATAACACCTTCCACTAGAGTGATGCATTTGTTATGACTGATGGACTTGCACTGACACATCATCATCACCCAAAGTCCTACATTATGGTGCACTCTTGGTGTTGTATATTCTATAGGTCTTGACAAATGTATATTAACATGTATCTTCCTTTGTAGTATCATACAGAAGAATTTTCCTGCCCTAAAAATTCTCTGTGTTTTGCCTATTTATTTCTCCCTCCTCCCTAATCTCTGGTAACCACTAAGCTATTTACTGTCTCCATAATTTTGCCTTTTGCAGAATGATGTATAGTTGGAATCATACGGTATGTAGTCTTTTCGGATTGGCCTCTTTGACTTAGTCATATGCACTTAAGTTTCCTGCATGTCTTTTCATGGCTTGATAGCTCATCTCTTTTTAGCTCTGAGAAATATTCCATTGTGTGGATGCACCACAGTTTGTCCATTCATCTGCTGATGGTCATTTTGGGTGCTTCCAACTTTTGGCAATTATGAATAAAACTGCTATAAACTTTGGTGTGCAAGTTTTTGTGTGGACATAAGTTTTTAACTCCTTTGGGTAAATACCAAGGAGCATGATTGCTGGATCATATGGTAAGAGTATATTTAGTTTTGTAAGCCACTACCAAACTTTCAAAGTTGGTGTACCATTTTGCATTCCTATAGCAATTAATGAGTTCCTGTTCCTTCGCATCCTCATCAGCATTTGATGCTGTCAGTGTTTTGAATTTAGTTATTCTAACCGCTGTGTAGGGGTATCTCATTGTTGTTTTAATTTGCATTTCTCTGGTGACACATGTTATTGAGCATATTTTCATATGCTTGTTTGCCATGTTTATATCTTCTTTGGTAAGGTGTGTGTTTAGATCTTTTGCCTATTTTTTAATTGGTTTGTTCTTTTATTGCATTTTTTGTGTTCTTTGTATATTTTGGGTAACAGTCTTTTGTCAGATTTGTCTTTTGCAAATATTTTCTCCCAGTCTGTGGCATGTCTTATTCTCTTGAGATGGCACATTTTTTTTTTTTTGCCTCCTTATTCAAGTTCTTCAGGTGTACTTTCTGGAGGCTGCTTGAGAGAAGTGTTATCCTTGCTTTTTATTCAGGATTTCCAAGAGGAGAAACTCCCTGTTAGTTGTTTACTTGTGTCCAAGTGTTCTTTTCCCACTTGTAAGATGTAGGCCAATTCTCAATTTTTTTTTTCTTTCAATTCTCAATTTTGCATTCAGATTTAAGTAAGGAAGAGACATCTTTCATGTCTGGGTCAGGAAGGGTAACCCCTCAAAAGAAGTAATTTGATACAAATGACAGTGGCCCAGGAACTCAAATCAAAATAATGCCCCACACTTCCCCAAAAGTCCTTGCATATTCTCTCAGGAAGCAGCACTTTTCCAAATGCTCTGGTCAGGACTGACTGATGTCCTAAAACAGACCACCTCTGAGCTACAATTCCTTCAACATTTTCACCCCAGGCCTCTCCTGCTCAGTTTCCCTGTAATAGCAGCCTTCTTCGTTAACGTTATTACCATTTATTTCCTTTTACTTTCAAACTATAACTTAGCAGAAATTGGAAGGAAAGGAGACTTGAGGTCACCTCTATTTTAGAACAAATAGTACCTTGTTCTTAGCAAGCTACAAGTTCAAATAGAAGGCATTTTTCAAAAGATAAAAGGAAATTCTGTCCTTTCAGAGACTTTGAGAAAAAAAAGATCTGTGAGTTAATATTGTTCCTCTAGAGAGGATCAGGGAAGAACTAAGTAGTGTGTAGGATGAGGAAGTGAGATACTTCTGGGTGAACTCTTCTGTGTTATTTCATTAGTCTAGTTGAAGTGAATTACCAGAATATTGTGCATTCACCTATTAAAATATAAAAATAAAAGTGAAGTACTAGGTCAGCTGTGTTTTGGACTTATATATGTTTTTTCCTTTAATGGCCCATGCTGACCCTTTATACGTAGAGGACACCAAAACGAAAGTTTCCTCTAGGATCATTGGTGAATTGACCGCATGGATTAAAAAAGCCCATGTTACTCTTTTTATACAATAAATGGTACATATAATGAGCTTTGAGGTGAAAAAATGAGTACCTTCTAAATACAGATGGTGGTCTCTGACTTACCATGGTTCAACTCATGATTTTTCCACTTTATGATGGTGTGAAAGTGATAAACATTCAGTAGAAACCATGCTTCGAATTTTGAATTTTGTAATTTTCCTGGACTAGTGGTATGTGGTGTGATCCTCTCTTATGCTGGGAGCAACAGCAGCGAGCCACAGCTCCCAGTCAGCCATGTGATCACCATGGGAAGCAACCAATACACCTACAGTCATTCTGGATCCCTACAACCATGCTGTTTTTTTCACTTTCAGTACAATACTCAATAAATTACACGAGATATTTAACTGTAGGCTAATGTAAGTGCTCTCAGCACGTTTAAGGTAGGCTAGGCCAAGCTATGGTACTCAGTGGATTAGATGTAGTAAATGCATTTTTGACTTACGATATTTTCAATTTATGATGGGTTTATCAGGAAGTAACCCCATTGTAAGTTAAGAAGATCTGTAACTGATTCCTCTGTTTTAAAATTTTTCTCCCTCCCCCCTCCCTCCTTCCTTCCCTCTCTCCTTTCCTTCCTTCATTCCTTCCTTCCTTCCTTCCATCCTTCCTTCTCTTTTTTCCTTTTTGGCCTAGAACATTATGACTTCATGTGCATATTTGGTGGGTTTCCTTTCAAATATAAAGAGAAGTATGATTTTCAAGAGCCATTTTAGATATTTCAAACATGCAGAAAAAGCAAAATCAAAAAGTATAGGCTTAAGACAGAAGGTGGGAGGACAGCAATTTAAGCAAGCTTCCGAGGTGCTTCATTTTAAATCAGTTGTGAATAATTCTGCTTTATCTCTACTTCTTTCCTCTATCTGCTCTGAGAGAAAGAAGTTTGGTTGATCAGTGGGTTTTTTTCCCCTCCACTAGTATTCAGTTATTAATCACACTTAATTTTTTGGTGGGAGTAGGGAGTAAGTCATAGAAATTAAAGTGCCTTTTTCCTCAAGTATTGTCCTGGAACTGCAGGGCACTTAGTACTTGCAAAGCTCCTCATCAAAGCCCTTGCTGCAGATGTCTGACTTCCCACCTGCATCAGTCCTGGGAGCTAGGTTATGCTGTGGAAGCCAACAAGCCCAATCCTCAAGGTCTTGATGCAGCTATGTTAGTTTATTGCTTATGGTCTATACACATCCCAGACCACAAATACAAATTGGTTATCATAGACACTCAGGACTAGTCCAACAGAGACTCCATCACAACACCTGTTTTCATGATAATAAAGGTGAGGAAAGGTCTGAGAGCATAGCTGTCATGACCACTCCCCTTTGTTGGTCAAAGCAAGTCATGGGAATAAGTTTGAATTTGTTGGGGTGGGGAGTTATAAACATCCCCAGAGAGGGTCAGGAAAATATATGTGAAAAACCATGTCATACTTCATGACAACTTACAGGTAAGGAATCTGAAGCTCAGAGAGACTAAGACACTGGTTTAGTTGCCTAGGTAACTAGAAGGGAGGTGGTGTCTTCTGATCTCAGTGTTGGGTATCAGGGACTCTAAGTACTTGACCTATATTTGTTGACTTCTCCTTCCTTCTGGAAGATGCAGGGGACATTACCTGGTTCTTGAGTATCACTTATATCTTGTGGTTTATCAAACCCTTTCATTTCAAAGTTAAAATCTTAAATTTTCTTAGACTCTCTGAGACACATAGCGGTCATGTGGCTATTTGGCTTAATGGGGACTATGCATGTGATTCCAGTGTTACATAACTGAGTAGGCAACTGTCTAGTCTAATTTCAGAAAACTGACAAGGCTCCATGAACACTCCCCTACCCCTGCTCCTTGATGCCTGAAGCTCCCCTAACAGCTACTATTATTAATAGCTTTAATGAATTGAGGTGCTTAGATGTAAGGAATTGTCCTAAGTGCTTTGCTTTTACAATCTCACTTAATCCTACAAAGTGAGGAACATTAGCCCCCCATTTAACAGACCAGAAGTTCTTGGTTCTTTAACTTTCTCAAAGTTGTACAGTGAGTGAGAGGTTAAACACTGTTCTTTCTGACTGCCAAACCTATGCTTTTGACTTCTGTGATTTACTGCTTCCCCAAACAGGAACAAAACGTTATGTTCCACAATCACGTAGATTTCAAAGCAGATACCCCTGGGAGAGGGGCAAGGCCTTGGTACAGCACAAATGAAGCTGGATGGAGGACAGTCCAATTTTTAAAGGGAAGATTGGAGGAAAGCTAGGGGAGGAACGATGAGTGGTAGGAGGCGGAAAGAAGTTCCCTGTATCAATTTCCTATCAAAGTAACAAAGTACCACAGACTGGGTGGCTTACATAGCAGAAGTATATTGTCTCACAATTCTGGGGGCTGGAAGTCTGAGATCGAAATGCCAGCAAGGTTGGTTCCTCCTGAGGGCTGTGAGGAAAAAATCTGTTCCATGCCTCTTCCCTAGTTTCCATGAGCCTCGGACGTTTGTTCCTTGGCTTGTAGGTGGTGTTCTCATTGTGTCTCTTCATATAGTCTTCCACCTTTGCATGTCTGTGTCCAAATTTCCCCTTTTTATAAGGGCACCAGTCATATTGGATTAGGGACCCACCCTGCTCTAGTATGACCTCATCTTAACTAGTCACATCCACAACAACCTTCTTTACAAATAAGGTCAGGTTCTGAGGTACTGGGGGTAGGACTTCAACATTTGAGAGCAACATAATTCACCCCATATTAGTCTCAAGTGAGGGACCCTCACACCTCTACAGATCTTCCTCAATGTGTTATTTCCTGCTAAACCCATTGCTGAAAATATCATAAGTCAGAACTGCATTTAATACACTTAAGCTACCAAACACCATAGCTTAGGCTCGCCTACCTCAAACATGCTGAGAACACTTACACCAACTTACGGTTGGGCAAAATCATCTAACATAAAGCCTATTTTATAATAAAGCATTAAATATCTCATGCAATTTGTTGAATATTGTACTGAAAGTGAAAAACAGAATAGTTGTAAGTGTATCAGTTGTTTCGCCTCCTGATTGTGTGGCTGACTAGGATCTGTGGCTCAAGGCCGCTGCCCAGCATCATGAGAAAGGATCCTACTGCATATTGCTAGCCCCGGGAAAAGAAGAAAATGCAAAGTATGGTTTCTATTGAGTGCGTCTTGCTTTCCCACCATCATCAAGATGAAAAGTCATAGGTTAAATCATCATAAGTCAGGAACCATCTGAATATCACTGGAATAGGTCGCTGCTGCTAGAGCTTTCCCTGGGCTGCCTGGAAAGGCAGGTGACCCAACCCAGGAAAAGGAGGGGTTGCTGATGCCTGGAGGGGTGGTTTCTGATGAGTGACAGCATGGAATTAGAGACCTCTGACTTTGTGGCCTTGGAACCAACACAAGTCATTGAAGAATCATATGGTTGTGAGAGCCAGGCAAGTATGCGCATCTGGAGAATAAAAGAACAACACACAAGCTTCCCAAAGTGCCCTCACTCGCCCCACTGGGATCCATCTCCCTCTCCTGTTCGCCCACAGGTGGGTTACTCTTCTGCACAAAGTGGCAGCTCATCAAATTTGCCTCAGGCTCTGTTCCATAGGAACCCAGGAGCAATCGTCTGCACTGCAGGGGAAAAAGCACTTTTTCTAGAACATTTCCCTATTTTTTATAGCCATTTCATGTCATTTTTAAAGCCCCTCTATCCTCCCCACCCCTAGGCATGGCATCTCATTCCCAAAATAATTACTTTTACATTCTATTTTGGATAATTCACTGAGTGGAAAATCAAAGATACAATATTTAGGCAACACATTAGTATTCATGGAGTGTTTTTTTTTATGTTTCTCATCACTGAATACATTTTCTGCTGAAAATCTTTCATTGTGCTCCCCAAAGGTGGCATTATTTTGAAGCTACAGTGAATAGAGATAAAGAACTGAAAAAAATCTCTGAATTGCTTTGTGCACATCCGCTTCCTTCCTAACCTTGGTCTCTCAGACTCCCTCCAAATATTTAAGAAACTTAAGAACACATCATTTAAAGAGAAATGTAGTTGATCTTGGGCTCAAAGGATTTCACAGAAAAATGGTATATGCCAAAACAATTGCAGCTGTTTTCTCTGACAGGTTAAATTTGTCAAAGTGTGATGTGCATATAATGTTCATGCCCAGGTATGGGGGACAGGATGCAGCCATTCTGACTGATGTGGGTTTATAATCAATGGGCAGGTGGAGTGGGGGGCTTAGCCAACCATTTCACCTCTGGGCCTCATGTTCTTTACCCTGTGAGAAGGGAAGGAAGAGTGTGGATGGCCTTTAAGACACTTTCCAGTACTAACATGCTGCAATTTTTTATTCATATCAACTATGAATACAGTTAAAACACTTGTCCGTTGAGTGAGAATAAGCAGTCATTCCTATTTTATGCATAATTAGATCTTCAGTTCACAACTTTTCTGAGAATAGATTTGTTAAGGCCAGCAGGGAAATTCTTATTTCCTAACTTGGTAGAAGCAGCCTGTTTAGCCAGAGGGGGTCCACTTCCTGGGCATGAGGTGCCTCCTAGTTAATAAAGACTGCAGAGCTTGCTGCTTGGCCTAGTAACAAATGAGAATTACAGCCAGATCTCAGAAGAGCTGTAACATGAGAAGGAGGCCATTTCAGCTAGGGAGCTTTGCCAGGAACGTGCTGTAACTAAAAGAATAGACCCCAAGCTGCTTCAGTATTGGAGAGCATCTGGGCGCTTTGTACCCAGGCAGCAAGGAGCATGGTACTGGACGTGGACAGGAAAGTCACACCCCTGCCTGGAACCCAGAAGCCTCCTGAGGATGGAAAGGGGTTGGGGGGCAAGGTGGCTCTCTGAAACACTGCACCTTTTGAAAAAGCACTCAACTGTTTAGATTGAACTAAGCTTAAAACCCTCTTGACACTTAGTTAACTTTCTTTTCTTTGCCATCAGATGAGGCCTGTTAACGGTGACATGATTAGCTATAGACCAAACAAAGAAACTGCATTTTCTTGGTGTATCTGAGTTGTGCTGTAAATTTTGTGAGCTCTAAACCTGAGGAAACCCATCCTATGTAAAAGAAATAAAGGCAGGGAATGATCTGTAAGAAACAGAGATGAAAATCTTTGACCCTGTCCCTACTAGACCCTCCAATACTCCAGGACACCTCTAAAGGATAAAGTCTTAAAAATGCTGGTATTAAAGGATTTGTTGACACATGGTGCCTGGTGTCAATCCTCACTCTCCCACTTACTAGCTCTGTGGCCACAGGCATGTGACCTAACCCCTCTGGCAGGATTATTGTATGGCTTATATGAGAGAATGAATGTATTTAAAGCACAAGTAGAGGGCTGCGCACACAGGGGTGCTGCATAAATAAGGGGGGAATGGCAGCATCACATTGGGAATTATGGGAAATGTCATGGTTGATGCTTCTGCAAATTACATTTCATTCACCTTGGGGCCTCCCCAGCTCCTAGCTGACGTAACCAAAGAGTTACAACTATGAGAAAATCCATTTATTTTCAGCCACAAATCTCAGCATTTTGTCCTCAAAAAGAAGCATTCATTTCAAAGGGAAAAATGAATCCTATGTTTAATATGTTAAATTTACTATCAGCAAATATTCCTGTAGCCTAAGCAAATGGCAAGGTTTGAAAATAATTTCCCTGCCACTTCATTTTATGCTTTATCGCTTTGCAGTAGTGAATGATATGGTAATCTTGAATATCACTGTTGAAATCTAATTTCCACCTTAGCAGAATTGTTCTCACATCTTCATTACAAACTTTCTCAAGAGATTCTCAGGCTACCAGTAAAATGTTCTTACTGCTCAGGCACCATGGAGATACCTAGGTAGGTAAACAGTTGCATTTGCAAGTAATTTACTAATACTCAAAGGGTCACATGCTATAGTGGACAGAACCCAAGGGTATCACCGAAGTCTTGGTCTAGCTCTTCTATTAACAAGTGGCCTTATTGGAACAAGGTCCATTCTCCTCATTTAGGAAATGGATTGTGATACCAACTTCTCAGGCATTTGTGATTTTTCAGTATCATAGATACCATTTAAGAAAGGAAATTATACATTGTAAAGTTTTGTTAACTTTTATGACATGGGCCATGGAGATGGTATCAACATAGCATCAGCAGTGCTCAATCCCTCAAAGCTATTGCCAGTTAGTATCTATATTGAATTTCTCGGTGAGTTCATATATCCCAGCAGCTTTTCCACCATTTAAAGTTAAGACATAATTATTAGGATGAGGATCAACCTTACTTATCCACCACTACACCTGCCTGTGCCTCCCTACTTTAAAACAAGTGCAAGCAGAGGGGTTGTAGCTTTGGAGGGAGAGAGGGCTGTATACTGCCTGCCATCCTCAGCACAGCTCTTTGCAGATGGCCTGGTGACATATTTTCTAATGCTGTAACTAGGCAGAAGATGTCTTAATTAAGCTTACTTTCTGTATTGAAAGATAAGGGGGGACAGAGCATGTTTTTTTTCCATCACTGTATTTGCCAGCATACTCCCTAGCACAGAATAGGTATCAAAAATAAATGCCAAACGAATAAATTAAAAAGTCCAAAAAGTTTGCAGTGTTTCAAATTGCCATTAATCAGTACACGAGACCAGCTTTGTACTTTCTTTCTTAAATAGGCTACTTCTTCCTTCTTGTGTACTTATCCTCAGTAACCCAAACACAGACTTTGGATTTGTCCAGCAACCCTCAGAAGAGAAAAGACCTGCTCCAGCTGCATCTCTGTCAAAGCACCTTGTGATCTAGATGGAAACTCTATGTTTGATTTTGTTACCAGTCCATAATTGCTCACTTTAAAAAGGATCTGTTTTCTTTTTCAAAATAACATCTTGCAAAATATTTTACTATTTTCCTAAAAATAAACAATTTTCACATTAACAAAAGAAGCCAAATATCTCTTTTACATGCTACCACACTCCATGTGGCCACTTCACTGGGCGAGGGATGGGCTGTGAGAGTAAGTTAGTGCTGGACCACCAGCCCGGACCAGGCTTCCGCTCACTGAGGTTAAGCTTATTAGTGTGTGTAAAGTCTTCCCTCTATCTGGTGACACACAGCATGTTAGCTCTCTCAGTTGAGTTGAGTGTGCAGTTCTCTCAGGAGAGTTGATTTTAAAATGATAAAAAAAAAACATGCTGGTGGCACAATTAAGTAATTGAGCATTCATTCAGAAAATCATGGGGAGAGAGTACAAGAGAAAGAAAAAGAGACAGAGTAAACCAAATCATCTCTTTTATATACTGATTTATTAGAGAAGACATGCTTTTAGGATTGTATTAGTAGATATTTTGCAGATTTTCTTTCAAACGTAGCTTCTCCTCTCCCCCAATTTTCTGTTTTTTTCTTTCCTTTTAGGTTTTTTTTTTTTTTTTTTTTTTTTTGTGAAGTAGGATGGAGCCCAGCTGACCTGCAGACTAGGAGGAAGCTTTACAGAATTCAGGGTGCACATGGACGTGTGGAAGGAGTCAATGGGAGGTCTCTGGCTCAGATCAAAGGAGTCAGTTTTGATATAGGTATAACAAAGTGGACTCTCTTGCCTGTTTCACCGTACCTCTTTCCCCGCTCCCTGCCAGAAAAGAAGAGGAGGGAGTATAGTCAGAGTTGGTTGGCTAGGGGTAAAGATAGCTTTATTTGGGGAGATGGAAAGAGCAAGTTTGCAAGTGTGGCCCTCATTCTGATGTGCGGGGACTCAGAGGTCTTATCAAGTGATCTTATCTTTGCGTTTGTGAGTTTCTAGCATCTTGGAATAGATGCCATCAACCTATTAGTACTGGAAAAATCTCTAGAGGAATTGAGGCTCTTTTGACATCTTCATACCAAGACTTTGTTTGGTTCACTATATTTCTAACCAATGCTCAGCACCAAAGTATAGAAATTGTAAGAATCTTGACTTGGGCTATATAATAATAATCAAATCACAAAAGGAGACCTCTTGTAAAATGCCTGTACAATGAAAGGATATACAGGATGTCACTGGATTGCAAGTAGATAGTCCAAAAACCAAAAGAGATAAAATTGTAAGCTAAGGTGAATTTGAAATAGCACCTGACCACAGACTCTTGGCCTTCTGGCTCACGCTGAACCAGCTCAGGCTGGTTTTCCCTCTTCCTATATGTATTGACTTCCCCCATTAGCTGATCAGATTCTCAAGAATCAGGACCATGCCTGAAACTCTATCATGTACATGTCTGTAAACTTTTGTAGTTGGGTCCCCTGACTAATCTCAGCTCCAAAGGGACTTTGTCTTTTTCATGACTGCATCTCCAGGGACCAGCCACTTAGTTATGCTCAACAAACACTTTCAAATGAATAAATCGATGCATTTATGTCTTTTTTAATTGCAGAGTGCCTAGAATATAGCAGACCCTTGGTAAAGGTTAAACTGAACTCGGAGACAATTCTAACTCCTTTTTATGACCAGTTTGTGAACCAGAGAATGAGGCTAATTGATGAAAGGACAAAGACTGAGGTGACAGTTCCTGTACTGAGCAGATCAAAGTGAAGTTTCTCCAAGACCTTCATCCCGTCAATTTTTTAAAAATGTACTTTGACCTTGTCAGAGCCTCTTTTCATTTTATTCATCCAACTTATGTTAGATATGGCAACTGACTGCTTTTAAATCAATTTCCTTTCCCACACAGATGGCACTCTCCATTTTGTAATCAGGAGTCAGGAAGCCACAAGCCACACGAATTACTTCTCTCTGTTCTTCAAAAAGAAACAGTATTCATCACAACAAAACAACTACCAGGTCAGTTCTGTGCTTCTCTCCTATCTTTGAAATATATAAAATATATAATATGGAGCAATAACAATGCAGACATTTTAAAAGGCAGGATGGATTTCCCACTAAGTCTTCCACTGAGAAGAGGTTGCTTTTGGATGCTATTTCCAATGATACCCCATTAGGTCTCCAGTATTTGTTCAAAGTCTGGTTCAATACATAAAAAGAAAAAAATTAAAAATCTATGATATCTGTAAGTAATCTTCATCACTTTATATCTGATTGCTTTACTTTATCTCCAATTTGAAAGGACATGTTGAAAAATTATAGTAATCTGAGAGAATTTGAGCATAAATTTACTTGAGAATCTCCTAAACTGCTACTTATCTAAAACCTAAAGCCAGGTTTTTACTGAAAAGGGCTTTTATTAATAGCTAGAAATATGCATCTGTTGAAGCCCTGATGAGGAAAACAATAAATGAGAAACCTTGAATATCAAAATATAATGTTGTCCTCATTTATTTTTCTGGAAAGAAAAAAATAAAGAATATTGATCAAAGAGACAGCTGTCTGTTAATTAAACTTCTTAGTTCTTCAGAGAAAGAAATATATACTACAGAGTTTGAAATATAAGCTAGTGATAAAAGGTGACTTTTATCCTCTTTTGACACATTTTATATCTAAGAAATAAAAATTTATAAAAATTTTTTTTCTCATAAAATTATCAACATCCCTTTTATTCTATCTTTCAAGGGACACCTCAGAGCCACATGATACTTTCACTCATTTTGAAGATCAAGCTTATTCATGAATCCCATAAGGCTTCAAGCTCCAGGGTGTGGGGACTGAGTGTGTCTCATTTATCATTATATTCCCAGAATTGGGTAGGGCGCTTAGCACAAAGTGAGTGTAAATGGCCAAATGGATGATTTTTCGTATCATTGTTCATGCTTTTCTCACTGCCTAGAATAACCTCCTTTACCCTTCTGCCAGGAAAACTTAGCCATTTCCTGACAATGCATATGTCTTCTGCAAATTTTTCCTGGGCAAAATTCTACCCTCACTCATTGTATCCTTATTATTAATTCATGGAGAATTCATTCTCTCTACCAAGTAGTGTAGGATTTGATTCTGTTTATTATCAAAACTTGTTTCCTAATTACTTTTTCTCAACTCAATCACAAGTTCTCTGAGAACCTTCATTATGTTTCTACCCCTATAGCAGAGGTCCCCAACCTTTTTGGCACCAGGCACCGGTTTCATGGAAGACAAATTTTCCACGGACCGGGGGTGGGGTGTGGGGGATGGTTTCGGGATGATTCAAGTGCCTTACATTTATTGTGCACTTTATTTCTACTATGATTACATTGTAAAATATAATGAAATAATTATACAACTCACCATAATTCAGAATCAGTGGGAGCCCTAAGCTTGTTTTCACTTGCCATTCACTGATAGGGTTTTGATATGAGTTTGCAAGCATTTGATTTATTATGATCTCTGTGCAGTCAAATCTCTCTGCTAATGATAATCTGTATTTGCAGCTGCTCCCCAGTGCTAACATCACCACCTCAGCTCCATCTCAGATCATCAGGCATTAGATTCTCATAAGAAGCATGCAACCTAGATCCTTTGCAGGTGCAGTTCACAGTAGGGTTCATGCTCCTGTGAGAATCTAATGCTGCCGCTGATCTGGTAGGAGGCAGAGCTCAGGCAGTTATGCGAGTGATGGGGAGCGGCTGTAAACACAGATGAAGCTTCGTTTGCTTGCCCACCGCTCACCTCCTGCTGTGCAACCTGGTTGGGGACTGGGGGTTGGGGACCCCTGCCCTGTAGGACCTAGCACAGTGCCACTCACTTAGTAGGTATATCAGTTAGTACCTTGCAATGCTAGTACCTTGCAATGTAAATGACAACAAGTCTTAGACAAAATGTACCAACAGTGAAATCTGCTAATAAATGGGTCCCTGATCTCTTTAACAAGATCCTCTTCCTCATCCTGGCCCACAAACCACGGCTTCCTCCCTGCTTGGTCTTCTAAATCATGAGATCCCAATGTCCTAGTAATGAGAAGCTAGTTACTGTTGACTTACTTTAGCTTTACCATCTTATTCATGAGGTTCATGAGCCAACTTAACTGTCCAAGACATCTGCCAGATGGGCCAAAGATTGTAGTGGAAGGTTGTATTAAAATTACAGAACAATAAGAACTCAACTTTAAATACTTAATAAGATAAGCTCTGAAAGCAAAAAGTGCCATTTATAGGAAAGTGGTATTATTTTGTGTGTAAATGCAAACGTTTGAATACCTGTGAGAAAACAAAATAATTCTAACCTTTCCCTGAACTTTAAAGCCCTAATGAGGAAAAAATCTGACCATGTTTAGGGACCTGAGAAAGATGGGTAGACTTATTTTAGATGACAATTCTGAGGGTTGTCTTAGCCTGGGTTCTCTCCAAAACAAAGCCTGACAGATACATATGTGCAGGTAGTTGACTTAGAAAGGGACCCCAGGGAGCAGGAGGAGAGACAAGGGAGCAAAACAGGGAAGGAGAAAAGTCAATAGAAAGATAGACATTGAGTCAGTCACCATTATGCTCCATGCCATGGGACATTCTGAGGAAACTACAATCACCCAAGAAATGGAAGGGGGTAGCAAATGTCCATGAGCTTCTATCCCCTGTCTCTCTATACTTCCAGAGAAGCTCTGGGGAAGGTAGCAAGGTTGGGAGGGCCAAAGGGTGCTGTCAGCTGGAGCCTACACAAAGCTGGTTGAAGCCTGCACAAAGTGGTTGCCACATCAGGACTGGAAGAAGAAGAGGGGCTCAGAAGATCTGAAGCTGTGGCAAAGACAACTCTACTTAGGGAACATTGCCTTTGGCACTAACACTCCCAATGGGTGGGAAGGCACTGATGGTACAGAGGGGCCTGGCTTCTGACATGCTGACTGCCCTCATCTTATGAAAGGCCTTCAATCAAATATAGCCCAGACACCAAGCCTTTTTGATTTTTTAATGAATTCAGTTTGTTATAGCAAGCCTTTCCCCCCAAAACTAAGGCAACAGCACAGCTTATAGAGGAGGTGATTCAGCATTGCTTACTAAGAAGCCTGACTCCCATGTGACTTTGACAGAACTTGTTATCACATCTCCTTGGAAACCATTACAGTGTCTGAGTGTCAGAACACCCAGGCACCCGGCATATCTCAGAGACAGGTGCTAACAAGGATAACACAGGACGGAAATCAAAGGCTGCTGTCCAAGTGATGCTATACATAATTGGCTCTCTACATTTTTGGTATTTATTGATTATTTCCCCTAAATTGCTGATTTGATTATATCCTTCATCTATTCAGAATCAATTTTAAAAATACCATCTAGTATTTTTGCCTCTAGGAAATTCCATGACAAGTTTATAATCAATAATATTTAAAGTAAAACAAATCCATCTTCCAAGCCAGTAACTAGGAAAAGTGATCATTTTCAAATAACATTTAGACTTCATTATTCTTAATCACTCAAAAGTAGCCAAGTGAGCCCCAAGTGCAGATTATTAAACTTTTATGAATAGGCATTTCCTCTAACAGTTTTCATCCCCCAATTTTTGGACTATCATGTTTTTGAAATAAAATGTGAAAATCATTACTCAAAGCTGTTCCCATCCAGTGGGAGGATAATTACTTCCTCGAAGTAATTCAATCAGAATACTATATGTGATACTAAACAGTGCAAACACTCAGCTACAGCGTTTGTTTTTAAGCTTTTCGGATGATCAGCTACAAGCTTCTTCCCAAGGACATGTAGTTCCTGCTGCCCACAGTGCTAGAGCTGATTTGCTCTTTGTCCTTGTTAAGATTTGGTTCTCTTGCTTTCCTTTGATTTTGTGAGTTGTCCTCACCACCACTGTTACCACCACACCACCACCAACATGTTTTTCCAAGACGTTTTACATTTAGCTATTTGGTTGCTATTATTTGCTTTCTTATGAACAAATTGGTCCATGTTTATTGGTCACTGATATTTCCTAAAGCAAACTCCAATAAAAATATTAAGAAGTTAAGCAGGGATAAGAAGTTTACGGAGAAGCCTGTGCTCCTAGAACATGGTCTGATTTGAAATTTAGCATGTGTTTGAAAAAATCAATTGTTTCATTTTGTTTGTTTGTTTTTTGTGTTACAAAAGAAATGCTTCTTAGCAGAAATGCTATAATACCAATCTGCTACTATATACTCCAGGTGCTGTGCTAAGGTACCGTGTTAATATTAACTGATTTAATTTTCACAATAACCCTAGCAGGTAAACTTTGTCGTTGTCTTTTTTTAGAAGACTTAATTCTTTTAGAGCAATTTGAAGTTCACAGCAAATTGATGGGAAGGTACAAAGCTTCCCCATATACTCCCTGCCCCCATCCATACATAGCTTCCCTCATTATCAATATCTTCCGTTAGAGTGGTACGTTTGTTACAATCTCGTTACACATCATGTTCACCCCAAGTCCATAGTTTACATTACAGTTCACTCTCAATGTTGCACATTCTATGGGTTTTGGCAAAGGTATAATGACATATATCTATAGTTATGGTATCATACAGAGTATCTTCACTGCCCTAAAATCCTCTGTGCTCTGCTTATTCATCCCTTCTTCCATCATCCCACAATGTCTGGTAACCACTATGCATTTTACTGTCTCCATAGTTATGCCTTTTCCAGAATGCTATATAGTTGGAATCATACAGTATTTAGCCTTTTCAGATTGGCCTCTTTCATGTGCCCTTAAGGTTCCCTCATGTCTTTTCATGACTTGATAGGTCATTTCTTTTTAGCTCTGAGTAATATTCCATTGTGTGGATGTACCACAGTTTAACTATTCACCTACTGAAGGACCAAGTTTTGACAATTATAAATAAATCTATAAACGTTTGTGTGCAGGTTTTTGTGTGAACATAAGTTTTTAACTCCTTTGGGTAAATACCAAAGAGTGTGATTGCTGGATCATATGATAAGAATATCTTCAATTTTGCAAGAAATTGCCAAACTGCCTTTCAAAGTGGCTATAACATTTTGCATTCCTACTAGCAATTGAGAGTTCCTGTCGCTCCACATCCTTGTCAGCATTTGGTGTTGTCAAGTGTTTTGGATTTTGGCAATTCTAATAGGTGTGTAGTGGTGTCTCATTGTTGTTTTAATTTGCATTTCCCCAATGACATGTGATATTGAGCATCTTTTCATATGCTTATTTGCCATCGCTATATCTTCTTTGGTGAGTTGTCAAAGTCTTTGGCCTATCATTGTTTTTTTGAAAATGACCACACCCAGGTTTACAATAGTTAAGTAACTTGATCAATAGCTTATTTTTTGCTAGATCATTTATATCTAGGATTTTGTCATTCCAAACTTTATGCTCTTTCCAAGAAATTTTTAAAAGACAGAGAAGTTTAAATAGGGACAAAGGGAAATGACTGTGCTTTCAGAATCACCATTTGGTAGGTCTCTTTGCACAATTTTAATTAAACCAAATGCAAAATACATTTTGCTTAGAGAACTTTCCCTTTAATTTCAAAATTTACATAATTCATGAGGATTGCAACCCTCTCTAATCTGTTTACCTTAAAATCATCAAAATATCACATGCCAGAAACTACTTGGGGTCTGAGATGCCTTTTGCCTTTTTAATCCCAGGCCAAAGTTTTCCCCTAGTCCCCAAATACTTGTCAATAAGGAGAGATGTCCAAGTCCAAAAAGATGTGAACTGATTTAAAACTGTTACCTGCTTGCTA
This sequence comes from Grampus griseus, assembly GCF_964374135.1. Lineage (NCBI taxonomy): Eukaryota > Metazoa > Chordata > Mammalia > Artiodactyla > Delphinidae > Grampus > Grampus griseus. The sequence goes on along the minus strand of NC_139002.1, from coordinate 21,976,016 downwards.
TCCTTCACATGCTTACAAGGCATCAGAAATACTAGGACACAAAAGAGCCAGGTTGGGGTGGTTCCCAACTATTCCTCCTCCTTCCTACTGATCATAATACGTCTTCATGGAATCAAACCCCTATCTTAAGGGAGCTCAAAAGAGTTTCATACCTTTGAAATTTTAAGGCATTATTATTCCCATTTAACAAACAAGGCTCCTGTAGCCCGGGGATAATAAATTGTATATCTAAAGCTACTAAGAAGTGGAGTAGACTGAAACTCTTTCTATAGCATCCTTTGTTTTCTTTTTCCTTTGGTCCTTCCCCTATTTTAAGATTTTAATCCATTTTCAAGGGCCCAACTTTTGGGTTGGAAGAGATGGAAAATTAGCTGGGAACACCTGTACTCAGAGTGAACAAAACTTGGCCCATGTCAATGCACTTGTATCAGTTGGGCTCTGAGAAAGTGCTGAGCATTCAGGGAACCACGAGGAGATGGGTCTGACTGCCCAGACTTCAAGGCTAGTTTCTCCTTAGCCCTAAGGAGAAACGGGAGCATGTGGTTACTGCATACCATGGTGAGCACCCAGAGGAAGGTCAGGGTGTGCTAGAACCAGAGGACCTGCTGGTGGAGGGTAGAAGGAAGGCTTCCTAGATGATGTGACATCCAAGCTAAGCATTCAGGGACAAATGGGATTTTACTAGGTGACAAAGAGAAGGGATGTGGAGGAAAGACTTTGGGGAAAGTATTTCAGGAAGAAGGGAAAACATGTGTAAAGACTCAGAGATGAGAGAGAGCAAAATGAGTTCTGGAAACAAGGCAAGGACTTTTAACATAGAGGGCAAGGCCCACCATCTAGGGCATGGAATCAAGAAAGATCTCAACTTACAAAATTATCCACCACGAGCTACGTCTGGCTGGCCAAAACCCCTTCGAGGGGCCTGGCAGAATCAGTCAAAAGTGACTATGGCACAAAGGCTCTCTCTGCATGTGTCAGATCTCTGCAGCCCAACCAAGCCATGGTAACCCTGACCAGTATCTGCTACAACTATTTAAGGCTTGTTCTGAGGCTTGCTAATTGGCTTGAACCAATTTACTAGCCCACAGCGGAGAGATGCACTTGAAAGTACTTTTAGATGGTCAAAATGAACTGAAAGTATATTTTTAGAACCAGTAGAGATAGTCTGAACCTCATATATCCAAAAAAGTAAAAGAGGAACAGTTTAGCTCTCTTGATTTTCTGGAAAGAATGTATCTGGGGGTCAGGGGAGGAAACATGTTTTCCAGGCCTTTTTGGGCAGTGAAGTCACTCCTTGCTAAATGTGGGCAGTGGAGTAAGGTGCTAAGTGCTTCCATTGCTGCTGTAGGGGAACTTCCAGCTGGGGGAAGCCCATACATTCTCCTGCCAGTCTCTGATGGGAGGGCTTGCGGAAGTAGAGCCCCAGCACCATACACCTGCCAGCACGTGTACAAGGGACAAGGAGTGACCTGGCCATCTCGTTTGGGTAGCAAGACTCAATGTGCCCACTGAAGTTTCATGTCCCACTTAGAAACATAAACCAAGCCAGACAAGCCTATAACACAAGCAAAAAATTCTTGTATTGCAAATATTTGCTTTTTATATAAAGGGGAATTTTCCAGATTTGGCCATTTGGCCCAATTTCTCCTGATTGGGTCTTAATGGAAGTGGATTTAACTTTGACCTCTTACTCAGTGCCACATAACACAGAATAAACAAACAAACAAACCCCAAGAACTATCTTTGAGCACTTAATATACACCAGGCTCTAAGCGCTTTTATCTTCCTCATGTCATTTAATCCTCATAACAATACCATGGGGTAGATATTATTCCTACAGTTTTTAAAAGAGGAAACTGAGGAACAGAGAAGTCAAATGATTCCCTCTAGATCACAGCTGGAGAGAGTCAGAGGTAGGCAGGACCCAAAGCCTGTCTGATTCCAAAGCCCATGTATTTTTTATTACATCACACTGCCTCCAGAGGGGCCAAGAGATTTGGGGGTCATGTGAAACATAATACTTTAAGAGCAGTCACTTTGGGAAGACTTATCCTTGGCCTCTGTTGGCAAACTGATAAAGTAAAGAAAATTAGTCCATTTAAGCTCAAAAAAAGAAAAGGAAAAAACTACCTTCCTGATGAGTGAAAATTTTGTTCCAAAAATACATTCCTTAAAAAAATAAATAAAATAAAATTCAAAAAAGAAAAGAAAAAAAAATGGAAACAAACCAACCCTGGAACTGAAGATTAACTGTACTTCTAACAACCAAGATGACGCTGGTCAGACCACCGATGACCAATTTCAAGATGACTGTCAGAGCTGACTGTGCTGTTTCTGCATGTAGCTCCCTCCCTTCACCTATAAAAGCTCTTATCCCTTGACTGTCACAGCAGGGGGATGGGGGAGGAGTTGGCCTTTGGACAGGTGTCCGCTGCCCCCACCCGCACCCCAGTTGCCAGCATCCAAAATAAAGCAAACTTTCCTTTCCAAAAAAAAAAAAAAAAGCAACCAACAAAAATAAATATCTTATCCCCAGAATACTCACAACTGATGACACACTTATTGCAAGGAATGTTTAATCTAACAACACTTCAGTGCCACAGAAGTTGGCAGTCTTAAGAGTTGGAAGCAGTGGTGCTGTGTCTGCATCAGTAGGGAGTCTGAGCCCTTTACCTGACTGGGGACAGAGTTTCAGTAGTCTTCTGGGGAGAACACCTTCTGCTGGCAGGTGGGCTCAAGGCCTCTTTCTTCGTGCCAGAATGGACTGGGTCTATGCAATGTGATTCATGGCGTCAGAGGTCGGGCCAAAACATCTGGGAGTTTGGTCAACTCGAGGACAAAGATGGCCCACACTCATTTATTTGAAACACACTGATTAATCAATTCAGCTAAAATGCCTCATCTCAAAAGCAATGCCTAACACCGAGTTGGAACTGGGAGGATCCACGGCACTCAGTGCCTTTAGGCCAGCTCCACCCACTCACCTAGCATATGCCTATAAAGCCAGGGTCCAGCTTTCTTTCCAACTTTCAGCCCTCCTCCTGTCCTTGGAATTCACTCTTTCTGTTCTGGGAAGTCCCCATCTTGGAGGGGTGATCCACACAGACTCTGTTAACTTGTATCCAAGCCAGATGACTGGGATGGCAGTATGTGGTGGTCATACCTGTGTTTTCTTCTCTATCCACACTCTTAAGCAGCCAGTGGTACCACACAGTGCTTCCCCCATTACAAACACATCAAGGACAGCTCAACATTTTCTCCTCTTCAAAGAATTGTCACATTCTTTCTAAAAATAATAATCGCCTCATTTGATATGGGGCCAAATGCACAAATGTGATAATATTCAGTTTTTCCTTTTCCCTTTGGTCTTTATCCACTGACCACCTCCTAATTGGTTTTTATCTACTGACCACCTCCTAATTCCCATCACCATGTCCTAATTGGTTTCTGTTAGCTCTGTTTTTTTGTGTACCATCTTTATCATTTCATTAGGTTCCCACAAATTCATGAGTCCACTCAGCACTTTATTTTGTTTGTTTTTGCACCAGTACCATACTATTTTTGTTACTGGGGCTTGTAGTATGATCACAGCTAACAGGACAAGCTCTTTTTCTTCTCTTTGATCCTCTTTCTTATCCAAGTTGACTTTGCTATTTATGGAAGAATATATTCTTCCACATGCATTCCCCCCCATCTTTACTGAGGTATTACTGACAAATAAAAATTATATATATTTATGTTATACAACTTGATGTTTTTTTTTTTTTTTTTTTGTGGGCCTCTCACTGTTGTGGCCTCTCGCGTTGTGGAGCACAGGCTCTGGATGCGCAGGCTCAGTGGCCATGGCTCACGGGCCCAGCCACTCTGTGGCACGTGGGATCTTCCCGGACCGGGGCACGAACCTGCGTCCACTGCATCGGCAGGCGAACTCTCAACCACTGCGCCACCAGGGAAGCCCCACAACTTGATGTTTTGATATACATATAAATTGTGTAATAATTGCCACAATCAAGCTAATTAACATACCCATTACCTCGCATATTTACCATTTTCATTTTTCTGTGTGTGGTGAAAACACATAAGATGTACCCTCTTAGAATTTCAAGTATACAATATTGTTAACTATATTCATACTGTTGTACATTAGATCTCCAGAATTTATTCATCTTGTGTAATTGAAACTTTATACCTCTTGGCCAACATCTTCCTATTCCCCCTTCCCCCAGACCCTGGTAACCACCATTCCACTCTCTGCTATTTGAGTTTGACTATTTTAGATTTCACATTTAAACGAGATGAGGCTGTGTTTGTCTTTCTGTGGCTTATTTCACTTAGCATAATGTTCTCCGGGTTCATCCACGGTGTTGAAAATGGCAGAATTTCCTTCTTTTCAATGGCTGAATAAGAGATGGAGATATATATATATATATATATATATATATATATATCTCACATTTTCTTTACCCATTCACCCATCTATAGACATATAGATGTTAAGGTAGTTCCCATCTCTGCTATTATGAATAATGGTGCAGTGAACATGGAAGTGTAGCTATCTCTTTGAGATACTGATTTCATTTCCTTTAAATATATACCCAGAAGTGGGATTGCTGGATCATAAAGGTGGTTCTGTTTTTAATTTTTGGAGGAAACTTCATACTCTCTTCCATAGTGACAGCACCAGTTTACATCCCTTCTAACGGTGTACAAAGGTTTCCTTTTCTCCACATCCTTGACAGCACTTATCTTTGGTTTATTTGATAACAGCCATTCTAACAGGAGTGAGGTGATAGCTCATTGAGGTTTTGATTTACTTTTCCCTGATGGTTAGTGATATTGAGCACTTTTTCATATACCTGTTGGCCATCTGTATGTCTTGCTTTAAGAAATATGTATTCAAGTCTTTTCCCCATTTTTGAATTGGGTTGTTTGTTTTCTTGCTATTGAGTTGTAGGAGTCCCTTATATATTTTGGATATTAACCTGTAATTAGATATATGGTTTGAAAATATTTTCTCCTATTTCATAGGTTGTCTTTTCTTTTTGCTGTTCCTTTTGCTATGCAGAAACCTTTTAATTTGAGGCAATCCCCCTTGTTTATTTTTACTTCTGCTGCCTGTTCTTTTAGTGTTATATTTAAAATTTAAACTTTAAAATTTATTGGCCAGACCAATGTCAAGAAGCTGTTTCCCTATATTTTCTTTTGGTAGTTTTATAATTTCAGGTCTTACATTTAAATCTTTAATTAATTTTGTGTTGTTTTTTGTGTACAGTTGAGATAAGGGTCCAATTTCATTCTTCTGCATGTGGACTGCCATTTTCCCCAGCACAATATACTGAAGAGACTATATTTTCCCCATTGTGTGTTTTTGGCACCCTTGTCAAAGATCAGTTAACTGTAGATTTGTGGATTTATTTCTGGGTTCTCTGTTGGTCTATATGTCTGTTTTTATGTCAATACCATATTGTTTTGATTACTGTAGCTTTGAAAATTTGAAATCAGGAACTGTGATGCCTCCAGCTTTGCTCTTCTCGATCAAGATTACTTTGACTATTTGGGGTATTTTGTGGTTCCATATAAATTTTAGGATATTTTCCCCTATTTCTGAAAAAAAAATATCATTGGAAATTTGATAAGGATTGCATTGTATCTGTAGATCACTTTGGGTAGTATGGACATTTTCACAATATTAATTCTTCCAGTCCATGGACACAAAATGTTTTTCCATTTATCTTTGTCTTCTTTAATTTCCTTCACCAATGTTTTATAATTTTCATTGTAAAAGTCTTTCACCTCTTTGATTAAATTTATTCCTACTTATTTTATTCTTTTTAGTGCTGTTGTGAATGGAATTCTCTTAATTTCCTTTTCAAACAGTTCATCATTCATATATAGATATGCAACTAACTTCTGTATGTTGATTTTATATCCTGAAATTTTACTAAATTTATTTACTAGTTCTAATAGTTTCTTTGGTGGAGTCTTTAGGGGACTTTATATATAATAGCATACCATCTTCAAATAGAGATAATTTTACCTCTTCCTTTCCAACCTGGATGTCTTTTATCTATTTTTCTTGTCTAATTGCTCTGGCTAGGACTTGCAGTACTATGTTGAATTGAAGGGATGAGAGTGGGCATCCTTGCTGCATGTGTGTGAGTGGTGGTGGGGCTCCTACTCCAGGGGGTGCAGAGGCACGAGCTCGGAGCAGCTCTGTTACCTGGACTCAGTATCAGACACCTCATCAGAGGTGTGCCTGGTGATGCCAAGGGCTGCTGATGTCCTCCTTCTCTCCTTTTCCCTCAAAGTGGTAGGGGATTCTTGAGGGGATTCCTCTTTTGCAGAGCTGTGCCAGGTTGGGGGATGAAATGAAACAGGTAAAATGCTTTCAACACTTTTCTATGTGGTCATCCTCAATTTTTGAACTCCATTGTGTTGCTGCATCTTCTTAATTGTAATCTGGAGCCCTCCCAGAGCAATTTTCATTGGTGGATAGTTGTTACATTGTTTTTGTAGGGAGGACAAAGGTTGGGACCTCCTAATCTGTCATCTCTAACAACACTCCACATGCATTGGAAAATAACTTTATTACATTCATCAAAAAAAATCTAGCTGGAATTTTAATAGGTATTGCATTAAATTTATATCAAATTTATAGATTAATTTTGGCAAGAATTGACCACTTTTTACAAAACTAAGTTATCCTGTCCAAGAGAATGAAATATCTCTCCATTTAATCAGAATTTTTTCAATCCTTTAACAAATATAGTTTTAGACATTCTTTGCTAAGTACTATATATTTTATAACTCTTATCTGATTTCTGATTGTATTTTGAGTCAGTTTGCTGCTATAGAGAAATGCTATTGATTTTTTTTGTGTTGACCTTATATCTGGCAACCTTGTTGATCTCTCTAATTAATTAGGGGTCAGTTTTTAGAGGTAGTTTTTCATTTCTACCAACTTCAATTAGGTTTAGTTCTACTTGTGTTTATGGTGGGAATGTTTTATAATCCAGGCTTTTTTTTTTCTCTCCTAAGGCATACATTGTTGCAACTAACACTGCTCTCTGCAGATATAAAAATCCAGAAGGAAGACTGGAGGGTATCTGGGCAAATGGATTACAGTTTCTTTATGGCCAAGGAATATAGAAATTCTTCTGTATAAAACCCAAAGTCACACACTGATCCAGAGCTAATACTCAGAGAACAATGGTAATAATTTCTACAAACCACTGAACTCCCTTACTTTATCTGAGTATGACCTTCCTTGCTTCCTCATTTCTACAACTTTCAAGGCCACACTTGAAGTAAAAGAAGCCAAGTCAACAATGGGCCAAAATCAGTGTGAATACACTTGAAACCAAGATGGAAACACTCTCTCTTCCATCTCTTCCCAGGATGTCAAAGAAAGAAGCACTGGGACTTGCAAACCCTAGGAGGAAATGGGGGCTTTTTATTCAGGAAATTTATCAAGCACTCTTTGAACCACTGAGTTATAAATGGTGTCTATATAGGAGGAGTAAAGGGAAGAGTTATGGAGGACACAGAAGTGTTAAGTGATTTGCTCAATTTAACAGGATAGGGGAGATCTGAACTATCATATTGGAATTTGATCTATACTGAGAGTTGGTCTAGTGGAGGCTGTGGTGTTCCTTTTCTATTTCCATAGTAGGTTTTTTGCCTGCATTATTCAGACTATTTATCTCAGTTCTTTGCTTGTACAAGTAGTCCTTTAGTTGATTTAAAAAAAAACAAAAACAAAAAAACCCAAAAACACCTCTAATAGATGCATAAATCTATTATTCTCCTGCACTGCTATACAGGGCCACCATTAGTAAGCACATTCTCAACATTTGGATACAAGCCCTACACTCAATGCTTCCAGAAATAATTTGTTTCAGATAATTTTGCTAGTGGAGTGTGTTTCATGATAGGTGTTCTCTGACACCTCAGAAGGCCATTTCCAAACTCTTCTGGAAACTATTTTGTAAAAGAGAAACAGTCATGAGGAAGGATTACCAGGAGGCATTTTGGAAGCTGGCCACCCAATTAGGCAACTTTTCTTCCCCAAGGACCTGTAACTTGTGCTCACAGTTTCAGGATTTATATGGACACAGCCCTTGAACTCTGACATTTTTGAAAGAAATTAAGCTGTGCCAGAAATCTGGGATCAGTGACAGCCACATTGGTCTCCTTGGAAAGCAAAAGTGCCTTTAGGAAAAGACAAGGGACTCACCCCTTAATCATACTGCCAGTCACTTCTCATAAGTAGGGTTTGCAATTGGTGAGGAAAACACAACCATTGTTCTAAATTTAGGAGATGAAGGAGCACAAGGAAGAGGAGAGAGAAGGAGGATTAAGAGGGAGCAAAGGTGGGGGTGGAAAGAAGAGAAGGAGAATTCTGATTCTGAGAATTCATGTTAGGGAGGGAAGATAGATATTGCTAAGAGAGAGGTGTTAATGTAGAATCCACAGCAAAAGGACTCACACAGCAGAGCATCTGGCAGATAACTAGTAGAGAGAGACAATGACTATTTTGAATCACATCTGGCATTGCCCTTAGCCATGTGAAAAGAACAGAGGCTTTAGAAGTAGAAAGAGTTGAGTTCAAATTCTGACTCTACTTTGCAGCTGAGGAAACTAGGGCTTGTTACTTCACCTTTTTGGACCTCATTTTCCTCATATGTAAAATGAGGTTAATGCTACCTACCTTGCAGTCCTGTTAGCAGGATTCAAAATAATGTTTATAAAAATCACATTATTGCACATTTTAGCTCCTGTAGTATGGTGTCCTGTTTGAAGACAAACCCTTGCTCTTTCTTTAGACTGATTAACCTGGATGTACTGAGGCTGAACTGCTGTGTTCTTATTTAATTTGTCTTGATAGACACCAGGAAATAAGACCACATCCCTGTGATTGGGGGTAGAGTTTTCCCTGAGGGGAAGGAGCATCACAGCTGACATCTTTTCTTGGATGAGGTCAAGGTCAGTCTTGGGACAGGAAGCCAAGATGGTGGAGGTAGGCAGGGATAACAAGGGAGCACTTCCTCTATGGAGGTGGGGAGGCCTATGATGGTTGGGCTTGGACTTTTCTTCAGGAGACATGCTGGTAGGGCATTCTCCCTAGAGATAAGAAAAAGATCCCGTCCAGATGGTGGTCATCCAGAACAAGTCAGGAAGAGCCTCCTCAGGACCTCCTAGGCCTAGCAGCTCTGAGAGAGCCTAATGAAGGATGAAGGGGTAGAAGGGAGAGTAACAGAGACCAGAGAGAAACTTGTCTCCAGGTGCAGGAGGATAGCAGATAGATGCATAGGAGGGGAGGGGTAGCATTCCAGAGCCAGAGCTGCAAAGGACAAGCAAGAAGGTTGTAAAGGCCATGTTTGCCTGATTCAGGCCACCCAAAAAGGTGGGCAGGACATTTTGATAAAGGTGTGACTTTATGTAGCCAAGTGGGGTGGGACATTTTAAGAGGAAGGAAGTATAAGCTCTTTTTAATGAATATATTTCCCAATTATTATTACCAGCATCAGTTTAGAATCAAGATGTTAGTTAATTGTTTTCCAGCAAAAGAATTTTAAAAAATATTTTACCATCGTTATTTATGTAAGAAGCTTCCGGCTATGGTGGTCAGCTTCTCATGAGCACCATAAAGGAGCACTCACCCGTGAGATCTCTGAGGGCCTCATGTAGATTGGTGAGGGCTTCCAGATTGCTGCCTGTAGCTTTGCATGGGGACGTGTGTGGGAGAACACAATGCCTTCTTTAGGACTGAGGCCCCTCTCTGAACTCCTGACCTCTGTCCAGAAAGCCTTCCTTGACCCTATTACCTGGATGTAAACTCTCTCTGTTTCAACTCACCAGAGCTTGAACTGCCTCTCAAACAGTTCACACCTTACTGTGCTTTAGGATTTTTAGGAATAGCACCTATATGGACTCCATTGAATGGCACAGTTCACAGAGCAGGAATCTTCCCTAGGCCAGGGCTTTGCTTACAGCAAATGTTCAGCAGTATTTGTTCATTTGAATTAAATTCTATTCAATTGGATTATGCCCCTTTGTGACCAACTCCTCCTAGAACGTAGCAGGGGAAATCAAGGTCATTCCATAAAGCAGCATCCATCCCTCCTGCCCTGCACCTCCGCAGCACCCTGGCATGGCCTGCAGCAAACACCAGTGTAAACTTGCCCTCACCCTTTGAACTAGCTCTTGAAGTTCTCCTGGACACAGACTAGAGCTCATTCTCCTGTTCCACTGTGTTCTTAGAAATACCTTTAACCTCCCACTGTAGCTCCTGGCTACCCTTTCAAATTCTGTGTGCTGGAGGCCCTTCCCTCCAACTTGGCTTTCCCTGAAGGGATGGAGCTCCTCACCAAGAGCTTCTGAAGGGGAAGAAAAGCCACCTGGCTTTCTGAAGGAAAGGTGAGAAATGCCAAGGAAATCAACAGAGGCTCTTAGGTTGGCAAATTCCCTTCCTTTCCTTTCAGAATTACAATACCTAGGTTGGTGAGACAGGAGGTTTTATGTGCTGCTCGAAGGAGCGTAAGTTGTTCCATCACTTCTGGAAGATGATTTGGCTAAGTGTCCAGCACCTGTAAGATGTTCACATCCTTTAACCCAGAAAATTTGCTTAGAGCAAGTTTCCTGCAATTCACAGAAAAAAAAAAAAAAAAAAGAAAGGAAGAAATTTAAAAAGGCATTCAACTTCATGAGGAATAAAGAAAACGTAAATCAAAATACCAAGATATTTTTACCCACCACATTGGTAAAAGTGTAAAAGTTTGATCAGGTGGTGAACTTGTGGGGATATGGCCACTCCAATTTACAAACAAGTAGTAAGTAAAAGTGGCCATTTACTTACTGCTTGTTTGCGAATTGGCCCAGTATCAATAACAACTCCCCAAATCTATAAACATACACGTTTGTTTGTGGGAAATGGCTTAATAAATTATGGTATATAAATATTATGGAATTTACACAGTTATTTTATATTTTTAAAAAATTTTGCAGTAATTTATTATTGCAACAATAATTGTATATTTATACTTCAACTGAATGACAGAATTTTAATAGATAAAGTATATAAGAAGACACTTATTGCCAATTGCACCTAGAATGGACATCTATACAGTTATTTAAAAAATAATTAGATCTGTATGTTTTCATCTGGAAAGTTACTTGAGATTTATTAAGGGAAAATAAATAACAAGTTCAGAGAAGCATGTATGGTTAAGACTCCATTTTATTAAAATAAAACCATATTCACCTATTTATTTATTTTTCAACAACTGATTTTTAAGGCCTAGCTGGCTTTGTGCTAGGCACTGGAGATATATAATGGTGAAAAACACATGATTCCTCCTGCTTTTCTGTATGCTATTTTAGCATAGAAAACACATGGAAAGGAAATATACCTCAAAAAATCATAGAAGGGAGGGAAAAGAATAAAGATTTTGTTTTACTTTCATGTATTATTTGAATCGTTTCAATAACCTGCATTACTTTTATAACTAAATAAAAATTTTTACATGAACACACAAACAAAAAAGTTATCCTAATGAAATAATTAGAAGGACACCTGGGGATTTATGTACAAGGAGATGTTGTCACACGGTGATGATGAGCTTGGTTTTGGAGTCAGACAGACCCAAGTGTGGCTCCACCTTTATTGTTGACCAGGTGTGTGATCCTAAATAAGTCATTCGACTTTTCTTTCTCAGTTTCCCTCTCAATAGAATGGAAATCATAATAACACTCAGCTTGAAATGTGAGTGTGAGGATTAAATGAGTTGATGTGTATAAAGCATTTAGCCTAGCATCTAGCATATAGTAAATGCTTAACAAATAGTAGCTATGAAAACAATAAGGATGTTTATCCTAGTATTATTTACAGTTGCAACATTTTAAATGTCCAACAATAGCTATATAGATAATGGACATTCTATGATGGAGTATTATGAAGTCATTAAAATCACAATTTCAAAGAATTTGTATGAAATGAACAAATATAATTTTGTATTGAGTACAAAGCTATATATTCACTGCAATGCTCATTTTGATAAAATATGTATCACTGTGTGTGTGTGTGTGTGTGTGTGTGTATATATATATATATATATATAAAAGTACTGGAAGAAAATATCTAGAATATTAACAAGTTTGCTGAAGCTTTTGTAACTTCCCCTTATCTGTTTTCCAAGTGATGAGCAGTGAAATCTCTTAAAGGGAAAAGGGCTTACATGTTCACCTCTAAGCTTAGAAGATTGGGAAGGACAGGTTCAATTTCCATTCTCCTTCACTTGATATAGGATGAGAATCCCAAGTGATCACAGGGATTACTCCATTGTTAAACTGGGAAGGAAGACCTACTGACTCTCGTAAATCAGAAGCCAGCCTAGGCCAGAGAGATAGGGGTTATGGGGGACTCAGAGGATTTTATATGAGAAAGTAGAGATTCTGATTTAGGAATTGGAAGTTTAGAGCTGGAAGGGAATTTTGGAGATCATCTAATTCCTTGCTTTTCGAAGTGTGGTATGTGGATCGCTCAGGCACTTGTGAGATGCAAAATCTCCAGCTTTATTCCAGATCTACTAAATCAGAATCTGCATTTTAACAAGATCCCCAGGTGATTCTTTTGCACACTGTAGCTTGAGAAAAAAATGACATTCCCATGATTTTTAAAATGAGGAATCTGAGATTTTCAAGAGGTGAAACGATATGTTCAAGGTTACATGGGGATTTTAGTGGCAGAGACAGAACCAGAAACAGGTCTCTTGACTCCTGTTCCATCATTTTCTCATATATTGCTGCCCCTCACTGTATTAACCAGCTATTCATCCTGATTTGTATACATTATCCAATTCCCATTCTCCCAAGTTTTTTCTATTCTAGTAAATTTTAGAGGTATGGTGTTTTATTTATTAGGTCTATATTGCACTGAGACAAATTATTCTTTCTCTATGGCAGTGGGTGAGTTCAAGGTCAGCTTCAATTGCCAGCATATTGAAAGTGTTTAACTCATTGGAACCTTCTTAAATGTCCATGGAGATTGGTCTTTAGTTCCTTGTAAATTTGCTGTCACCAGATCCAAGTGAAATCACATTCTAAAGGGCAACTGAGAGGCTCAGAATTTCTGACCACAGACTTAAGACACAAACATCTTCCCCACCCTGCCCTTCCCTTTGTTCTCTGTGTCCTACCTTGGTTCTGCTCCCATTCTCTTTTACTTTCATCAAAGGTTTAATTATGCTCCTGGATTCTGATCACAGATTTATTAAATGTTTAAGTTTATGTCCCTTGAATGATGGTTTCCCAGTAATAGAGGTGCATTCAGAAGGAGAATAGCAGGTCAAGCATGGGTGTAATTTGGAAGAGTTTGACATCAGCCATTTCATCTCTGACAGGGTTAATCACTACTCTGGTTTTTCAAGCTCTGGGCTTGCTGGACTGTGCCTGCCAAGGTCAGCTGGGGGCCCCAAATTAATTTTAAAGACATACGGCTGCTTGGAGTTCACTAAGTTATCAGCTCATAATATTTAAAGAGTTATTTATTTTATTTCCCCTCAAATTATGAACCAAAATATAAATTACCTTGAAATAGCTAGAAAATAATACGCCATTGTATTAGAAGAATAAAATCATTAAAGATTGCTGCATGTACAAGCCAAGGCAAATTCCTAGAGAGGATCAACCTTCTTGACAACATACAGGACATATTGGAAGAATTGCTGAGTACTGAGTTAGTCCCATTCAATAAAGATTTAACAGATGTCTCTTCTGCATATGACACCATTTTAGATGCTGTAGGGGTTGGAGAGAGAGTCCCAAATTGACTCCTTTATGGAGTTGTAAAGGTAAGGATGGGAAAAATGGTCAACATCTGTCATCCTAGGGAGAACGTCAGAATCATAAGAGAGGTAGATGTACTATGGGAGTTTGCAGAAGGAGCCTTTCTGTATGTGGAGATCAGGAAAGGCAAGAAATGGTAGTATTTGAGATGGCCTTTAAAATGTAGAATTTTTTCAATCTTTCTATTTTATTTGCAAACCTAAAAAATTACAAAAATGTGTGGGTTTTCTAAGAAGTTAAGTCATTCAGAGGTATGTAAAGAAAATACTGTCTACACTTTCCCCTCCTGAATCCCACTTCCTCTGCCCCCGAAGTAATCAGTGTAATCAATGTTAACAGTTGGGTATATCCTTACTTACCTACACATATCTAAGCGTAGATAGACAGCTGTCTAAAACCTTGCTTTTTATTATTATTTTTTTTACAAAACAGAATAATACATAGATATATTATTTGTAACATTTTTAATTTAATAAAATCCTGAATATCTTCTCAGCTAATGCATAGTGATCCAATTCATTCCTTTTTAATAGATGCACAGTGTTCTGTAGAATCACTGTTCCAGAATTTCACCTACCATTGCTAAAGTGATAGACATTCAGGTTGTTTCCAGGATTTTGTTATTTATACAATGTTGAATTTTGACAGGAAGAGATGGCATCAAAGAGTCAAAGACACGAGAAACATAACTTTGGGCCCAATCATTTCTGTCTGTAGTCCTTCCACTGTTAGCAGCTTTGTTTTTAGCACAGCTAATTCTCTTCTTGTTCCCCTCTGGTTTCTGGGTTCTTCAGTTATCACTGACGATGGTACTCACTTGCTGTATTTCATGCTACACCAGAGATTCAATCCTTTCCTCTTTCAGCGATGCCTTCCTAGTTCCCACACCCTGTTCAGCCTCTGCCCATACCTCTTTCTCAGAAAGCAGAGATCAATGAGGCAAGTCACTTGTCTCAATGGTCACCACTGATTTAATTGTAGTGAACATGTGATTCAAGCTGGGCCAGTCAGAGTCTGTTCTCTGAGAATTTAGAACTGGGACCTAGAGACATGGTGAGATGCTTAAACTGAGAAGTGATGTACAGCTGAGATAGGGGGTCATATATGAGCCAAGTACTTGCCAAAACAGAGAAGGTCAAATGCACGGAGGGGGCAAAGATGAAGCAGATGTGTCAATAGAGTGAGGGGAAGAGAGAGAGAGAGAACAGCGTCCTTCTTTACTTCCCACTGACTCTTCAGTTCCTGGCTCCCATCCCTTATGAGGACTGATTGCACTTTCTGCCCTTGGGTTCCATAAGACACCTCTGCTTTCTTCTAATAAGTTCCTTCTGTCTGAGCAAGTTTGAGTGATAGTGATTTTTTTTTAACTTGCAAACAAGTGATGCCTAACTGAGACTTGGGCCAGGAATGGTATTAAGGGTAAATATTCCTCCCCACCAAATTGAAGCTAAAAGAATGCTGTCAAAGCTATCTTACTGGAAGATGTGATAACCTGCTTCCTTCCAGTGTAGAAAGAGATATAGATTGTGTTATTTATTAATACAGAATGTTAGGTGAAGATTAGTGATTATCTGTTTGCAATAAATGAAGTTGAAAAAGTAAAAATCTCACAATGTTCCATTTAGTGAACCTATTTGAGGAAGCACCTCTAGTGGGAACTAGGCCATCAGAAGAATCAGGGCTCCCAGCCTGGTATCATGGTAAAAGTATGGACTTAGCATCAGAGATGACTGACTTGGGTTCTGCCGTGACCTAGTTGTGGGACCCTGGAAACTGAAACATGATCTTCTCTTCTGGAAGCTGAAGGCAATATTAAGGTTATTCAGGGGATTCAGTGAAACCAAGTATGTAATGCCTGACATCATACCTGGCACATGATAAGCCCTCAACAGTATTAGTGCCATTTGTTGATCTCCTCCCTGTGGCCCTAGCTCTTCCTCCCATCACTATTTAGGAATAAGCTTCCTTTGATCCCCATCTTCTCTAAGGTTGAAGCTGCCCCACCTTCTCCTCCCTGCTCCACGATGGAGCAAGGTACAGAGAGAAGCCCACAAGAGACCACGGCACCCCAGCCAGAGAGAAAGATACTAGGGGAAGGTGACAAAGCCCTGGAGGAGTGGGGGAGGGGGAAAGGGCTGTATGTGTAACAAAAGTCCTTGTGCATATTGCTGAAATTAAAAGCTATCAGACGAAACAACTTTAGAACCAACCACTGAGCTCTTTTACTTCTACAAAGACCAACACCACCAAATAATTTCAATGCAGGGTGTTCAGAGACACAGCCATAGATAATGTCATGTGGCTGATCATTAGCTGATGGCTGTTCCCTAAGCAGTTTTCTAAGCTGACAGCTACAGGCACTTATAATTTAGTGTTGATTGAATATGGCCATATGGTGGAATTATAGAAATGTGTTATAAAGATTGACCAGTTCTTTCTCTGAAGAGCTTACAAACTAGAAGTATTGTATAAAAAGATACACACAGATACATCTAAAGGATAATAAAAGAAAGCAATTTTTAAAAATTAGGCCATGAAAAAAGAATAAAAATAAAAAATTAGGCCATGAATAAAATTGCTGATTCACATGAAACAATTAAGCAGTTCTTAGCACCACTGGTCTCTGTGTAGTACAGATGAGAGACTTTATTTTTAATTTTAAGAATTTCCATCTTAAAAAGTACAAAAAGACTTCGGGAAGGACAAATACAGGCTAGGCTTTTCTAGGTAGGAGGTAGGAATACATAAGAGATCTTTACCACACTCATATGTCCTGCTGGGTTGAGCCATCCTTCATAATACTGTTGATTGACTGACATTGATTTCTTTATTAATGCACACAACAGCTTTGTATACCTACTATGTACCAGGCACTGGAAATACAAAGAGTAAGATGCCATCAGGCTGCTTGCCTGTAAAAGCTCTCAGACTAAATACAGATAAATTGCACTAAAATTTTGAGTTATGGTAGAAATGTAACTATGCTCCGAGGGAACCTATAAGGAAGAGCTGTTCAGTCTGCCTGGGTAATTGGCAGACTTCATAAAGGTGGCATAAGAGCTACCCATATCATTTCACATGCCTGGAATGACATATATGTGTGTATGTGTAAAGGTGTACAAATATGCATACATATACACATATACATACACACACAACGTATGTGAGGATGATGCCCTTTTCCTCACCCCTGCTGCATATACTAATACTTATGAGAAATAGAGTCCTTTGGGGGAGAAATAAAAATAAAAGCCACAAGTATATCTACAACTGGGGTTCAGACACAGATTGTCTGGAAAACCACACACATGGTGGATTTTCTGTGAAGTTAAATTTCAGAGCAATAATAGGATCCTGGAGAGAGGGGTCACCAGAAGGAAAAGAGCCGGGCATGACCAACCAGACTCTGTGATAACCCTAAAGGTCAGAGGGGACTGAATGGTTGTTCCAGGCGGCTGCCTGGGAATGTGTCCCAGTCTGGTTATTTTGGAGACGTGGGCACACGGAGAGAAAAAGATGTGTGTGGACAGAACAAGCTGCCCTACTAAATTCATAACACATCAAGGCTCAAGTGACCATGCTTTGGAGCCCACTTAATTTTTTGTAACAGAGGGAGAGAGCTTTCTACTTCTCACTTCACATAGAGCACACACACACAAACGCACACACACACAAGACTGAGCTGTCATAGAACCATAAGGTGAGAGCATTGATGTCCAGCAGAGACCAGCAAAACCTTTCACTGTAGGGCTCCTTTACAATACAAGAGTCTCAACTGCATCCAAGTAAAGCTTCATGTATTCAGTTGTCTGATAAATATGTCTCAAGTCCTGTTATGTGTCAGAGACACTCAGTGTTTAAAAACACATCTGTTGGCCACTCACTCCTTCCCTCCTTGGTCTAAGCAAAGGGCCTTTCTGAAATGAAGGACACATGGTGGCTAAAATAGCCCAGTTTGGTTCCTTCCTCATTAAATGAGGTGGAACAGGCTTGGAATGGGAAAGAAAATTATTTCTGTGGGGGAAGATGTGAAATCACTGTAAATGGAGCACTGGATGAGAACCACTCCTTCTCATGTGCCCGGAGCAATTAGACAGGTAGATCAGGCAGGAATAGGGGGACCCTGAAGAAAGCGGTGTAGAGGGCTGTGTAGTTCAGTGGTTGAAAGCAACACTTCTGTTGTCAGACAGCCTGGCTCTGAATTCCAGCCCTACCACTTACCTTGGGTGGGTTACTTGCCTTAACTCTGCCCCAATCTCCTCATCTCTAAAATGAAGATATAAATTGTTTTACTTAAAGTGTTTTATAAGGATGAAATGAGTGTAGGCTAGTAGTTATCAAATGTTTTTAGGGCCAGGCAACCTCTTTTTTACAGCTTCCAGCCCCAAGTTTTTAATACAAAAATCTCAGGTTTATGAGTGTAGTGCTGCATCACCCAGATCCCCCATTCAGAACTAAAAGGTTTATTCTCCCAGCTGCCAGGTGTTGTCACCACTACCTTGGCCAAGGCCAGGCCCCCTTCCCAAGGCAGCCCACACCCAATGACTGTTTGACACCCAGGGTTGGAAGCAAAGGGAATATGGCCCTGCCCCTTCACTCTAACAGGGACCCCTGGCAAGGGCCATTACAGCTCCAAACCCCCAGAGGATCAGCTCAGCTGAGTATCTCCTATGTTTCCTATAATGAGAGCATTTTCTGGAGGCTTGATTAGATTCAGAACAACCATTTTTGACAAGAATGCCTCATAGGTGCTGTTTTATATTCCTCATTGCATGCCATCAGTGGGTACCATCAGTGGGCACATGCTGCCAGGCTGCCTACTGTAAAGTATGCCATGCTTGTTCCCTTGGTTAAGGTAGTGGCTACCAGATCATTCCATTGTAAAGGCCTATTTTCCTTTTTGTAATTAGTAATTGAAATTGGGTTGATACCTTGTTAATGGCCAAATATTCTGCTGTCCAACAATCTTCTATGCCACGATTTTAATGTCTATGTTCTTTGCCTGAAACAATAATCATATTGAGTGTTGTAAAATAGTAATTTTCTAACTATCATTCATTCCACCTTTCTTAACTAGCATTCTTCTGTAAAGGAGGGCTTTCTTCCCCATCCCATGACCCTCTTTCTCTCTTTTCCTTTGTTTTGAATATTACTACGGACACATGGATTTTTTTAAAAGACTTTGATTTGGCCAATATGAGCCCCTTCAAGCTGGTTTCTGTATCTCTTTGGCATGAACCCATTAAACTGTGCGCACTTTTTTGCTCTCTGGTACAAGTAGATTTCACACACTCCCAGGTCAACTTGTGCTTTCACGTCCCCAGCCCTTGAATCAGTCTTTTTTTTTTTTTTTAATGAGCTCTGATTCCTGTTAGTGAAAAATGATATTTAAAATCTGAGATCCAAGGACTGGGTATGCTCATTGCTACTGACAAGAAAGGATCTTTTAAACAAAGAAATCTTATTCAAAAGCCCAAAAAGTAAAACATAAAGAAATATGGTTTTTGGTTGTAGTTGGAAGCTCCATCCCTAGGAATCCAACAGAGAAGAGGCAACCTGCAAGGAACAACTTCTGCTTCTTAAATTGCAACCTTTTCTTTTTCATTAAAATTATCAATGTCCCATAATCTGAAAATGAGTGTTTCACTATTTTGCTCAAGGGGTCAGAGAAGTTTCGCTTTCATCTGAAATAAAAAACATTTATTATCATCACAATTGATTAATGACAACTTGAAGAGAATAGAGATTTCAATTAAGAAGTTTCTGAATCTAGACAATTCTTCCAAATTTGAAAAATTCAGAGACATCAACTGTTTAATTTTACCTTTGTTTTAATATTGATTTTTCTTTCTTTTGCCAAGGGAAGTTTGGACATGCAGAAAAGAGTTCAATATTGATTTTTATACACAACCTTTTTTTATGGAGATACAAAAAGGAATATATTATAACAGTGAGAAGAATGTTGTTCCTTTCCTGGTATTTGGGTCTCCTTAAATATGAGAAATGATACCCTGTTCTCTTGTGATAAGAAACAGGGCATCAGGGCTCCCCTTGTTGGTTCACTTAGAAGCATCAAGACAAGTGAATGGACTCTTTTAAACAATTAAGCTATGAGACTATTATGGAGGAAGAGAAAGACAGGAGAGTACAGAGCATATAAGTGGCTCCCTCTGAACCATTCAAATCCTTTGCAGTGGCATTCTAGAAAGTGCCCAGAGTCATCTGTGGGGGGAGGTTGTCACAATTTTAAAGGCTGCTTGAAATACATGGGATTATCTTATCTTAAAAGAGAGGAAGAAAAGACCCTGGCTGAGACTGTGGTTGGTGAGGAAGCAGCAGTCACCCACGTTGGCCAGGATTGGGGGATATTTGGTCATTTCTGTTGGCTGGACAATGTTCATGTTTTAACTGTGTTCAGACATGTTTAGGGAGCAGTCTTGTTTTGTCTTGATCCATCCTGGTCACAGAGTGGCCGTGTCTGATGCTGACATTCTGTGAAATTATTTTTGAAATTATTTTTGTGTCAGGAGAACACCAAAGCCTAGCTGTGAGTGTCAGGCAAGGGGTTTTGTGCTTGCATTTGACCCATTGTGGCACAGGCAGGACCCACTTGTCCATCACCTGTTGCAGCATTCCTAGTTCTACAGCCCATTGGATGGGGAAAGAGGTGAATGCCAGTGGCTGTTTCGTACTTTTCTCTCTTTCTGCTTCTTTGTGTACAGACCAAATAGAATTACTCCTCATCTTTCAAACGTATATACCTTCAATTCAAGTGAGAGCCAGATATTAACTAGGGTCTCTGAATCCTAACTCTAAACTCTCTGGAGAGTGAACACGATTCACCTGTTTAGATGAGGTAGCTGCACCTTTCTGATAACTTTTGACTAGAAGGGAAGGATTGTGCAAGAGAAATATTATTCCACAGGCCCACTCTGTGAAGGAGAGCAGTCCTTAGAGAAGGAAGCTATGTGTGGGCATTGCCTAGTACAGGGACAATCTACCCTCAACAATAGGGTAGCATGACAACAAAGCTAATGCCTTGCATGACTTTAGTGCTTTACAGAAGCGAAGCATTTCCATCAACATTTTTAACCCTCTGAACCACCCTGTGAAATGGGTATAATTTATTCCAACTTAAAAGGGAGGAAGGTGAATGTTAGCAGAATTTAGAGATTTTCCCAAGCCTATAAAGCCTGTTAATCTAGAACACAGACTTCATGATTCTCAGGACAGCTCTCCCTCTGTTATGAGAGTGAGACTGCTCTTCCCAGACCCTGAAAGCACACTGATGAGGGATCAGCGGGAATTTGTTCAAGGTGAGGGAGCGAATAGAGGGTGGAGGCAGGTTTTAACCTCTGCTGTCTGATTCTGAGCTCAGGGTGGGAGTGATGTAATATTAGCAGACTGGGAGGCTTGGGAAAGTCATGTAGAGAATGGAATTGTCTTTCCTCCAGAAGGGGAGAGAGGTGGTGGAAAAGGGAAGAATGAGGCATAAGACTTAATGCAGCTTTTCTGATATGCGGAGGGTTTTGATAAAGCACAGGAACTCTCAGTGAGAACAGGAAAGCCATCAAATAAACTCACTTGGAAGTCTGGGGGCCTGTGGATAGGAACGGTATGGAAGAGCACAGAATGGCTGTGTCATGTGGACCGTGCAACCTCTTCTCTTACCATTTTGTCTTTTACACAAAGATTAAAGTGACGTTCTTACTTAGGGGGGTAGGGAGAATAATGGCAGGATGGCTGAAATTCCCTCCAGACCCCAGCTCTATGATCTATGATTTTAATAAGCTCCTCAATGCCAGGAGACCCTATAAAATTGTCCCTGGAGCTGTACTCTCTCCAGCTCCCTGTGGTGGCAGCAATTTTGCATTGAACTATTTTGCATTTTATAGATTTGGTTCTTTCTTACTTAATTAGGCTATTCTTGGGGAAAACGCTGTAATAACCCAGCACATCCTGCAGAGTCTGGCACTGCAGCCATTGGCATATGGATATCACAGGGGCTCACGGTGTCATCGACAAGTCTCTAACCAGATGTAGGCTTTGACTTGGGCACAGGGAGGATTTTTAAACCCGCTGGGTCATCTCCCAGTGGGTGTTCAGAGGAGTGATGAGCCAGTTAGGTGATCCCCAGGTTTAGAGCAGGTGGAATTCAAAAGTGTACCAAAGCATTTGAGAAAGTTTATACAAGAAGGGAAGGACCCCCAGTAAGATGAAGATCAAATGTAGTGTGCTCAGGGCATTTATTTTTTCTCTTCATGTTTCCATTAAAAATAAAAAAAAAAAAGAAACAATTTGTTATTTTTTGGTTTCTCACTCTGACAGCTGGAGCTGATTTTAAAGGATTAGTAAATTAATCGGTTCAGTTCTGGCCTTTGTCGCAGGGGGACAGATGTTCCCTCGCTGCAGGGGAAGAGCCTCTGGCTTGCTTGGTGGGAGTATTCCAGTCCTCAGACAAAGTCCCATAGCCCCCTCTGTTGTTTGAAAGTGTTGGGGGAGTGTTTCCGACCCCCAGGGTGTCTCTGGGGACAGGGGCAGTCCTTGCTGGGGAGGACAGAGAAGCACACTCCAGAGAGTCTATGGTCTGGGATTGCAGCGCCCGTGACACAATGCGTGGTTAATAAATGAAGGAAAAACTCCACCAAATGACCCCCTTCTCTCCCATGGTGTTCTCATGCAAAATACTGAAGCCTGTTAAATTTGTCTCCAGTGCCCACACCATCACCCTCAGCATCCCCCTGGTGGCCCAACAGGCACTGTGCAGTCACCCAAGCCCAGCCCTCCCTGCTCACATCCACAGCCAAGCACTGTTGCCCTGACTGCCATTTCCTCCCAGTTCCAGTGTTCTCTGTGAGCCACACAAACACCACAGTGAGCTAAAGTAGGCAGGAATGGAAGCCCTGTCCTGGCTGCTCAGCTGCATTTTGATCTTGCTCTTCTGACCTGGAGTCAGGTCCCTGAGTGCTTCGTCCACCAAGACCTGCACTGTCTTACCTTTTCTGCTGTGACCCCATGGTTTGCAGGCCATTCAGTTTTTCCTCTCTCCTATCACAAATCTCTGGGCTTAGTCTGTATGTCAGAGGTCAAAGGCCAAGTTTCCATGGTGTGAGGAAACTCCACAGCTTCACACTATTGTGTAACCTTCTGATTCCCAGGCTGTAGTTCACTGCCATCCCAGGCAAAGAGAGGAACTTGAATCCTACCAAGCTCCCATCTGGACGTCAGCCCAACTTTTTCCTGCCCTGGCTCCAAACTAACAAACCTGACAACTTTGCTGCAGGTCTCCTGGCCCAACCCTCTCCCTGGTGCCTTGTGCCACTGCTGACTGATCCAGGACTTAGGGACAGACCCTGGGGAGGGGCTGGACCTCAGGTGAGCACCTATACTCATGTTCATCCATGGAGCAATCGTATTTATTTCTGGAATCCTTTCCCACAGCCCTCAGAAGAGCTGCTTCCTAAATAGAACTGCCATTTTCCTCTCAAAGGAATTTAAAATTAGATGTCTTTGTTCTCCTGTCTCATTTCTTGCCTCACAATTGCAATGATATAGATGGATCTTGTCACATTCTCCATCCTGCGTTGGCTATAGAAACAATATTTGCTTCATTAATTTTTCTTTTAGTACATGGAATAAAACATATCTGTTTCCATCAACATTTCAGGTTTTAGGTTTCTGCAGATTTACAATGAGCAGATGTGCTACAGCCTATGAAAAGAACAGGCTTAGCAGCAGTATATATATGTGTCTTTTTTCTCTTGCCACTGCCATGAAAATTATTCTGAAATTGTGAAAGGAAAGGCTAGGGTTTTCAGAGCACAGAAAGATAACCTTGTCTGGTTCTGTCTAGTGGCCCTCAAGATAATTCAGATTGTGCTTATTTAGTTGTACTGACTGAAGGAGATGAAGAGTAGGGACTACAGCATAGGGACTCCTCTCAGATCATCAGGAGAGGATGCTTGGTGTCGAGGCCCTGGACACTTCTGCTCTCCTGACCATGGAAAAGGTTTATAGACCTGAACTTTAGGATCACATCCTGGTGTCCCATTATTTTTCCCACACCCCAAATTCTTCAAAGATGGTCAGTATTCAACATATCAACTGAATGCCCAATTTATGAGGGAGTAGAGGGCAGAAATTATTTTAATTGTCAGGCTAAGGAAATCTGAGGGTACAATCTACTCTCAGCCAGATCAGTTTTAGGGGTGGCTCTTCCTTGCTTTACTCATCTTGTTGGTAAACATGCTTTTCTAATTCTCATCTAACAATTCTTTAAATCTGCCGCCTGAGATTATCCCTCAAAACATGCTCTGTGTTTTCAGATGAATATCCTGTCTTTTTTCGTATTCTAGGTAGGTATTGCCTTCTCTTTAGTTAGAATCCACCAGTATCGATCATTTGTTTGAAGGAATGAAAACCCTAAGGTGTAAAGCCTGGAGTCTATGTGGGCAAAGATGGTTCATATATGGTCCCAGTGAAGCAAGAGTGAGCCTGAATGGCACACATTTCATCAGTGCGGTGGCCCTGAGGACTGAACTCAGAGCAGTTGTACCTTGAAAAAGCCACTGTAAATATGCAGTGAGCTGATAACTGAGGAAGGACTGGTGGAGAACAGAGGCAGTAAATTCTACCCTAAGGCATGGGAGAAATATTTTTCTTGGTTGAAAGAATTTATGAGTACTGTAGGGGTGGGGAGTATAGGAGTATAGTGGGGTGAGGAGGGAAGGACTGAGCTCATGATTTGTTCTGATACTTATTTTCAGGACTTGAATTGACTCCAGATTATTTTCTATCCACTCCAGCATTTTGAAATATATATATAATAAAATCATCAGCCCTGCTCTTATTATGAAAACAAAATACAATTTCACAAATTCCTCAGCCCTGGTTATATTTCAAGGTTTGATTAATTTTTGGCTTTTCATCATTCTCTTTGAGTAATCACCGCAAAAATTATCCACTTCAACATTTTCCTTCCCAGGGCAAGATGCAATTTTGCAAAAATCTGGTAAGGTAAGTTGGTGGACAAAGAAGAGACTGAGCACTAACCCCACCCAGTAGATAGGCAGAGTCCCCTGTGCTAATGCCAAACTGCTAAGCCCTGGAGTCGTGCTTCCAGACGCTGACTCGGGCGAGCTGGTTTAGTTTAACATGGCATGATTCAACAGTTAGCCATGAAACTCTAGACAAAGTCAGGGCTACCCATCACTCTGCATTCCCTGAAAAATATCTTTAGATTGTCTGGTGAACATCAACCTTAGTCAGAATCTGTCCGAGTAGCCCAATATTTCCCAAGTGTGTTCAAGAGAATCCATGCCCCACAAGATGTCTTGAAACAGAGGGTTTCTGTATCATGAGGATGAGAAATGCTGTATATAATAACCCTTTGGGGAGACTTCCCATGTGGGAAAACATACTAAAGGCTCTGAGATGTCCTGCAGCAAAAAAGTTGGTCCAATTTTATTTAACCCAGAATTTTCCAAACAAATTTGGCCACTAACTCTTATTAACCATTTCCTGCCACTCTGCAACAAGCCGGCCTGTTCTGGCCTCACTTAACTCTGGATAATTCCATGAAGAAATTCCCATCTCTTGAACTTTGTGCTGTTGTTCATAGTGCTTCCCCGCTTGGTAGGAGTCTCCCCTCCCCCTCCATCCTCTCACCAGCCTTGCTAATTCCCACCATTTCTGTAACGTTCAGTGTGAGGGTCACCCTCTCTGGGAAGTCTTCCCTTCCCTAGCTGAAATCCTCTCTTTTGGGGCTCCCAGGGCATACTGTGCATTTCTCTCCCA
Source organism: Grampus griseus (assembly GCF_964374135.1). NCBI lineage: Eukaryota > Metazoa > Chordata > Mammalia > Artiodactyla > Delphinidae > Grampus > Grampus griseus. The sequence goes on along the minus strand of NC_139002.1, from coordinate 21,950,375 downwards.
GGACACAGGACACTCTATTATAATTATATACCTGTAACTATATGCCTTCCTCTGAAGTTTCTTGAGGGCAGGGGGCATCTTATTCCTCTTTGTTTTCTCAGAGGCTAGCATAGCATTGGGGTGAAAGTACACAGTAATGGAGTATGTAAATGAGAATTAATGAGATAACATGTGTGAAGCAATGGAGCCCACCTTCCCGGTACTCCTTCCCCTTGGAAAGGCAGGGATTGCACCAGTCGCCTGGGGATCCACCATCTTTCCACAGGGCTACCCAAATACATCTTCTCTACCTGGGTTGTGTAAGCATTTGTGGAGAGGCCTGCATGAGAAGACTCATGTCACCTTTTGTCAACTAAAGCTCCTGGGGTCAGAAACTCTATCTATTGACCAACTGATCAACCACAATAGAACTTACATGTTTAAATGAGATCCTTAGGTGATTAAAGACTGAGAAATACTGCTCTTAGGCAGAGCAGGACTGAATAAGTCCTTATGAGATAGGGCCTACCTCCAAAGACTTCAAAAGAACAACCATGGTGGTCGTTAAAAAGAAACATCTAAGAAAATAGGTTAAGTGAATTGGTAGATAGTAAAAGTAATTAACATGCCTTGTTTTTATTCTCCCAGGCATTGTTCTAGGTGCTTTTACATGTATTAACTAAGTTAATTCTCCTAACAACTACCTAAACGTCAACAATGGAACATGTAGGGAAATAACTCCATTTTGAATTTGACCCATTTTTTTAAAAAATTCTTTTAATTTGGGGGCTTCCCTGATGATGCAGTGGTTAAGAATCTGCCTGCCAATGCAGGGGACACGGTTTCGAGCCCTGGCCCCGGAAGATCCCACGTGCCTTGGAGCAACTAAACCCGTGCGCCACAACTACTGAGCCTACATACTAGAGCCCACGAGCCACAACTACTAAAGCCCATGAGCCTAGAGCCCATGCTCCGCAACAACAGAAGCCACCACAATGAAAAACCTGTGCACCACAACGAACAGTGACCCCCGCTCCCCGCAACCAGAGAAAGTCCGCAGCAACGAAGACCCAACACAGCCAAAAAATAAACAAATAAATAAATAAATTTATTTTTAAAAATTATTTTAATTTTAAATAATTATAGATTCACAAAAAGTTCCAAAATTAGTACAGAGAGGTCCCGTGTACCCTCTACCAGGCTTCCCCCAGTGGTAGCATTTTACAAAACTTTAGTACAATATCAAAACCATTGGTACAATCTATAGACATTATTCAGGCATCACCAGTGTGTGTGTGTGTGTGTGTGTGTGTGTGTGTGTGTTAGCCCTATGCAAATGTTCACGTGTAAAGAGTCCTATAACCACCACCACACACATACAGAACTGTTCATCTCCACAAAGGAACTCCCTGTGCGATTGATTCAGTTTTGGAAGGACAGCTGGCAGCTGCAGCAGAGCCTCAGGTTAGCTACTGATACTCATCTTATCGACTGGACATGACCTGCAGTACTGCGCAGCCATCAGCGGGGCTGCAGGATACAGTTAGCGGCAAAAGTTAGCACTACCTCCCAAATTGTGTCTACTGAGCATCATAGTGTGAACAAAAAGACAAATATCAAAAACCCAGGGTAGCACCTCTGGTAGTGCTGCAAGTAGCCAGACTTCCTCCTTCTGATCCTTCCACCTGGGTACCCTCATACCGCTAACGTCCCGGGATTCCAAAGAAAAACATCCCATCTTGGTCAAAAGTTTTTCCATTTGAACAATTTGTGAGGAGAATCCACTGTGTCCAGGAAATAATCCAACCCTGGATTCTATGGAGTCACCTGTTTCCACCAATTGTTGCTCAGATAATTGCCATCCTCACTTGTTCAGATCGGCAACTGAAGAATGAAGAGGAGGAGCCAATTCCTGAGGCACTAAGCACTCAAGGGAGGTGTGCCTGACACACGGTAATCATGGTAATCCCTTCGCTTAACTGATCCCTTTCCGTATGTCAGGTATTGCGTCAAGCACCTGATTCATTATCCCACTGAATCCTCAAATCCAGGCTGTCTCAGTCTAAGTGTTCCTTCACCGCTGTCTCTCCTACCACGCCAGTCACCTGATGATTGGGAACTCTTTGTCATCACAGTCACCAAGTATATTGTGTTAGTAATCCTGACCTTCTCTCTTCCCCTTTCAGGATCACCTTCTGGGCACATCCTATCATCCTCCACAGTTGTTACCATTTCTGAACCACGTTTTTGCTTTTTAGTCCTTATAGAAGATTAAGACCACAGGTCAGTCTTGAGCATGTTTCTTCTACTGTTCACATTAGCTAGTTACAATTTCTGATACTTATATAAACTGTCTTAAGATAGCATTAATGCATTTCACCTAGTTAACAACCTTAAGAGAGGGGGGCCAAATGAATAAAGAAGTTGTGTATTTAATTTATCGTCTAGACTGAGACACTTCTGAGAATAAAAGGAGGCCCTGTCAATGATTACCTCAGGGCAGAGGCACAAGTCTGGGCTGTCCCTGAGCAAGCTGGGACACGTGAACACCTACACATGTGGAAGTCAAGACTCAGAGAGTTTAGGTAACACGTCCTAAGTTGCATAACTGCTAAATGGTGGTGTGTGGATTTAGACCCCAGAGGAAGAACTTGACCTGCTATGCTGGGCTTTATGACCTCTCTGTTGAATGTTAGATGTGGAAATCTCCAACCTCTTAGCACCTAGCTATCAGTAGAGATCAGGTCTTTCATGGAAAGAGGCTGGATTTCACAGAAAGTCATTCAGGGGCCATGAAGTACCTTGGCACCAACCCCACTGTGTACCCTAGTCTGCTGGCTTTGGAGGGGGCTGAAGTCAGGGGACTCCCTTGTTCACACACTCTCCTCAAATCTCTCTCCACACAGCACCACTATTTAGGAGTGTTGAATGGTGTAAAGATTTTTTAAACCTTCTTTGTAAAGCACAATAATTTCCCCCACCTTTTAAGTGAAACAGTCTGTACAGGAGCACTTTTGTGAACTGTCAACTGTTATACAGATCATTCATTCATTAATTGTTCATTCATTTATTTATCCTTTGTAGTCCATTGGTTCCCTCGACAGTGTAGGGAGTCTGAGGTCCCTGTTCTTTGGACCACACCTACATTTTCTGCCCCATCTCCCTTCATTATCACTCCTCTACCTTGACCTGCTGAACTCTTGCTCTTTCTCCCTTGCTACCTTAGCATATGCTGTATTTTGTCCAAAGAAACTCCTTTCTACAGCATTCCACTTAGCCTGGAAAACTATTCATCTTTAAACTCAAATGTAATTTCCTTCCAAAAGACTTCCCTGACCTCTCTAGACAGAATTAAGCTTTTTGTTTTTTCTCACTTACACTTCTAACACAGCTCTAACTATTTGTTCTTAAGTCTGCTTTATCAACTAGACCATGAGACTTGGAGGGCAGGGACTGGAGCTCTGATTGCCTTGACATCCCCAGACATAGCACACAAAGGATGCTTGAAGAGTGTGTGTTGAATGAATGAACATCATGCCCAATGGCATTCCCTGGACTTACCATCATTCTGTTTAAATTCCTCATAGGCAATAGGTAGCAAAATCAAATTCTGAACTCATGGGAGACCAAATTATTTAAACCTGGCCTTCATATCTAAAGGGAGGAGGAAACTTATTTATTGAGTGCTGAATGTGCACGTACCTGGTGAGAACTCAGTAAATGCTCATCTCATGAATGAATAATCTGTACACCAGTTTTGGGAGGTAGATCGTGGTAATACCATTTACAGATGACAGAGGTTCAGAAAAGTTTAGTAACCTCCTACGGTCAAAATGGTAGTAAGCAGTAGAGCTAGATTTGAACTCAGATCTGTCCGGCCCCAAAGCCTGTGAGCTTTGTCCAAGCCTGAAGAAAAAGAAGGCAGTGCTTGCAATAGCCCTCGAGGCTGAGGTAGGAGGCTCTGGACACCCGTCAGCAACCTCTCTGCTACTCCTTGGATTTTTTCTACAGGAGCCTCTCAGTGGGATCTGGGGACTCCTGAGGGCAGGCAGCTTTCCCTTTGGAAGCTCTCAGCTCCTTCTCCTGTACCCTTTGGCCAGGCTGACTTGCTTCTCCTTGCCTGCTCTCCTGAGCCATCCTCAAAGCTACCCTTTCTGTGTCCTAGCTCTTCAGACTCTGCGTTCTAAGATGTAATCTGAAAGGCTGGCCTCTGTTGACTGAATAATAGATGTCCCCACTTTTCTCACTGTGAAACACTTGTATAGGCTTTCTCCCCTGGAGACTGAGAATTCATGCAGAATAGACATAATAATGGGAATTTCAGACCCTGTGACAGGTTGGGGTGGAGGAAGACAAGAAAGAGTCTAGGACAGGGGACCTTAAAAACTCACCACACCTGACCTACCATGGTAGTGACTCTCTCTCTCTCTTTCTCTCTCTCTCTCTTTCTCTCTCTCTCTCTCTCTCTCTCTCTCTCTCTCTCTCTCTCTCTCTCTCTCTCTCTCTCTCTCTCTCCCCCTTGGAGCCAGTATCACTTTTCTGGGTCTTTGTTCTATCCCTGCTAACCCAGGGACTCAGGAGGCAGAGGGATAAGGAAAGATGATAAGTTTACAAAAATAGGAGAAAGCTCTGTGAACATCCAAACCTTCACAGTAACAACCTGGAAATGAACAAAATTATATGTAATCAAGGACAAGTGTGTTTGAAGGAAGGAGGGGACTTGTGAGTGGAAGTGATCTGGGGTAACCTTATAATAACCATGAGCCAGCACTCATCAAGTGCTTACTGTGGGCTGGGGACTTCACAGCTCATTTAATCCTCACAGTGACCGCGAGGTGGACTTTGCTCATGTACCCATGCTATAGATGAGAACACTGAGGCCCAGAGAAGTTAAGTAGTTTTTCCCAACAAATAAATGGTTTGTGACCTAGAACAACTCACCATCTAAAATTGTTCCTGGCTACCTGCCACCCCTCAATCGTATCATGTTGTTTTTATTTATACTTGCTCTATTTAAAATGATGGTGTTTATCATTTGCTTTATCAGTCCCTCCCCTCCCTTCCGTTCCTACTCCACTACAGAGTGTAAACTCAGTGATGGCAGGGATCTTACCTGTCTTGTTTGCTGCTGTGGCATCCCTAGATCAATGCTTGGTGCACAGCAGTAGGTCCTCAGGAAAGATTTAAATGAAAGAAATGGTGGAGTTGAGATTTGAGAACAAGTCTGGTTGCTCCAAGGTCCTTCTCCACTGTTTGTTACTCTGCAAAATGGAGGTAATGACCCCCACCTTTCATGGCAGTGATGGTGTCTGTAAATGCCCTAATGTCCTGCCTGGCACATTGTCATTACCCACTAAGTGACGGTCGTCATTATTGTCCCCTCTTTCTGGACATGTGCTCCATCTGGCAATGCAGTCTTATGTAGAGCAAGACTGGCAATGACTGATTCTGTCTTAAATAGGTCATTCTGAAAATAATTTTCATTAAAAAATGAAAGCATGGGATTTCTATCAAGCTCTGGGAATACCCAGGATTCTACAAACTTATTAGAGTTCAGGCCAAGTGTGGGGTTTGGGTCTGGGTTTTAGAGCTAGGGACCTGCCTGTTCTCAGCACACAGTGTATGAATGGGGCCCAGGAGGGAGCTGCAACCAAAATGCCTCTCTCACCACCCACCAGTCTTCTCTGTGACCAGACGGAGTGGCCTTACCTGGACCCACCCCTCAGTCAGTCTGCTCTTCCTCAGCCCACAGGCACATTTGTTCCCAATAGTCAGATTCTGTATGCCAGACTTCAAAGTTATCAGGATTGGGTTTCCCTGGTGGCGCAGTGGTTGAGAATCTGCCTGCTAATGCAGGGGACACGGGTTCGAGCCCTGGTCTGGGAGGATCCCACATACCGCGGAGCAACTAGGCCCGTGAGCCACAACTACTGAGCCTGTGCTTCTGGAGCCTGTGCTCCGCAACAAGAGAGGCCGCGATAGTGAGAGGCCCGTGGACCGCGATGAAGAGTGGCCCCCACTTGCCACAACTAGAGAAAGCTCTCTCACAGAAACGAAGACCCAGCACAGCAAAAATAAAATAAATTAATAAACTCCTACCCCCAACATCTTTAAAAAAAAAAAAAGTTATCAGGATTAAGAGTCCTGTCTGCGTCCCTAAGTCACCAACTCAACCCATTTTTTTAAAAAACTTTCTGTTTGCCAACATTCTTTCTTTGCACTGCACTTGACTGAATTTAACAGAATTTTCTGATTTAAGGGTGAATTATATTTGCTAACTTTGGCTTTGTGGAAATTGGACCCTTCCAAGAGGTGTTTTAACTCTTTGAGTCCACAGATCTTTAAGTGTTCAGTAGCTCTATTGCTCATCCAGACGATGCCAGACCACCTAGGCCATAGTCAGAGCTCTACTCCCAGGCCAGACCAGAGTGTCTAGAAAGGGAGAAGGGAAGAAGCTCTCAGGGTAAGGGAGACAAGAGTGTGCACACACAGTCTAGTTGTGAGTTTGGGGAATTAAGACTTGAGACCATGTCTGAGGATGAAGCTTTAGCCTCAGTCTAGCTGGTGGGTCACTTTGAGAACAACAAAACCGACAACAAGACAATGTCAGTGTGGGTCCCATGAATCCACAGATGTTGAGAGGGATGTCAGAGTGCACGGGAATGACTGAAGAAGTCTTCGTGGAGGGGGCGGGTCTTAGAAGAAGCACTGGAGGCTGAACAGATTTTGGATAAATAAAGAGGAGTGAAGACAATTCAGATGGGAAGGCCGGCATAAGCAAAGGCTCTAAGATTGAAGGGTGGGGGTGAAGAGGAGGTGGAAAACAGAGTGTGTAATTGGGGAGGGTGGGGAGACTTGGCCAGAGCCAAAGTTTCCTGTGGAATAGTGGTGAGCAATAGGGTTGGAGAAGGACACAGCTGTTTGGCATATGACTCAATAACATTTACTTAACCTAGTTTTTTGCCCCTTGAAGGAGAGATGGAATGTTCTGCATCCTGAAATCTTATTCAGGTCACAAGAGAGGGATTTTGAAACTATACTTAGGTTCAAGGAAGGAAAAATGTTCTCCTTTGCTGGGCATTCTTTTGCCTGCCCCTTAAGTATTAGTGTTTCCCAGGAATCAACCCTTCCTTGTCTTCTTCTCTCTCTGAACATTCCCCCAAAGCAGTTTCAACTCCTTCCATGCCTTCATCCACCACCCAGATGCTGCACCTCCCAAGTCTACATCTTTGTGCTTGGTCTTTCTCTTGAGCTCCAGATCCTAAACCTGTGTCTGCTAATCAGCTCAATATCTCTTAAACTGAACATTATCTTCCTGCCAAGACCTCCTTTTCTCTTGCATTCCCTACCTCTCTTAAAGCCTCTTTCCTCCTTTCCTTTCTCCCTCCCTCTCTTTCTTCTTTCCTTCCTTCCTCTCTTTATTCCTTCCTAAAGCATTAACTGAATACTTGTGAGGCACGAGATACCATGTGAAATGTTCTTTTGCCTTTGAGGATCTCATAGTATAGTGGAACAGGTAGACGAAGCCAATAATTTGTTTTCATTTATTTAAAAACTATTTATTAAAAAATACTATTTATGAAACACTGGGATAAATAGAAGTAGACAAACAGTCTTGAGGAATCCATAAAACTTCTACCTAGGATGCTAGGCTCAAGAGTCTTTCTTGGTTAGATGAAATCTGAGCTAAGTCTTAAATCTTGAGGAATTAACTAGACAAAGAAGGGAAGACAGGAGGAACACTATGGGAGGACACAAAAGAGAGAGAGTGAGAAAGAAATGTTTGAAAAATGGTGACCATAATAATAAAAGTAACAGCTAACATTTATTTAACACTCGCCATGTACAGTTACCCTGCTGAGCACCTTACATGTTTGTCTAATTGTTTGTTTTTGATCCTCATGATAATCTCAGAAATAGGTTGTCGTAGCTCACGCATTTTGCAGTTGATGACATTGAGCTGCAGATGAGCAAACCTGCCCTTGAACTCTTGTGAATAAGCAGTTGAGCTGGGAATCTAAGCTTCTTTGTGGAGCCTGGAAAATGGAGAAGTTCAGGAAGGATGGTTAGCAGAAGCGAAATTCTAAAAAGGGCCTTACATGCCTCAGGAAATGGTTTGGGTTTTGTCTCAAAAGAAATGAGGAACTGTTCCAGGCTTCTAAGCAAAAAAGTTACCTGAGGCAAATCTCCATTTGGCAAGGTCATTTTTGGAGAGGTGTAGAGGATGAATTTGGAAGCAGAGGCAAGACTGGAAGCAGGTGGGTTTGTCAGGGGCTGTTGTCACTGTCCAGATGAGCTTTATGACATCCTGGAGAAAGAAGCAGAATGGACAGACCTTGTCACAACTTGGATGGGGGGAGAGAGGGTGGGTGAAGAACAGTGCTCAGGATTTGAGGAATAATTTACTTTTTCAATAATAACCATTCATTTGATGATTGAGTCAACAAATATTATTATCTGCCTTGTCCCATGGACCATTCTAGGTCCCAGGGATAAAATTGTTAGGCAAGATATAATCTCTGACTTCAAGGAGCCCATACTCTAAAGATGGAGATAAATAAAAACCATCACAGATAATCTCTGTGAGAGACACGCACAGGCATATCACCCTGAGCTTGGGGAAGCTGAACCATAGGTGAGCTTCCCAGAGGACGAGATGCCCTGGTGTCTTCCTTGACCTGTAGACTCCCTTTTCCAACTAACGACTGGTCACCTATGTGGGCTGTCCCTCAGACATTTCTAACCCACTGTGTCCAAAATTAAAATTGAACTCATGCTCTCACCTCCCACATACATGCCTCTTCTACGTACCATGCTTCATGTCCTGAGCAACTTATTCATTCAATAAATACATTCTTTGAGTACCCGTAAAGTGCCAGATAGTGTATCGAGCATAAAGCTCAGGGAATTCCTAAAACAAATTAACATTTTCACTCTGGTTTAAATGAGAAACAGAGTCCATGGGCATCTGAATGATGTATTCAGAGACAACAGGACAAGACTAAATCCAAGTAACATTAAGAGCACCAGCTTTTGCATTTTTGCATCTGTAGCACTTGTGAAAACTGTGATCCTCCTTGGGACCAAATGGATGAACAGGACTCTGAGGCAGGTTTTTCTGAGTGGGGAAGCAGAAACACCACACTCCTGCTGCCATGGCAAAGGGCTCTGTGAGGATGGAGTGACATTGCTCGTCCCCAACACCCCCCTACCCAGGTCTAATCCCAATGGAAGGAACAGGCAGAGAGTGTCAGACAAGCTGCAGGCTGCTGCCACTGTTCATTCTGGCTAGTGGCACCCGAGGAGAACAGCTTGGAATGTTCTCACTGATAAAGACTGAAAGATATAAAGGAAGCTTTCTGCTGAGCACAACTTGGAACATTCCACACAGTTCTGCCATCTTCCAGGGTGCTCAGTCTTTGTGGAAAGGCTCAGTTCTCAGCAGAAGCTTGGAGGTTAACCAAAGAGGGGGAAATGTAGTGGTAAAGCAGATTCTAGGGATAATTGGGAGGCCTCGAGAGAGGTGTCTCCCACAGAACCTACCCATGAGCCTTGTACCTAATCTGCTCTCTGCTGCCGCACCCATTAGCTTTTCAATAAGGTGGTTTCAACGACACACCTCTTTATCTGGCTCACAGGTGTTTTAAATGCCTGAAGATCCTAGGGAAGGAGAAAGAACAGAGGCTGACAAGTCAGAATTGGCCCCATTAGATTCTGAGATCAGCGTTCTGGGGAATTTCTGCCAAATCTGCACTCCATGCAGCACCATGCTAGGGCCGAGCAGCTGCAGACTTCTACAGAGAATTCTTCCCGTGGATCCAAACTTTGGAGTGCACATCGCCAGTGTCATGGCAGAGAAAGAGGTGACAGGCAGGCAATTTCCAAACACAAGATCCCATACAGATGTTTCCAGACAGCTCTCCCCGAACCCCAACCGTGCTGCCCACAATACATAATAGGCCCTGAAAAAGCAGAGCTAGTGCACTGAAAGTTCAGGCCCAATTCAAAAAAGAAACTTATTTCTACATCTACTGAGTTGTGTGATCTCTATAGGACTCATCTAACCATTAAATGAAGCCCAACTGGAAATGTTTACCAAAAACTTTTAACGTCTCTTCATTCTCTGGTTGAGTCTGTAGCCAAAAGTCAGAGCACAAGCTTGCCCTTGGAAAGTGAATTCCTGATTCTGAAGCTCATTCTGAAAGAGAAAGCACTTTTCTCTCCTGAGGGATCTTGTTCTCACAAGTTAGATAATTTAGATAAATCTCTGGGGTTTGGAAAAATTTGCAGAACACTCTGCCGTCCAAGGCCATTGAACAAACTGAACTGTTTGACCTTGTCAAGTTTTCACAATTCTCACCACAAGCCCAGTTGGAAAGTGGGAGCTTAACTTGCAGATGAAAATGTTCTTGAGTCGGGGCCCAGAGCTGAGGGGGATTTGGGGGTGTGGTGGGAGTGAGAAAGGGCTTGGAGGCGTGAGCAGGCCTGGAAAATATTTCAGTTGGGAAGATATGAGTGCTGACAGGAAGGTCACCGTGAAAGGTTACAACTGAAAAAGATGGGGGAAAACATAACCACCTAAATCTCATGAACGTGTCTGAGGCCACCGGTCATTTCACTGCTTTGGGGAGCCCTGTGTCTAGGGACTGTCTTGGTAGGGGGCCTTAATGGTTACAATGGGGTGGCCTGCACGTTCATTGGGATGAAAGAGTCAGCTAGCCATTTCCTCCTGGCCTGTCTCGCTGGACCTCTGCTGGACCCTAGGACAGTTTTCTCCAAGAGGTTCTTTTGCCCCTGCTGTTTAACAAGCAGCCTTGGGCAGAGGACGTGAGAGTCTGGGCATCCCCTGGATCATCTGGTCCTCAGGAAGGATCCAGGCTTATACACAGGTTTGAATCATCAGGACATGTTCCTCTTTTTGTCTCTTAATAAGTGATTTTAATTCATCTCTCTTAAATTGGGTGCTATTACTTAATTGTTACTACATTTGCTCTTACTGAAGTTTGATAGAACTTTTAACTCCTAATATAGTGTTTTAGAATATAGAATGTATTCATACTATATTCGTAAGGGTGTTGATATAATTCTTATGAATATATTACTTTCACCTCATTGGACTCTACAGAATTAGATAGTATCAGTACAGTATTTTGACTGAAAAATAGGTCCACTGTTACTTAAGCCATCACTAAAGTTTGACGCGACCACATGGAGACTTTTCAAACAATTAAGACCATTTTCATGTGTTAGGAGTTGTTATTAGAAATCTGTCAAAATAATGTAATATTCACTTCAATAAAATTTGATTGGTTTTTAAAGTAACACATACACGCACACACACACACACAAACCTAAACAGCAATAACAGTATCCCAAGCTAAACTCAGCAAAATTCTGTGAGATTAGCCCTAACCTCATAGATCATTTTAGGGGAGTTGACACTTTATAACCATTTGTTTTTGTTTTGTAATTTCCTTGTAACATTTGTTATTTTGTTTAAGACATTCTTTATCATTTAAATGTTTCTAAATTTTGTGCAGTCAAATAAAAATTTTCCCTTTATGGAAAATAAATTGTTAGTTTTCACTCAGTGTTCCTAGTTGTTCTGCATCATCCAGTTTTGGGAGGATGCAAAGTGTAACATTTAACCAAAAATAGAAGATTGCTATTTTATTTTTTACAACTCTGTCCATTTAATACTTTATTAAATAAAAAAAAATTAAATCTACAGAAATTTTTAAAGGAAGCAGGTGAGAAGGTTGGCAGAGAGACAGCAGGGGCAAAGTCATGAAAGTGTGAACAGCCAAGAGCCAACTACTGAGCCCTCAGCACTGTTAGAGCATAAAGTATGAGGCGCTGAGGAGGAGCTGGGGAAGTGAGCACCGCATGCATCATTTGTAGGTCACGTTAATTGAATTTGTGTCTCTGTGTGATTGGGTTCTATTTAAGGGGCTGAGGAAGAAGTGTGTTTCAGGAAGAGCATTCTGCCTGGAGAAGGGAGACTAACTGGGAGGGGGCAGGCCTGGAGGACAGGATACCTATTAGGAGGTGGTGCTCTAACCCAGATGCAAGAAAATTGTTCTTAACTAGGGCATAAACACAGAGTAAGTATAGGGAAAGGGCTGAATCCAAATCATTAACAGGTTAGGAGAAAGGGCAGAAACATTTAATAGGTAAAATCATTGGAACTTAGCATGGAGTCAAAAACGTTCCCTGGCTTCTCCTGCCAGTAATTGGATGCCTGAGGTGTCACAGAACTGGGAGCTCCTGAGAGTGGAGGAGGGCAAGGTTCAAGACAGGGATGGATAAGTTACGTTTTGAACGTGTTTAACATAATAAGATTATTTTGGACACTTTAAGCTTACTTTGCAGACCTCAAAGGACTATATGTCTCCTGCTTGTGACTTGGGCCTGGCCTCTTAACTCTGAATATTGTTTTATTACAGGGAATTCATTGGTGGTTGCAGCTTCTGAGTATGTCTTACCCTGGGTGGGTAATTGGTTGCAATGATGCTTTCCTTGCTTTGTGTTTCTCTCTGGGCCCCAGTGGAAATCCCACCTGCACAGATTGGGAGACACCACTGTCAAGCAGATTGCCCAGGTAGTTCTGAGCTGATTCTTTTGAAAGGAACTTGGGAAAGGAGAGAATTCCTCTGACTGTCGTACTGGGAGATTGGGGGCTCCCTGTTTATCCTGTGAAAATCATGCCATCGTCTTTTTAATAAACATAGAACAAGTGCCTGCTCAGCACTGGGAACTGAAAATTCAGCATCTGCTTTCCTGTAGTCTCACAGGTTAATGAGAATAGAGACAAACAAATTTACATAGAAGAATAAACCCTCCTCCCCTTTCTCTGGGGTTTGCTCTGTATAGAGTAGATAAATTCTATACCAGAAGGCTTCCTTGTGTATGGAATTGATGAGAAGGGTGCTGTGCCTAAGAATTTGATCTAACCCAGGATAAACACAACAAAACAAAACTTTAGTTTTAAAGTTTCAATTTCTTCTAGGTGTTTCCATGGCTAAAGATGGTTGACTGGGGTGGGGAGTGCATTGCTAGGTGGGACTTTGTAAAGGGCTGGGAGGCCCTTGTGGGTGGATGGTTTATGAAAGGACACAGAGCCCTGTTACTATTCCTCTGGGTGCTCTCTTCAGGTGGGCTGGGACGAGGGAGGAGTATCTTCCAGGTGATGTGTTTCTCTTTCCTAGAGATTAGTGTACTCAGTATACTCAGATTACTGAGTATGTCAGTGTGTGTGAGTGTGTGTGGCTGGTGTCAACATGTACATATTCTCTCTGGAGATACCCAAGAGACCCAGAATACTGCAGGGAGAATGGGAGGGAGTCTCTTCCCTTTGAGGTGATGGTTAGACCTCCAGGAGGTCTCTACTGAGGACTTTCCTGTTGGAGCACATGGTACCCGGCTCCACAACCCTCACTCCAATTTCCATAGGTTTTTAGCAGATGAATAACTCAAACCATGAGACACATATTGCTCACGATTATGTTGTCCTGTGGATGGCCCCAGGGATAAAAGAAAGGAGAGATTCTCCTTTCCAAGCTGAGCTGAACTGAATACTTTCAGGAAAAGCAGCAGTGCCACAGCAAGCTTCTTCTGCTCATCTGGCAGCATCCCCTGAGAGCCAGAGCTAAAATGTTATCAAAGACAGAACAGAACCCACTGCCCTTCCCTCCTGAAACACAGAACAAACCACTTGCTGTTCCTGGGGTAGTCTCTTTTGTGACAATTTTCTGCTTCAAAGCATCCCCAACCCCCAGTAATAGTCACCAACAAAAATTCATTTTTAGGGGAAGGGAGGAGGAATGAAAGAGAACATTGGTCATAATCAAAGAAGGAGATGGGAGGAGACTTCTCGTGCAGAAGAACATAAACTTGGGAAATAATACTGACCTAATGGAGACTCCTGATGGGAAACGCTTGCCTGGAAATCTGCTGCCACCCCTGAAAGCCTGGGTGGGGTAGTGCTGCCCTCAGGGCCCTGCTGGGATCTCTGAGACACAGCACCCCCTGTAGAAGTTAGCAGGCAGCTGTGTGACCTTAGGCAAGCTATTTAACCTCACTGAGCTTCAGTTCCTCATTGGTAAAATGGATATAATAAAATTACCTATCTCGTAGAGTTCTTAAGAAGATGGATGCAATGAGCTAATGTTGTTAAGTGCTTGGAACAAACAGCACCCAGAGTCTGCAAGAGTGTTTGTTCCAAAGGGGCTGAGGTCACTCCCAAGCAAAGCTGCCTGCTACAGTAGAGGGAAGCTGAGTTGGATGTTCAGAACCCCCAGACCAGACCGTGTCCAGGACTATCTGATACAATGAGCCATTGGGCAGTGTGTGATGATGAAGAGGATGTCAAATGAAAGATTTGTGTGCTCTTGCTACAGAACGTGATGTAGGTAAGTGGTTAGAGGGCTACACAGCTCATTACTCAGTTTGTAGGACTGAGAACTGAAGATGTGAAAGCCCCAGGCAGATATGTCCCTCCAGCTCCCAGGTCACTTCCTGGTCCCTGAGGTACTCCTGAAGCAAGATTGAGCCACCATTTTTGCCTCCAGAGGAGAGAAGTTCTATTCTCTTTCAGTCCCATAAATATTCCTCTGGTTTTGCAGCCACTTTCTTTGCCAACCAAATAGGTGCCAATGAGTACTTGCCAAATAACTGGTTCCTGCTATGAGAATCCTGGTCGATTGCTATTTGTTCGTTATATCTCTTTGGTATAGAAGCTGTTGTTCATATGAAATAATTTTGGGAACCATCTTAGTTCCCCTTTCCACATATTCTGCAGAGTCCCATCTTCTGCCTGCCACTTTCTCCCACTCTCTATTCCATTAGCAGGGATGGCTGTCAAAAGGCATCCTTTGGCAGCTGCTTCCCACTGCTGCCCTGACAAGATCTCGAAGATGTTGCTGCTTTTCTTTACTGGGCTCATGAATAAGCCTCAGTAATCTTATTCAGCACAGCCAATCATATTCCCAACACTATTCTCCTTGAATACTTTTACCTCCTTCTTCAGCATCACATTCCATATCTGTACCTATTTATAATTTACCTGTTTACAATTTAGCAGTGATCATAACTGATATCCACTGCAACCTTAAAGTGGTAATCCTACAGCAATTATGTTTTAACAGAAATAATTCTTATTCCCAGGCTGGGCATGTGGAATAGAGTAGGTGATCTGTAAATTCTGAACAAATAACTGATGGAATCAAAACCACTCATTTTCAAACACTTATTGAAGAGTGGGATTATTCTGGTACCCAGACTCCATCTGTTCCAGAAGTTAAAAATAAAATGAGAATTCAATTAAAGGTATGCACACAATCCATCCAGAGTTGTGCCAGATCATATGATAGTACCCTACATTCCAGCCTATCAGATACTGAAGTTTGTGTATGCCAATAAAGAAAAACACCTTAGAATGTCAAAATAATTTAATTACGTTACAGATACATCAGTGTATATGCGAAACAGCAAAGATTTTTTAAAAGAGCATATCTTACCTTTAAGCTTTCTGGCGTTATTTTTCTGCAGAGGGAAGAGCTCTAAAGGATGTAAGGAACTTAACCAGCTAGTACCTTCTGCTTTGCTTGTCTACTTTGAGGATGGTCAAGGTCAGTGCCTGAGGGCTCAGCGGTCACTTTGCTTTCTATCTGTAGTACTCATCTCAAGGTTCAGGAAACCAGGGCCCATAGAGGAGCTGATTCCAGAGCTTGATTTATTTTTGTCTGCAGAGAAATCTCTAAGGGGTGTGTGCTAAAGCTCAGTGTTCCCCTTCTAATCTCAATTTTGCTGAGGACTCAGAGGAAACATTTTCCTTGCTATGGAAAGTTTTTACATGTCTCCACTAAATAGTTTTTAATATATATTTAGTTCTGTTCAAAGCCTGACTAAAGGAGTCCATTAAGTTAGTTGATCCATTAATCCCAATACTCTGTAACTTCTCATTTTTAAGATCCAGATTCTAAGAATTGATGATATAAACAAGATGATGATAGCTTCTAATAGTAGGGCTCATCTCCTTTTTGTTAACATTCCTGGGACAGAAGAATTGAAAACAAGCCCACCCCTGAAAATGCCCTAAAAGTTAAGTAACCACCTGAGAGTGCTGAGGGACAGGGGTGAGGGAGAATATCAGAAAGGAAATCCTAGCATCTCCAGAGAAGCTATCAGATGACCTCTGAATTTCTTCCAAACCCAACGTTCTAAGTGATTCTCTAAGTTATTCCTTCAAATACTCAACACATCCAACAACAATTTATTGAGTATCTACTCTATGCCAGAAAGAAGGCTAGACACTTTGGGTATTAATAGAGTAAGACACAATCCCTACTCCTAGACTAGTGAAAGAATCATGTGCAATAATAATGTTCAAAGATGAATTCACCACCTTTCCCTCCAAATTGTTCTGCCTTCATAGTCTTTCTCAATCATCACACCCAATTTCCCATCAAAAATATGGAAAACATCAGTGATGCTTTTTCTTCATCCTCCATAACCAACAGATCCCTAAATCCTACCCATTCTTTGTTATTAACGTTCCTCCTTCTTCCTTCTTCACTCCCACTTCCATTGCTGTGGTTTACGTCTTTCTTATTTCCTACCTGAATTTCTGCAACAGTCTCCCAGTCTCCTACTTTCTCTCCTATGACCTTTCCCATGCACAGGAGTCATCTCCAACACCCAAATCAGTTCTGTCTCTGCTAAAAATCCTTCAGTGATTTTCCATTGTCTTCAACACAAGGCCAAACAATTTAGCTTGTCCCAGAGGTCCTTTGGGATCCAGCCACTAGTGACTTCTCATTTCATTCTTCTCCATGACTGCTTCACACCCTGTATCCTAGCCACATGGACTTCCCTGCAGAGGTTGAGGACATGGGTTCTACTGCCAGAGCTTCTGCATTTGATTCCCAGATCCACTTCTTACTGGATGGTTGGCTCGTACTGCATGGCACAGCCTTGTGAATGGCCTTCCCAGAACTCTGTGATATGGCCACCCCATGTGACCTTAAGCGACTTAACTTCTAGCTTAACTTAACCCTTATCTATAAAAAGGTCACAAATATTGACTCCCTTACGGGGTTTCCTTGAGGATTAAATAAGTTACACATATAAAGTGTTTCAGCTCAAGCATTATCTCTGCTGGAAGTCTTTCACTGAATTCAATCCCTCCCCAGACTAGATTGACTCTGCTCTTTCTTTAAATCCTACTCTCTGCATAGCTCCCCTAGGACATTTAGGACTTTGAAATTATTCCGGGGCATTTTACCTTGAAAATTTTCAAATGTACAGAATAGTTGAAAGAAGGGTACAATGAGCACCACCTAGATTCAATGAGTGGTTAACATTTTGCCAATTTGTGCTCTCTCTCTACACACACACATGTATATTTATTTACATCTTTTATTGAACTATTTGATGGCAAGTTGCAGACATCAAGATATCTTTTCTAAAAGGAATAAGGACATTCTCAAACATAAAGATTTTTTGGTTGTTTCCATTTTTCCCCCTTTTTGTCATAGGAAGTTTATGTATACTTATTCATAGCCAAAAATGAAATAACCAAGAATATATTTCATACCAAACTCTCAATAAGAACAATTGTGCAACACTTTCTCAAGACACAAAGAGGTTTTTTTTCAGCTTCAGTCATGACAACATAGCCCTCACTCTTCATTAGGACTAACTTTTTATCTTAAAGAGCCAGCATCTAAACAGGCAAAATAGCTCTTAATAGTCCTGTGGTAACTGGATCTTACACCACACACAAAAATCAACTCAAAATGGATTAAAGACGTGAACATAAGACCTGAAACCATAAAACTTATGGAAGAAAACATAGGGGGTACACTCCTTGACATCAGTCTTGGCAATGATTTTTTAGATTTGACACCAAAAGCACAAGGCAACCAAAGCAAAATTAAGCAAATGGGAATACATCAAGCTAAAAATCTTTATCATAACAAAGAAAACCATCCACAAAATGAAAAGACAACCTACAAAATGGGAGAAAATATTTACAAATAATATATCTGATAAGGGGTTAATATCCAAAATATATAAAGAACTCCTACAGCTCAGTACCAAAAAGAACCAATTCAATTAAAAAATGGGCAGAGGAACTGAGTAGACATTTTTCCAAAGAACGTATACAAATGGCCAACAGTTACATGAAAGGGTGCTCAACATCACTAATAATCGGGAAGATGCAAACCAAAACCGCAATGAGATATCACGTCACACCTGTCAGAATGTCTACCCTCAAAAAGATAAGAAATAACAAGTGTTGGCGAGGATGTGGAGAAAAGGGAACACTAGTGCACTGTTGGTGGGAATGTAAATTGATACAGCCACCATGAAAAACGGTACTGAGTTTCCTCAAAAACTTAAAACTAGAACTACTTACTATATGATCCAGCAACTCCCCTTCTGGGTATGTATTCGAAGGAAGAATATCACTGTCTTGAAGAAATACCTGCACTTCCATGTTCATTGCAGCATTATTGAAAATAGTCAACATATGGAAACAATCTAAACGTCCATCTATGGAGGAATGGATAAAAAAAGTTTTACACACACACTCACACACACACACAATGGAGTTATTCGTCATAAAAATGAAGGAAATACTGCCATTTGTTATAAATGGATGGACTTTGACAGCATTATGCTAAATGAAATAAATCAAACAGAAATAAATCAGAGAAAGGCAAATACTATATGATCTCACTTATATATATAGAATCTAAAAAACAGAACTCATAGAAATAGAGAGCAGATTGGTGGTTGCCAGAGGGGGTGTTGTGGAGTAAGTAAGATGGGTGAAGGGGATCAAAAGGTACAAACTTCCAGTTATAAGGTAAATAAGTCCTGGGGATTAATGTACAGCATGGTGACTACAGTTAACAATACTGTATTGTATATTTGAAAGTTGCTAGCCAAGTAGATCTTATCACAAGGAAGTTCTTATCACAAGAAAAAAATAGTAACTGTGTGAGGTGATGGATGTTAACTAAACTTATTGTGTTAATCATTTCACAATATATACCAAATATGCCATATATTTTTTCATATAACAAATCCTTGTATTGTACACCTTAAACTAATACATGCTATATGTCAATTATATCTCAAGAAAACTTGGAGAAAAAAATGACAGGCGCAGAAGCAACTAAACTGTTCTCCAATAATCATTCTCCTTTATTCCTCTTAGAAACTCAATTTTCGGGGGTCAATGGCTACTCATATAGAGACTACATTTCCCAGCCACCTTTGCAGTGAAGAGTGAGGTCAGAGTAAGTTCAGACCAATGGGATGTGAGAGAAAGCCATTCCTGCAATTTCTGGGTCGTGCCCTTAAACAGAATCTTCTAGTTAGCTATGATAGTTATTATTATCTCTACTTCTGGCACTCCGAGGGAAAATTTTACCTCTCCATGACCCCCAGGCTGAGGGCATATATACATACTATCATATCACCTACTTCACTCTGTTCTAAGACCCTTCCTTTACCTTCCAGGCTCACTGTAGAACTCACTGAGTTCTTCGTCATATTTGCCTCCCCAGTACTGAGTAGCAGTCCTTGTCCCTGCCACATTAGAGGGTTCCCTTAAATGTTTGCTAAATAAATGAAAGAACTGGGGAATACCCTGTACTACGTTAGGTTTCTCATGTCCAGTACGGTGAACTTACAACATAGTGCAAGGATCACAGAAAGCATCTTATTTGTTTTTGCTAGTAACTCAAAGTAGTTGATAGCAATTGGTTGTATTTCAATAGTTAACCCTTCCTTGTATCCCACCCACCCTATACATATTGAGAATGCATCTATGCCTTCAGGTTTCCACCATTCACTAAGTGTTCAAATATCTAGCCAAAAGTGACAAATTTTATTTTCAGTATATATTTTTTAGTGCATTACTACATTATTTGGCCAATGTTAAATGCCACTTTCTGAGAATTTGGTAGCTACTTTCTAGGAAATTCAGCTTTTAAAAGAGGCTGATCAAATATGTTCCTTTAAGCAAAGTTGGTTGGTTTGTGACTGGAGGAGGACCTCGCCTTGTAGAATTGTCATGACAATAAAGTAACATTTTGGAGTAAAAAAAAAAAACACAATAGTTCTGTGGTAAAAATGTTTATAGTTTGGCTGAACATTCACTTGGATGCTATGAAGGCAAAAGAGAAATTTCTTGCCTCCCTTCTCTTTTTCCTTCCAATTGGTATATTATTTTCTAAAAAATCTTGTATTTTCCAAGTGGAGTACATCTGTTGATACAAGCTGGACTCCAACATCTGAGGTAAATTAATTGACTGGCATCCACCTTTCACACCTTAATAAAAAACAGGCAAATTTGATTCAAGTTGAAGAGAAAAGCAATGTTCCCACTCTCTCCTGTTCCGTAGCACTAAAGTGCACATTCTTTAGACATACAACTTTTAATCAATCCTCACAGAGATGAACATTTCATGCTGACAGCTGTTAGGCAACTTGAAATGTAGACATTAAACTGGTCATCATTATTCATCAAAAAGCAAGTTAGACCATTCAACAACCACCACAGAATCTTCAATATAGAAGATGATAAATCTGCATGAGCCAATGAGTAGTATTATAGAATAGCAATTATTTTAGGGCTGTAAGGAACCATTGCAACCATCTAGTATATCTGGACACTGCAGCATAGAAAGATCACAAATCAGCAACCAGAACTTGAACCCAAGGTTTCTAAAACCAGCACCAGAACTTGAACCCAAGCTTTCTAAGCCCAAGTTGTTTCTACTACATGATGCTCTTCAGAAAATACTAGAGACTAGAACCTAGCAGCATCAGAAATAATAATAATAAGCCAACTAAATGCCTCAGAAAATGAAAACTGTCAGGGAAGTCAGTCATCTGACTAGTTTCATCCATGGATACCTCACCCAGGGAGAAGTGAGCACGGCCATCTGGAATAACACACGTTTTGCATTTACCAGGAATGAATAGTGCAGACCAACCAGAGTGGTCTGTTTAAGTCAGTTCAGTTTTCCTTTGCTTTTTAATAGAATGCCATAAATTCTGAATGTTTGTATATGAGTGAAACACATATAGTGTCTCATGAAATTTTACATTCACAATGAATTCAAATAGCTTAGGGGAAAAAGTAGTCATAGGGATTGAAAGCTGCCAAAAGAGACGACAAATTGAGTGTAGGCTGAGGTTTGCCAGGATCCAGCTCTCAAGATACAAAGGGGGAGAAGGCAGTGCTATCAAGAGCCCCCTATGTGGTGCCACACAGAGAGATGGCACAGAGAAAGAGGTGCATCTGAGGACAGACCGACATACCTAAAGGTGTTAGAAAGAACATTAATAAAATCTCTCTTGAGAACCTGTTTACTTATAAATAATGAAAGAAGGATTTAAAAACGCTAATAATAGCAATACTAACTATAAATAACACCTTAATATGGCTTATGGTCACCTACTCATCTCTGTATAATTGGTTCCTATGCTGGTCTCCTAGCTTCTCTTTGCTCCAGCCAAGTTGCTTTTAATCCTTTGACTATGCCCTGACTCTAATTGTTGGCACACGTTCCTTCCTCTGCAGGGAACATGGTCTCCTATTTCACCTAAATGCTTATTCCTTGGGCTTCATAGGAAACAACAGTTATTCATGGAAACTTTCCCTGATTCCCTGAGGATAATTGGGATCTGCCTGTTTTTTGTTCTCATAGCAACTTACAGGGTTTTTAGAATAGCAATTATGGTAATTTTAATGCTTTTTCAATGTATCTTCTATGAGACTCTCAGTTCCAAGAGGCCAGGGACTATGTCTGTATTCCCAGCTCCCAGCACAGTGCCTGGTACAAAGGTACTCAGTAAATACTTGTTGACCCAATTACTATTAAAAAAAAATCTGAATGGTATTTCCTAGTGAGTAAATATGTTCATTTCATAGGGAATTTGGGATAACATTTAGTAGCTCCGTGAAATTACCAGAAATTCCATACGTCAAATTCTCATTTATCTCAGGATAAATCACGGAATTGGAAGTTAAAGTCTCCAGATAGTCTTACTGTAACCCTGTTTATATATAATTGTTTTTATTTTATTTATAATCATTCTAGCCCCCTTTTCCCCCTCAAGACTCTTTCATACCAGAATTTTTAATAAACTGGCAGAAAGCAGTTGACTAACTCTTTTTGTTTCCTCTCTTTGTTCAATCATTGATCCATTGGTTTAAGCATTGATTCATATGTTCACTCACATGGTCTGTCATGAGAGGTGTGGAAGGTCTCTGCTTGTCTTTGCTACCCTCTAGCCTCAGTAAAAATGATGTTGGAGTAATTCAAAGCATAAGGCAGACTATGGAAGCAAGGAATCTGCAACAGTCACAGTCTGTAAAATCAACTTATTGACTAAAAATCTGATGGCTTGGAGAGCACTGGGCTTTGTATCCTCCAAGCTTCCCCCACATGACCCATTGTAATGCTGGTTCCAAGCAAAAACTTCTCACTGTGGGACCTTTCTACTTGGAAGGCCTTTGACTCAGACCACACAGGGGATTGTGTCTCCTGAGGCCATCAGGTCCTAGAGCAATCCCACAGCTAAGCTGGAACCTTCCAAGATAGGATCTCCATAGCCTTATGGAGTGAAAGAATGAGGATGTATATGTATATAAAACTACAGAAGCAAATAAATTAATCATTATCGTCTGAAGGAAAGTTGGATTTTTTGTGTGTCTCTACTTCCTAAACTATCATTAACATGATTACTTTTTTCTTTAATTTTTTTTAATTAGGAAAAAATGAAATGTCCCCACAGAAACCCCATAGTGAATGCCTTTTTGAGCTCAAAGCTCTTCAGTACTCTGCCAATGGGAGCCAAGTGACCATGGATGGGGAGAGAGGTAACTATAAGAATAGGTGGTTCCCAAGAAAAATGCCCACAGACCTCACAATACCTGATAGTATCCATTGTTTCGTGGATATTTTTTCAACAGACAGGATTAGTGGAAGAGTACAACATGAAGTATGTTTTCTAGTAAAACATGGAATATTTTCTAGCCAAGCAAACTTTTCTTCTAGAGATAATTATTCTCTCCTCTAAAATCTAGATTCCTTTGGTTAATATGCAATTTCTCAAGGAAATGCTTCTCCCTCCTAGCTTCCATAGACAGTAGCCTCCTAGGGATGGGAGGAGGTTTCTATATTAACTTAATCCACAATGTTGGTATTAGTTAATTCTATGTTTCTACCAATTCACACAGATAAGAATCTCCCTGCTTGTGTGTGCCCCATTTGTTGATAAGGATGACCCACATCTGATGTCTAAGAATGACTTTGGAAACTTTATGGAGGTTTACTTTTGTGTGAGATTATCACTTAATCTATATTATTAAATCTCACAAGGGCTAGTGGGTGAGGTAGGGAAAAGTCAGGCAAAGGGAAGGCTATTGAAGGCTTTTGAAGCTTTTGGGGCAAGGTAATGGTCAAATCTAGTGAATGAGGAAGACCACTTCCTAGCTGGACAGAATCCATACCCCTCCACCTTCAAACTGACAGCTTTGTGGGGCTAGCACTATAGAGCTTTACTCCTGTGTCCAGTGTAATGTGCTTTGTAAACTTTTCTGCCCACAGGCTGCTCAAAAAGAATGCCAAATAAATCACTTTTTCGCATGGATTTTTAATCTTTCATATGTTTCATATCTTTGGAAAAATAAAATAAGCATGCCAGTGGATTGTGCTTAGCTCTTAACAGTGAGGTGAAATGTCACTTCTGCATTAACCCAGATCAATGAGCTATTACATAGAAAATTGGCTAAATGGCACCAAAGCCATCAATGCCATTAATACAGCAAAAAGAATACGTTCCTATCTGCTTCAGGCACCCAGCTAAGGTTATGTGTAGAAGAAACACAAGTGAGATGGTTTCCATATTTTGGGTGCTATAATAGATTGACTACACAAGGGGCCCCTATTCTCTATCCACTCTCCAAATCCACACCTTACATAATATGACTTTGCATCAGCTCCCAGTAAGAGAGAGAATCTATTTTCCTACTCCTTGAATATGTGGCTTGCTTTAGTCAATGCAATGTAACACAAATAAAATTGTGCCTTTTCTAAGCCCAGGTTTCAAGTGGCCTTGTTCTCATCTCTCTCTCTCAGTCTCCTGCTGTGGTATAAGAACAATCTGGATAAAGCTGTTGGAGGATGAGGGACAATATGAAGCAATAGAGATTGGTTGTCCCAAATGAAGCCAACCTAGACTAGTCAGCCTCCCGCTAACCCATCATCTGTCCACAGGTTCATGAGAGTCCAGTTGAGATCAGCCTAGACCTGCATGCAAATGCCCTGTTAATGCATAGGCTCATGAGAAATAACATGTTTATTCATGTATACCACTGAGCTCTTGTGGTTATTTGTTACACAGCCATTATTAGAACAAGAGATAACTAATATGGTTCAATATTTTTAATTTTTAATTACTGGTCACCTTTTTCAATTAATCTATGAATTGTTTCTTTTTTTCAAATAAATGTGTATATACATAATTAACTTAATTATATATCTAGCAATATAAAGTTTGTATATGGATAAAATCTAATTTATAAAAAGAATAAATAATTTCTATAAAGCTACATAGATATATAGTAGTCATCAAATCAAGAGCTTCTGATTCTAAATTCTGGGCTCTGGGAAGATTGCACTTGAAAGAAAAGGTGATAATGATGATGATCATGATGGAGAAGGAGGAGCAAGAGAAGAAGAAGAAACAATAGAGAGAATATTGGTGATAACAAGGATGTGGTAGTGATGATGATGATTTTTTTAATAGTTATTGAGCACCTATATGTCAGATACTATGTTAAGAGCTTTATATGCAATGCCATTTAATTCTCATAATATTCCTATGAAATAGTTATAATTTTTATCTCCACTTTATGGATGAGAAATCAAACTCAGAGTGGTGAAGGAACTTGATTAAGATCACACAGGTGGTAAATGGCAGAGCTATTCAAATTTCTGTATGTCTGATTCCACAAATTCTTAAATCTGCATTGTAATGCCTTCTCTCTATATAAGATCATATCATAGACTTATCCAATATGTTAAGAAGAAAAGTTAAAGAAGTCAAAAATAACACTAGGGTGATAAAATCAATAAATCATAACCAGGACGTGGTTGTTTAGTTCCATTCCTCCCATAAAAAAATAGAATCTACTCCTCTACCTTTTGTGTGTGATTTACTTTTGGCCAATGGGATGTTAACAATTGTAACATTTGTGCTTGTGTAATGGGGCTTTCCTACTTATTGCTCCTGGAATCCTTTGACCATCTTTCAAATAAACCTGGGATGGGAGACTATATAGAGAGAGTTCCCAGTCATCCTAGCTGTCCCAGGGAAAGCTATCATATATCAGCCAGCTTCAGCCTACCTACTGCTAGCCCATAAGTAAACCCACTTGCTACCAACCAAGCCTGGCCTAGACAAGAAGACTGTCCAAGTGAGTACAGTCTGCAGAATGGTGAGCTAAACAAATAGCTGTTGTGTCAAGACACTGAATTTTAGGATGGCTTGTTCCCCGGAAATAGCTAACCGATACAGAGGGCATAGATGCAGCATCATCAGCCATGTCAATCTTCAGGGACTGGTACTTTAAGATCCAGAGAAGAGAAGAGCTTCAACAGTACAGTTATCATGTAGTACCTTTGGCAGATAACACTCGAGACTGCTGCTGGAGGCTGCTGTTTTCCTAGCTTTTCAACAGTAGGATTTGTTGTACTGCTATGCTTTTCACAGTTAGATAAACTGAAGCTATGAATATTTAATGCTCTGGCTGCACTTCGCTCCTGTGTACTCTGATCAAGTCACAACATTGTTTTATCATTTCCTCTCCCCTGCTGGGCCCTGGGAGCCATTTGTTGCTAAATGGATGATTACTTCATCACCTCTACCCGGGTCTGTAGCATACTATGCATATGTCAAAATCATCTTAGGCTGCATTTCATGTAGCTTTTCCAGAAATTGTTCATTCTCCAAAATAACAATTGATGTTCCTGATCAATGCCATAATTTAAATTACCTATACATAAGTCCACCTGTCCCAATCATGGGTAAATTCTTCAAAATCAGAGACTATACCTTATTCATCTTTGAAATTTCCATGCTTAGTGCAGAGCCTAACACATAACAACTTCTCAGTATACTATACGAGTTAATGAATCAATCGATGAACCATGGGCTTTGGACAGGCCCAGGGTCATACTGATTCATTGATGGGACCATAATGTGAGAATGTTGCATTCCTTTTTGAACAACATATTTCTGCATTTTGAGCGTCCTTGAAACATCAGGGGTTTCCTTTGGCTTACATGATTTTGCCTTCTGGCTCACTTTGGTTTGCAGAATCTTAATTTACATGTAATAAAATCCAATGTAGAACTTTATTTATTCACTATTTCTACAAAAATAAAGATTAAAGAGGAAGGAAAATAATTTGAGGGAAACATCTGAAGACCTCTAGGCATAGATAAAGGAAAAGCTGTGGTTATTATAAGGAGTCTTTCCTGAGATGTTACCTTTTCCATGAAGCCAATACTTCACCAGCTCACTTACAATAGCAACCATCCATGCCAAATCCAAACAGTTCAAATCCTGCATATTCTGCTCTATATTTTAAAAGGTATTTATTGCCTTTAAATATACCATAATAATGATTAGCAGGTAGTAGGAGCTCAGAAAATATTTGTTCTATAAATGAATATATCCACAACTATTGTGGCAGACAGAATTCTAAGGTGAACTCCAAGATTCTCACTTTCTGATTGCACATCCTGCATAATCACCTCCATTTCAGTATGTGCAGGACCTGTGACTATGATGGGACAACACTCCCAACCCTCATGATTAGGTTATGTTTTATGGTAAAGTTGAAGGAATTTTACAGATGTGATGACGGTTTCTAAAATAATCAAAAGAAAAAGATTGGATCAAGATGGTGAAGTAGAAGGACTTGTGCTCATTCCCTCTTGCGAGAGCATGGGAATCACAACTAACTGCTGAATAATCATCAACAAGAAGACACTGGAACTCAACAAAAAAAAATACTTCACATCCAAAGACAAAGGAGAAACCACAAGGAGATGGTAGGCAGAATCACAATAAAGTCAAATCCCATAACTGCTGGGTGGGTGACTCACAAACTGGAGAACAATTATACCACAGGACTCCACCCACTGGAGTGAAGGTTCTGAGTCCAATGTCAGGTTTCCAAATCTGGGGATCCAGCAATGGCAGGAGGAATTCCCAGAGAATCATACTTTGAAACCTAGTGGGATTTGATTGCAGGACTTTGACAGGACTGGGTGAAATAGAGACTCCACTCTCGGAGAGCACACACAAGTAGTCTGCACATCAGGGCCCAGGGCAAGGAGCAGTGACCCCATAGGAGACTGAACCAGACCTACCTGCTAGTGTTGAAGGGTCTCCTGGAGAGGTCGGGGGTGGCTGTGCCTCACCATGGGGATAAGGACACTGGCAGCAGAAGTTCTGGGAAATACTCCTTGACATGAGCCCTCCTGGAGTCCACCATTATCCCCAACAAAGAGACTGTAGCCTCCAGTGCTGAGTCGTCTCAGGACAAACAACCAACAGGGAGGGAACACAGCCCCACCCATCAGCAGACAAGCAGATTAAAATTTTACTGAGCTCTTCCCACCAGAGCAACACCCAGCTCTACCCACCACCAATCTCTCCCATTAGGAAGCTGCACAAGCCTCTTACATAGCCTCATCCATCAGAGGGGAGACAGCTGAAGGAAGAAGAACTACAATCCTGCAGCCTGTGGAACAAAAACCGCATTCACAGGAAGATAGACAAAATGAAAAAGCAGAGGATTATATACCAGATGAAGCAACAAGATAAAACCCCAGAAAAACAACTAAATGAAGTCGAGATAGGCAACCTTCTAGAAAAAGAATTCAGAATAATGATAGTGACCTTGGAAAAAGAATGGAGGCAAAGGTCAAGAAGATGCAAGAAATGTTTCACAAAATTTAGAAGAATTAAAGAACAAACACCTAGAAAAATTAAAAACAAACAAACAGAAATGAACAATAGAGTAACTGAAATAAAAATTAAACTAGAAGGAATCAATAGCAGAATACCGGAGGCAGAAGAACAGATAAGTGACCTGGAAGAGAGAATGGTGGAATTCACTGCTGCCAAACAGAATAAAGAAAAAGAATGAAAAGAAATGAGGACGGCCTAAGAGACCTCTGGGACAACATTAAACGAACCAACATTTGCATTATAAGGGTCCCAAAAGGAGAAGAGAGAAAGGGCCTGAGAAAATACTTGAAGAGATTATAGGCAAAAACTTCCCTAACATGGGAAAGGAAATAGTCACCCAAGTTCGGGAAGTGCAGAGAGTCCCAGGCAGGATAAACCCAGAGAGAAACATGGCGAGAAACATAGTAATCAAATCGACAAAAATTAAAGACAAAGAAAAATTATTAAAATGAACAAGGGAAAAACCACAAATAACATACAAGGGAACTCCCATAAGGTTAACAGCAGATTTCTCAGCAGAAACTCTACGAGCCAGAAGAGAGTGGCACAATATATTTAAAGTGATGAAAAGGAAGAACTTACAACCAAGATTACTCTACCTGGCAAGGATCTTATTCAGATTTGATGGAGAAATAAAAAGCTTTACAGACAAGCAAAAGCTGAGAGAATTCAGCACCATAAAACCAGCTCTACAACAAATGCTAAAGAAACTTTTCTAGTGGAAAACACAGGAGAAGAAAAGAACCTACAAAAACAAACACAAAACAATTAAGAAAATGGTAATAGGAACATACATATTGATAATAAACTTGAAAGTAAATGGATTAAATGCTTCAACCAAAAGACACAGGATTGTTGAATGGATACTAAAACAAGACCCATATATATGCTGTCTACAAGAGACCCACATCAGACCTAGGGACACATACAGACTGAAAGTGAGGGGATGGAAAAAGATATTCCATGCAAATGCAAATCAAAAGAAAGCTGGAGTAGAAATACTCATATCAGATAAAATAGACTTTAAAATAAAGAATGTTACAAGAGGGCTTCCCTGGTGGTGCAGTGATTGAGAGTCCGCCTGCCGATGCAGGGGACATGGGTTCGTGCCCCGGTCTGGGAAGATCCCACATGCCGTGGAGTGGCTGGGCCCATGAGCCATGGCTGCTAAGCCTGCGCGTCCGGAGCCTGTGCTCCACAACGGGAGAGGCCACAACATTGAGAGGCCCACATACCGCAAAAAAAAAAAAAAAAAAAAGTTACAAGAGACAAGGAAGGACACTTCATAATGATCAGGGGATCAATCCAAGAAGAAGATATAACAAGTATAAATATATATGCACCCAACATAGGAGCACCTCAATACATAAGGCAAATGCTAACAGCTATAAAAGGGGAGATGGACAGTAACACAATAATATGGGGGACTTTAACAACTCACACCAATGGACAGATCATCCAGACAGAAAATTAATAAGGAAACACAAGTTTTAAATGACATGGTAGACCAGAGTGATTTATTTGACAGTTATAGGACATTCCATCTGAAAACAGCAGATTACACTTTCTTCACAAGTGCATGTGGAACATTCTCCAGGATAGATCACATCTTGGGTCACAAATCAAGCCTCAGTACATTTAACAGAATTGAAATCATATCAAGCACATTTTCCGACCACAACGTTATGAGATTAGAAATCAATTACAGGGAAAAAAACATAAAAAACACAAACACATGGAGGATAAACAGTACATTACTAAATAACCAAGAAATCACTGAAGAAATAAAAAAATAGCTAGAGAGAAATGACAGTGCAAACACAATGATCCAAAACCTATGGATGCAGCAAAAGCATTTCTAAGAGGGAAGTTTATAGCAATACAATCCTACTTCAAGAAAGAAGAAAAATTTCAAATAAACAATCTAATCTTACACCTAAAGGAACTAGAGAAAGAAGAACAAACAAAACCCAAAGTTAGTACAAGGAAAGATATCATAATGATCAGAGCAGAAATAAATGAAATAGAAACAAAGAAAACAATAGCAAAGATCAATAAAACTAAAAGCTGGTTCTTTCAGAAGATAAACTAAATTGATAAACCTTTAGCCAAACTCATCAAGAAAAAGAGGGAGAGGACTCAAACCAATAAAATTAGAAATGAAAAAGGAGAAGTTACAGGGGACACTGCAGATATACAAAGCATCCTAAAAGTCTACTACAAGCAGCTCTATGCCAATAAAATGGACAACCTGGAAGAAATGGAAAAATTCTTACAAAGGTATAACCTTCCAAGCCTGAACCAGGAAGAAATAGAAAACAAGAAGAGACCAATGACAAGTAATGAAATTGAAGCTGTGATTAAAAATATTACAACAAACAAAAGATCAGCACCAGATGGCTTCACAGGTGAATTCTATCAAACATTTAGAGAAGAGCTAATACCCACACTTCTCAAATTATTCCAAAAAATTGCAAAGGGAGGAACACTCCCAAACTCATTCTATGAGACCACCATCACCCTGATACCAAAACCAGACAAAGATACTGAAAAAAAAAGAAAATTACAGACCAATATCACTGATGAATATAGATGCCAAAATCCTCAACAAAATACTAGCAAACAGAATCCAACAGCACATTAAAAGGATCATATGCCATGATCAAGTGGGATTTATCCCAGGGATGCAAGGACTCTTCGATATATGCAAATAAATCAATGTGATACACCACATTAACAAATTAAAGAATAAAACCATATGATCATCTCAATAGATACAGAAAAAGCTTTAGACAAAATTTGACACCATTTATGACAAAAACGCTCCAGAAAGTGAGCATAGAGGGAACCCACCTCAACATAATAAAGGCCATATACGACAAACCCATAGCAAACATTATTCTCAATGGTGACAAACTGAATGCATTTCCTCTAAGTTCAGGAACAAGACAAGGATGTCCACTCTTGCCACTATTATTCAACATAGTTTTAGAAGGCTTAGCCTCGGCAATTAGAGAAGAAAAAGAAATAAAAGGAATACAAATTGGAAAAGAAGAAGTAAAACTGTCACTGTTTGCAGATGACATAATACTATACATAGAGAATCCTAAAGATGATACCAGAAAACTACTAGAGCTAATCAGTGAATTTGGTAAAGTTGCAGGATACAAAGTTAATGCACAGAAATCTCTTGCATTCCTATACACTAATGATGAAAATTCTGAAAGAGAAATTAAGGAAACACTCCAAGTTACCATTGCAACAAAAAGAATAAAGTACCTAGGAATAAACCTACCTAGGAAGACAAAAGACCTGTATGCAGAAAACTATAGGACACTGATGAAAGAAATTAAAGATGATACCAACAGATGGAGAGATATACCATGTTCTTGGATTGGAAGAATCAATATTCTGAAAATGACTATACTACCCGAAGTAATTTACAGATTCAGTGCAATCCCTATCAAATTACCAATGACATTTTTTTACAGTACTAGAACAAAAAATCTTAAAATTTGTGTGGAGGTGCAAAGAAGACTCCTTGACTTCAGACTATACTACAAAGCTACAGTAAGCAAGACAGTATGGTACTGGCACAAACAGAAATATAGATCAATAGAAAAGTTTAGAAAGTCCAGAGATAAACCCATGCTTCTATGGTCAACTAGTTTATGACAAAGGAGGCAAGGTTATGCAATGGAGAAAAGACATTCTCTTCAATAAGTGGGGCTGGGAAAACTGGACAGCTACATGTAAAAAAATGAAATTAGAACACTCCTTAACACCATACACAAAAATAAACTCAAAATGGATTAAAGACCTAAATGTAAGGCCAGATCCTATAAAACTCTTAGAGGAAAACATAGGAAGAACATTGTTTGATATAAATCACAGCAAGACTTTTTTTAACCACCTCCTAGAGTAATAGAAATAAAAACAAAAATAACAAATGGCACCTAATGAAACTTAAAAGCTTTTTCACAGCAGAGGAAACTATAAACAAGATGAAAAAACAGCCCTCAGAATCGGAGAAAATATTTGCCAATGAAGGAATTGACAAAGGATTAATCTCCAAAATATATAAACAGCACATGCAGCTCAAAATTAAAAAAAAAAAAAAATCCAAAAATGGGCAGAAGACCTGAATAGACATTTCTCCAAAGAAGACATACAGATGGCCAAGAGGCACATGAAAAGCTGCTCAACATCACTAATTATTAGAGAAATGCAAATCAAAATTACAATGAGGTATCACCTCACCCCAGTTAGAATAGGCATCATCAGAAAATCTACAAACAACAAATGCTGGAGAGAGTGTGGAGAAAAGGGAACCCTCTTGCACTGTTGGTGGGAATGTATGCTGATACAGCCACTCTGGAGAACAGTATGGAGGTTCCTTAAAAAACTAAAAATAGAACTACCATATGACCCAGCAATCCCACTACTGGGCATATACCCAGAGAAAATCATAATTTAAAAAGACACATGCACCCCAATGTTCATTGCATCACTATTTACAATAGTCAGGTCATAGAAGCCATCTAAATGCCCATCAACAGATGAATGGATAAAGAATTTGTGGTACATATATACAATGGAATATTTCTCAGCCATAAAAAGGAATGAAATTGGTTCATTTGTAGAGATGTGGATGGGCCTTGAGTCTGTCATACAGAGTGAAGTAAGTCAGAAACCATAAATCATATATTAACGCTTATATGTGGAATCCAGAAAAATGGTACAGATGAACCATTTCTGGTTTTCAAGCCAGAAATAGAGACACAGATGTAGAGAAAAAATGTATGGACACAAAGGGGAGAAAGTGGGGTGGGGGGTAGTGGTGGTGGGATGAATTAGGAGATTGGGATTGACATATATACACTAATATGTATAAAATAGTTAACTAATAAGAACATGCTGTATAAAAAATAAAATAAAATTCAATAAAAAAGAAATTAGTCTAAACAAGATGCAAGAAAGGAGAGGAAAGGAGGCATGCAACAGGTGTGTTATCTGTGTCCCCCCCACGAAAGATATGTTGAAGTCCTAACTCCTGCTATCTGTGAATATGATGTTATTTGGAAATAAGGTCTTTGCAGATACAAGTAAGATGGGGTAATAGATGAAGTAGCATGGGTCCTAATCTAATACCACTGGTGTCCTTATAAGAGGAAAAATGACCCAGACACAGAGATAATAAGGCTGTGTGACAACAGAGGCAGAGATTGGAGTGATGCAGCCACAAGCCAAGAAATGCTAAGGATCAACAGCTGCCACCAGAAGTTAGGAAGAGTGAAGGGAGGATTCTACCCAAAATCTCAGAGAGAGCATGCCACCTTGATCTTGGACTTCTGGCTTCCAGAAATGTGAGACAATAAATTTCTATTGTTTTAAGTCAAAAAAAGAAAGAAAAGAATAATCAAAAGAGATTATCCCGTATGGGCCTGACCTAATCAAGAACTGGATTCTGCTCTACCCAGTGAGCTCAGAAGAGAAGCTGGAGTCTCAAATAAGACTGCAGCCTCAGCTGCCACCTTGACTGCTTCCTTGTGAGACCCTGAGTAGGTGACCCAGTTAAACTGTGCCCAGACTCCTGACCCACAGGAACTGCTAGATGATAAATTTATGTTGAGCTGTTAAATTGGTAGTAATTTTTTATTCAGCAATAGAACACTCATTCAGCTTTGAACTCACCTGATGTTGAAAAGAGGGTAAGGAGGAACCAAGCAACTCATGGGACTTTTCTTCCTGGTAGGAAACCTCCACTTGGCCTCTGATATGTCCTCTAATAGCCTCACATTTCCTGGGCCCTCTGTAACCGTGATCTCCCCTCCACCTCTGCAGCTTTCTTGGACATCAGCATAGTCCTCCTCTAAAAATTTAAATTTGGATAGCTCAGATGATAAGGTTTTCCTGCCTTCAGAAATGTATGTAAATTTGGTGGGAATTCCAACATCCCTTCGTGACTGATTCTTCCTCCCTCCCCATGGTCCCTGACAGTTTCGACCTTATTTCTTCTCAGTTCCCTCAGTCTCTTTCCTGCACTACTTACAATGACTGTTTGTAACCCTAGCTAAAAAGTAGGAACCCTGAGGAACTATTCAGAAACACTGAGGCATAAGTTTTTCCCCAGAGATTCTGAGTTAATTGGTCTATGATGGGGTCCATGCATAGACATTTTATTAAAAGCTCCCTGGGATGTTCTAAAGTGCATCCAAGTAGAGCATCTGTGATTTAGCATTTAGGTTTTGCCTCTTCTTTGGCCTTTACAAGAAATCAAGCCTGCTAGACATGCTCTAATAATGGTAGATTTACAGCAGGTTTGTGGAGGTCACAAGGAGGGAATTATGTTGAGAAGTGTGTGGCTGTTCACCATCTCACCTTTCCTTTTCCTTTCAAAGCTGCCCTGTCCCACTCATGCTCATGCTCCCCGTGGAACCCTACATGTATTGTCAAGTTCTCTAAAAAGTATAACCCAGCCTGCCGGCCCCACCCCATCTCCAGATCACTGTGTAATGGAGAGCAATCACATCAGGCTTTCTGAGGCTCCCTGGGCATGTCTGTGTCTTAGTATGTTTGGCCATCATTCACTCTATCCACAACCTGTGAGCTTTCTGCCTCTCTCCCTTACTCCCTCCACTTAACCAATATTTTATCCTCACTGACATCTCTCCCTAATCTCCCAATCCATCAGCTCCCACAAGGAATTACTCGGCATCCTCCCCAGAGTGATTGATTTCTTTAACGACATTCTCACTGGGACCTTCAATCCCTTCATCCCCTTGTCTTATGGCACCACCCAACAAGCTACCAATTTAAGTGTTTCTGGTGAAATTCAAGCAGCATGGACTGGTGGAACTCCAAAGGTCTGGTTGGTAACTTCTACTAGACATTTGCTAATATTGAACTTTTAATAGTTAATATTGAACACACCTTATATTAAGAACTTTGCATTGTGTCATTTAATACTCACAACTGCATATGATAAATAGTATCAGTCCCATTTTGCAGACATCAAAAATGAGACCTGCGAAACATTGCCCATCTGTTGATAAGTTTTGAGCCTGGATCTGTCAGATTTCAGAGTCCTAACTCTGAAGTACTATAGTTTTCTAGCCTCACTGGGTAAGCTTTTGGGTTTACTGACTCCATTTTCAGGCTTACTAGTGATAACACAATTCTTCCCCCTTCTTTCCTGTCTCAAAGAATAGGTCACCTCTGTTTCCCCCTGGTTAATTGCTCCTCTGGTGGACTATTTCTTATTTCTCCCATCCCCTCTAGGGTCATTTCGGTTCAGCAATTCCCTTTCTTTGGGTCTTTAATCTGGTCCTTGCTACTATTTATAGGTCTCCAACCTATAAATAGATCCCAAACTCAGGAAATCAACAGGTTACTAGACACAGATCCTCCTGAATGCCCTTGTAGGTAACCCAAATATAACCTGTCCAAAATAGACAAGTTACTCACCAGATGTTGTTCCTCACCCCACATCTACCTCCCAAAAAACTGTTCTACTGCTATACACTCATCTACTAACCTGCAGACATACTTAATTAAAAAAACTTTTTCCCCTAAGCAAAAGTTCATAAAAATGACTCAATTTTCACTATTATTAATATCAAAATAATACTTTTTCTATTAATGGAAAAGTAAGCTCCGACATCAAGGCTGTGATATTGACAATACAAATTTTATTATGTAGATAAGTATAAACCCTGCAATTACACTAATCAAATATAAAATTTCTGAGGTGACTAGAAACTTGGAAAGAGCTCAAGCATCAGCTTGCTACACCTTGCTAGTCCTTGGTTATTATGAAAGTTATCTCAACCCGGTAGTAACACTCATCATGTTTTTAAATACCAATATGATATGAATGGAGATTATTAAAAATAAAAATGTACTGTGATGGAATAAAATAGTACATCAAGGCACACTGAGCACAAGCATATAAAATTGGTCCATATCTCCTAGGATATGTGCTGTGTGAAAGCAAGATGTTTATATATTTTGCTCTGTATTACATCCTCAGCATTTAATATAGTGACAAGGGCTTAATTAATATTCAATACATATTTATTAAATTAATAAATCAATGGGAAAACTTGGTGTAATAGGATAGAGTAACCTCTGTAACAAATAAATCCCAATTGATGCTTATTTTTTACCATATAACAATACTAAGCCGGCAAAAGGCCTCCTTTGCATAGTCACTCAGGGACCCTGACTATTGCAGGCTCTGCCACCTTCACCTTGTAGCTTTGTTCAATGCCCTGGAGGTTGTTTTCATCGCAAGCAGCCAGAGGAGGAAACAGAGCATTGAGGAATGCCTCATGAAGTTTATGGGTCAATCTTGAAATCAGTGCATGTCACTTCTACTCACATCCCAGTGGCTAGAACTCAACCATAGGGCCACAGACTACTGTAGAGGAAGCCAGGACATGTAGTCCAGCTGTATGCCCAGAAAGAAGAGGTGATCATGAATTTTGGAAATAGTCTCTGTCACGCATGATGTCCTACACCTTTGAGCAGGCTGGAACCAGACCTCATCTTGCTTTCTTGAAGGAAAATACCTTTGCCCATATTAAAAAAAAAAAATAGGTGTATACTTTCTCTTCTGCTTGTATAAGCAAAAACACGGAAAGAGAACTCATGTAAAACAAGGAATGAGACTATTTTCCACATCAATTCACCGTGCTGTCGTTTACCCTCCCTTTGAAACTAAAGCCTTGGTCCCTTCACCAAGACCTCCCTCTACCTCATCCCAACATCCTTACATCTGATCTGTCACCCAGTGTATCCTATTCCACCTCAGCAATAAAACTTAAATCCAACTTCTTCTCCTTAACTCTATTGTTTATCTCTTCTTCCAGGACCAAATCATTAACTTCAAGAGATGCAATGGCTTATGAAATGG
Source organism: Grampus griseus (assembly GCF_964374135.1). Taxonomy (NCBI): domain Eukaryota; kingdom Metazoa; phylum Chordata; class Mammalia; order Artiodactyla; family Delphinidae; genus Grampus; species Grampus griseus. Next base: position 21,913,405 of record NC_139002.1, on the reverse strand, counting down.
CCTTGTTGTCACCAGCAACTCCTTAGTGCAATTGATTAAACATCTTTCTTTTATTAAATTTATATTACTAAAAGAAAGCCACTGGGTCCCATCCTAGGTTAATAAAACAAAAGAAACAAAACATCAAAGCTCTTCTTAGCCTTCCTGGAATTTATAGATGAAAATCAAATTATCTTGCCTGCATCAACACTGTCATGTAAGTGCCTTTCTAGACTTACTCCCTACTATCACTCTGTCATATAGCTTAAGTTCCTGCCACCATAATCTTTTTTTTAAACATCTTTATTAGAGTATAATTGCTTTTCAATGATGTGTTAGTTTCTGCTGTATAACAAAAAGACTCAGCAATACGTATACATATATCCCCATATCTCCTCCCTCTTCTCCCTCTTGCATCTCCCTCCCACCCTCCATATCCCACTCCTCTAGTTGGACACAAAACATGGAGCTGATCTCCCTGTGCTATGCGGCTGCTTCCCAATAGATAAATATTTTACATTTGGTAGTGTATATATGTCCATGCCACTCTCTCACTTCGTCCCAGCTTACCCTTCCCTCTCCTTGTGTCTTCAAGTCCATTCTCTATGTCTGCGTCTTTATTCCTGTCCTGCCCCTAGATTCCTCAAAACCTTTTTTTTTTTAGATTCCATACATATGTGTTAGCATATGATATTTGTTTTACTCTTTCTGACTTAATTACTCTGTATGACAGTCTCTAGGTGCATCCACCTCACTACAAATGAGTCAATTTCATTTCTTTTTATGTCTGAGTAACATTCCATTGTATATATGTGCCACATCTTCTTTATCCATTCATCTGTCGATGGACACTTAGCTTACTTCCATGTCCTGGCTATTGTAAATAGAGCTGCAATGAACATTGTGGTACATGACTCTTTTTGAATTATGGTTTTCTCAGGGTATATGCCCAGTAGTGGGATTGCTGAGTCATATGGCTGTTCTATTTTTAGTTTTTTAAGGAATTCCATACTGTTCTCCATAGTGGCTGTATCAATTTATATTCCTACCAAAAGTATAAAACGGTTCCCTTTTCTCCACACTCTCTCCAGCATTTGTTGTTTGTACATTTTTTGATGATGGCCATTCTGACCAGTGTGAGGTGATACCTCACAGTAGTTTTGATTTGCATTTAGCTAATGATTAGTGATGTTGAGCATCCTTTCATGTGTTTGTTGGTGAACTGTATATCTTCCCTGAAGAAATGTCTATTTAGATCTTCTGCCCATTTTTGGATTGGGTTGTTTGTTTTTTATGATATTGAGCTGCTTGAGCCACTTGTATATTTTTGAGATTAATTCTTTGTCAGTTGCTTCATTTGCAAATATATTCTTCCATTTGGAGGGTTGTCTTTTCATCTTGTTTATGGTCTCCTTTGCTGTACAAAAGCTTCTAAGTTTCATTAGGTCCCATTTGTTTATTGCTGTTTTTATTTCCATTTCTCTAGGTGGTGGGGCTTAGAGGTCTTTCTATGATTTATGTAAGAGAGTGTTCTGCCTATGTTTTCCTCTAAGAGTTTGATAGTTTCTGGCCTTGCATTTAGGTCTTTAATCCTTTTAGAGTTTATTTTTGTATGTGGTGTTAGGGAGTGTTCTAATTTTATTCTTTTACATGTAGCTGTCCAGTTTTCCTAGCACCACTTATTGAAGAGGTTGTCTTTTCTCCATTGTATATTCTTGCCTACTTTATCAAAGATAAGGTGGCCATATGTGTGTGGGTTTATCTCTGGGCTTTCTATCCTTTTCCATTGATCTATATTTCTGTTTTTGTGCCAGTACCATACTATCTTGATTACTGTAGCTTTGTGGTATAGTCTGAAGTCTGGGAGCCTGATTCCTCCACCTCTATTTTTCATTCTCAAAATTGCTTTGGCTATTCTTTTGTGTTTCCATACAAATTGTGAAATATTTTGTTCTAGTTCTGAGAAAAATGTCAGTGATAGTTTGATAGGGATTGCATTGAATCTGTAGATATATTTCGGTAGTATAGTCATTTTCACAATATTGATCCTTCCAATCCAAGAACATTGTATATCTCTGCATCTGTTTGTATCATTTCATTTCTTTCATTAGTATCTTATAGTTTTCTGCATACATGACTTTTGCCTCCTTAGGAAGGTTTATTCCTAGGTATTTAATCATTTTGTTGCAGTGATAAATGGTAGTATTACCTTAATTTCCCTTTCAGATTTTTCATCATTATTGTATAGGAATGCAAGAGATTTCTGTGAATTAATTTTGTATCCTGCTACTTTACCAAATTCATTGATTAGCTCTAGTAGTTTTCTGGTAGCATCTAGGATTCTCTATGTATAGTATCATGTCATCTGCACACAGTGACAGCTTTACTTCTCCTTTTCCAATTTGTATTCCTTTTATTTATTTTTTTTCTCTGATTGCTGTGGCTAAAACTTCCAAAACTATGTTGAAGAATAGTGGAGAGAGTGGACAACCTTGTCTTGTCCCTGATCTTAGTGAAAATAGTTTCAGTTTTTCACCATTGAGAACAATGTTGGCTGTGGGTTTGTCATATATAGCCTTTATTATGTTGAGGTAAGTTCCATCTATGCCCACATTCTGGAGGGTTTTAATCATAAATGGGTGTTGAATTTTGTCAAAAGCTTTTCTGCATCTATTGAGATGATCCTATGGTTTTTATTCCTTAATTTGTTAATGTGGTGTATCACATTGATTGATTTGCATATATTGAAGAATCATTGCATCCCTGGGATAACTCCCACCTGATCATGCTGTATGATCCTTTTAATGCACTGTTGGATTCTGTTTGCTAGTATTTTGCTGAGGATCTTTGCATCTATGTTCATCAAAGTTATTGTCCTGTAATATTCTTTTTTTCTGACATCTTTTTCTGGTTGTGGTATCAGGGTGATGCTGGTCTTGTAGAATGACTTTGAGAGTGTTTCCCCCTCTGCTATGTTTTGGAAGACTTTGAGAAAGGTAAGTGTTAGGTCTTCTCTAAATGTTTGATAAAATTCGCCTGTGAAGCCATCTGGTCCTGGACTTTTCTTGTTGGAAGATCTTTAATCACAGTCTCAATTTCAGTGCTTGTGATTGGTCTGTTTATATTTTCTATTTCTTCCTGGTTCAGTCTGGGAAGGTTGTGCATTTCTAAGAGTTTATCCATTTCTTCCAGGTTGTCCATTTTATTGGCATATAGTGGCTTGTAGTAATCTCTCATGATCCTTTGTATTTCTGCAGTGTCAGTTGTTACTTTTCCTTTTTCATTTCTAATTCTATTGATTTGAGTCTTCTCCTTTTTTTCTTGATGAGTCTGGCTAATGGTTTATCAATTGTGTTTATCTTCTCAAAGAACCAGCTTTTAGTTTTATTGATCTTTGCTATCGTTTCCTTCATTTCTTTTTCATTTATTTCTGATCTGATCTTTATGATTTCTTTCCTTCTGCTAACTTGCGGGTTTTTTGTTCTTCTTTCTCTAAGTGCTTTAGGTGTAAGGTTAGGTAGTTTATTTGAGATGTTTCTTGTTTCTTAAAGTAGGATTGTATTGCTATAAACTTCCCTCTTAGAACTGCTTTTCCTGCACTCCATATGTTTTGGGTCACTGTGTTTTCATTTTCTTTTGTTTCTAGGTATTTTTTTTAAATTTCCTCTTTGATTTCTTCAGGGATCTCTTGGTTATTTAGGAACGTATTGTTTAGCCTCCATGTATTTGTATTTTTAACAGATTTTTTTTTCCTGTAATGATATCTAGTCTCATAGCATTGTGGTCAGAAAATATACTTGATATGATTTCAATTTTCTTAAATTTACGAATGCTTGATTTGTGACCCAAGATATGATCTATCCTGGAGAATGTTCCATGAGCACTTGAGAAGAAAGTGTATTCTATTGTTTTTGAATGGAATGTCCTAGAAATATCAATTAAGTCCATCTTGTTTAATGTATCATTTAAAGCTTGTGTCTCCTTCTTTATTTTCATTTTGGATGATCTGTCCATTGGTGAAAGTGGGGTGTTAAATTTCCCTATTAGTGTTGTGTTACTGTCAATTGCCAAATACTAGCAAGACAGAACACAACATTATCCAATAGCAGAGAGGCTGCCCAAAATCATAATAATTTCAGACACCCCAAAACGCACCACTGGATGTGCTTCTGCTCACCAGAAAAACAAGATCCAGCCTCATCCACCAGAACACAGGCAGCAGTCCCCTCCACCAGGAAGCCTACACAACACCCTGAACCAACCTTACTCACTGGAGTCAGACACCAAAAACAATGGGAAATACAAATGTGCAGCCTGCATAAAGGAGACCCCAAATGCAGGATGTTACACAAAATGAGAAGCCAGGAAATACACTCCAGATAAATGAGCAAAGTAAAAACCCACCAGACTGAATAAATGAAAAGGAAATAGGCAGTCTGCCTGAAAAAGAATTCAGAGTAACAATAGTAAAGATGATCCAAAACCTTTGAAATAGAATGGAGAAAATACAAGAAACATTTAACAAGGACCTAGAACTAAAGAGCAAACAAACAATGTTGAACAATACCATAAATGAAATTTAAAATTCCCTAGAATGAATCAATACCAGAATAACTGAGGCAGAAGAATGGAGAAGTGACCTGGAAGATAAAATAGTGGAAATAACTGCCACAGAGCAGAATAAAGAAAAAAGAATGAAAAGAATTGAGGAGAGTCTCAGAGACTTCTGGGACAACATTAAATGCACCAACATTCGAATTATAGGGGTCCCAGAAGAAGAAAAAAGAAAGGGACTGAGAAATTATTTGAAGAGATTATAGTTGAAAACTTGCCTAATATGGGAAAAGAAATAGTCAGTCAAGTCCAGGAAACACACACCAAGACACATATTAATCAAACTAACAAAAATTAAATTCAAAGAAAAAATATTAAAAGCAGCAAGGGAAAAACAACAAGTAACATACAAAGGAATCCCCATCAGGTTAATAGCTAATTTTTCAGCAGAAACTCTGCAAGCCAGAAAGGAGTGGCAGGATATATTTAAAGTGAATAATGGAAAAAATCAACAACAAACATTACCCAGCAAGGATCTCATTCAGATTTGGTGGAGAAATTAAAACCTTTACAGACAAGCAAATCTAAGAGAATTCAGCACCACCAAACCAGCTTTACAACAAATGCTAAAGGAACTTCTCTAGGCAGGAAACACAAGAGAAGGAAAAGACCTACAATAACAAACCCAAAACAATTAAGAAAATGGTAATGGGAACATACATATCAATAATTACCTTAAATGTAAATGGACTAAATGCTCCAACCAAAAGACACAGACTGGCTGAATGGATACAAAAAGAAGCGCTGTATATATGCTGTCTGCAAGAGACCTACTTCAGACCAAGGGACACATTCAGACTGAAAGTGAGGGGATGGAAAAATACATTCCCTTCAAATGGAACTCAAAAGAAAGCTGGAGTAACAATTCTCCTATCAGACAAAATAGACTTTAAAGTAAAGCCTATTACAAGAGACAAAGAAAGACACTACATAATGATCAAGAGATCAATCCAAGAAGAAGATATAACAATTATAAATATTTATGCACCTAACATAGGAGCACCTCAGTACATAAGGCAAATGCCAGCACCATAGTCTTATTGTCAACTTCCCTCCACATTAGGGCCATGATTCTATGCCATATTCATATTCTGACACTATTTCTTCTTTGCACATTTTGTGCCTAACTAAAATCTCTCCCCTCTTCTCTTTGTAAATTACCTTCATTTTAAGAAACCAGCTGAAGTATTACCTCTTCTATGAAGATTTTTCTTAATTATCACAGGCAGAGCAGGCTGACCCATCATTTTTGATGTACAGCACCTGGCTCAAATTTCTGTAATGGCACCAACCTTATTGGATTGTACCATGGTCTGCCTACAGATTTTAACCTCATAAGACTGTCAACTCAATCTAGGAACAGCTGTGTCTTACTTGATTTTGTATCTTGCACACCTGAAATAGCTTGTATTATATCGTTGGGGCCCACTTATTTTTTTCAGAACAATAAAAATTCAAAGTGAGATAATTGTCTAGGTAAAGTTTTCTCTTGGCAGTATAGGACTATACCAAAATTTGGAGCAAGAATATGGATATATTTTCTAGAATGTGAATGCATTCTCTTTCCCTGTGATGCTCAAGAAGTTATCATCACCATTATCATCATCATCCAGATAGATTTAACCCACCCTCCCCAACATATATCCCAGTACTCTCTTTGCTTGCCTTGTCTCAGGAATTCAGCCACTAGACAGCCCAATTTTACAAGATTATCTTATTTCTCAAGTTTACTGAGTGTTCCAAAGCCTCCTGCTAGAGCTACAAATGCTTCATCTTTGGACCTTTTAGCTCATGTGGTCACTACTTAAAACCACAAATGAGTCTTGCTGAGATTTCTCTAAGCCAGACAAGGTCAAGATGCCACAGAGCTCAAGAGTAATGTTGCTGCATCATAGTGGTATGTGTCCCTGGTGAGCAATAATAATTCTAAATGCTGATATTCAGCTCTAACTCAGAAACAAGGGCTCTGATCTGGGGATAGGAGTGAGACATGAGAGCTTATTTTTCATAAACATTCCCTACTCTTTGTACATCAGATGAGTTGTTCATGATGTGTTCAGACTATCTGAATGTCTCATTTCTGCTTTTCCTCCCCCTGAGCCCTTGAACCCTTCCCAATCCATAAGGCCAACAGCACTTCCGAAACCCAAGAATCTTTTAGTCTATAAATCATAATACTAAAACTTTTTAGTGAAACACAGATGATTTTATTTAAGGAAGTTCCTTTGGGAGTGTTAAACCACCTTATGTTTTACTACTTTTCTGTATATAATGGAGCATGCATTGTCTCTTTACACATTTCATTTCTAAACTTAACATCTTCAGCATCAGTACTATAATTTATTTTTACAAATGAGGAAACTAAGGTTGGAAAGTCTCATTCTTAAAGGCCACACAGCTAAATGATAAGTAAGGAACTGAGCATGGAATCTAAACCCAGCTCTATAGAACTAAAAGCCTTGACATTCTTGCTGGAGAGGGTGTGGAGAAAAGGGAACCTTCCTACAATATTTGTGGGAATGTAAATTTGTGCAGTCACTATGGAGAACAGTATAGAGTTTCCTTAAAAAATTAAAAATAGACCTACCATATGATCCAGAAATCCCACTCCTGGGCATATATCTGGAGAAGACAAAATCTCTAATTTAAGAAAGATATATGTACCCAAATGTTCATAGCAGAATTATTTACAAAAGCCAAGACATGGAAACAACCAAAATGCCCATCAACAGATGACTGGCATAAGAAGATATGGTACATATATACAATGAAATATAACTCAGTGATAAAAAGTAATGAAATATTGCCATTTGCAGCAACATGGATGGACCAAGAGAATATCACACTAACAGAGAAAGACAAGTACTATATGTATTACTTATATGTGGAATCTAAAAAATAATACAAATGAATCAAATCTGTATGCAAAACAGAAACAGACTCACAGACATAGAAAAAAAAAAAAAACTTATGGTTACCAAAGGAGAAAGGGAGGATGGTAAGTGATAAATTAGGAGAATGGGATTAACAGATAAAAACTACTATACAAAAATCGGTAAGCAATAAGGATTTGCTGTATAATTCAGTAAATGATTACTGAATCATTTGCTATACGAAACTAACAATATTGTAAATCAACTATACTTTAATTAAAAAAAAATAAAGCTTTGGGACGCAGCAAAAGTAGTTCTAAGAGGGAAGTTTATAGCAATACAATCTTACCTTAGGAAACAAGAAAAATCTCAAATAAAGAACCTAACCTGACACCTAAAGCAACTAGAGAAAGAAGAACAAACAAAACCCAAAGTTAGTAGAAGGAAAGAAATCATAATGATGAGAGCAGAAATATATGAAATAGAGATGAAGAAAATAATAGCAAAGATCAATGAAACAAAAAGGTAGTCCTTTGAGAAGATAAACTAAATTGATAAACCTTTAGCAAGACTCCTCAAGAAAAAAAAGGGAGAGGACTCAAATCAATACAATTAGTAATGAAAAGGAAGTTACAATGGACATTACAGAAATACAGAAGATCATAAGAGACTATTACAAGAAACTTTATGCCAATAAAATGGACAGCTTAGAAGAAATGGACAAATCTGTACCAAAGGTACAAACTTCCAAGACTGAACCAGGAAGAAGTAGAAAATATGAACAGGCAATTCACAAGTACTGAAATTGAAACTATGATTTAAAAATTTCCAACAAAAAAAAGTCCAGGACCAGATGGCTTCACAGGCGAATTCTATCAAATATTTAGAGAAAAGCTGACACCTATCCTTTTGAAACTCTTCCAAAAAATTGCAGAGGAAGGAACAGTACCAAGCGCATACTACAAGGTACATCCTGATACCAAAACCAGACACAGATATCACAAAAAAGAAAATTACAGGCCAATATCACTGATGAACATAGACACAAAAATCCTCAACAAAATACTAGCAGACTAAATCCAACAACACGTTAAAAGGATCATACACCATGATCAAGTGAGATTTATCCCAGGGATGCAAAGATTTTTCAGTATCTGTAACTCAATCAGTGTGATACACTACATCAACAAATTGAAGAATAAAAACCAAATGATCATTTCAATAGATGCAGAAAAAGATTCTGACAAAATTAAACACCCATTTATGATAAAAACTCTCCAGAAAGTGGGCATAGAGGGAACCTACCTCAAATAATAAAGGCCATATATGACAAACCCACAGCAAACATCATCTCATTGGTGAAAAATTGAAAGCATTTTCTCTAATTTCAGGAAAACAGACAGGGATGTCCACTCTCAGCACTATTATTCAACATAGTTTTGAAAGTTCTAACCATGGCATTCAGAGAAGAAAAAGAAATAAAAGGAATACAAATTAGAAAAGAAGAAGTAAAACTGTCACTGTCTGCAGATGACACAATTCTATACATAGAAAATCTTAAGGGTGCCACCAGAAAACTACTAGAGCTAATCAATGAATTTGGTAAAGTTGCAGGATACTTTAATTATCCTGCATATTATTATCTGCAGGAAAATAAATAGTATTATCTGTGGGATAGTAAATTAATATGCAGAAATCTCTTGCATTCCTATATACTTAAAACAAAAGGGCAGAAAGAGAAATTAAGGAAACAATCACATTTACCATTACAACGAAAAGAATAAAATACCTAGGAATAAACCTACCTAACGAGGGAAAACTTTACTCAGAAAACTATAAAACACTAATGAAAGAAATCAAAGATGACATAAACAGATGGAGAGATATACCATGTTCTTGGATTGGAAGAATCAATATTGTGAAAATAATTATACTACCGAAAGCAATCTACAGATTCAATGAAATCCCTATCAAATTATCAATGTCCTTTTTCACAGAATTAGAACAAAAAGTTTTATAATTTATATGGAAGCATAAAAGACCATGGATAGCCAAAGCAATCTTGATAAAGAAAAATGGAGCTGAGGAATCAGGCTCCCTGGCTTCAGAGTATACTACAAAGCTACAGTAATCAAGGCAGTATGGTACTGGCACAAATACAGAAATATAGATCAATAGAATAAGATAGAAAGTCCAGAGATAAACCCATGCACCTATGATCATTTAATCTATGACAAAGGAGGCAAGATTATACAGTGGAGAAAAGATCATCTCTTCAATAAGTGATTCTGGGAAAACTGGACAGCTACATGTAAAAGAATGAAATTACAACATTCCCTAACACCATATAAAAACATAAACTCAAAATGGATTAAAGACCTAAATGTAAGACCAGATACTATAAAGCTCTTAGAGGAAAACATAGGCAGAATACTCCCTGACATAAATCACAGAAGATCTTTTTTGATCCATCTTCTAGAGTAAGGAAAATAAAATAAAAAATAAACAAATGAGACCTAATTAAACTTAAAAGCTTTTGCACAGCAAAGGAAACCATAAACAAAATGACAGCCCTCAGAATGGGAGAAAATATTTGTTAATGAAGCAAGCAACAAGGGATTAATCCCCCAAATATACAAACAGCACATGCAGCTCAATTTCAAAAAAACAAACAACCCAATCAAAAAATGGACAGAAGGTCCTAATAAACACTTCTCTAAAGAAGACATACAAATGGCTAAAAAGCACATGAAAAGATTCTCAACATCACTAATTATTAGACATATGTAAATCAAAACTACAATGAGGTATCACCTCACACTGGTCAGAATGGCCATCATCAAATGGCCAAAAATCTTCAAACAATAAATGCTGGAGAGGGTGTGGAGAAAAGGGAACCATCCTACACTGTTGGTGGGAATGTGAATTGGTACAGCTACTATGGAGAACAGTATGGAGACTCCTTAAAAAACTAAAAATAGAGCTACCATATGACCCAGCAATCCCACTCCTGGGCATATATTCAAAGAAAATCATAATTTGATAAGACACATGCACTGCAGTGTTCATTGCAGCACTATTTACAATAGCCAGGGCATGGAAGCAACCTAAATATCCATCAACAGAGGAATGGATAAAGATATGGTATATATATACAAGGAAATATTACTCAGCTATAAAAAAGGACAAAATAATGCCATTTGTAGCAACATGGACAGACCTAGAGATTGTCATACTGAGTGAAGTAAGTCAGACACAGAAAGACAAATATCATATGATACCGCTTATTTGTGGAAACAAAAAAATAGTGTACAAACAAACTTATCTACAAAACAGAAATAGAGTTACAACTGTAGAAAACAAATTTTGATTACCAGGGGGTAAGCAGGGGATGCATAAATTGTAAGATTGGCATTGATCTATACTGTATATAAAATAGATAACTAATAAGGACCTACTGTATAGCACAGGAAACTATTCAGTACTCTGTAATGACCTATATGGGAAAAGAATCTGAAAAAGAATGGATATATGTATATGTATAACTGATCACTTTTCTGTACACCTGAAACTAACACAATATTGTAAATCAATTATACTCCAATAAAAATTTTTTAAAATTAAAATAAAAATATTTTTTAAAGTCTTGGGATTCTCCAAAGGGCTCATACTATTTGGGCATTGCCATTTTGATGCTAGGGACATTTGGATGGGACTCATAGGCTAAGGAACAAGGCTAGGTTTAGGCATAAAGTAGGGGATACATTGGGGATTTCTTCTGAGAACATTACTAAGTAATAAAAAGCAGTATTTTGATAATTTGATATGCCATTTTAATTTATGGCCTCATCAAAATGTTCTGCATTGTTCTGTTAATCCTGTACCATCCAAATCATAGGGCACACACAATACTAGAGCTGGAAGTTCCCATTTGGAAATGATTTACTTCAGACCCTTCCTGCTACTGCTGAGAAGAGTAGGGAAGGGGTCAGCCAAAGGTCACTCGTGCAGTTGGTCAAAGAGCTGTACAAGAACTGGCTTCCTGACACAGACCCTCAGGACTCAACACATCCCACCTCATATACAAAGCTTGCCCAGCTTAGCCCACACTGACCTCTGCCTTCTGAACTGTTCACGACTGCCTGAAGCATGTTCTGGAACTCAAGTTCCACAAGGTCCTTTTTCCTTGTTTATTCAAGTGTCAATGTTTAAAGTCTTACAAAGCCCTAAAATTTAACCATATTTAATTGTCTTTATTAAAAGAATCAAATTAAATGAAGTTGGAGACATGGTTGGAAAGAGTAAAAATAAAGCAAACTCAGAAAAATTAAGAAGTGGAAAGTAAAAATATCCTTAAAATTTCAATTAAAAGATAAAAAATTTAAATGAATAATAAGTAAGAAGTATTAAGGATAATGATTTTAAAGCATTAAAAATATTAAGAAGATTAACGAATGTGAAATTATTTTTTGTGAAGGGGACAAACTAATAACAAATACAATAAGAAACTAAAGGAATAAAAAAATATGGAAAATAGGTAGGTAGATAATTCCTGAGATAAAAGTCCTGGGATAAGAACAAACTTGGCCAACATGCTTTAGTCAGAAAGCTAAGGGGGGGGCTTCCCTGGTGGCGCAGTGGTTGAGAGTCCGCCTGCCGATACAGGGGTCATGGGTTCGTGCCCCGGTCCGGGAAGATCCCACATGCCACGGAGCGGCTGCACCCGTGAGCCATGGCTGCTGAGCCTGTGCGTTTGGAGCCTGTGCTCCTCAATGGGAGAGGCCACAGCAGTAAGAGACCCACGTACCGCAAAAAAAAAAAAAAAAAAGAAAGCTAAGGGGCACAGAAAAGAATCCCCTTGTTTCTATATACCAGCAATTCTGAACGCTTCCAAAAATCCAGTGCAGTTCCTGGCCACACCTGACTCTGGAAGTCAGTGCTATGCAGCTAGATACTTGTTGATCCCTCTGCCTTATAGTGCTCCCCAATCACTTCAGGAATCATTGGTCTGTTCTCCTAAAACCTGATGTAATCATAGATTTGAATTAGGAAAGGGCACTGGAGTCTGTCTGTCTGTCTAGGTTCTAATTATTTATGGCTTATCCTTGTCCTGCCCCAGTTGTTTCCTGAATAAAATGGTCATAAAAAGAGTGCCCCACTCATTGGGGTGGGTGATTGTGAACACCAAAGGAGATCATTTCAGCAAACGCTTAGTACAACACCTGTTACATAGGCAGTGCTTGGTGATTTAGCTGTTTAGTTGTATAGATTGAATGAATGAGACTGAAAATTCCCTGCAGACACCAATCCTATATATTTTGTTCACCATTGTGAATACAAAACACCATTCTAGATACATAGTGGGAGTGCAAATATTTATTAAATAAATTAATATACTGATCTTCCCATTATTTCTCATTTTCTTTTTCCTCCTTGTCTCATTGAAAAAAAAACACTACATTTTTTTAGCAATCACTACAGGACAGACAATCTAGAGATGAGAAATAAAAAATATAACAAGGATTTTAAGCAGGAGTGTGACTTGGTCATGTGTGCTTTAGGTGACCCTGAGGGCAATGTAGAGAGTAGGTAAGAAGGCAGAAAACTTGGGTTCAAGTGAGTAACAAAGATGACCTTGACCAAAGTAATGATCATGAACTTAAAGAGGGAAGAACCAAAAAACAGGTTTATGAGGTTTCACAGTGGGATCCCAGGGATGGATTAAATATGGAGAATGAGAGATTAGGGGTCTCCTTTCTCAATTACCCTACAACTCACTTGCTATATGATTGACAATACTTTGTGAAATTGCCTCCATTTTTTACTTTGCTTTTGCTTTTACCTCAACATCCTATTACTATATTCTTCCTTTGCATCAGCTATTATACTTCATATTTTAGCAGGTATGAAATAGTTTTATTAAATTAAATGCAGTAGAATGGAAAGCTAACCAGTGCTATATGCACAAAAGTGTTTTAGTTTGGGGATTTTAAGCAAAAGACATATTGCATCTACTCTCTCAAAAACAGTAGAAAAAGAAAGAAGGGGGGGTTTCCCTGGTGGTGCAGTGGTTGGGAGTCTGCCTGCCAATGCAGGGGACACGGGTTCATGCCCCAGTCCGGGAGGATCCTGCATGCCACGGAGCAGCGGGGCCCGTGAGCCATGGCCACTGGGCCTGCGCGTCTGGAGCCTGTGCTCCGCAACAGGAGAGGCCACAACAGTGAGAGGCCCGCGTACGGCAAAAAAAAAAAAAAAAAAAAAAAAAAAAAAGAAAGAAAGAAGGAAAGACAGAAGGAAAGAAGTCAGAATAGCAAAAGGAAGAGAATGAACCTTAAAGTACCCTCTAAAATGGGTTGTACTCAATAAGCCAATGGCATCATAACTATTTCCCTTTAAGAAGTCACTTGGATTAAAAAATCAAGTACATGTTTGACTGTTTTATTTGTTATTTGGCAATTACAGTCAGTTAACAAAAATAATATTTGCAAAGAGAGAAAGTCAGGGTAAATTCCTTCCCTCTGGCATAATGAAAAAAGTAAATATATATGAAAAATGGAGAGTATATTAAGAATGTACAAAATTGTTATTCAAATTTTAAAATTGTCTTTACTTAAATAATTAATTTTCTGCTGATCCTAAGCACTTGTTGAAAATTTTCACAAAATATTACCTGTTTATTCATGCACATTTTACATTAATGAAGCTGCCTCATATTAAGCAGTTTGAAGCCTACAGTCAACATACTGGGATTGTGTTCTTCCACTGTGCTGCTTCTATTTTTTTCCAAGGTTGGAGGTTTCAAGGAAGAGGTTACAATAGATGTAGAAAGAAAGATCTACATTCCTCATAAAAGTATATAAATCTGTATCTTCATATAAATTCTTGAAATGTGTCCATAAAGAATCTCCCAAATTTGAATAGTCAATTCAAAGCCTTTTATTAAAGTATGAGGATTATAAATTATATTTTAATTGATTTTTATATTAAACATTAATTTGAATTCGATTACCATGTAAGCAATTGTATATTGATTTTTTTAAATCCTTATTTTGTATTGTAGTCAAATAGTGAACATGGGGATCAAATTCAATACACGTAAATCCATTATAATAAAGGCAAAGAGATGTTACCTTCAATGTGCTGACAAAAGTAACATTTTGCTAAACTCTTAAAAACAAGGGAGACATTTTCATTCAAACAAAAAAACAGAGTTCGTCATGAGAGAGATTCTTGCTAGAGGAACTCCTAAAGGCTGAAGAAGAAATTTCAACAAGAAGGACAAAAGTGAAATACTAGGAAGAATAGAAAGCAGTAGAACCAGTCAAAATATAAAAATATCTAGACAGATATTGACTGTATAAAACCATAAAAATGACAGTGCCCAATTTGGTGGTATAAAAGTGATACAATAGAGGAGAGTTACTGGGATTAGAATTTTTAAGTTCTTTGTATTTTTCTGGCAAAAGGGTAAAGACCATTAACTAAGGGTAATTTTTAAGGAAATAAAATGTATAGCTTCAAAATCGGTAGAAAAAAAGTTAACTAAAAAAAGCTTATCAATCCAAATGAAATTAGAAGGGAATAAAAATATACAAAAAAAGATGAATATAAGCACAGAATAACATGATAGAGATGAATTCAACTTTCTCAGTAATCACAGTCAATGTAGATAAAGTAAACCTTTGCTGAAAAAAACAACATCAGAGTAGAATTTTAAAAAATCAGCTATAGCATGTTTATAAGAAACATATTTTAAATATGAGGACACAGGTGGAAAGCACAACAGAATAAGTTACACCAAAGACTCATGAATCACAAGGAAGCACCACTGCTACATAAGCTTCAGAAAAAATTAGATTCTAAGGCAAAAATAATTATAAGAGATGAATAAAAGTTATGACCTAATGACAAATGGAATGTTTTACAAGGAAGACACAGTAATTATAGACATATATATGCATTTAACAACATACCCTCAAAATGTATAGAACAAAACGTAGGTTATGACGCTTGATTCCCTAGAATATTTAATATATTATATTTATAATATTTCATAAATATATTACAAATACTATAAATATATTAATATATAATACATACAACATATAATGTTATATATTACATAATAATATTTATTAATATATTTTATATTATGTTAATAATTATTATTATGTATTATATTATATATAATAAATTATAATTATATATAATATAATATATAATGATAAAATATATGGAATATATTGCAAAATATTATATATTATAATATATAGTATACTAACATTAATAAATATTAAATAATTTATATATAATATTAAACATTATATTTTGTATCATGAAATGTTATATATGATATATAATATATATTATAATATTATATATACTATATTTTATATAATGAAATATTATATATAATAAATAATATATTATAATATAATGTATCTAATATATATAGCACATATTATATATAATAAATATGTAATATATATTATATAATACATATATATTACATAAAAATAATATATGATATAATTGTTATAATAATATTATATATTATTATTATTATATTTAATTATATATTTTATTATATCATTTATTATATCTATCATTATATATAATTTTATATTATATACATGTTATATTATAAGATATATATAATGCATATTACATATAATATGTATTAGATGTAATAGATAATTCATATATAAATCTATATACATATTAATATATAAATATATATTTATATACATATCAATATATTATATGAAATAAATATTATATGCAAAGTATATTAATGATTAAACATATTTATTAAAATAATTAACTACTAATTAATATAATATATTTAATAATTATATTATGTTATAAATATATTATAAAATATATTTGAAATATATTATACATAGCATTTGTTTAAAATATATAATATAAATGCAGTCTAAATGAAATATAATATATTATATTTATTCTCTTATATTATACTGTATATTTTTCTAATTATAATTATATATGTAATATATACTATATATATCATATATATTAGCTAATGGAAAATATTATGATAATTATATGTTATATGATACTTATCATAATATATTGTATTAGCTATTATATAATATATTCATATTTATAATATATATCATATATAGTTTATATATAAATATATAAGGTATACTATATTATATATAATATTAAATATATTTACATCAAATAGAAAGATATTCTAATAATATATATGTTATACTTAATATAATTGATTATATTAATTATAATTTTAATATAATTGATTATAATTTTAATATAATGTTATAATATATGGTTATATATAATTATAATATAATGCATAATTATATATAATATGTAAACATAGTGACACCCTAATCTATTCAACAGTTTTGCTCCTAAAGTCACATATAATATAAAATCACTTTAAAATTTATTTGCAAAGTCAGACAATATATCGCAAGAAAAGAAAACTACACCTATGTCCCTCATGGACATACACACACCCACAAAAATTATTTGCCTGTAATCATTCTTTTTCATACAGAATTAAGTTCAACAAATCAGAGTATATATCATTTGATAAATAAAATATTGTTGAAATTTTCTCTTCATTAAAATAATTATTTGACTATTAAAAATATTGCCAAAATATTTTCTTTCTTATAATTAACTATTTCAGGAATAAAAACAAATATATAATAATGTAATGAATAACCAATTTCCTGCACCAGACTTTTAGAATTTATAGCATAGATCTAAAATGTCTATTTTTAATTTAAAATAACTCTTTAATATATAATATACCATGTAAAAGTGATAAAATAATTGTTAAAATTTCAAATGTGTTTTCAAGATTTTTCTATAAAAGGAGTTGACAAGTAAGAAAACATTGAGAAATATTCTCTTACATCATTGGCTAAAGTCATAAAGTCCTTTTTAACTATGACATCTGACACCAAATTTTTTGCCAGAACTGCTCATTCATATGCATCTATGAAGCTCAACAAAAAGCAAAGAGTAAATGAGTATTAAATATTGTTTTTACACAGCAAACAGCACAAAAACTTTCCTCCAGCATTCTCTACACTCTGCCAGTTTGTTTTGTTTTGTGGTATGTGGGCCTCTCACTGTTGTGGCCTCTCCCATTGCAGAGCACAGACTCTGGACGTGCAGGCTCAGCGGCCATGGCTCATGGGCCCAGGTGCTCCATGGCATGTGGGATCTTCCCAGACTGGGGCATGAACCCGTGTCCCCTGCATCAGCAGGAGAACTCTCAACCACTGCGCCACCAGGGAAGCCCCTCTCTGCCACTTTGTCCTGTCATTACAGAGCCAGGAGCTAGGTGAGGAGCAGTAAGAAGCAATTAGTCCTTGCTCGATCCGTATCAGACACATTATATACCTTAGTTTATTTAATTCTTGTAACCGTCACTTGAAATGGGCATTATTGTGGTTGCCATTTTGCACATGAGGAAACCAAGGGCTAAAGAGGTTATGGGACTTGTCCAAGGCCACCAGGGTTAGAACCGCCACTCAAACTTATGTGAGTCTAACTCCAAAGACCATGGGGTATATTTTCTGTATCAGTGTGCTAGGGAACTTCAAATTTTAGAACAAATAGAAGCATATGATAAAATATCATGAATAAAAACACACTATGTCCACCTCATCAAGATAAGTAAAGTCCATCTTTTCTACCCTTCTTTGGCCAAGTCAAACTCAAGCAGGAGCTCCTAGAATACTCACAAGTTTCCGGTCTTGTTCTTTCCCTAGTAAATCTGGGAGCACTGGGCCTCAGCAGCTGCTGATCTCCTCCATTCCTAGAGACAGAATGGAAGACTCAACCACCAAGGCAACTTGTGGACTAGGAAACACGTATTGAGAACATACCAGGTCCTCCTCATTGCTTGGTTGCCAGGGCCCCTGTATTAATGGATGACCAAAACCCCAGTGTGTTTCTGAAATAATTTGCCTACTTGATAATTTCCACTGTGAGTCCAAGTACACTTCATCTGCATTCCCATTCTCCTCGTCTCCTTTGTGTCTCCCCTGTGGAACTCCTCCACTCGCATTCAACTCAAACAAATGCAAAATTCAATGTATATACCTTTGTCACTTTAGGAAGAGAAAAAGGAGGAGGAAGAGGGGGAGAGGATAATAAGAGAAGAAGAAAAAAAAAGAGTAGAAGTAAGAGAGAAAGTAAAAGGACACAACCTCTTCAAGTTTCATTTTGCTGATGTATTAAATAAGGGTATGAGACCAAGTCAATTCCTAATCTTTTCTGAATGTTAAAATTTATGAAGAAAACTATGAACCCTTTTTTAAGGGGCACGCACACACAGTATTCAAGAGTTCATGGATTTTAGGCTAGATCTCTATGATTCCTTCTAACTCTATGGGATCAATCCCACTATATATTGAAGTCTAGCCTCTTTTATTGCTAGCAAATTCTGGTTCTAATTCAAGAGGGTGATGGAAAAATAATAATGTTGATAATTGTTTTGCCTAGCAACCTGCAAGTGAAACTCTAAATAATGTCAAATGGTACTAAGGATATCATGATTATTCCAAGTATTTTAATATACCCCAGGTAAATCCTAACTCCTCAAGCACTAACACTCCAGTGTAGAAGTCTGACAACATGTTAAGCTGCTGCAGCAGTTCTTGGCCTGATTCCTCTTTCCCATCCCATCCCCACTCCCCACCTCCATATCAACTCTCAAAGAAACTGCTGGGAGTTTCTTTGTTCTAAATAAAAAGGCTGAATGGAAAGATTAAATGGGCAATGAAATTTTCTGGGTGTTTTTCCTATTCTATTTTCTATTCTATTCTTTTATAGTCTGAATGATAATCACAGAGGAAGTTCCCTTGGCAGTGTTGTGTTTCCATGGTGATAAAAGAGTTCAGGGTTAACAAACCCGGGTGCTGGGAACCTTCTGCTGCAGCATAGATGCAAGGGAAGGGCTGGCAGTCAAAATGTCACCAGGGGACCCACTTTCACGGCCTCCTCCTTTGAATGGCCACAGAGCCTGACTTGTGCCTTTCTGAATGGACAAACCAGGGATGTCTTGAAAGTAATAATAGCTCCATCACTTCCCCCTATGCAGAAATGTGCTGTGCCCTTCCTCTCAAAGGACAGGAACTGATGCTTCTCACTAACAACAATCCACAGATTGTTGGAATATGTATGTGTTCTTTGTATTGGCACCAGTAGCTCTGAGATGCCAAGTTTTAGGATCCAAATGTACTTTAGAAAAGCAATCTGATCTTTGGGAACAAGCGATCCTAATAAGTTTTAACCATGTCAGGGCAGGCTAAAAGATGAATTAATTAAAAGGAGAGTAGAAAGCATACAGTTTAAATTAAATATCAGATGAACCAAATAATTTCCCTTAAAACATAACTCAGTTATTTTGCATGAAACCAAATGACCTGATTTTACTCTTTTTGTATTCTCCTCAATATTCAAGACTTAATGTCATGAAATTTGTACAGCTTATTTTAGACCAGAATTTAAAAAGAATAATGATGGACTCAAGGTAAGCTCTAAAGGTATTAAAGTAATTGATTCAAAATCTGTGATTTCTTTTAGAGGAGACAAAGGATTCTATGTATAATGAAAGGCATGAATGCTCTTAGGATCTCAGATATGGGACAGAATAGCTTTTAGTACATTATAGGGTTGTGGTAAAAAAGATTGAGAAATGGGACAGCTCTTCTCATTTTAAGTAGTACTAAAGGACTTTAGAAGTTCTTCTACTAAAAAGACTTAAGCATTTCTTACATGCTCTGTCTCCCATGACCATCTGTATGATAATGAATCTGTAATCTCAGAGTCCCAGATCCATATACTCAGTTACCTATCAGATTTTCTGTTTGACTGTCAGACACACTAAACTCAACAAGAACAAAACTGAACTCCTTGTTTTCACCCCTTCATCTGACGCTCCTCTCCACCTCAGTGCCGTCTCTCAGTAAAGAGCCAGTAACCACTAGCCCAGCCAGAAATCTGGGAATTATCCTTGCCACCCCATCTTCCTCACCCTGAACAATTACAAAGTCTTGTCTATATTCCTGTCAAATCCATTCCCATCTTTCTGTCACCATCTCCACTCTCCTTGTTTAGGCTTCCAAGACTTCTCTTGATGATTATCTCATCCTCCTGCACTGGGTTTCCTGCCTCCAACTTGCCCACATCCACCAACCCATTCTCCACTCTATGGTCAGAGTAATCTTTCTGAGATTCAAATATGATTATGATCATTGGTCTGCTTAAAAGTAGTCAATGTCTTCTAATGCCTTCAGGATAAATCCCAAATTCTGTTCTGAGCATTACATGGCTTGGTAGAATCTGTCTCCAGCTTCATCTATATATATCCAACCCTCCCACCTGCTCCCCACCCCCACACACCATGTATGTATAAATTCCAGCTGGGGTGAACTACCCGGTTTCCTAAATGCAATTATTTCTCTTGACTCTGGGTCTTTGCTTAGAACTCTGTTCATACTCGTAAACATTCTCCCTGTTCCCTGACCACTTGTTTTGTTGGGCTATGTCCTGCTTATGTTTTAGATGTGAACTTAGTTGTAATTTCTTCAAAGATGTGTATCTTGCCCTCAAATTTTACCCTGTATGGTCTCATAACACCTGTGCTTCCTCCATCAAAGCATTCTACACTATAATTATGCCATATTAGATTATTATAATTGCTTATTTACATTTTGTATTTTTATTTTAGATGTAAGTTCCATGAGGGCAGGGACTGAGTCTGTGTTCACCAGTAAATCCACAGTACTCAACACAGTATTCAAAAATATTTGTGGAATGTTCTTAAAGACTCTCTGTCTATAAATAGGCACCTGAAGTAATATTGAAATGTAGATTACATAAACTCCTAAGTCCTCATGCTTTTTTGACTAGCTGTGAGGTCTCAGATACTTCATAATACATTTTTAGTATTTAGCATGGTTAATGTTCTCCTTTTCTTACATTCTATGACTATAACTTGTATTCACCTACCATATATTCCCACCAGAATTATACTGGAAGAACACTCTGGCAGTATCTCTTTTCTAAGAAAATTCCTGTGGATTAAAATTTGGCTGACGTAGGAACTAAGAAACCGGACCTTCCAAAAAAATATGGGTGGAGTACATTTTCCCAAACATTTTTGACATTTTTTTCCAAGACAGGGAATAATTTGAATGGGAGAGAAGATTAAAGATTATCTCCTTTGGAAATAACATATAGAGAAAGAAAAGTTTGCCAACTGTCTAAATATTTTCACTATGATGTCTTGGTAGTCTCCGTAATTTCTAACAAATGTAAATTTTTTTGTGCAAATAGTGTTTGAGAGGACCATTAGTGGTTATCTGAACTTTTCTGGCAATATCAGTCAGGACATCTATCTGTTGCCAGGCACCTTTCTAAAATTCATTGTTGATTACAACACCTTTCCTTGCAAACACCTTTGCTGATTACTCCAATGACTACAGAAATAAAACTCAACCTCACTAGCATGGCTCACAAGACCCTACATTACACTATCCTACCTCTTTCTGAGAGTTCTTCTTTCCCAAGTCCCTCCACGTATCTTACATTTCAGTCACACTGTATAATTTACCACTCTCCAAACACACCTTGCCCTTCTAAGCTTCCATGTTTTTTGCCTTTTGCCTTGCACCTAGATTCCCTTCATCCTTAACCATCTTGGCCTAATGCAATTTTATTCATCTGTAATGCTGAACTAGCTAATGGGAACTCCACTGTGCAGGACCCTAAATATCAGACCATGATAGTTAAATGTCATCCCAAAACAGTGAGACTGTGGGATTCTGAGTGGATGGATGGTACACACAAAATTGTGGTTAGTGAACAAACTAACAGTCCCAAGGACCAGGAAATGTTGATAGCCACATAATTGTATATCCAGTTATAAGGAAAAGACATCACTTCTAAGTTTCTTGGACATATTCCCTGGACATATTCCAAGTTTCCTGGAGATGGATCCCAGATATTCCCATTATTTCCTTCTAGTTCGATATTTACTATTCCTAACACTGTGTTCTGCTTGCCACATGGCTGGCCAGCTGTAAACTTCAATTGGACACATCAAGATGGACAAGCAAACAGAAGTGTCCCTTACATCATCAGCCCCTTCTTGTGTCAGCTTTGACTTCTTAGGTTGCCACATTCATGACATCTGCCAAGACCACCTTCCTACCGAAAACAAAAATCAGAGGATGGTTGGTTGACTCAATGCCATGGTAATTTTTAAAAATCAAGTGATCTTTCTAGTTTGTCTATATCATCTTTATTTAGATTTTCTGTAATTGGCAAAATAGGAAAGCTGAAAGTTAAAAATAAAATCACTGTAAAAGTTCAGCTTAAACTTGAAAACCCCTTGTGTTTGTAGTCAGTGATATCACACTGTGAGAAATGGAAACTGGGGAGGCAGAATCAAGATGGCAGTGTGGGAAGATGCAGAGTTAGCATCTCCGCACAACTAGCACACCTGCTGGCTGCTGGCACAGGACTCTGACGCCCAAGGAGATGGGAGGAAACCCAAAGTGAACCAGTAGGACATAGGGAGACTGAGGGAAGAGGAGAAGTGGAGGCCAGGAAGGACTGGTGCTCCTGAGGCCAGGGAGATCAGGGGATGCAGACGGGAGGGACTCTCTTGGAAGAGAAGAAGAGGAGCGGGAGGCGATTGCCCTGCCCACTTTGGCCGGGGAGCCTGCTGAGCTCCCAGGCCAGTACCCTACAGTCCAAAGCCCCATCCAGGCCATGTGGGTCCTGGGGGCATAAGAGGGAGACCAGGGAGATCGTGAGAAGCAGGTGGGAGGGGACTTCCCAGACTGGAGGAGCAAGAGAGGAGAGGAGGGCACTTTCCCCACCCATTCTAGCCCAGGAAGACTGCTGGGCTCCCATGTGAGGTCCCCTGCCCTCTGAGACCAGGGGTGGGGGGCACCCCTGGGCTCCTTCTGTTCCCTCTGCCTAAGTCCCACCCCCCACAGCCCCAGAGCCTTTTCCAGCCCTGTGGGTCCTGAGCATTGGTCCCACTCACCACTCAAACCTTGCCTGGGCTTAGGCCCACCCTCTACAGCCAAGGACTCACCTCCTTTTTTTTTTCTTTTCTCTCCTCTTTTTTTATTATTGTGATACTGATGTACCTTCCACTTGATTTTTCATCTATATTTTTATTTTTATATTCTTTCCAACATATGTGTTAGCTTCCTAGTCTGATTTTATTTTTTATTTTGTTATTTTATTTTATTTTTTTTAGCCACCCCACATGGCTTGCATGATCTTGGTTCATGAGCCTGGGGTTGGGCCGAAGCTCCTGCAGGGGGAGGTCTGAATCCAAACCACTGGACTAGCAGAAAACCTCAGATCACATGAAATATTCATTAGAGTGAGGTTTCACAGAGTTCCTCATCTCAGCACCAATACCCAGCTCTACCCAACTGCATAGAAACTCCAGTGTTGGAAGCCTCAGGGCAAACAACAAGTTAGACAGGAACACAATCCCACTCATTAAAAAAAAATAAAATGAGATGGCAAAAAAATATGTCACAGATGAAGGAGCAAGGTAAAAACTTACAAGATCAAATAAATGAAGAGGTAATAGGCAATCTACCTGAAAAAGAATTCAGAGTAATGATAGTAAAGATGATCCAGAATCTTGGTAATAGAATGGAGGCACAGATTGAGAAAATACAAGAAATGTTTAACAAAGATCTAGAAGAACTAAAGAGCAAAAAAACAGAGATGAACAACACAACAACTGAAATTAAAAATACAGTAAAAGGAAACAATAACAGGATAACTGAGGCAGAAGGATGAATAAGTGAGCTGGAAGACAAAATGGTGGAAATAACTGCTGAGGAGCAGAATAAAGATAAAAGAATTAAAAGAATTGAAGACAATCTCAGAGACCTCTGGGGCAACACTAAACACACCAACATTTAAATTATAGGGGTCCCAGAAGAAGAAGAGAAAAAGAAAGGGTCTGAGAAAACATTTGAAGAGATTATAGTGGCAAACTTCCCTAACATGGCAAAGGAAATAGTCACCCAAGTCCTGGAAGCACAGAGGGTCCCATTCAGGATAAACCCTAGGAAAAACACATCAAGACACATATTAATCAAACTAACAAAAATTAAATTCAAAGAAAAAAATTAAAAACAGCAAGGGAAAAACAAAAAAATAACATACAAAGGAATCCCCATAAGGTTATCAGCTGATTTTTCAGTGGAAACTCTGCAGACCAGAAGGGAGTGGCAAGATATACTTAAAGTGATAAAAGAGAAAAACCTACAACCAAGATTACTCTACCCACCTCATTCCAATTCGATGGAGAAGTCAAAAGCTTTTCAGACAAGCAAAAGCTAAGAGAATTCAGCACCACTAAACCAGCTTTACAATAAATGCTAAAGAAACTTTTCTAAGTGGGAAACGGAAGAGAACAAAAAGACCCACAAAAGCAAACCCCAAAACAATTAAGAAAATGGTAGTAGGAACATATGTATCTATAATAAACTTGAATGTACATGGATTAAATGCCCCAACCAAAAGACAGAGTGTGGCTGAATGAATACAAAAAAAAAAAAAAAAAAAAAAAACCCATATATATATATATATGTTGTCTACAACAGAAACACTTCAGACCTAGGGACACATACAGACTGAAAGTGAAGGGATGGAAAAAGATATTCCATGCAAATGGAAAGCAAAAGAAAGCTGGAGTAACTATAATTGTATCAGATAAAATAGACTTTAAAATAAAGATTGTTACAAGAGATAAGGAGGGACACTACATAATGATCAAAGGATCAATCCAAGAAGAAGATATAACAATTATAAATGTTTATACACCCGACATAGAAGCACCTCATACATAAGGCAAATGCTAACAACGATGAAAGGGGAAATTGACAGTAACACAGTAATACTAGGGAACTTTAACACCCAACTTACACCAATGAAGAGATCATCCAAACAGAAAATAAATAAGGAAACAGAAGCTTAAAATGAACAATAGAACAGATAGATCTAATTGATATTTATAGAACATTCCACCCCAAATTGGCAGAACACACTTTCTTCTCAAGTGCACACAGAACATTCTCCAGGATAGATCACATATTGGGTCACAAATCAAGCCTCAGTAAATTTAAGAAGATTGAAATCACATTAAGCATCTTTTCAGACCACTTCACTATGAGATTGGAAATCAATTACAGGAAAACAAACTGTAAAAAACACAAATACATGAGACTAAACAGTGTGCTACTATATAACCAAGGGATCACTGAAGAAATCAAAGAATAAAAAAATGCATAGAAAAAAAATGACAATGAAAACAAAATGACCCAAAACGTTTGGAACGCAGCAAAAGGAGTTCTAAGAAGGAAGTTTATAGCAAGTCAATCTCACCTCAAGAAACAAGATAAATCTCAAATAAACAATCTAACCCTACATTTAAAACAACTAGAGAAAGAAGAACAAAGAAAATCCAAAGTCAGTAGAAGGAAAGAAATCATAAAGATCAGAGCAGAAATAAATGAATTAGAAATGAAAAAAACAATAAAAGATCAATAGATCTTTTCTATTCCAGACCAATAAAACTAAAACGTGTATCTTTGAGAAGATAAACAAAATTGATAAACCGTTAGCCAGACTCATCAAGAAAAAAAGGAGAGGTTGCAAATCAATAAAATTAGAAATGAAAACGGAGAAATCACAACTAACATTGCAGAAATAAAAAGGATTATAAGAGACTACTACAAAAAACTATATGCCAATAAAATGGACAACCACGAAGAAATGGACAAATTATTGGAAAGGTACAATTTTCCAAGACTGAGCCAGGAAGAATTAGAAAATATAAACAGACCTATCACAAGTAATGAAATTTAAACTGTAATTAAAAATCTTCCAACAAATAAAAGTCCAGGACCACATGGCTTTACAATCAAATTCTATCAAATATTTAGAGAAGAGTTAACACCTATCCTTCTTAAACACTTCCAAAAATTTTCAGAGGGAGAAACTCTTCCAAATTCATTCTATGAAGCCACCATCACCCTGATACCAAAATCAGAAAACAATATCACACACACAAAAAAATTATAGACCAATATCACTGATGAACATGCCTGCAAAAATTCTCAACAAAATACTCACAAAGAAAATCCAGCAGTGCATTAAAAGGATCATACACCATGATCAAGTGGGATTTACCCTAGGGATGCAAGGATTCTTCAATATACACAAGTCAATCAATGTGATACACCACATTAGCAAATTAAGGAATAAAAACCATATGATCACCTCAAAAGATGCAGAGAAAGCTTTTGATAAAATTCAATACCCATTCATGATAAAAACTCTCCAGAAAATGGACAAAGAGGGAACCTGCCTCAACATAATAAAGGCCATATATGACAAGCCCACAGCAAGCATCATACTCAATAGTGAAAAACTGAAAGCATTTCCACTAAGATCAGGAACAAGACAAGTATGTCCACTCTTGCTACTCTTATTCAACATAGTTTTGGAAGTCTTAGCCATGGAAATCAGAGAAGAAAAAGAAATAAAAGGAATCCAAATAGGAAAATAAGAAGTAAAACTGTCTCTGTTTGCAGATGACATGATACTATACATAGAAGATCCTAATTATGCCACCAGAAAACTACTAGAACTAATCAATGAATTTGGTAAGGTTGCAGGATACAAAATTAATGCACAGAAATTTCTGGCATTCCTATACACCAACAATGAAAAATCAGAAAGAGAAATTAAAGAAATACTCCCATTTACCACTGCAACAAAAAGAATAAAATACCTAGGAATAATCCTGCCTAAAGAGGCGAAAGACTTGTATTCAGAAAACTATAAAACACTGATGGAAGAAATCAAAGATGACATAAACAGATGGAGAACTATACCATGTTCTTGGAATGGAAGAATCAATATTCTGAAAATGACTATACTACACAAAGCAATCTACAGATCCAAGGCAATCCCTATCGAACTAGCAATGGAATTCTTCACAGAATTAGAACAAAAAATTTTACAATATTTATGGAAACACAAAAGATGACAAATAGCAAAAATGATCTTGAGAAAGAAAAATGGAGTTGGAGGAATCAGGCTCCCCAATTTCAAACTATACCACAAAGCTACAGTAATCAAGACAGTATGGTACTGGCAAAAAAACAGAACTATAGATCAATGGTATAGGATAGGATGCCCAGAGATAAACCCATGTACATATGAGCACCTAGTTTGCAACAAAGGAGTCAAGAACATACAGTGGAGAAAAGACAGCCTCTTCAATAAGTGGTGCTGGGAAAACTGGACAGCTACATGTAAAAGAAAGAAATTAGAACACTCTGTAACATCATACACAAAAATAAACTCCAAATTGATTAAAGACTTAAATGTAAGACCAGAGACTATAAAACGCTTTGAGCAAAACATGGGAAAAACACCCTTTGACATAAACCACAGCAAGATCTTTTTTGACCCACCTCCTTGAGTAATGGAAATAAAAACAAAAATAAACAAATGAGATTTAATTAAACTTAAAAGCTTCTGCACACCAAATGAAACCATTTATAAGACAAAAAGACGACTCTCAGAATGGGAGAAAATATTTGCAAATGAAACAACAAAGGATCCATCTCCAATATATACAAACAGCTCATGGAGCTCAATATCAAGAAAACAAATAAGCCAGTTAAAAAATGGGCAAAAGACCTAAATAGACATTTCACCAAGGAAGACATACAGATGGCCAATAAGCACATGAAAAGATACGCAACATCATTAATTATTAGAGAAATGCAAATCAAAACTACAGTGTGGTATCACCTCACACCAGTCAGAATGGCCATTATAAAAAAAATATAGAAATGGTAAATGCTGGAGAGAGTGTGGAGAAAAGGAAACCCTCCTGCACTTTTGGTGGGAATGTAAATTTATACAACCACTATGAAAAGAGTGTGGAAGTTCCTTAAAAAACTAAAAGTAGAACTACCATATGACCCAGCAATCCCACTACTGGGCATATACCCTGAGAAAACCATAATTCTAAAAGAGAGATGTACCACAATGTTCACTGCAGCACTATTTACAATAGCCAGGACATGGAACCAACATAAATGTCCATCGAAATATGAATGGATAAAGAAGATGTGGCACATATATACCATGGAATATTACTCAACCAAAAAAATGAAATTGAGTTTTTTGTAGTGAGGTGGATGGACCTAGAGTCTGTCATACAGAGGGAAGTAAGTCAGAAAGAGAAAAATAAATATCATATGCTAATGTATATATATGGAATCTAAAACAAAACAAAACAAAAAATGGTACTGATGAACCTAGTTGCAGAGCAAGAATAAAGAGGTAGACATAGAGAATGGACTTGAGGACATGGGGTAGGAGGGCAAAGCTGGAGAAAAGTGAGAATAGTATCGACATATATATACTACCAAATGTAAAATGGTTGGTGGGAAGCAGCGGCATAGCACAGGGAGATTGGCTCGGTGCTTTGTGTTGACCTAGAGGGGTGGGATAGGGAGGCTTAAGAGGGAGCAAATATGGGGACATGTGTATGCATATGGCTGATTTGCTTTGTTGTGAAACAGAAACTAACACAGTATTGTGAAGAAATGATTTTCCAAAGAAGGTCTATTAAAAAAAAGAAAGAAGAAGAAATGGAAGCCGGTCATTTCCAATTGACAATCTAATCAGAATCTGTTTACTGAGAAGGACATGAAATGGGTACACGTATTTTAAATGGATACAAAAGATATGATGCTTTTTAAAAAAAAAATTAAAACTTTTCAATTAAGAGGATTGCTTTCAAGAGATTCAAGTTGTTTTAGAGTTCAAGTAAATGTCTCGCCCCAGAAAATTCATCCTAAATGGAGATATTTTGCTCATGTCATGTGGTTTGTATTTACTTCAGAATTTCCTATCACTCTCCCTGGCTTGTCTTCCAAGGAAAGATGTTTATCTTCTCATACGAGTGCTGAGAACTTTCTTCTTGTCACTTTACTTTAATTACCTCCACCTGGAGATCTAGAGGAAGATGGTAGAAGAGTAACACGTGGAGATCACCTTCTTCCCCACAGATACATCAGAAATACATCTACACGTGGAACAATTCCTACAGAACACCTACTGAATGCTGGCAGAAGACTTCAGACCTCCCAAAAGGCAAGAAACTCCTCCACGTACCTGGGTAGGGCAAAAGAAAAAAGAATAAACAGAGACAAAAGAATAAGGATGGGACCTGTGCCAGTGGGAGGGAGCCGTGAAGGAGGAAAGGTTTCCACACACTAGAAACCCCTTCGCAGGCAGAGACTGCGGGTGGCAGAGGGGTGAAGCTTCGGAGCCACCGAGGAGAGCGCAGCAACGGGGCTATGGAGGGCAAAGTGGAGAGATTTCCGCACAGAGGATCAGTGCCGCCCAACACTCACCAGCCCGAGAGACTTGTCTGGTCACCCGCCGGGGCAGGCGGAGCTGGGAGCTGTGGCTCAGGCTTCGGTCCGAGCGCAGGGAGAGGACTGGCTGCGTGAACACAGCCTGAAGGGGTTAGTGCACCACGGCTAGCCGGGAGGGAGTCCGGGGAAAAGTCTGGACCTGCCGAAGAGGCAAGAGACTTTTTCTTCCCTCTTTGTCTCCTGGTACATGAGGAGAGGGGATTAAGAGTGCTGCTTAGAGGAGCTCCAGAGAGGGGAGCGAGCCGCAGCTAACAGCACAGATCCCAGAGACGGGCATGAGACGCTAAGGCTGCTGCTGCCACCACCAAGAAACCTGTTTGTGAGCACAGGTCACTCTCCACACCTCCCTTCCGGGGAGGCTGTGCAGCCCACCACTGTCAGGGTCCCGGGATACAGGGACAACTTCCCCGGGAGAATGCACAGCACACCCCAGGCTGGTGCAATGTCCCACCGGCCTCTGCCACCACAGGCTCGCCCCGCATCTGTACCCCTCCCTCACCCCGGCCTGAGTGAACCAGAGCCCCCGAATCAGTGGCTCCTTTAACTCCATCCTCTCTGAGCAAAGAACAGACACCCTATGGTGACCGACACGCAGAGGCAGGGCCAAATCCAAAGCTGAACCCCAGGAGCTGTGCAAAAAAAGAAGAGAAAGGGAAATCTCTCCCAGCAGCCTCAGGAGCAGTGGATTAAATCTCCACAATCAACTTGATGTACCCTGCATCTGTGGAATACCTGAAGAGACAACGAATCATCCCAAATTGAAGAGGTGGACTTTGAGAGCAAGATTTATTATTTTTTCCCCTTTTCCTCTTTTTGTGAGTGTGTATTTCTATGCTTCTGTGTGAGATTTTGTCTGTATAGCTTTGCTTCCACCATTTGTCCTAGGGTTCTATCCATCCGTTTTTTTCTATTTTTTACTTTTTTAAAATTTTTTTTCTTAATAATTATTTTTTTATTTTAATAACTTTATTTTATTTTACCTTACTTTATTTTCTTTTATCTTCTTTCTTTCTTTCTTTCTTTCTTTCTTTCTTTCTTTCTTTCTTTCTTTCTTTCTTTCTTTCTTTCTTTCTTTCTTTCTTTCTTTCTACTTTTTCTCCCTTTTATTCTAAGCCGCACAGATGAAAGGCTCTTGGTGCTACAGCCAGGAGTCATTGCTGTGCCTCTGAGGTGGGAGAGCCAACTTCAGGACACTGGTCCAGAAGAGACCTCCCAGCTCCATGTAATATCAAGTGGCAAAAATCCCCCAGACATCTCCATCTCAACAAAAATCCCCAGCTTCACTCAACAACCAGCAAGCTACAGTGCTGGACACCCTATGCCAAACAGCTAGCAAGACAGGAACACAACACCAACCATTAGTAGAGAGGTTGCCTAAAATCATAATAAGTCCACAGACACCCCAAAACACACCACCAGAAGTGGACCTGCCCACCAGAAAGAAAAGATCCAGCTTCATCCACCAGAACGCAGGCACTAGTCCCCTCCACCAGGAAGCCTACACAACCCACTGAACCAACTTTAGCCCCTGGGGACAGACACCAAAAACAATAGGAACTATGAACCTGCAGCCTGCAGAAAGGAGACCCCCAAACACAGTAAGATAAGCAAAATGAGAAGACAGAAAAACACACAGCAGATGAAGGAGCAAGATAAAAACACACCAGACCTAACAAATGAAGAGGAAATCGGCAGTCTACCTGAAAAAGAATTCAGAATAATGATAGTAAAGATGATCCAAAATCTTGGAAATAGAATAGAAAAAATGCAAGAAACATTTAATAAGGACCTAGAAGAACTAAAGATGAAACAAGCAACAATGAACAACACAATAAATGAAAATTAAAATACTCTAGAAGGGATCAATAACAGAATAACTGAGGCAGAAGAATGGATAAGTGACCTGGAAGGTAAAATAATGGAAATAATTACTGCAGAGCTGAATAAAGAAAAATAATGAAAAGAACTGAGGACAGTCTCAGAGACCCCTGGGACAACATTAAACGAACCAACATTCGAATTATAGGGGTTCCAGAAGAAGAAGAGAAAAAGAAAGGGACTGAGAAAATATTTGAAGAGATTATAGTTGAAAACTTCCCTAATATGGGAAAGGAAATAGTTAATCAAGTCCAAGAAGCACAGGGAGTCCCATACAGGATAAATCCAAGGAGAAACATGCCAAGAGACATATTAATCAAACTGTCAAAAATTAAATACAAAGAAAACATATTAAAAGCAGCAAGGGAAAAACAACAAATAACACACAAGGAGATCCTCATAAGGTTAACAGCTGATCTTTCAGCAGAAATTCTGCAAGCCAGAAGGCAGTGGCAGGACATATTTAAAGTGATGAAGGAGAAAAACCTACAACCAAGATTACTCTACCCAGCAAGGATCTCATTCAGATTTGAAGGAGAAATTAAAACCTTTACAGACAGGCAAAAGCTGAGAGAGTTCAGCACCACCAAACCAGCTTTACAACAAAAGCTAAAGGATCTTCTCTAGGCAAGAAACACAAGAGAAGGAAAAGACCTACAATAACAAACCCAAAACAATTAAGAAAATGGGAATAGGAATATACATATTAATAATTACCTTTAATGTAAATGGATTAAATGCTGTCACCAAAAACACAGACTGGCTGAATGGATACAAAAACAAGACCCATATATATGCTGTCTACAAGACACCCACTTCAGACCTAGAGACACATACAGACTGAAAGTAAGGGGATGGAAAAAGATATTCCATGCAAATGGAAACCAAAAGAAAGCTGGAGTAGCAATTCTCATATCAGAAAATATAGACTTTAAAATAAAGACTATTAGAAGAGACAAAGAAGGACACTACATAATGATAAAGGGATCGATCCAGGAAGAAGATATAACAATTTTAAATATTTATGCACCCAACATAGGAGCACCTCAATACATAAGGCAAATACTAATGGCCATAAAAAGGGAAATTGACAATAACACATTCATAGTAGGGGACTTTAACACCCCACTTTCACCAATGGGCAGATCATCCAAAATGAAAATAAATAAGGAAACACAAGCTTTAAATGATATATTAAACAAGATAGACTTAATGGATATTTATAGGACATTCCATCCAAAAACAGCAAAATACACATTTTTCTCAAGTGCTCATGGAACATTCTCCAGGATAGATCATATCTTGGGTCACAAATCAAGCCTTAGTAAATTTAAGAAAATTGAAATAGTATCAAGTATCTTTTCTGACCACAATGCTATGAGACTAGATATCAATTACAGGAAAGGATCTGTAAAAAATACAAACACATGGAGGCTAAACAATACACAACTTAATAACGAAGTGATCACTGAAGAAATCAAAGAAGAAATTAAAAAAACCTAGAAACAAATGACAATGGAGACACGACGACCCAAAACTTACGTGATGCAGGAAAAGCAGTTCTAAGAGGGAAGTTTATAGCAATACAATCCTACGTTAAGAAACAGGAAACATCTCGAATAAACATAAACATCTTGAATAAACAATCTAACCTTGCACCTAAAGCAATTAGAGAAAGAAGAACAAAAAAAAACCCAAGGTTAGCAGAAGGAAAGAAATCATAAAAATCAGATCAGAAATAAATGAAAAAGAAATGAAGGAAATGATAGCAAAGATCAATAAAAGTAAATGATGGTTCTTTGAGAAGATAAGCAAAATTGATAAACCATTAGCCAGACTCATCAAGAAAAAAAGGGAGAAGACTAAAAACAATAGAATTAGAAATGAAAAAGGAGAAGTAACAACTGACACTGCAGAAATACAAAAACTCATGAGAGAATACTACAAGCAACTCTATGCCAATAATATGGACAACCTGGAATAAATGGACAAATTCTTAGAAATGCACAACCTGCCAAGACTGAATCAGGAAGAAATAGAAAATATGAACAGACCAATCACAAGCACTGAAATTGAAACTGTGATTAAAAATCTTCCAACAAACAAAAGCCCAGGACCAGATGGCTTCACAGGCGTATTCTATCAAACATTTAGAGAAGAGCTAACACCTATCCTTCTCAAACTCTTCCAAAATATAGCAGAGGGAGGAACATTCCCAAACTCATTCTACGAGGCCAGCATCACCCTAATATCAATACCAGACAAGGATGTCACAAAAAAGAAAACTACAGGCCAATATCACTGATGAACATAGATGCAAAATTCCTCCACAGAATACTAGCAAACAGAATCCA
Source organism: Grampus griseus (assembly GCF_964374135.1). Classification (NCBI taxonomy): domain Eukaryota; kingdom Metazoa; phylum Chordata; class Mammalia; order Artiodactyla; family Delphinidae; genus Grampus; species Grampus griseus. Next base: position 21,879,181 of record NC_139002.1, on the reverse strand, counting down.
ACCACACATTAAAGGGATCATACACCATGATCAACAGTGGTTTATTCCAGGAATGCAAGGATTCTTCAATATATGCAAATCAATCAACATGATACACCATATTTACAAACTGAAGGAGAAATACCATATGATCATCTCAATAGATGCAGAGAAAGCTTTCGACAAAATTCAACACCGATTTATGATAAAAATCCTGCAGAAAGTAGGCATAGAGGGAACTTTCCTCACCATAATAAAGGCCATATGTGACAAACCCACAGCCAACATTGTTTTCAATGGTGAAAAACTGAAAGCATTTCCACTAAGATGAGGAACAAGACAAGGTTGCCCAAACTCACCACTCTTATTCAACATAGTTTTGGAAGTTTTAGCCACAGCAATCAGAGAAGAAAAGGAAACAAAAGGAATCCAAATCGGAAAATTAGAAGTAAAACTTTCACTGTCTGCAGATGACATGATACTATATTAGAGAATCCTAATGATGCTACCAGAAAATTACTAGAGCTAATCAATGAATTTGGTGAAGTAGCAGGATACAAAATTAATGCACAGAAATCTCTGGCAACCCTATACACTAATGATGAAAAATCTGAAAGTAAAATCAAGAAAACACTCCCATTTACCATTGCAACAAAAAGAATAAAATATCTAGGAATAAACCTACCTAAAGAGACAAAAGACCTCTATGCAGAAAATTATAAGACACTGATGAAAGAAATTAAAGATGATACAAATAGATGGAGAGATATACCATGTTCTTGGATTGGAAGAATCAATATTGTGAAAATGACTGTACTACCCAAAGCAATCTACAGATTCAATGCAATCCCTATCAAACTACCACTGTCATTTTTCACAGAACTACAACAAAAAATTTCACAATTTGTATGGAAACACAAAAGACCCCGAATAGACAAAACAATCTTGAGAACAAAAAATGGAGCTGGAGGAGTCAGGCTCCCTGACTTCAGACAATATTACAAAGCTACAGTAATCAAGACAGTATGGTACTGGCACAAAAACAGAAATTTAGATCAATGGAACAGTATAGAAAGCCCAGAGATAAACCCATGCACATATGGTCACCTTATCTTTGTTAAAGGAGGCAGGAATGTACAGTGGAGAAAGGAGAGCCTCTTCAATAAGTGGTGCTGGGAAAACTGGACAGGTACATGTAAAAATATGAGATTAGATTACTTCCTAACACCATACACAAAAATAAGCTCAAAATGGATTACAGACCTAAATGTAAAGCCAGAAACTATCAAACTCTTAGAGGAATACATAGGCAGAACACTCTATGACATAAATCACAGCAAGATCCTTTTTGACCCACCTCCTAGAGAAATGGAAATAAAAAGAAAAATAAACAAAGGGTACCTAATGAAACTTAAAAGCTTTTGCACAGTGAAGGAAACCATTTACAAGACCAAAAGACAACCCTCAGAATGGGAGAAAACATTTGCAAATGAAGCAAGTGACAAATGATTAATCTCCAAGATTTACAAGCAACTCATGTAGCTCAATAACAAGAAAACAAACAATACAATCCAAAAATGGGCAGAAGACCTAAACAGACATTTCTCCAAAGAAGATATACAGACTGCCAACAAACACATGAAAGAATGCTCAACATCGTTAATCATTAGAGAAATGCAAATCAAATCTACAATGAGATATCATCTCCCACCGGTCAGAATGGCCATCATCAAAAAGTCTAGAAACTATAAATGCTGGAGAGGGTGTGGAGAAAAGGGAACCCTCTCGCACTGCTGGTGGGAATGTGAATTGGTACAGCCACTATGGAGAACAGTATAGAGGTTCCTTAAAAAACTACAAGTAGAACTACCATATGACCCAGCAATCCCACTAGTGGGAATATAGTCCGAGAAAACCATAATTCAAAAAGAGTCATGTACCAAAATTTTCATTGCAGCTCTATTTACAATAGCCAGGAGATGGAAACAACCTAAGTGTCCATCATCAGATGAATGGATAAAGAAGATGTGACACATATATACAATGGAATATTACTCAGCCATAAAAAGAAACGAAATTGAGCTATTTGTAATGAGGTGGATGGACCTAGAGTCTGTCATACAGAGTGAAGTAAGTCAGAAAGAAAAAGACAAATACCATATACTAACACATATATATGGAATTTAAGAAAACAATTGTCATGAAGAACCTAGGGGTAAGACAGGAATAAAGACACTGACCTACTAGAGAATGGACTTGAGGATATGGGGAGGGGGAAGGGTAAGCTGTGACAAAGTGAGAGAGTGGCATGGACATATGTACACTACCAAATGCAAAATAGATAGTGGGAATCAGTCGCATAGCACAGGGAGATAGCTCTGTGCTTTTTGACCACCTAGAGGGGTGGGATAGGGACGATGGGAGAGAGGGAGATGCAGAGGGAAGAGTTATGGGAACATAAGTATATGTATAACTGATTCACTTTGTTATAAAGCAGAAACTAACACACCATTGTAAAGAAGTTATACTCCAATAATGATGTAAAAAAAATGTCTGAAATAAGAAATATATAGGAATGTACATAATGCACAGAAATGTATATAATCTGACCACAGGCAATAGAAATAGGAATATAAATAGAAACAAAAAAAAAATTACCTCCATCTGGGTAAGAAATTATTTTACTTCTTTGTTAGCTTCCTGGGACTTTTAAACACAACTTGTAAAAAAGTTAAGAAAAAAAATTAAAACAATGTTGAAATTTAGTCTAACAGGTGTACAGTTACTGACTTCCCCCACCCACCTAATCCCCCAAAGAATGGGTGCTTCCCCTGAATGTAATTTGGATTTTTATGAACTGGCTTGTGTATGTGGCCCCTGCAAGAACTTCCTAAGACTCTGATTTTTTATAAGTGGTTTACAATTTAAACCGTACTTCACCACCACTCCTCCCGCGCCACTCCCGCACAACGATTAGCTGGTGTTCCTATATATTTAGATTCTGATTTTTGAAGAACCTCATTTGCATTTTGTTTTTATTTTTATATGTTATAATTTCATGTTAGTTTTATGATCGCAAGGCACCCCGTCATTTTCGGTAAGTCACATGTGCACTTGGGAATAGCATCTCAGTCATCTGCCCCCTAGAAGATTTCCATGGAGACCTTGTCTCCGTGGGGAGGTGTAGGTGACAGCTGTGTGCAGGTGGATGCCACACGACTTCCTGCTTCTTGGTGTCTCACCCTCCTAGGGCTTGCTTGAGATTTCCCCCATTTAAAAACCGACTTCCCGCAGGCACTCAAAGGAGATTTCAGTAGGTTAACACCCACCGCTTGAAAGGAGAAGGCAAGAGAGAAGGAGGTCAAGGCAGAAAGAAGGTTTATCTTTGAGAATGTGGTTTGACAGTTGGCAGGGAGCCTCCTGCTGCAGAGGGAGTTGTGACCCAGTCTCTGCTTTGTATTAGGGAGTCACGGCCAAGGTTCGTCAAAACAAAGCCACACACAATATCCTAATGCCAAACGGGCAGAATCTCTAGCCTGTTGCAAACGAAATCATTGGGAATTCCTTGGAGAAAGCATTACAGCTCTCTCTGGCTAACCTAGTGCAGATGTCTGATTGTACCACCTTATCTCCCTAAGGCACAGCCAGAAGCGTGCTTCTTCCCTTTGCAAAATACTTTCAGGCTGCCGCCCTCCTTGAACAAAGTCTAAAATCATCAACTTCACTTTCCAAGCTTTCCCCAGTTTTGTTCTATGTACTTTTCCAATCTCAAGTCACAATATCCCAAATGTGCCAGACATCCTAGCAGCTATGGGCCTTCGCTCAAGCAGTAAACTCTGCCTGGAATGTACTTCCTTCCCTGCAGAAAACCTCCAGTGGAAGATCTATATTTCCTTCAAGGTACAGCTCAATGCCAGGTTTTCCTCTCTTGTAATTAGTCTCTTCCTCTCACTCTCTTTGAACTCTGTTATAGCATTTCTAATATCATGATTTCCAGGGACAATTAAATTTCAGACTTTTACATCAGATACACCTGTGTTTTTCTCCCAGCTCTGCAGCTTACTGTGACGTTAAGCAAGATATTAATTTTTCCCAAACCTCAAATTTTTCCTCTGATAAATGGGAATTATTCTAAAATAGGGGAGTTGTGAGGATTAAAACAAAATTATCAGGAGGAAAGTCTTAAAATAGTGCCTGGCATATACAAGTTTCCTGTGATATTTTCTTTCTCTCAATAGGCTGTGCTATTAGGACCATATCCTACTTGATGTGTATTCTCAGAAATACAGTGATTTCCACCTGGTAGGGGCTAAATAATTTTTCTTCCCTTAAGATATTTATTGAGCAGATTCATAATATGAAGTCAGGAAAATCACACTAAACAATGCAAATGTATTAGGTCTCTGTGCAGAGCCCCCTCCTAAATTTGGTTTGGCTCAAGGCCACTGCTGTAGGCTTCCAGGCAGAGTTGCTGGGTGAAGCAGCCCTGCTCCTTCTCCCCTTGTCCATAAAGTAGGCAAACACCAGCTTGCTTACTCTCACAACCAAGAAGAAAATGGGATTAACAAATCCCAAATAGCCCCCCTAATGATAAGTATACTATTTTTTCCCCCTAAAATCTGAACAGGAAAGACGTTGTAAACAGGTGATCTAGAGCAGTGGTTCTCAAACTTTTGGAATTGGGATTTCTTTACATGCTTAAAATTTTTGATGACTTCCAAAAGCTTTTGTTTATGTAGGTTATATGTAGCTATATTTTATTACAGAAGAAATTAAAACAGAAAAATTTTTAATATTTATTAACATTTAAAAAATAATATACTATGTGTTAGCATAAGTAATATACATTATGAAAATAACTACATTTTCTAAAACAAACCAACAAATTAGCGAGAAAAGTAGTTTTATTTTTGATTTTTACAAATCTCTTTAATGTCTGGTTTCATAGAAAACAGCTGGATTCCCATATCTGTGTTTATTTTTAATATATAACAAATTTATTGGAGTATAATTACAATAGTGTGTTAAGTTTCTGCTTTATAACAAAGTGAATCAGCTATACGTATATCCCCATATCTCCTCCCTCTTGCGTCTCCCTCCCATCCTCCCTATCCCACCCTTATTGGTGGTCACAAACCACTGTGCTGATCTCCCTGTGCTATGTGGCTGCTTCCCGCTAGCTATTGATTTTACAATTGGTAGTGTATACATGTCCATGCCACTCTCTCAGTTTGTCCCAGCTTACCCTTCCCCCTCCCCACATCCTCAAGTCCATTTTCTATGTCTGCTTCTTTATTCCTGTCCTGCCCCTAGGTTCTTCATAACCTTTTTTTTTTTTTTACAACCCATATATATGTGTGTATACAGTATTTGTTTTTCTCTTTCTGACTTACTTCATTCTGTATGACAGACTCTAGGTCCACCCACCTCAATAAAAATAACTCAGTTTCCTTTCTTTTTATGACAGAGTAATATTCCATTGTATATATGTGCCACATCATCTTTACCCATTCATCTGTTGATGTACACTTAGGTTGCTTCCATGTCCTGGCTATTGTAAATAGAGCTGCAATGAACATTGTGGTACATGACTCTTTTTAAATTATGGTTTTCTCAGGATATATGCCCAGTAGTGGGATTGCTGGGTCGTATAGTAGTTCTATTTTTAGATTTTTAAGGAACCTCCATACTGTTCTCCATAGTGGCTGTATCAATTGACATTCCCACCAGCAGTGCAAGAGGGTTCCCTTTTCTCCACACCCTCTCCAGCATTTATTGTTTGTAGATTTTTTGATGATGACCATTCTGACTGATGTGAGGTGATAACTCATTGCAGTTTTGATTTGCATTTCTCTAATGATTAGTAATATTGAGCATCTTTTCATGTGTTTGTTGGCGATCTGTATATCTTCTTTGGAGAAATGTCCATTTAAGTCTTCTGCCCATTTTTGGATTGGGTTGTTTGTTGTTGTTGTTTTTTTTTGATATTGACCTGCATGAGCTACTTGTAAATTTTGGAGATTAATCCTTTGTCAGTTGCTTCATTTGCAAATATTTTCTCCCATTCTGAGGGCTGTCTTTTCATCTTGTTTATGGTTTCCTTTGCTGTGTAAAAGCTTTTAAGTTTCAATAGGTCCCATTTGTTTATTTTTATTTCCAGTTATCTAGGAGTTGGGTCAAAAAAGATCTTGCTGTGATTTATGTCATAGAGTGTTCTGTCTGTTTTCTTCTAAGTTATATAGGTTCTGGTCTTACATTTAGGTCTTTAATCCTTTTTGAGTTTATTTTTGTGTATGGTGTTAGGGAGTACTTTAATTTCATTCTTTTACTTGTAGATGTCCAGTTTTCCTTCTTTTTCCACTTATTGAAGAGGCTGTCTTTTCTTCATTGTATATTCCTGCCTCCTTTATGAAAAATAAGGTGACCATATATGCGTGTTTTTATCTCTGGGCTTTCTATCCTGTTTCATTGATCTATATTTCTGTTTTT